>NC_141907.1:75985000-76610000 GCF_057802395.1 Ceratotherium simum simum | reverse complement strand
ACTGATTTTCAAGTCTGTGACATTTCCTTATTACCTACTGGTAAATATAGGGGAGAAGTAGAAACCATTTATTGCTCACTGAACCACAAACATCATTATTTTGCAGGTAAAATCAGAAGTAGTCACACATAAGCATGTATGATCCAAGCTTAAATGAAAATTCGGACAATAAAGATGAGTTTCACTAATATGCATTAATTATTCCTCATTATATAGAAATCACAAAATGTAATACCGAAAATGAGGAAATATAGAAAAGATGCATTTCATTTTATGAGTACATTACCACAAAGGAGATAAAATAAATTCTAGATATTAATCCTACCAGTGCTTAGTTGTTACACGAAGTAAATCAACATATTTGGGACCCAAGTGGTAATCAGTAGGACTGTCATATTACTTGTGTATCTAGAAATGATGAGAAGGCGTGACAAGTGAATCTGAAGTTGTCATGAAAGCAATGGTTATCATCCACTCTCAGAGGTGTTACTAGAATCTCCCAAATCGTCTTGCAGTTAACAGTTCTACCGCTCACAAAAGGGGTTCGGAAAAGTCCCATATTTACCTTAAGAAAGTGGCCATCCTTTGATGAATTATGAAAATGTAAAGATACTTGATCTGACAAGTAATCCAGTTCTTTAAACTAGGTTTACCCTCTATCTACCTAAGACAAGTTTTGGGCATCCCAGCTGACTCTCCTTTATACATATAAATGTGTAGGCCTAAGAGATTAGAGTGCAACTTACCATTGCTAATGTACCTCCCATTCCCTTCACAGAAGATTTTGATATAGAATACTGGAAAAGCACATGTCTACATTAAAAAAAAAAAAACTCAAAAAATATAATAGTCTACATATCCTTTAATGTAGTAAAGTTTTTTTGTTTGTTTCATTTTGTTTTTGAGTGAACTTTAATACATCATTTGGATTTAATTTCTAACTTTTGTGCATTTGTACTCAGACCTAAATTACTTGCAGGTGCATCTCTCATTTTCCTGATACATTTTGGTACATTAAGTTTTATTCATTAATTTTCTACAACCTTTGGCAAGCTCTAAAATTCCTTTTAAGAATCTCAGATCTACAAATGTGTAGCAAGTCTAAGAAAACCATTTCCTCTACTTTATAATTGTTGCCTACCCTATACTTAGCAACATTCTTTAATTTTGTTTACTGCCCATAAATAAAACCAACCCAAGCAATTAGATCCTTATTCTACTTACCCTTTGGGTGGTTAAACAGCATTAATTATTTGCATGGAGATGGTTCTCTTAATTTCTATGATGTGGTCTTTGTAAGTCAATGATATCTAATTTACAAGACATTTATTCCAGTTCATAATTTCATGCCTATTGTCAGTACGATAGTTACTGTATATGTTTGTCTAAGAGTCACAAATATAGAATATGGTAATTTTTTTGTTTTTTTTTGCCTAGACAGTTCTGATAGTCTGTATATTTCTTAAAAAAAAAAAAACCTTCTTATCTCTTTAAATATAGCCATTAGTATTGCAAACTATGATTCTAAGAGTATTGAAAGATTCTGAGCTTTAAATTTAGACAGAGCTGGTGTTTCACTCCCACTCTCTGTGTGTCTTGGGCTAAGTGCTTAATATTTATGAGTCTCAGGTATTTTTACACTATAAAAAAAATAAGATAATACTCAACTTGCAAAGTTATTGTCAGTAATGGGGAAAATATATAAAGGGTTTTGCATAATTCTTGGCACAGTAGACATTCAATATGGTTATCATTATCAGCATTATTACCCTTTTCTTCATAATAGTCATTTTATTACAGTATTCCTTAATTTGTGCTGGAATAATTTGAACTGAAATACGTTCAGTCTTGTCTTTTTGAGAGTTGTTGCTCTGTTTTATTTTTTTACTCTTATGGAAAGCAATGAAAATATTTGTATATTTTCATTATTCATAATCAAACCCATTTCTTGGGTTGTCATCTATTGTTTTTTCAATTAGGCCACTGTAGTTTATATACATTATGAGTCTGTACTACTATTGGCCTTTACTTATTTTGTTTTTCTTTAGTCATTTCAAATTATCATTATGTGGAGTGTAATATTTGCAAGGTGAATATATTCATACTTGAGATTTACTATTTCCGATGCATGGATAATATAAGAGAAAATGTTTTAAGATCATTGCCACGCTATTTTGGATTTACTTATCTTTGCTATATACCAACACTATGAAGGCTACTTTTAAAAAGATTAAAGTAAGAACTTAGCCTATTTTCACTTCCAAGTGTTTCCTATCAAATGTCTATTTTGGTTGATTATTATGAAAGCATTTTTCAAAGCCAAACAAGTGCTACATTCTCTCTTTACAGGGAGATTTCAGTAAATTTCTCTCATCTACGTTTTTCTTCTTTTAGTTCCTGATGACTATTCTTTAATAAAGTGAAACTTTTTCATAAATGCTGCTGTAATCTTGAAACATGTTTGTATGTTCTATATTTCTTTAATATAAACAGAATAAAATACATAGAATATTTATTTTGTCTCACTTCAATTTACAAAACATGATATTATTCATAAAGAGACATAGCACCTGCAAGTCATAAGTATATGTCACCAAAATAAATTATGATGAATTGTGTGAACGATTCTGGCTCAAAGTTATCAGGCTAATATTATGGTACTTTGGTATAGCAGATGCGTAGATTGGTGTGTAAATTATTTTGGGAGCCTAAAATAGTCACCTTTTATTAAAATTAGCTGTGACATGAGATCAAGATTTAAGACCAGAGCATCTGTGTTGATAATTGTTAAAAATACATTAAATATTAACTATATATTAACTTCCACAGCTTAACATCCATCATATCCTTTTTATTGGAATTTGAAATCCTTGAGAAAGTCTAATTTATATGTTAGGGCATCACAGTAAAGGTGTCACAATGTGATTTATAAAGGCTGCATTATCTTTAAGTCCCTCTCGTTGCCTTTTGTGTGATATTTTACATGTATACACATACACACGTGTAAACATATACATACATACCTATACATATTATATATATAGACACACACATATAAAATAGTTGCGGGAATTTTATATATACTTTAACGTAATTGTTTACAAATTGAAGAAGAGTTAAATATTATATTTAATAATGTGATTATTCAAGGTAAATGCAAAATACCTAGATGCTACTTGTGAGGCTGTATCGCTTCATCTGTCAGTTATGCCCTTTCTTTACAGACATTCTTACAGTCCCAAATAGAGCAACTAATAGTATGCCGTATGGGCTCTTTGTGGCATTTTGTTCATTCCACAATCATACTGTTTATCACATTCTTGTTAAAATTTATCATTTTACTTTTCTATATCCTTCCAGAGATTTTAAATACCTCTTGAATAGGGACCATGACCTAAGCCGTTATATAAAACAACTTATATTTCTGGTGTTGTCTATAAATTGGATTATCCAGTTTAATTAAATAAATACTGTGATAGGCAGCTTCTAGGAGGCTCCCAATGGCCCCCGATTCCTGTTTGCATAATCTCCTCTCTTCAAGTGGGGGCTGGATCTAGTGACTTGCTTCTAATGAATAGAATGTGGCAGAAGTAATGGGATGCCACTTCTGAGACTCTGACTTCTGTCTTGCTTGCCCTCTCTTGGTGTCTCGCTTGCTCTGAAGGAAACCCGTTGCTATATTTTGAACTGCCTTAGAGAGAGGCTCTCGTTAGTCTTCAGCCACCAATCAGCAAGATCTGAAGCTTTCAGTTCAACAGTCCATGAGAAACCAAACCTGCCCACAACTACCCGTGGATCCTTTCCCAGTCGAGCCTTGAGATGACCACAGCCCTAACTGACACATTGACTGGAGCTCTGTGACAAACCCTGAGGCAGAGACACCCAGCAAAGCCACTCCTGATTCCTGACACACAAAACTGTGGAAGAATAAATGTTTGTTGTTTTAAGTCATTATGTTTTGGAGTAATGTGTTACACAGTCATAGATAACCAATACAAATACTTAGTGACTAAATGAATTGGTCAATCAAATAACATAAAATTTTAAGTCTGTAACAACACACTCTCCAGAACAAACGTCATATTGCAGAAATCTCTTAGCCATCTCATGATAAAACACAAAACACAACTTTTATGTGATAATAGCAGATATCAAATTAAATATTGTGTTCTCTTATAACTGTCTTTCTCAGTACCATAGAGTATTTGATTTTTAACATAGTTACAATTACAGGCAGTTGGAATTCTCCAAGTTCTAGGAGTATATTTTTGCTTTAAGCTCCAAGAAAAACACATTTCATGTTTGTCTACATTCAATCATTAATAAAATATTTCTAAAACCACATCAATTCATTAGAAGAAAAATAATTTGTGATGACTTTTTCTAACATAAATAGGATTTATTATCAGCAACAGTTGTGAGGCGATGGGAACCTTATTCCGGCAATTCCACTGAATAAACACAACTAAGGCTGGACTATAATTTCTTGGTGAAGACACCATATGCAGAGCTACCCCGATGTTTTGTGTAGTGGCTATTAACACGGGCTGTGCCTCTTTAAATAATGAGAAAGTTCAAATCTTACTTCATTTCCTATCACTAAAAAACTTGGGCAAATCTCAATATTTTAAAGATTCAGATTCCTTATTGGTAAAACTAATACAATAATACTTTCCTTTCAGAATCAGGAGAGTGGCACAAAATCAGTGCTTGACAAATGTTAATATGAATCAATTCGAAATAGACATGAACAAACCTTTACAAAGGCCTCATTCTTTGTAGAATCTATTTTGAAGCTTTCTTATTAAACCCTGATCAAGGGCATACGTTATTTTCTGATTAACTCTTGGAAGAGCTCAGGTTCTGAAGCTAAATTGGTGACAACAACAAAAAGAAAAAAGGAAAGAAAGAAAAAAACTAATAAGAACCCTATATACTCAGAGTTTCTGTTGATTCCCTAAGTTCCTCAAATTTTCTAAGAGTTCTAAACTATGTTAAACAGTGAATCCTTGAAGACAGGAACTCTATCTTTATATCTCTATCTGATCTTTAAGAGGTAGGGGCCAGCCCGGTGGCATAGTGGTTAAGTTTGGCACGTTCTGCTTCGGCGGCCTGGGTTCACAGGTTCAGATCCTGGGCGCAGATGTACACCACTCCTTAGCCACACTGTGGCAGCGATCCACATATAAAGTAGAGGAAGATTGACACAGGTGTTAGCTCAGAGCTAATCTTCCTCAAGCAAAAGAAATGAGGAAGATTGGCAACAGATGTTAGCTCAGGGCTAATCTTCCTCAGCAAAAAAAAGAAAAAAGTAGATTATTTTACTCATATACAGTAGTCACGATATTTAGCCCTGCTCTATTACTTTCTTTAAATTTTTTATTTTGAAATAATTTTAGACTTAAAGAAAAGTTGCAAATATAGTACAGAGAATTCACATACACCTCTCTCTCAGCTTCCCTTATTATTAACTTATATAATCTTAGCACAATTATGGAAACCAGGAAATTAACATTGGCACAACACTATCAACCAGTGGTGTGCTGTGAAAGCAGCTTTCCAGGGATGGGAGGCAGGAAGCCCTGATTTGTAGTGTTTGCCAATTTTCTTGTGTTCCTACTCCCACTATGGCCAATTTCAACCTACCAACACAACATTACTAAACTTGAAGTTGGAAGGAGATGCACAGAATCGGCTCATGCCAGCTGGTACAAGCCAGCCCTAGCATCCCACTGCTATTAGCTAAACTACAGACTTTATTTGAATTTCACTAGTTTTTCTCCAAATGTCCTTTTTCTGTTCCAGGATCCAATCCAGGATCCCCCATTGCACTTAGTGTTGAGTCTCCTTAGTCTCCTCAAACTTCTCTTTTCTTTCATGATTTTGATACCTGATGGTAGTGGTCAGCTATTTTGCAGAATCTCTCTCATTTTTAGTTTCTCACAATTAGATTGAGATTATGCAGGTTTGGCAAGAAAATATCACAGAGCGTTCTCAGAGGTACATGATATCAATATGTCTCATTACTGATGTTATTAACCTTGACCAACTATTAGACAGGTTTCTCCACTATAACACATCTATTCTCCTCTTTGTAATTGATAAATATCTGATGGCAAGGATACTTTGAAACTCTGCTAATATCCTGATATTATGTTTCTCCTCAAACGTTTGCCTACTAATTTCAGCACCATCAGTAGATCTTATTTGCAAAATTATTAAAGTGGTGTTTGCTAGTGCTGATACTTTATTTTTCTAATTTCTTCTACATTTGTTTCAATTACAACTTTTTAACATTGAAATATTCCTATATAGTTAGTGTCCACACAGATAAATTAAGTAGAAATGAGCCAAGTCTTACAGATTACTTACTTGTTCCCTCTTTAAACTCACATTGGCCAATAAGTCTCTGTACTAGAAGGGCACACTAAAAGAGTAGGAGGGCTTTTCTGCCAGGGCTCTGTTTATTTTTATGTCGATGATAAGAGAGGTCTTTTTGAGACCTTGTGGTCTTGTGGAAAACAAAACTGGATTTGAAGAAAGGAGCAATGGCCTGGGATGGAGCAGACTGGAGTTATCTTCTGATAACTCAACATGTGACTTTGGGCAAGGCATATAACCTCTTCGGCTCTCAGTTTTTTCATCTTCAAAATAAGAAGCTTCAATTAGATGATCCGTAAGTTCTCTTTATAGTCAATGAGAGTGTTGTTATGAAATTTTTTTCATAATGAACCAAAAATTAGTGTGATAATTTACTTTCAAAGTAAGCCAGTTTAAATCATATATACAAACATTGTTATCCTTCCATTTCTCTCATATGTACTTGTTTTCCTTTCTGAATCACTGGAGACTCATACTGTTCCTCTACTACATTGTTCCTCTGCCACTATAGAACAATTAATGCTTCAGTAATACTTAAGTACAGCCACTTTCTTGGTTAACTGCTGTATCTCAATACCCAAAAACACAGGCATAAAGTACACCCTCAATACATATTTTTCACTTTCTCTTGATTATTGGTTGAATTAATCCCCAAAATAGACCTTTAATGAGACTCTTCATTGAAAGTGTTCTTTTATTAATGTAAATAGTATTTTCCCTCGGGTTTCTTACTTTTGAATGTGTCAAATTCCATCTTGATATTGGCATGGATTGTAAATATAGACTTCAGATACTTTTCCCCTGAGAATAACAGATTTGAAACTTGGGGCTTAGATACGACATTTAATCTATACTCCATCAACACTGATCAATGCAAACCAGATTCAGGGAAGTGATCCATGTCCCCAAGCAAATACAAAAATCAATTTTACCTGCTTCATTAATGCATGCCTTGACTATGCTACATTTTTACTTTTCTTTCATTCTTTGAAAACCGCTCATAAGTCATCTGCATGAGGATGTAAGGATTAAGCAGATGGTGATTTGAGCTGCTTTAATGAAAATGCATTATGGATGCTTTCCTCCTCAGATGTAGAAACTATCACATATATAATCTATGATAATATTTCAGTCAGCTTCTATAATTGATGTATAACTTCTACAGGAAGTTCAAATTCTGGAAGAGGAGTTATGGTTGATTGACAACATCTGACTCATTCATGAGTGGAATATTTCTCAAATATGTTAGAATGTTGCTATACAACTTTGGGTATTGAAAAGAGTCTAATATCTTAACCCTTTGGAGGAAAAAGTCTTCAAGAAATGCTGCTTTCATTCATTCTGGAAATAAAAAATCATGCAAGGAAATCTCTGTCCTGTCATGCTTTCAGGAAACGAAGAGAGAAAAAGGATAAATGTAGATCAAGAAGACTATAAACACTGTTCCCCTTATTTTGGATTAAATCATCCCTTCTTGCTTATAAGACTATATTTAATTAAAAATGAGAAATGTTCATAAGCAATCATGTACTATATATTCATAAAAACTATTTGATGATTCTCATTACAAAAATATTTAGGGGCTGGCCTGGTGGTGCAAGCGATTGAGTATGCGCCCTCCGCTTTGGCGGCCCAGGGTTGTCAAGCCATGCTGTGGCGGTGTCCCATATAAAGTAGAGGAAGATGGGCACGGATGTTAGCTCAGGGCTAATCCTCCTTACATACACACACAAAAATATTTATAAGTCATACCAAATAATGTAAATGCATCATGAGGCTACCATTACAAAATCAAAACTAAGTGGAGTACTATTTTCAATTTTATTTATCACACCAAATTATCCATGTCAATATGGCTTTACTTTGTATGCTAAATCACCTCATTCAATTCACATACTCTTCTTCATGAACTCTTTGATAAAAACCTACACCACCTTTACTTTTCACAGTTGGGAGGTTTCCCTTCCTGTCTCTCACTGCGGAGACGCTTTGCTTCTTATACCCAGAGCTGAACCAGGCTGACCCATAGCCTCCATTTCCTGGCATTGAGAATACACGCTTCCTCTCTGCTTGGAGGTCTTGAGAAGAGGATGTGTTCTATAACTTTTCTATCCCTAAAAGGTTAATGAATCTTAATTAATGACTCTGTTAAATCGAAAACTGAAAGTATTTGTTCTGCAACTATCTGAAACCTTGATACATGGCTCTGCTTAGTTACAAAAACCTATTATTTCTTTCTTCTCTACACAGGACCCTAGCCAAAGAACTATGAAATAGCAAACTTTACAAATAAATGGAATCTGAATAACCATGGAGGCAATGTGGAGAAAGGAATACGGAAAGAAAACGTGAAAGCAGGCAGAAGGCTCTTGCAAAAATCCAAGTCACAGATAATAAGAAACTGAACTAAGACACTGAGGATGGCGATGACAAGAGCAGAGCAAAAGAATCAGGATTTGGGAACAAATGGGATATGGAAATGAATGACACAAAGCGTCAAGAAAGATTCTAATGTCTCTAGCGCTTAGGTTATTCAATAGAATTTAAATAATTTCCTAATCACTCATATAATATCACGTAACTGCTAAAATGATATTTCCACAGAATAATTTGAACTCATTTCAACTTTTTCAACCCAAAACCATTATAAGAAATTCATATGTAATCTTCATATTACTACATTTATTGAATTGAGAGTATATACTTTGCAATATCATATGTTTATCACTAATACTAACAGCTGATATTAGTGTAGAAAATCTGAATTTGAGACTAGTTTGGGAATTAGCCACATCCTTTTTTCTCCCTCCCATTTTGACCATTTCACAGTTCATTATCACGTCCAACAGAGGGAAGGGAGGACAGGAGAGTAAAAATGAGGCTCCTATTTATCACGTAGAGGTGTTGATTCCTGAGTCACCTTTTCTTAGCAGTTCTTTACACTGTGAAGATACTTTTCTGTAAAAATGAAAATAAACTAAACTTTCCATACATCAGCATTGTCTGGGCTGGGCAAATTCAGCAATACCTACTTCCATGCTGTACAAGCTAAACCGTTTACAGTTGTTGATCTGCACAGATATGAATTTCCATAGCTCAACAAAGAGTTAAAGTGGGAATAATGAAAAAAAGTTATTCATTCTATTATTAGTCTCTGCATTGTGTTGATTAGCTGTATTTTTAGAGAATATATTCCCAAGATTTTCCTGAATTATTAAGACCATGTCTCTTCAGAACTCTTGGCAATCATCATACATATTTATATGCCAGATTTAAGTAACAGTAATTCTTCCTATAAATCCAGCTTCAGCTCACTGTATATTATTTGTTGTTGATACAGACACTGAGAAACTGCATTAACTTTTAATCCATAAAGATACAATACAAAGAGAAAAAGGCCTGGGGAATGAGGATTAGCTGCAGATTTAATCTTTCTGTCCTTCATTAAAACTTTTGAACTATTGGTTCTTTCCATGTTTACAAACAGAATTATCTAATTATAATTACAAGAATTACTCAAATGCACAATTGCTCTTACTGTTAGAAAATAATTATCAATAATATACAGCTATTAACTTGGATACTTGTGGGATCCAGTGATTATGCAGTCACAAAGTGTTTACATCAACGACTGACTTTGAAACTGATTTTTACATTTTATGAAAAATGAACTAAATAATTATTACACCATTAAGATTGTCAATAACTTAAGACAGGCACATGCACACATGCTCAGACAAAACCATCAGGAAAACTTGCTGAATTATGCCTGCTTTCACTAAAAAACTGATGTTAAAGCTAAAGGAATATTGAGTTTTGACTGTTATTGAGGCATTGGTAATGGACTGATCATAAACTTGGGAATCAGACAGACATGAATTATACTTTGTTTCAGTTAGTTGTGTGCTCTTGGGTAATTTACTTGACTTCTCTGAAATTCAGCTTTTTTTTTTTTTTTTTTTTTTTTTTTTTTAAGATTTTATTTTTTCCCCCCAAAGCCCCAGCAGATAGTTGTATGTCATAGCTGCACATCCTTCTAGTTGCGGCATGTGGGACTCGGCCTCAGGATGGACGGAGAAGTGGCGCCTCGATGCGCACCCGGGATCCGAACCCGGGCCGCCAGCATTGTAGCGCGCGCACTTAACCACCAAGCCACAGGGCCGGCCCTGAAATTCAGTTTTAATATAAGGATGAAGATATATACCTTAGAGACAGATTATGAAACGTAAGTGAAACAATGTGGGAACAGTTTCTTGCTTGTTTGGAGTCAAAGAACACAAACTTGATAACTACCTACATGTTTTGGGGATAATTGACCTCGTTTTCAAATGCTATATTATTTGTCTTTCCTTAATATTGCTTTGATTAATTTCATGTTTGACATGTTTTCAAATTGCATAGTTCTGATAATTTTCAGTGTTTATATCATTCTTATAATATGTTTGAACACTAAGATTTTATTTTTCTAAGAGTTTGAAGTTGTTTTGCACATCTGTGGTACTGTGAAAAACAAAGCAAATAAAAAATCTGACTCCTAAAATCTAGTTCTGACTCCTAAAGAGAGTATTTGATAAATGCAAATCTTTCCCACATAATAACAAATTATATATTTCTTTAATATAATTCTTGAAAAGAGGGAAGTGTCTAAATGCTGCTTCTGTTGCCTAAGTACTACATGATTTTAAATGGAAAAACATGATCTACTTAATAATAAAAACTACCTTCAATGCTTTTCTAGAGTAACAATATTAAACCAATTAATTAGTTAACTATATAATTTAAAACTATTTATTAAACATTTTCTGAACCTCTACTAAGTGCAAATACTTAAATGACATGACTATGTCCACGTAAAATTTAATATTTTTAAAAAGTTACACTATGCTCCCGGACCCTATCTAAATAAATAAAGAGTCTACAAAAAATACTAAATAGTAAAGATCAAACAGTCAAAAAATTGGGTTCTAGATGTTATTACAACAGTATTATAATTAACATACTCAGAAAATCGTTTCTATGTCAAAGTAAACATAATATATCTAAGGTAAAAATTGGTATGGGAGTAACATACAACCTGGAAAAATCACAACCCCAATTAAAAAAAAGCAATTCCTGCTAGACAAAGCTCTTTTAAATTACACTGTTGTGATAAAGCAGATTAACTCCCGAATGGGATGCTGCCTGCTAGCATTCCTACTGACCACTCTTAGTACTGAATAAGGCAATAAATTTCTCAGGTATTCTGGCAATGGCTTTTTATAAGTGCCAGCTGAGCTAAATTTGCTAAATGCAAATCTCTCTAGGTAACAAAACACAGGAGCAATGTGAGCTGGCTTTTGCTTGCGCTAATTCCAAAGTACGGCGCGTGAACCCTTGTAGTGGAAAATGCAGAACTATGGCTTGCAAGCTGAGTTCACACTTGATATTAACCTTTCTGTGCATCACTGTAGGATCTGCAGTTTTTAGATTTCGGTCTGAATTACATAGGAAATGAGGTTGGATGTGTCATTATTCAATGGCACAATCACAGCGTGCTCTTTGGAGACAGCAACAATATACAGAGCAGCATTTTTCAAACTTCAGCACACATACAAATTACCTGGGGATCTTGTTAAAAAGCAGATTTTGATTCATTTGTCTGGAAAAGGGCCTGAGATTCTGCATGTCTAACAATATCCTAGGTGATATTTATGCCACGGTCTAAGGTCCTGTCCAAGGAAATATAAGGGGAGCCACATATATGATTTAAAATTTTCTAATATCCACAATAAACAATCTTTTTAGAAGGTACAATTAATTTTAGTAATTTCTTTTATTAAAACAAACATCTCTAAAATATCACTATTTCAGCATATAATCAATACACCATTGATAATGAGATGTTTTACATTCTTCTGTAAGTACTATCTTCAAATCTGGTGCATTTTATCCTTACGGCACATCACAATCTGTACTAGCCACATTTCAAATGCTCAATAGCTACACGTGGCTGGCAGCTATCATGTTGGACATCACAGGCATAAAGTAACGTATGTGATTTAGAAAGAAGCACAATAATTAAAATTTTAGTGGTGAAATGGGTTGTGCTCTTCTCTAAATCCCTCCCTTCTTTTTAATCCATGGGATCTAGGTGCTTTCTGTTGAAGTGCAGTCCTACAATAATAGCACTCATAATTTATTTTATCCCTGCTAGGGAAATGAAGCCATCTATAGGGGGCCCCTGAAGCCTAGATGAGACCATTGGAGATCTCGAAACAGGATCATCAGAGAAAGAAGAAAGTAGGAGTAAAAGCAACAACCGCAAGAACGGAAATAAGTTCCTTCACCAGGTATTCTCTTGAGCGTCCTCTATGTTCCAGACACCACACCGGCAATGGAATCAAAACAGTGAACAGGAATAATGTGCTTTCTGATCGGAGCTCTTGAAGAGAGTGAACAGGAAGAAAGGGATGGGAGTTAGGAATCAAACTGTGGTAGAAACTTATGCATAAGTAACTCTTCTAGGCCAATGAGGGGAAAGTCAATGAAGAAAAATATTTAGAGCATCTGGCAATACAAAATGAGTATGTCAGAGTGTAGTTACATAATAGTTTTATGCTAATATCCTCAAATTGAGCAAATCAAAGTTTTTGATGACCACAACATTAGAAAAATATATGTTTGACTATATGTACAGAAATATTGAGAATGAACTCAGCTACTATAAGTTTTCATTATAAAAAGAAAACACCCTAAGTCCAAGCACTGTTGAGGCCATTGGCAGGTGCTGAGTTTGAAGATTTTAGAACATGCGTTATTTCTTTCAAATTACCAGGTTCCTCTTAATTATCATAGAGGTTTTCTAACCAGCAGCAGTGGGCTATCTCCTTGTCCTTTCCTCTTTTAGGAAATACCCTTCTCTTCTGGTTGAAGTCATGCTCCTTGGTTTCCTCCTCCACCTCTGGCTATTCCTTCTTACTTTCCTCACCTCTGTCCTCTCTCCATAGTGAGGCTAATTGCAAAGTGGCCATGTTCGTCTTGAACCTTCTTCTCTTCTTTATATAGACTTTCCCTTGGTGATCTTGCTAAGGCTTACGTCTAGCAATAACACCAAATTTACAACTTGTGCCAAGATTTCCTTCTGATCTTCCAGGTGAAATATCCTCTTGACTGTATATTTAGCATCTCAAGCTTCACATACTGTGAAGTAATTCTTTACCACTCTTCTTACTTCTATTTCTTTCCTAGTCTTTCCTATCTCAATAAATAGTACCACAGTCTACACAATTGCTCAGACTAGAAATGTGGGAATCATCCTTGATCTCTCCCTTTCTTTTCCTCTCTGTATCCAACCCATCAGAGAATTGAATTGATTTTAAATCAAACATATATTTTGAATGTGTCCACTTCTATCCAACTCCATTACAAACACTTTAGTCTAAATCGTAATACTTTCACACCTAAACTATAGCAATAGCTTTGATTCCTGTTTCCCTACAATTAATTCTTCACATTGCAGTCAGATTGTTCTCTATAAAAGTCAAATTGGATAATGTATGCTTAAGGCTCTTTAGAGGATTCCCACTTGAATCAAATTCAAAATCTTCACTAAAGTATAAAGCACTATAAAGATCTGGCCCCTGCCTACCTTTCACTTCATCTCCTACTATGCCCCCATCGCACTATACCAGTTATATTAATTTCTTTTCTGTTTCTGGAAATCATCAAGTTCTTTCTTAACCTAGAGCCCTTGCATTCCCTGTTCCTTTTGTGTAGAATGCTCCTCTCCCAGTTCTTTTCATGGTTGACTCCTTTTTGTCATTCAGTTTTCACATCAAATGTCATATCCTTAGAGAAAATGCCTATCATTCTAGTTGATCAGCATTACCATTATCTCTCCTGTCAAATACACTTTCACAAATCACCTTGTGTATTTCCCTCATAGTATGTATTTCAATATGTAATTATCTTCTGTATTTCTTTGTTTACTTTTTAGCTTTCTTATTCTCATAATAGCAGGTAAGCTTCCCAGAGCCCAGCACATATTAGACATACTATAAATATTTGTTGATTGATTATTGAGTGAATTGCATAAATGTGGGAAGAACTGAGTTTTGCTCTCAGATCTGCTACTTACAAACTACTTTAGTCAGTAATGGATGCTAATGTGTGAGTCTCAGTTTCTTCGTGAGTAAAATAAGCATCATAATATGGTTCCCATTTTCATATGAGTTTATGATTTTATGAAGTAAGAGAATGGATAATGAAAAAAGTAATTAATAGTGAAACTATTTTATTTACTATAAAACATTCATGCCAACTGGCTAATATATCCAAAAAATCACTCAGCTATGCTGAAACCACAATTCTGCAAGAGTCAGCAACAGATATCAATTCAATTTTGTCTGCTAATGTAGGAAAAGGTGTAGAGATAATACCGAATGGCAGATTTTGCACTTTTGTAATTTTAATTTGCTTTTTGTTGTTAGTGCCATCCAGTTGATTCTGAACCTGCCAGTGGTATATAAGACAATGCTCCACTGCTATTCATGGCCAGTTTTTTTGGAAGGGGGTGGCCAGGTCCTTCTTCCCAGTCTGTCTTAGTCTCTTAGTCTGGAAGCTCCACTGAAACCTGTCCACCATGGGTGACCCTGCTGGTATTTGAAATACCAGTAGCATAGCTTTCAGCATCACAGCAACATACAACCGCCACAGTATGACAACCGACAGATGGGTGGTGTGGTTCCCTGACTGGGAAATGAACCCAGGCTGCAGTGATGAAGGTGTTGAATCTTAACCACTAGACCTCTAGAGCTTGCATTTTACTTTGGTAATACTAAATTGCCTTGTAGTCTTTAAGCATAGGTAAGTCGGGATGGGAATAAACATGCCAGAAATGTATTCCATATTTAGGGCAAAATATCCCAGGCCTAAAATTAAAATTGATCATAAAAAGATGTATGTATATAATCAAGAGTTGACTATACTCATATAATACAATATTGTTATAGGAATTCACAACAGAAGGTTCAGTCGTACGGATGCTTATGTGTGCTTCTATCTCTGTAACTCACTATCCATTAAATGATAGTTACAGGCAGAAATGTCTTACATATATATCTTATGTTACTATAAAAGAGGATTTAAATTTGTACTGTGCATTCCTTGATTAAAAAATGCTATCCTTTGTTTTTGCTCATGCTTTGCAAATCTGTATTTTAATCTGTGTCTATTCTTTATGTCTATAGAGAGAATTGGTATCAGTTAACATTTTTTTCTTTACCAGATCATTAGTTATTATGATCAAGTTGAAATATTCCTAGTGTCTTGTAAATGATCAACACTCTACGATTGTGTGGAAAAATCAAAACACAGTAATTGAAAGAATATTCTGTGTTTATACATGTGTAAGGTTCAATAATTTAATCAGGTGGTACATTAACTGACTAAAGCTTGGCTTAAGAGAGAGCAGTTGTATGTGGTTCATGAGTGAGGACAGAAACATCTTATATTGTCATGGAAATTTACTTCTCCTGAGCTTGTAACTAAGCCAGCTACACCTCAGGGAGCAGGAGAGGAAGTCAGAGTGCCTGCTAGCAGAACACTTCATAATCCATTGTTAGATATTAACTTCGTGTAATCTAGGCATTATCCAATTTTGTTCACAATAATTTGTAATCTAGATGCGTACATCAGTGCTCAACTCTCTTGATATGCTGCTGTGTTGTCATCAATTGGGAAACTGATTGCAAGCAAGTTGTTACTAATAATAGTGTACTGATTGTGAAGAGCATTTACTTTGTAAAATAAGTTCATAAAAATTTCCTCACATACAATGAAAACTGAGATGAGAGAAAAGGTTGATCACTAATAGTTTGCAATCTAGAAGTAATGATACAGACGTCGTGGTCATTATACATTATTAGATTGCATTACAACTCCCTCTTCAAGTCAATTTTTATTGAAGATTATCCTGGTCTATTCCATTATGTTAAGAAATTGAATGCTGCCTGCCAGAATCATCTTGTTAGGATTAAATTCTCAAAACCAGTTTTAAAAGAAAAACTGTACTCGAGTATAATCAGTTTCACATGTAACAGAAATATTTTATTCCATTCACTCAATACTTTAGACTGTATACATATTATGAACCAGCTATTAATCAACATGTGTTAAAAGTAAAGTGTCTACCGTGTATATTATGGTTTCCAGTGAATTTTAAATAAGATTTAGTATTTTAAACAATAAGTGGAAAGCATTATATAATATTCTCTAAATGTAAAGAGTTTACGAAAATTATAATAGTTTACCTTACAAAATAAGTTTATCTACCTTCACATCTCACATTGGTATACATTGGTATAACTACTTTCATTATAGTTTTTAGGTTCTAATACTCTTAATCTTCCTACACTTGTTCCAGTCAAAACTTAATTCACAGGCATATAAACTAACTCCTTACTCTTTATAAATTAATAAATAATGGTGGTGGAATAACATTAATCCATCTACACAACTGCTATGAAATTGGATTCTCCTCAGTGATGTTGACTTATGAATTAAGATATTTAAAGCAATGAGCATAATGCTTTGTACACAGTTGTCATTCCATAAATGTCAATTATTATGACTATTTCTCCTGTCTTATAAGAGAATGAGATCCAAATCCAGCTGCTTCCTGATATATTTTTATTGTTCTCCTCTACCCAAATATCCTGGTATATAGGGAAATCTAGGGAAGAATGTCTCTCTCTTTCCAGGAGAGAGAATAATTCTTTTTTCCTGAGAGAACAAGAAAATTGAGATCAATACGATCTCTAAATATATCCCTAAATATTAAGGTAATAGGCAAATTCATGCTTAAGTTACTCTTGGATACAGATGTATTTTCATTGACAAGAGTCCAACCTGTGTTATAATAATGTATTATCCACGTTATCCATAAACCATGTTTTATATATTTATTTGTATTTCCCAAATTAATAAAATATTTTACTGCTTATTCTTATATTTCTCAAAATATGTTATTAAAATGTGTCCTCCTTTATCAATTTAAAAATGAGTAATTTTAAGTTACTTAACCTCACCCTTATTACTCCCATGCTATTATCCAGGATTTGATTGCAAAACAACTGAATTAACATTAAGTCACTATTTTTGCATAAAGTGCCTACTTCCAGGTATTTCCAGCCTAAAATATTGATTTAAAAAGTCCTTCAATGGTTAATCAAGAGAGCACATTATGAGAATGGTGTCTACAAAGGTTTATTCCTAAAACTCATCGTTTGTGTGCTACTTATTTAAAGGCTTTTACAATACACACACACATATATAAATTGCTAATTAACATTTTTATGTGAGTTATCTGTCGCAAGCAATACACAGTATAGATATGGAGAGGGGTACTTTATCAATAATGCATGCACTGTAGTATTATGAAGTGGGATTCACTGGTAAATACTTTCTCATTATCAATGATTCCTTGTCCATTATTGACTTGCAGCTCAGATCCTGGTTAAACAAATATTTGGAAATGATGCTTCCACTTGGTTTTATACCATTGTGTTAATATAATTCAGCAAAATTTTTTGTAAAACGTTTTCTCTCGTTAATTATTATTTTTTAAGACCAATATCAAAGTAACTTTCAGAATTTAAGCCTTTATTATCATAGTCTACAGACATGCTCTCAGTATTTATGTGTTAAACGAAAGGACACAGGCTCAATTTGGCTGCATTGGCCAAACAGCCTTAATTTAGTTCTAGCTATTCCATTTCCACAGATATCATCAAATATACGAGCTATTGGTTGTTAAACAATCTATTGTATTCCATCTAAATTAATACATACACAATAAATCAGACATTTACTAAAAGATATATACATCCTATTTTGTTTTGGTGATACAAGAGATTGAAAAAAGATAGACTGAATGGGAGCACTTACTGCCATTTAGTGAAAATCTTTCTCTGAACAGAGTACCATTTGTGTTCAGTGACCCATAACTGTGGGTTAGTGGCATCCCACCTGCCACCACGTCTTTGCCCTCCACGGCATTCTTATTCAAAGTTAACAATATTTCTTAGTTATACATTTTCTATTTGATTGAGCAATATTGAGACATAAAAAAAGGATTTCAAACTAACCTCAACTCTGCTAAAAACGAAACCATTTGACTAAAATTTTAAGGAACATTTTTTTTGCTAGCCTTAAAACTGGTGGTTAAGTTCACATGCTCCACTTCAGTGGCCTGGGGTTCGCAGGTTTGGATCCCCGAACTGCTCCTCAAGCCATGCTGTGGTGGCGTCCCACATACAAAATAGAGAAAGATTGGCACAGATGTTAGCTTAGGGACAAGCTTCCTCAAGCAAAAAGAGGAAGATTGGCAACAGATGCTAGCTCAGGGCCAATCTTCCTCACCAAAAAAAAAAAAAAGTAAAAGTAAATAAATAAATAAAAATGACTTTTAAAACTATTTTATGTTTCAAGAAGCATCTTTATTGGCACAGAACTGTCCACTCTTCTTGAACCTTTTCCTCATGAAGCATTGGTTATCTAGTCCTCAGGCTCCCATGTTGCTTTCTTTTTTTTTTTTTTTTTTTAAAGATTTTATTTATTTTATTTTTTCCCCCCAAAGCCCCAGTGGATAGTTGTGTGTCGTAGCTGCACATCCTTCCAGCTGCTGCATGTGGGACCCGGCCCCAGGATGAACGGAGAAGCGGTGCCCCGATGCGCACCCGGGATCCGAACCCGGGCCGCCAGCATCGCAGCGCGCGCACTCAACCACCAAGCCACAGGGCCGGCCCCCATGTTGCTTTCAAAAGGAAATAAGGAATTCTATTGGTCTTAGGAAAAGCAGCATTTGTCACTAGAGAAAATAATTGTTAATAATTCAATTTTCCTATGTCAAAATCATATTGAAAGCCAAAGCATAGGATTAAAATTTAAAAAGCAGTACATCTAGCAATGCCCACTGGTAGGCAATATACTTTCTCCTCTCGACGTCTCATAGTGTTGTGGCAAGGACTAAATTAGTGAATGTATGTAAATTCCTTAGAGCAGTGCCTGGGATGTGTAGGCACTCTACAAATGTTACTTATATTATCATTATTATTAATTCCTTCTAGGATAATTAATTTTATCAAATTTCCACAAAGAACTCATTATATAACATGGATCCCAAGAAGAACATTCTCTTAATTATAAAACCACCATAAAAATCATTAATTATCATTAATTCATGATTAAAATTCCCATCCCAGTTGGTGTTAATGTCTGTGCTTTTGTATATCCAATAAAGCAGTTATACAACATGCAGTCAAAATTATTTATCCATAGTTGGATTGTTTACATTGTGGATTGTTTATAATGAGGCTTTAATCTCGGGCTGACTTCTGCTTGATATGACATTTCAGATCCATCATTATCTGCTTCTAGTTGACATAAGCTAGGGGAATTCAAAGTAATTTTGATATTACTCTAGCTGAACACAGTTATTTAAGCAAACATGCTGTCAAGACTACACACGGTGTATCTCAAAGGTAACCATAAATGGCTTAAGCGTTAGCTATGCTGCCACTGCCCTCTATTTAGTTTGAATAATCAAGTTCAGTGTAATAAAAAACTTTTATATCCAATATAGCTTTATATTTTCAACACTTGCAAAAAGACCAAAATACGATATGGCCAAACAATAAAAAACAATTCCTGTCTTTGGATGATGGCATTTGATTGAATACATATATTTTATAACGAACATGGTTTTTTCCTTTACAGGAATAAAAATTTTAAAATATCCCACGTTTTTTATTACGCTAAGTGAAAAAAGCCAGTCAAAAGGACCACATATTATATGATTTCTTTTACATGAAAGATCTAGAATAGGCAAATCTGTGCAGACAGAAAGCAGATTAGTGGTTGCCTAGGGCTGCACTTGGGTCGGGGGAGAGGAAGAGTGACTGCTAATGGGCATGGGGTTTCCTTTTGTAATGAAATTGGTCTAAAGTTAGAACGCAGCAATCTTGCATATCTGTGTGAATCTATTAAAACCATTGAATTATGTAGTTTAGATGAGTGAATTCTGTGGTATGCAAGTACTATATTAATAAAAAGGTTAAAAAGAACTAGTTTCTTAAGAGAAATTTATGTTCAATGTATAGAAAACAAATTACTATTATGAAGAAAGCCCAAAAAAGTCTTTAAAAATGTGTCATTATTGTGACAAAATAAAATCTATCATGACCAATATATTTGTCCACATTACACAGTAATGATGATGTGCAATTCCACTGATTTGAAAAAATTGGAATTGTGATGTCACCAATAAAACTTATCATGAAAGTTAAATTTTCATCAATATTTTCTGCTTCATGAATGGTTTGCTTCAAGTAAAAATTTCTATCCACTGTTCCAATCTTTCATGGGAATTCAGGAAAGCACCAATTATGTGTGCCATTTGCATGTCCAAATGGAGTAGGAACAACCACTAATCATTACGTATTGGGGTTGTTCAGCTTTTCCTTTTGAAGTTATCTTTGCCAGAGCCAGGATGAGGTAGGTGGCATAAAGCAGAGTTGAGAGGTATGGAAATTTAGAAACCAAACAGGAATAAAGGAGATATGGGACTCATTCCATTTCACCCCAAAGAGAATACAGACTATGTATGTATACAAACAAGACATGTCCAGGATACGATAATCTCTTTTCTAACCCCTCCTAATCCATTTAGCACTATGCCATTAACAAGGGCCATGCCTTGATATTGACATAATTTTCAAAGCAAGCTAAAGAACCATCAATCCAGAGCATTGTGTTCAGTTCTGTCCCCACACACAGAACGATTATGACAAGCATGCACACAGCACTTACCACCTGCCAGGCCCTGTTCTCTGTGCTTTATATATAATAAATTACAGTCATGCATTGCTTAACAATGGGGATACCTTCTGAGAGATGCATCGTCAGGCAATTTCGTCATTGTGCAAACATCAGAGTGTACTTACACAAACCTAGATGGTATAGCCTACTACACACCTAGGCTATATGGTATTAATCTTACGGGACCACCTTCGTATTTGCTGTCTGTCATTGATCAGAACATCACTATGCAGTGCATGACTGCTTTCACATTACCTTGTGAAGTAGATTATATTATTATGCACGTTACATATAAATATGAGGACCTAAGAAGTTGAAATAACTTGCCAAACAGGCAAGTGGCAGAGCCAGGATTTAAATTCTGGTCTCCTGGTGGTTACATTTTCTGCTCCCAAGCACCACACTGCTTCTCCAGTGGTGCTCCATTGCCTCTCCCATAACAAGACACTACCAAACAAATAACTCTTTTGAAGAACAAATATTTTTGTTTTTCACACAGCTTAGAACCATAACTAGGAGCCAATATTTTTTATCAGCGATTGTTAACATAGTTGTTGTTGTTAAAAGTCAAACTAGTATCAGGAAATTGTATGTCCTAAATAATTATTACTACAGTACAAGCAACATTTCATCTGGGCCATATTAGGTTATGAAAATAGAAAAAAACAAAAAATTCTGACTTTAGTTAATTTTGGTCCTTCACATGACGCTCTCTATAAGTCTTAGTGAAATGATAATTTCTTAGTATATTACACTAAACCAAGTGATGGACCAGGGTAAATTATTTCCAAGAACATCCCAAGTCTAAAATTCTAAGACTTATTTTATTTTTCTCAGTACAGAAACTTTGGACATCTCTCAATGTAGTATTTAAAATGAGTCTATAAAATTTACTTTAAATGGTCTTTTGAGATTAGAGCTTTCCCAATAATTTAAAAAATTATTCCAATCAAATGTTATTTAAAGCTTTTATTCTAATGAATAATCTGAAATTTAATTTAACTAAAGTTTCCAAAATAGTATAATCTGACATTGTCAGCATAATGAGAATAACCATATATCTTTAGGGAATTCTTTATACCATCTCTATATCTCAGAGCAAAGGACACATGCTATATGGAAAGATCAGAAGTTATGGAATCAGGTAGACCACATTTCGAATACTAATACTACCAGAGCATATAAAGTAGCCGCTGCATTTTGGTTTCCTAATCTAGGAAGAAAGGCATAATGGTAGCTAGCTCATAGTATTGTTAGAAAGATAATGATAAATTAAATGATTATTTCCTTCTTAATTTTGAGACAGAAATTGAGTAAGTTGAATAGAGCCTATTTGTTTTCTCTTTGCCTTTCCTTCATAACTCTCACTCCATACTTAAATGTCATTAATATTTACCTACAATCTAAGCAAAATTGTTCATTCATTTAATCATTCACTCACTGACTCATTCATTCATTTGGCTAGCCTTTATTTTATGCCAATCACTTTCCAAGACATTTAATTATCCTGCCAATGCTGAAAGTCAGCATTTTGTATATAAGAAAAGAAAACCATTTTTAAGTACTTGACCTAAGTTCACTTTATTAGTAGTGTCAGAGCTAGAGACTGAACCCAGTTTTGTTTGAGTGTGATGATATGCAATTCCTGAGCTTGTGAAGCTCCTAGACTACTTCCTTGTGTGTTATTTGTTCAGAAATAGTTATTTAGGATTTGACAAATTATTTACATTTTTAAATATAACATTACAAACGTAATATCTTTTTAGGTGCACAAAAACTTTCAAAAACATTACAGCAAATCACTAGAATGTAAATGTCTTATGAACAGTGATTTTTGACTTTTATTTTCTATATGCTAGAAGTACCTAGAATAAATTAATTGGTACAGAGTCAGTGACTCATAAATATTTATTTTATAAATATAAATGAAAATAATTTGCAAATCTATATTAAAAACAACTCCCTGTAATACAATGCTTTAACAGGCTGTTATTTTTATGTATGTACTTTTAGCATTTGTACACAGACATACTCTTTTTTTCATTGTTGAAATCATGGCACAATAATACTGTTTTATGTCTCTCATGTGTTTTTTTGGCTAACATCAAACAAAAGTCATTCTGAAACAAGAAACAGGTACCTTCAATGTAAAGAGCAGCAGATAAAGTATATTTAATACTTTATAAGACATTAAAAAAAATACAAGGGAGAAAATGTTAAATGATAGAAGCAGAGTTTATTTATGTCCCATACAATGTCACAACAATCCATTATTAATTGCTTACTATTTTTAAGGGCTTAGAAAATAAAATTTCTATAAAAGCTCTGAGTGTTACTATGCAAGTAATTTTTGTAAGTATGGTATTCTTCAATTCAGTCCACTTAGTATTGATCTGATGGACTCAATAAAGAAAAAATAGTGTGCAGATTTTTATCCTACAAAATATTATTGTGCTATAACTTCATTTATAAAAAGATACAAAACAAGTTTCTATAAAACAGGAAAGAAAAGTAATAAAATAAGATGTGAATTAATAAAAATAATTTTTAAGAAAAATTTCATCAATTTAAGTGACAGAATAAAGATATGTAACATCTTAATTACTCTACATACTTTGATTTTTACTCCCCCCCAAAAAAAACCAGAATAATAATTTTTCTAACAACATGAATTACATGTATAAAATAAATTTTCTTAAAAATAGTAACAGTGGATTAATCTTATTTCTCATATAACATACAATATTGCATGATATTAAATATGGTACAACAGTTCCTACTTATTTCTGCAAAACATCATTAATGTAGTTCCCTGATCAAAAAGGAATGTAAAACTCTTGTCTCCATTTATCTCTAGGATAAGAAAACGTATGGAAACACTAAGATTTGCCAAGCACCCATTATGAATACTAATTATACACTCTTCTCAAAAATTCTTTTACATAAATAATAAAATATTTATTTTATTGAGGAGGAAATATGATCAAGAGGTTAAGTGACTGAAGCAAGCTTACACAGTGAGTAAGTAGTGAAACTAAGAATATTATCAAAGATGTACTTAATACTAAATTTCAGAGTTTGTAAATCCTACTGTTTTTCTCCTGATGTTCTGTTCTCCCCTTCTGCTCTCTGACCCACTTGCCCAGATTTAGTCAGGTACTAAGATCTCTATGTCTTGAGGGTACTATTCTCATTATGTGTAGAAAATAGCAGGGGAATGGGGGTGGAATTGTTGGGACAAAGTAGTGAAATGACAGTTACCAACTAGGCATGGTCAGCATACTTGCAGGCTCTCAGCTTGCTTCCTGAGTTCTTGTGGTCTTTATTCATTCTAGGGGAAGGGGACTTCCAAGGTTATGCAATTGCACACATGTACAAGTACGTCATCTTAACTATCAAAAAATACTAATAAAAACTAAAATTGTATTATGTAAATATAATATCTCACATCAAGGAAATCTATGACATATCTAGAGTATTTTGGGCCACTATAATTGACATTTTTAAGGGGAGATATTAATAAATCGGAAAGACTACAGGTGAGGTAAGCAGTATGGTGAATGGCCTGGAAAATAAGTTAGGATTGCATAATTGGGACTATTTCTTCTTACTCTGAGAAAATTCCCTGGTGGGGGTGGAAGGAGAAACATATGATTATACTACAATATTTGAAGAACTGGAGAATAAAAAATATATATACATAGTTGGTGTGATTCTGAGCGTAGAGTCAGACCAATAAATAGAACGGTACAAAATAGTAAACATTGAAATAAAAGGAAGATTTTTCAAAAATTACAGCAGTTGAACAGTGGAATAGGCCCTGGAGGTTTTCATTTTTCATTTCATCCTCTTAGACTGAATGACCATTCTATAGGGTGTTAGAGAAAAAATGAATTCAATGGAGGTTGGACTCAATAATATATAGAAAGCTTTCAGATAACGATCATCCAGAAATATGTTTCTATACATGAAGGGTATAGTGGAAAGAAAACCTCTTTACAGACACCAGATGACTTGATTTCAGCAGTTACTGATCCATCACAGACTCACAGGAAAGAACATTCTCATTTATATATAACATCACAAAAATTATTTTCTATAGCTTCATAGATCCCTCATAGTTAACCGTCTGAACCACATGTACTTAACAATGTTCATAAGGAAAATAATGTTGACAGCAATATCTGGTTAGAAGGTTCAGCAAAAAAAACAACAATCATAAAGCACCTGCCATTTTTTTTCAATTATTGATAATATGACTAAGACAAATTAATATCAATAGCAAATGCACTTTTAGCTGCCAGCAAATTTCCAAATATATAGAAAACAGCTTTACCTACACAAATTTTTTTTTTTAATTTTTTGTTTACTGCAGTAACATTGGTTTATAACATTGCATAAATTTCAGGTGCACTACCTACACAAATTTTTAACTATCATTTCCCTTTTAAGCTCATGAAAGCTGTTTCCAGATTTTTGTCATTAATGTCTCCAATTAGGGTTATTACATTTAACTATATACTATTTAAAAAGATATGCTATTTAAGTATATGATAGATATGTATTGTTTATAATATGTTATAAATAACTTCATAATTCTGGATCATATACTTATTTCTTAAGGCAGTCTGTGAAAATAAGAGCAGCTCTAGCATTTTTACCTTAAAAAGTATTTTACTCCCCAAGAAGAAAAAAGGTCAGTTTTTCATTCATCTCCATTTATTCCTGAATTTAGTAAATTGTTCTTAAAATTAATTTCTGGGAGAAAATTCAGTAGGAACAGTAAATATTTAACCATAAATTGAAAAAATAAAGCACCAAAGGATTAACCAAATGATATAAGTGCTTATTTGTGTGACTTGAAAGTGATTTACTTATTTAAATAGAATTTTATATCCCGTGAATAATACCTATAAGACAGGTAACTATGATTTTTACTCATCAAACAATCTATACAGGAGACCTCTGGTTTCTGGCTCCCTATGTAAAGAGCTTGGAAGTCGCCACTCCATCCTAACAACATGTAAAAAGCTAAACAGACTGAAAAATCAACTCTTCCTGGATTTGTAAGAGAAGGGATAATACAGGGCAAACCGCTGCCCCCAGTACTGGAGAGATAGACAGGGGACTACAGGAGTCACAGCCTACCTGGGAAGAGACTCAGGACCGCCACGAGAACTGCAGGAAAACCCGAATTGTAATTGCTAGAGGCCCAGTATGGACAACTCTGAGAGTCTAAAGCTCCAGAGGGGCCCAGTCATATGGGTGCACCCACAATACTGTGGGATTTACCCCAGGAGCTCAATCAGATTTCCACAGTACATATTGCAAGAAAATCCCTCGGGGCTGCTGACAGGGAAAGGCCAAGGAAGCCAATTTGGAAAATGCCAAAGCACTCAGTTCTCCTTAACAAGGCCTGCCCCCAGGAGAAACTAGTTAAGCGAGGATTAACCTGCAGGGGTATTATGGGAGCCTAACTGAACTGGTAAAAAGAAAATACTCAATTCCTGCCCACTGTATCATCCTGTCTCACCTAAGGGGGGAGAACAAACCTGAGACTCGTGAACTTCACAGTCCAGAGGCACAGGCTCACTAAAGGACTGAGGCCTAATCACAGGTCTACAGAACAATTCACCTCCCCCTACACCTCACCACCACATTAATAAAGGCCTATTTACAGCAGTTCTTTTTTCCAGTGCATCATGTCTGGCTGTAAAGAAAAAAATTAAAAGGCATACAAAAATGCATAAAGTACAATTTGAAGAGACAGAGCAAGCATCAGAACCAGACAAGGCAGGGACGCTGGAATTACTACACTGGGAATTTAAAACAACTATGACTAATATGCTAAGGGCTCTAATGGATGAAGTAGACAGCATGCAGGAATAGATTGGCAGTGTAAGCAGACAGAAGGAAATCCTAAGGAAAAAAACAGAAACGCTAGAGATAAATAACACTGTAACAATGCCAAAGAACACCTTTGACGGGCTTAGTAGATTGGACATGGCTGAGGAAAGAATCTCTGAGCTAGAAGATATATCAACATTATCCTCAAAAGCCAAAAAGCAAAGAGAACAAAAACTGAAAAAAACCAGAAGGGAATATCCAAGGACTGTAGGACAACAATAAAAGGTGTAACATATGTGTAATGGGAATACCAGAGGAGAAAGAAGAGAGAAAGGAACAGAAGAAATATTTGAAACAATAATGACTGAGAATTTCCCCAAATTAATGACACACACCAAATCACAGATCCAGGAAGTGCAGATCCAGGACACCAAGCAGGATAAATGCCAAATGCGCTACACCTAGTCATATCATTTTCAAATTACAGAAAATGGATGATAAATATTCTGAAAGAAGTCAGAAGAAAAATCACTTTACCTATAGGGGAACAAAGATAAGAATTATATCTGACTTCTCACAAATCATACAACCAAGAAGAACAGAGTGGAGTGAAATATTTAAAATGCTGAGAGAAAAAAACCACCAACATAAAATTCTATAGCCTGAGAAATCATCCTTCAAAAGTAAAGGAGATATAAAGACTCTCCAGACAAACAAAAATAGAAGGAAGTTGTTGTCAGTAGACCGGTCTTCGGAGAAATGTTACAAGAAGTTCTTTAGAAAAACGGAAAATAATATAGGTCAGCAAGCTGGATTTATATAAAGTAAGGAAGAGCAATGAAAAAGGAATAAGTGAAGGTAAAATAAAAACTTTTATTTTTCTTATTCTTAATTGATCTAACAGATAACAGTCTTTTCAAAATAATAATAGCAACTATATAGATATACATACTTCTCTACGCATATGTTCAAGTCAAGTGAATAACAGTAATGATACAAGGGACAGGCAGGGGAAATTAGGATTATTTGGTTATAAGGTACTTACATTACTGTGAAGTAGTATAGTGTTATTTGAAAGTGGATTTAGATTAGCTGTAAATGTATATTGCAAACGCTAGGGCAACCAATAAAAAAAGTAAAACGAAAAAACCAAGTATAACCAACATACTACGCAAGAAGAGAAAATGGAATCATAAAATGCTCAGTTAAAACCACAAAAGGCAGAGAAAAGGTGAGACAAAAATAGAAAAAAAGAATTAGGGTAACAAACAGAAAACTACAAATTTAGTAGATATTAATCCAACTATATCAATCATTATCTTGAATATCAATGGTCTAAATGCATCAAATAAAAGAAAGAGATTGTCGGAGTGGATTAAAAAAACAAGACCCAATTCTACATTGTCTGCAGGTAATGCACTTTAAATACAAAGACATGTGTAGATGAAGAGTAAATGGATGGAGAAAAATATACAATGCTAACACTAATCAAAAGAAAGCAAGGTAGCAGCTATAGTAATTTCATACAGAGGTGACTTCAAAGCAAGTCATCAGGGATAAAGAAGAGCACTGCATAATGATAAAGCAGTCAATTGTCCAAGAAGATATAACAATCTTTAATGTGTATAAATCTAACAAAAAAGCTTCAAACCATGTGAGGAAACAACTAAGAACTGCAAAGAAAACAGATGAATCCACTACCATAGCTGGAGACTTCATTACCCCTCCCTCAGAAATGGACAGACCCAACAGGTAGAAAATCAGTAAGGACAAAGCTGAACTCAACAACACCATCAATCAACTGGATATAATTCACATCTATAGACAAGTTCATCCAACAACAGCAGAATATACATTCTTCTCAAGCTCATTGGAATATACTCCAAGACAGACCACATTCTGGGCCATAAACATACCTTCATAAATTTAAAGAATATAAATCATACAATATCTGATTTCAGAGCACAATGGAATTAAACTAGAAATCAATAACAGAGTAAAAATTGAAAAATCCCAGAATATGTGGAGATTTAATGACACACTTATAAATACTACATAGATCAAAGAAAAAAATCTCAAGAGAAATTTAAAAATTTGAACTAAATGAAAATGAAAATACAACAACAAAATTTATGGGATGTCACAAAAGCAACACTGAGAGGGAAATTTTTAATATTGAATGTGTATATTGGAAAAGAAGAAAGATCTAAAATTAATGATCTAAGTTTCCACCTTAGGAAACTACAAAAACAAAAGAGCCCATTAAGTCCAAAGTAAGCAGAAGAAAAGAAATAATAAGAACTAGAGTAGAAATTAATAAAATTGAAAACAGGAAATCAACAGAAAAAAATCAAGAACAAAAGCCGGCCCTTTGAAAAGATCAATAAAAAGTATACCTCTAAATACGCTAACTAGTAAAAAATGAAAGAGAACAAAAATTACTAATATGAGAAATGAAAGAGGAGACCTCACTACAGATTCCACGGATATTAAAAGGATGACAAAGGAATACTATATCAACTCTACGGCCACAAACCAGATAACCCAGATGAAATGGTTCAATTCCTTCAAAGATAAAATTTGCCAAAATTTACACAAGAAGAAAGTTACAATCTGAATAAGATTATGGCTATTACAGTAATTGAATCATTAATTAATAATCTACCAAAAAAGAAAGCACCACATCCAGATGGGCTCACTGGTGAATTCTACCAAACATTTAAGGAAGAATTTCTATTAATTCTCTACAATCTCTTTCAGAGGATAGAAGCAGAGGGAATGCTTCCTAACTCATTCTATGTGGACAGCATTATTCTAATACCAAAACCAGACAAAGACATTAGAAGAAAAGAAAACAACAGACCAATATTTCTCATAAACATAAATGCAAAAATCCCCAACAAAATATTAGCAAACAAATTGAATCCAACAATGTATAAGAGAGAATTATACACTATGACTAAGCAGAATTTATGCCAAGTAAGCAAAACTGGTTCAACATTCAAAAATCAATTAATGTAATCTTATCACATCAACAGACTGAAAAAGAAAAATGGCACAATCATACCAATAGATGCAGAAAAAACATTTGAAAAAATCCAACATACATTTATGATAAAAATTCTCAGTAAAACTAAGAATACAGGGGAACTTCTTTGACTTGGTACAAAAAACCTACAGCTAACATCATACTTACTGATGGGAAACTTGAAGCTTTCCCACTAAGATCAGGTACAAGGCAAGGATGTCTCCTCTCACCACTCCTTTTCAACATTGTAGTGGAAATTCTAGTTAATAGAATAAGACAGGAAAAGGAAACACAAGGTATACAGATTGGGAAAGAAGAAATAAAGCTCTTAGTTTGCAGATGACATGATCGTCTATGTAGAAATTCCCAAAGAATCAACCAAAAAAACTCCCAGAATTGTAAGTGATTATAACAATGTTGCAGGGTACAAGGTTTTTATACAGAAGTTAATCGTGTTCCCATATATCTGCATTGAACAAGTGGAGTTTGAAATTAATAACACAATACCATTAACATTAGCCTCCAAAAAAATGAAATACTAAACAAAAATCTAACAAAATATGTACAAGATCTATATGAGGAAATCTACAAAACTTTGATGAAAGAAATCAAAGAACTAAATAAATGGAGATATTCCATGTTCATGGATAGGAGGACTCATTGTGTCAAAATGTCAGTTCTTCCCAACGTGATCTATAGATTCAATGCAATCCCAATAAAAATCCCAGGAAATTATTTTACAATTATCAACATACTGATTCTAAAGTTTATATGGAGAGGCAAAAGACCCAGAATAGCCAACACCACATTGAAGGAGAGGAACAAAATTGCAGGACTGATGCTACCAGACTTCAAAACTTACTATTAAGCCACAGAAATCAAGAGAGTGTAGTATTGGTGAAAGAATGAAAAACTGATCAATTGAATAGAATAGAAAGCCCAGAAATAGACTCCATAAATATAGTCAAGTGATCTCTGAAAGAGGAACAAAGACAATACAGTGGAGCAATGACAGTCTTTTCAACAAATGATGCTGGAACTACGGGACATCCACATGCAAAAAAATAAATCCAGACGTAGACTAACACCTTCACAAAAATTAACTCAAAATTAACACAGACCTGAAGGTAAAATGAAAAACTATAAAAGTCCTGGAAGATAACTTTGGAAAAAATCTAGATGATCTTAGATATGGCGGTGACTTTTTAGTCAACACTAAAGGCATGATTCATGAAAGAAATAATTGATAAGCTGGAGGTCACTAAACTTAAAAATTTCAGCTCTTCAAAAAAAAAAAGAAAAAAAATGAGTATACAAACCACAGCCTGGGAGAAAATATTTGCAAAAGACAATCCAATAAAGGACTGTTATTCAAAATATCCAATGAACTATTAAAAATCAACAATAAGAAAACAATTCAATTAAAAAATGGGCCACAGACCTTAACAGATACCTCACCAAAGAAGATATACTTCTAGCAAATAAGCACACGACATCATATGTCATCAGAGAAACGCAAATTAAAACAATGAGATACCATTACACACCTATTAGAGTGGCCAAAACTCAGAACACTGACAACAGCAAACGCTGAAGAGGATGCAGAGCAACAGGAACTCTCATTTATTGCTGATAGGAATGCAAGATAGGACAGCCATGGCACTTCGGAAAATGGTTGGGTGATTTCTTACAAAACTAAACATACTCTTACCGTATGATTCTTTTAAGGGTAAAAATATGTTCTTCACCAATTTACATTGGGACAAGAGTTAGTCTCTACCTACTATATTTAGGTGGCCACACTGCCTGGCTTTGGGGCTCAAAACTGACTGTTAGTGAACTAATTCAGAAGACAGATATGCAATCTAGAACAGTCAAGATGTAGACTTGGGAAACAAGATCTGTCATCAAATAATGATTCTACTTTTAAAACAGAGCCTGGGGGCCGGCCTGGTGATGCAAGCTATTAAGTGTGCCTGCTCCACTGCTACGGCCCAGGGTTTGCAGGTTTGGATCCCGGGTGCGCAATTATGCATGGCTTGTCAAGCCATGCTGTGGCGGCGTCCCATATAAAGTAGAGGAAGATGGGCATGGATGTTAGCTCAGGGCCAATCTTCCTCAGCAAAAAAAAAAAAGAGAGAGAGAGAGGAGGATTGCCATTGGATGTTAGCTCAGGGCTGATCTTCCTCACACACACACAAAAAAAAAGAGCCTGGATTTTTACCACCTAATTTAATTTTGTGAATCCTGTTTGTTAACTTGTAACATGCAGATTGTACCTACCTTAGAAGTTGTAAAAATTAGAGAGATTAAGAATAGCACCAGAGTATCACACCATAAGGGCCTAATGAACATCTGTTATAGTTTTATCACTCGGCTCTGCTTCTCTGCATTTATACATCAAATCTTTTCTATGCAAAGTGAGCACTGACAAATTTTCACCACACCGTTTCTGTAACCTGAGGCTATGTTAGATGCTATATATAACACGCACACAGGATGCTTGCCCCAAGGATGCTAATATTCATTATGAATAGGAGGAAAGCAAATATCCCACGGTACAATAGAGTGTTAACAGAGATACATCCTATAACTCCTCTCACAGTTCAAAAAAAGGAGAAATGACTTCTGAATGGAATGGCCAGAGAAGACTTCAAGGAGAATTTTTGTGGCCCACCAAGCGACTTTTTTGGGAGCCATCCAAATGGCTCTCCCCTTGCTTATGCACATTCTTGCCCCTGCATATTTTCCCAGATATTTCCATAACTCTGAATACAACAGAGATAATTATTAATAATTTGAAAAATATCCATTCTCTCTTTCCATTATGTAATTAAAATGCGTCCCAATTGAATTTAAATTGTTAAAACTCAAAAAACACTTCAGAGGAGAGCTGAAGTCATAAAATCAAGTAATGTGTAAAAAGAACAAGCTTTCTTCTAACTTCCATACAGGAATTACACTTCCCTTACTAATAAATAGGTAATACTTACAAACAACAGTAAATATAAATAAATAAAATCTAAATAGCCAAGATTAAGAAATAATTAATAAAACAAAATTATCCTTTAAAGATAAAAACAATTTGCCTAACTTATCTTAATTTCAAAAAGAATATTTGAATTTTACTGTGATGTATTTGAATTTTTTATTCAAATAAAAAATTAGCAATTTTTTGTATTTTATAAAAAATTAACAAATCATTTTTTTATTTTATAATTGGTCGACAGCTTGACTTCTGTGATATAAAATCAATCCAAGCAAATGGTTGAACCAAGTTTAATTAGTTTGCTTAATGAATCCACTACAATTCATATGAGTCCCAGATGTAATACAATTTGGACATTTATGAGAGAGATGCTGATTGAAAACATTAACCTGAATGTACTGAGCCGCTTTATCAGGTCGTGGCCTTAAGTGGGGAGAGAGTATGAATAGTGGATACGCTTTGTCATTAGACTCCCGGGCTAGACTGCACTTATTATTTCTGAGCTGTGCGAACCAAGGAGAGTTATACAATCTCCCCATGCCTCAATTCCTCGTCCTAAAACGAGCACTATTGTGGATCTATCTCAGAGCATCTTTGTACTCATTAAAGTGCTTCGGACAATACCTGACACGTAAGTTACTGACTAAAGTTAGCTCTGATTATTATCTATGCTATCAAAAGGGAAAGACACAGAGTCCAGTGAAATCTGAATGGGAGATAGCATAAAATGAATCATGAACTTAAAATTTTATCCAAATTCTATTTCATCTAATGTGTAGGTCAAGCGCTTTGTCCTCTGTGTGGTCCACCCTATTCCTTTTGGCCAAAGTCACTGCCCCTCACCTGAAATCACAGCAAGTATTATCATACCACTTATAAGGCTTACTAGGCAATTAATCCTTAATACCATGAATTTTCTTATACCACAACTGGACATCTCGCTTTTGGGCCTTGTCTCCCCAGGTAAATGGTGAAGTCTTGAGGGCAGAACTTGCTCTGTACTTCCTGCTATCTTCAATAGCACCTGACAGAGTGCCTTGCATAGAGTAGGAGTTCATGACTTCTTCCTCAGATGTAGATTTATATCACTTATAACTGGAGTTTCCTACTTAATTTTTCACATGATATGATAACTTTATTATACCATGAGTCATTGAGGGCAGGATCTATACTCCTCTCAATTTCCAAAATTTAGCTTAATTTCTGGTATAGGGTAGGCATTCTGTAAAATTCAATCAATGAACAACAATTTGGTCAAGAGGACAAATTCTCCTGCCTATACTTGGAGAAAGGCCTGATTATTCATACAGATATTGTAAAAAAATAAACCAGGGAATCAAAATAAAGGAAACCTACCAAATTTAGTCATTTGAGAATTTAAATATTTAACTTTTAGATTGACACTGTCCATTCTTCTAGAGAAAATATGATCTACCACCATTAGAAAATGCTATACTCTCCATCCCAACATCCCACTGTCGATCTACTTCATTTCTAAGAATGTACTAGTAGATAAGAGCAGATAGATATTCATGAGTCATGACTTTATCATTAGGGAGATTTGGAGTTGGATTAGATATCATACCCAAAATTATTTCTTTGAATTCTCTTTCCGTGTACTTTGAAATTTGTGTTCTGCATGTGTATATGTATATACTTGTGTGACCACATGCAAACATGTGCACATGCATGAATCTACACACTACATTTGAAATTGTGAGGAAATGGAAACTGTTAAAATATTGCATGATAAGACATCATATTCAAGTGAGAGTACCAGGACATAAAATATAGTAAGCATTTTTAGGAACAGACTTTATAAAAATCATAAGAATCAATCAGATATGATCTTTGAGAAGTGAAAAAAAAATGCATTTTAAAACAAATGATAGGAGGAAAAACTAAGGACATAAATTAGTTTCAGTATTTAAGAAATTGCAAAGACTTAATAAAAATAGAGTACATTCCAGTGTCAATTTGCAGAAGTTAATTTAACTATTGATATCTGGTTCATATGAAAAAATATGGGGTGATGTCTTCAGCTAGTTGGGACTCTTGGTGAGAGCTCATTGCTAATGACTCATCATATTGATTCCTGTTGGATTTGTTTGCTGTGATTTGTTCCCTGATGATAGAGTTGAGCGATAAATCTGGATAGCAATTTCTATTAAATGCAATAAAATGAATCACATCAACTAATCATTGCTTGACTATGCCCATTATGACTAAACAGAAAATATAATATAAAAACATACTTCTTTCTCAATTTGATGACAGACAAAAATATTAAGATCACAGTTGAATTCAGCACAATTTGAATTAAACTTTAAAATTTTTCCTTATTGAATTTACCTCATGCTGAAAACATGAATATTTATAGTAGACCACAATCTAAAGATATATTCATACATTACAAAGAGTTTTAGGTAAATGTTATAGTATATACAATCAAAACAAACTCTAGAACACAGTGCTTAGTTTGGGACATCATTTTTATAGTATTACTGAAGCACTGGGCTTACCATCTATTATTCAATGTTATCGTTTGAATTGTGTCCCCCTCCTTCCAAAAAAAAGTTGAAATCATAACTCCCAGTATCAGCATATGTGACCTTATATGTGAATAAGAACTTTTTAGATGTGATCATGTTAAGATGAAATCATTAGCCTGGGCCCTAATCCAATGTGACTGGTGTCCCATATGACAACAGAGGTAGAGATTGGAGTGATGCAGCTGAAAGCCAAGGAACACCAAAGACAGACGGCCACCACTAGAAACTAGGAAGAGGCCAAGAAGGATTTTCTACAGGTTTCAGAGAAAGCACAGCTCTGCAGACATCATGATTTTTTACTTCTTGTCTCTAGAACTATGAAATAAATTTTTGTTGTTTTAAGCTACTCAATTTGTGGTACTTTGTTACAGCAGCCCTAGGAAACTAAAACACTCAATTATAGGATTTGTAGAATTGGGAAATAAAATGTAATTGGCAAAAGCAGCCTGAAACATGAGGAGTCCAAAATGGGCAAGGGAGAGAGTCGTGCTTGACTTGTTCAAAGATTGTATTATACACTGAGCTATGCAATTGAGTTATGTTTGTCCAGTCATTTTGCTATCACTGATTTCATAATTACCCACAACTTTCTTCAAAAAAGCTACCAAATACCACCTCATCATAAAATTTTCCAAGACTATGGACTTTTCTTGTAGAAGCAGAAAAAAAGAGATGATTACAGAGTCAAGAAACACAAATACAATATATTTATGCATAAACAATCTGAGTTAGTGTAATAATCTAAAATCACTCACGTTTGGATTATAATTTCTGAACATGTTCAAGAAAATAGAATAAAGAAATTGAGAAAGGTACATTAACTGTCCTAAAAATCATAAGATCACAAAACCTAAGGAATAATTTTTAAATCAATAATATGTCATTTCCAGAAGCATATTTACCCAATAAATAAATGTAAATTGGTAAAACTGCATATTAAAAGAAACAAACTTTAAATGGGATCATAAAGTAGAAGTCTATGATATATAAAAAGCATATGGCTAAAACAGAACTATTAAACAAATTTGAAAATAAAAGAATGGGCAAAGGCAAATAGAACAGAAAGGATGTATAATATCAATTGCAAATAATTTTCAATTTATAACAAACAGCATTAAATGAAACAAAAAGTACAGTTTTAATGCAAAAATGTGCAAGACACAATAAAGCTCTAACAGCATAAATTTCAGGAGATTCAAGGAGAAAAATACAAAACAATAATTATTATATTTTAAGTCATCTATAAATGAAGTATATGGAAGGAGGAAGTACATGACAGATAAGATTGATAAAAGTAATTATATAAAATGTCAGTGTATATACTTACGTAAGTGAGAATATAAATTAAGAATATAAAAGTAAGAATATAGGGGCCGGCCCGGTGGCACAAGCGGTTAAGTGCACACCCTCCGCTGCGGCGGCCTGGGGTTCGCCAGTTCGGATTCCGGGCGCGCACCGATGCACCGCTTGTCAAGCCATGCTGTGGCGGCGTCCCATATAAAGTGGAGGAAGATGGGCACGAATGTTAGCCCAGGGCCAGTCTTCCTCACCAAAAAGAGGAGGATTGGCAGATGTTAGCATAGGGCTGATCTCCTCACAAAAAAAAAAAAAAAAGTAAGAATATAAATTACAAAATTTATAATATAATTATATGTTACATAATATATAAAAAGGAAGATGTTTTCCTATCAAGGGTCCACAAAATAATCACAAGAATGACTATTAGGCTACCAAAAAACTTCATAAATTATTATTTTTTTAAAATCTCTAATAGCAATTAAATAAAATTAGAATTAAAAAACTTTGGAAAACAAAGAGCTCCTACATCCTGGACATTAAAATATAGTCTAAGAGAACTCTTCAGAGGGGAAATCAAAATAGATGCTGCAGACTCTAGAAAATAATGAAAAGAGCAATGCAAACATCACACCTCAGAACCTATAAGGTACAGCTAAAGCAGTGCTCAGAGATGAACCAGAGTCTTAAATATATATATTAATGAGAAAAATGAAAATAAGGAAATTAAGCCAGTCTACTCAAAAAGTTAAAAAAAAAGACAAAATATACATAAAATAAATGAATTAATAATGATAAAAACACATAATGATAAATTAGAATTAGAAAACTAGTAGAATTAATAAATCCAAAGCTAGTTCTTAACAAATAGAAACCTGGGCCAACCCCAGTTGCCTAGTGGTTAAGTTTGGTGCGCTCCACTTCTGCAGCCCAGGTTCAGTTCCTGGGCACAGACCTACACCACTCATCTGTCAGTGGCCATGCTGTGACAGCAGCTCACATACAAAACAGAGGAAGATTGGCAACAGATGTTAGCACAAGGTGAATCTTCCTCAGCAAAAAAATAAAAACCTATAAAATTCTAGACAACAGATAGCTAACTTTATAAAAAATATAGAGACAGTACAAATAAACAAAATAAGAAATAGTAATGAGAACTTTTAAGAAGAAAAAAATTATAACTATGTGTGGTGATGGATGTTAACTAGACTTATTGTGGTGATCATTTTTCAGTATACGCAAATATTGAGTCACTATGTTGTACGCTTGAAATTAATATAACACTACATGCCAATTATATCTCAATTAGAAAAAAGAAATAATAATGAGGAAGTAAACAGATAGAAAGAAAATTATAAAAATCATAAAATATGCTTTGCTCAACTCTATGCAAATATATTTGAAAGCTTAGATGAAATGGGATATTTCTAGAAAAATGAACTAACCCTAGGTGATATAGATAATTCTAAACACTAATTACCAGAGAAGAAATAGCAAACGTTGTTGGAGATTCCTCCCCTTAAAACAACAACAACAACAACAGTAATTGATCAGGTTCAGAAAATTCCATAGGGGAATTCAACTAAAAATTTAATACAGAGATCTTTTTAATGCTAATTAAACGGCTTAAGAAAATGTTATATTTTAACATCTTTTCTTTTTATTCATCAGTTATTTTTATTAAGCAGGCACAACATTGATACTTTCAACTGATGAAGAATACACATAAAGATAAATAATAATGATTCTCAATTATGAATATTATTTAAATTTCCCAAATCAAATATTATTGACAAACAGAAATCAACAGCTAATTAAATGAATGAACAAATGAAGTTTATCCCAAATAGGCAAGGATAGTTCTGAAGCAGAATATTGATTGATATAACTTGTCATCATATTAAAAAAACAAATATGGTCATCTTTTAAGATTATAAAGGCATCTACCAAAAATTACTATCTTTCTAGATTAAATTTCTGAATAAAACAAGATTGGATTGATACATTATTAACATAGGAAAATATATCTGTCTCAACCTCAAAGTCAGCATTATGCTTAGTGGGCAAATGCTAAAAACATTCCTCCTCAAAACAGGAACAAATAAGCATTCTAACCAGTATCAATTCATATTTTCACATTATGAATATCAATTCATATTTTTCATTTTCTAGCATAACAGAAAGTGAAATTAGAGATGTGAAAGAGATGTGAAATTAGAAATGCTATTACCCACTACTTGCTAAGTAGTGGGTAATAGCATTATTCATAAATGATGTGTTCAGGAGAATCACTGAAAACTGAAAATCTACTCCATATGATAAGTAAATCAGTAAGCTTGTAGGGTACAACATTAATGTATAGCAAAGCAATTTTCATAGAATATTAAAAACAATTAGGATATATATAGCAAAACAATTACAATAGCAACGCCAACAACAATCACAAATGGTATAACACATAAAATACCTAAAAATTAACTTTAGAAGAAAATTTCAGTATCTATACTACAGAAAGTTGAAATGCTAAAAGGAGACTTTAATTGATGGCAAGTTGTACCCTCTTCTTGGATTTAAACAATCAAATTCATAAAGATATAAAATTTCCCTAAATTAATCTATAAATTTGACGCAACTTTCAAAAAGATGTCAATTTTTTTTTTGAAGTAAATAGACTAATTTCAAGTTTACAATGGAAAATTATAGAAACTCCAGATAATGTCTGAGGATGTGGTTAATGATTAAGTTAATGAAAAGTTAAGTTATTCAATAAATTATGCTATGATACTTGGGTTTTCATCTGAAAATAAAGATGAATAGTGATCTTTCACAGTTTATATCAATAAATTCTAAACTGATAAAATATTTAAATGTTAAAATTGAAAAATTATAAAGTAAAAACTTGAAACCAAAAAGGAATAGAATCATCCATTGATAATTATTTTTGGAATAGGGAATGCCTTCTAAGTATGACACAAAACCCACAGAATGCTAAACAAAATAAATTTTTAAAAATTATTGCATGGTAAAAGTCACCATAATGAAGGTAAAGTCAAAGAACACATAGGATACAATATTTGTAACTCAGAGAGATCTACTCTAATGAAGAAAGATTGCTTATAAATGATCAGAAAAGGAACACGTGAAATACATGAGTAAAGAACATGGATGGTTCACAGAAAATATAACACATGGATGCTCAATATCATTTAAAACAGAAAACATTTTCACCTATCAGACAGATAAAGATCTAAAATTTTGTTAGGGTACTTAGTGAGTATGTAGGAAAACAAGTGTTCTCAAAGATCCCTGGGGTAACCCCTTTGGAGGGCAATTTGGCAATAGGTTGATGATAAGAATGCATTTACCCCTTGACTCAGCTACCCTACTTTTAGAAATGTATTCTCTACTTTATTGCACATATGTGAAAGAACACATGTACACATTTCACTGAATCATTGCTTTTATTGGAAAAAGATTGGGAAAATCTTATATGTCTATCAATAAGGCATAAGTAAAATAAAATACCCATGCAATGGAAAAATATGCAGCCATAAAAAGAATACGGAACTCTTCAAGAATAAAGGATCATTACTAAAAACATAATTAGTACTTGAAGCAAGGTGCAGAACAAGGTGTGTACTATGAAGCATCTGAATAAAAAAGGATAGGAAATTAGGATTGGCTTATGTATCTATAACGTATATCTGGAAAAAGAAATGAGTAGTTGGGCTACAGAGATGGGTAGAAAACTAATCAGTGGGTTTTATGCTTTTTAAAATTTAAAAATGTGAACACATTATCCATTTAAGAAATAAAATTTTCTCTTGCTAATTTTTGGAGAAGTTTATACGGCATACCATAAAATCTGTAGTTGCAAATTTCCTTTCATTTGATAAGCTTAGATATCTAGCAATTAGAAAGCTTAATGATAATTCTGTTGCAGTGATAAAAACCATGGGAATAATCAAAAGAGTATCAAAAACATCAGAAAACATTAACCTATCTCCACATACATGAAATCCACAGAATAAATAGTATGGTTCTAGTCTTATTTGTAAAAAGATGTCAGAAAACCAGGGATCCTCCAGAGAAAACTGATTATCGAGTTCATTTTAGAAGAATAGATAAAAACATTTAGATTTTTATAATAGGAAAGGACAATATTGAATGTGAATCAGAAGAAAATCTATAAAACCATGATCAGTATAAATGACTTGAATATGAATTGACAAGTAAATCCCCAAATAGTAGAATATGCAGCATCCTGTAACTGAAATACAATTAGGTCCCATTATAAAAAAAGAAAGAAAGAAACTAGTCTAATTTGCCCAGAAGGCAATATTTTTCTAGTGTACATTACTTCAAATGATGTCAAAATTACAGAAGTTAAGTACACTTTTCCAAGGTTTATTTAAAGAATGGAAAGGAGAGCCAAAATCAAGGACCAACTTTTGAGCCTTGTGATTAGGAGGACAGACCTATCCTACTGCCCTGCTACCTGGCTGCCACATCAGAAGAACCGTGCTAGGAAGAACTATCTGCAACTAACTCTGTTTCTTCTGGGACTGGAGCAGGAAAACTGCCCAAGTCCTAGTTGTGCGACTAATGAAGCATCAGGGGAGGGAAGTAATATGAACCAATAATCAAATCTGAACTGAAAAGATCATGTCTCTGTCTAAGTCAACATGCCTTGATATTTTGATATTTCTATTCAATCAAAAGCACTCATAGGATTCTAATACATCACCTTAGTACATACATCCTGCATCATTTACACTGACCTTGCTAGTGGAAACTTATTCTTTGTTGTTTTTGTCCAAGATTTACTCTGCTCTGTCAGTTGGAGAATCGATTCAGGTCAGGGAGAAAACTTCCAAACACCCATCGTGAGCCAACAGGCAAAAATTAGACCACCTGGTGTGTGAGTGTCAGAGGACAAAATATTTTCTGCTTTTTCAGACAACTCAGTGGAAGGTGTGATGCAGAGTAATTCTTTCAAAGTAAATGATTTGTTTCCCAAACATGTGCGGCTGGTCAGGAGCAAAACAGAACAAATCCAAAAGCCAAACCTCGCTACATCTTTATTGATTTGTCTTGTTACTTTTCTCAAATAGTCATATCAAGATAGGCATTTCTTTTGCCCTAAACATACACTGCCATTCCCTCTGTGAGAACAGCTCAAGACAAATGGATTAGCCAAGGGAGGTGGCCAATTGCAGCTTCAGCATCAGGGTGTTTATCTGAAGTTGACTGATCTCATTAGATCCTGAAGAGTATCAGATAGAAAAATCTTCAGGAGATAGTTCCTCTTCACCTCATGCTCACGTAGGCAGAGAAAAACAAGGCTTGGTGCATGACTGCACTAACATGAGTTCAGCGATGATATTTAGAACTGGAGCGGGATTCTACCTCCCTAGACAGAGATATTTGACCTCACAGAGTGCTCAGAAGAGTGTGCCACGGGCAGAAAGGTTACCGAATCCTGCCTGAAAGAATCCATCACTTCCAAACTAGATTATTGCTAAAGTAATTACTTTTTCTATTTTTTCCCATTTCTTATCGCAGCAGAGTCGCATTTAGCTCCCTATCTCAACTCTGCCAATTCTCCTGCTGGGAGAGAGCCAAGCAGAAACTCAAATTCAGTCACCTCTGAAGCTGTAAAGGCTATTTTAGCTTCTCGTTCAGCAATCATTTTTCTAAAAGGTTATGTTCTATTTTCATTTTTAAATCTGTTCTTAATATTTAGATAGATATTCAATAATTATAAATCCAACAATTAGTTCTACTTAATCCACCCCACCCAAAATATTTAAAATTTACTCCCCAAACACTCTCTCTTCTCCCTCTCTCTCTCTCTCTCTCTCTCTCCTTCACACACACACACACAAACACACACACACATCATGTTTAGTAATGAGTTGTTTGGGATGAATGTGTTTCTTCTTGGAAAAAAAAATATATGTGTATACCTAAAATCTCATGTTAGTTCTAGACTAGAAAAGAAAGTCACTCATTTTACAGCTGATTCCTATACACCTAGAATAAGTGACAGGATAAATCTGAAGGTTAAATGCTGCAGAATTTATTCTCATGTGGTATCTCTCTTTGTGTTCTCAAAGGTTTTATTAATTCATCATGCTTCAATCTGCAAATAAAATGATTTTGATTTGGGAAACTGTCAAGCAAATAAACATGCTCGTATAGTTTATAATGTGTTCTGTTACCTAAAAAATTAAGAGCATTAATTCTAGGCGATAATATCATTCATATATCACATTTTGGACCACATATCAACTGTAGCTTTTCTTAACCATAAAACTATTTATGCACCAATTCTGGATTTGATAATGAGTTTAAATATACCTGTCTTAAGTACATTAAAAGTAGAGAGAAAAAAGGAAAAAAAAGAAAGAAATGTCTGTAATTCTCATATACTAAAATCAGCTATAGCAATCATACATATATTTACCTTAGACTTACAGATTTAAAGTAGGAAAACGGTATAAAACTAATCTTTCCAGATCCTTGTAATTCTTTTCCTTCTTTTACGGAATAGATTATACTCATTAAAACCATAGCTGTATTTGAACCTGAAGAAAGCGAATAGTCCAAAAGCATATTGAAAATGGTCTACCACACACAAAGTTACAAAAATGAAAATTAAAAACTACACTGACGTATTATGACTTTACCTACCAAATTGGCAAATATATGAATAAAATGACGAGAGATTATTTATTTATTTACAAGCGTGCTGTAAAATATACATTCTTACTTCATGTAGGAGTATTATTTGCTGCATTTTCTTTTGGCAAAAAATTTATTGAGTCATGAATGTATTTATATACTAAATCAGTAATTCCACTTTCAGGAAACAATTTTAAGGAAATTCCCAACAATAGAGAAACACGCTTAATTTATGGCAAATTCATATGGTGTAATGTTGTTCGGACATTATAAAATCAGGTTTCAGAAGCATGTTTGATGGCATGAAAAAATGCTGATAATATAATGTTAAATGATATTTTACAAAAGGTAATTAAACTGAACAAAGAGCATGAGCTTCATTTTATTATTACACTTGAGGCAATCAACCAAAAATATAGCTCATCAGATAAAACTGCAAAAACTTTTTGATAAATATGATGTGGAAGGCAGCCTTTCTAATGTATCCTTTTTAGTGTTAACATTTTAAAAAATGTTCTATATCGACTATATCATCACACACACACACAAACTGAAGATATCTGAAGGCTATATACGTTCAACAAGCAATTTTTCATTAATTTAAATCTATTCTCAGAAAATAGACATTTGTTCAAACCACCTAACTTATCTTAAAAGTTAAATCATGAGATATATTCAGTTGAAAAATGTAAATCTGAGACTCTGTGAATTCACTTTTTTGTGTGTGTGTGTGAGCTAACATCAATGCCAATCCTCCTCTTTTTGCTGAGGAAGACTGGCCCTGGGCTAACATCTATGCCCATCTTCCTCCACCTTACATGGGATGCCGCCCAGCATAGCCTGACAAGCTGTGCATCGGTGCACGCCTGGGATCCAAACCCGGGCCACCAGCAGCGGAGCACGCACACCCAACCGCTACGCCACGGGGGGGGGGGGGGGGGGGGGCCTGCAAATTCACTTTTTACTAATAAAAATCCTTTCATAGTCTATCTTTAGTATTCCACAGGGAACATTCATGTTACTGCTCTACAGAATGGGAAACTAGCAATTCAGATTTTATTTTAGCCACTGTTACAGATTTTATGATTGTTAGGGGAGTATTTTTGTTAAAAATGCTACCTTTAATAAATATTTCTTTTATGTTAGTACACAAAAACTCATACATATTGGGCTTACATGGAGAAACCACAAATGCTGAAAAAGAGGATAAGGTCCATTTTCATTTCTGTGTTCTGTATAGTTCTCATAGTATTTGCAACAATTATCTGGAGTTTAATGCTTATGTGTGCTTTGACTCATTTTACCAGAGGATGAAACCACTAATCACATAAATACACTCAATTTTCTGCTATGTCCTCCTCAAATATCTTTCTCTGTTGTTTAATACCTATTGAAAATATAAACATGTCAAAATTATATAAGATAATGCTTGCAGAAACTATTGACGTATTTGGACTTTCTCTAAATCCTTCTCTCTCTCACAATCAGGATGTATAAGGTATACTATTTTTCAATGTAATGGTGATTCTCTAGGCAATGATTCTCATATTACAGTCCCCAGATCAGCAGTATCAGAATCACTTGGGAGCTTTAGAGAAATGGAAATTATTGGGCTCCATACAGACCCATTGAATCAAAAATTTGAAACGTGACCCAGAAACCTGTGTATTACCAAGTCCTTCAGGTGATTCTAAGGAATGCTAAATTTTGAGAACCATAACTCTAAGGTACAGAAAGTTGTGGGGTTTTCTATGTCTACCTCATAAATGGTCTTTCCTTTATAGATAGCAATTTATGTGTTGGAGATGAGAGTATTTACTGTTGGATACCACTAGCTAAAGTCAATATTACTGAGTATTATATAGTAGAATTTGTATAGTACTACAAACAAAGCATTGGAAGTTATAACGAACAAGGTTAAAGCAAATAACACAGCAGTCACTAGAATTCCTTTTTGAAAGGAAAGTATTAAGGAAAATACTTGGACAAGCTCCTTGAGAAGAAGGTGAAATCCTGAGGATATATTCAGAAAGAAACAAGAAAAAAAAAAAAGACATGATAAAATAACTGGTAAAAAATATACAGAAAATTTAGGCTATGGGATAGGTGAGAGAGGAGTGGATTATGAGAATGCAGGCTAAGTGTAGAAAAAAATAATCAAATGATTACATGCTAGAAAAAACAGTCAAATGACTTTTGGGAACAAGTATATGTCCCAATAAGAATAAATTGCTTGCAGGACCTTCCATCTTCCAAAGCTTCAATAACATCTATTCATATACCCAAATGCCACCTGTCAGTAATTTGTGTTGAGAAAACTTCTGATTGAAGAAGATGGACTGAGAAAATGTAATTATTTTTCTCCCCTCTGAGAGACCTAAACTATGATAGTAAAAGTGTTTTTAAAAGCTATAAACCATAAAAATGAAGAGAACAAATGGTAGGTCATCAGCAAACTAGACATTTCAACAAATTTCTAGAAAGCAGGAGGAAAAGTATTGACTCATAAAGTACAGTGCAGATAGTTGCAGCCAAAAATATTTATGAAGAGGACTGAATTTAAGGAGGCAAGAATCTTTCCTAAAATATTCTTCAGAGGGTTGGGAGGCAGACTTGATGAATCAAGGATGACAGGCAGTAAAAAGGCTGAAAACAAGATGATCAACTGAAAATATTCCCATCAACTGCACTCCTCCACCATCCTTAATAGAATTAGTGGCAGTCAGTTCAGATCCTCTCTTTCAAAATAAAAAATAAAACAAAACAAAACAAAGGATTCTTTCTTTAAAAACTGTTTGGGACAAATTGGATTAACTAGCATGGATCTTGGTGGTCCTCAAGAAGACTCTCTTCCCAATGACTAATAATAGTTCTTTAGCATACTGGAATAGAAAAAATGAAGGATAAAGACTATCAGGAAAAAATAGAATGTAATTTCTCAGAGTTGAAGAATTATAGTATTCATTGACTGTACAGCTCAATGAATAATAATTAAAAATACAAATAACTAGCCACGATTTTGTAGATCTTTAGAGTAGCAAAAATTATTGAGTTGATCCTAAACTTTCCCCATTAAAACAAAATCTAGGTCATTTAGAAAGACATGATAGCATGGTTGGTATTAGTCTCATAAGTAATGTTGAAGTCTATGAAATTTAGAACCATGCCTTCAAAGTTCTGACACAAAATTACTTTCAACCCGGACAATTTATTTTACACTAAACTAAAATCAAGGATGAGGGTAGAATAAAGTGATGTTCATATACACAAGGACTCAAAATTCTGTCTCACATGCATCATTACATAGGAAATTACTTGAGGATGAATGCCAGTAACAGAGTAATATTAGAAAACATGTTTAATGAATGAAGGATTTAACAGAAAAAGGTAAGCTCTAATTTCAAGTTAGATAGAAAAATTTTCAACTAGACCCCATTAATTAACGAAACTGAAGAATCAATCTAAACAAAAGTAATTGTTCATAGGCTTAATATGGTCTATGAATAGAGAAGTAAATAGGACATCTTTTGAAGAAAAATTCTTTAGGTACTTGGGTCCCATGTATAAGTATTTTATAATCATTACATTAGAAGCCAAAGGGTAAATTTTGTATATTTTACACTCTGATTAGTTCAATGACTTATGGGAAAAAAATACTGATTTACAAATATAGCAACTGTCAAAGCTCATGCACTGACATAGATAGGAAGTCAAATGAATTACAATATATCAGAAAGATTGACAATATTTCTCCCATTACTCTTGACACCAAACAGCTGGTATGATTATTATGCTGTCCTTTAGCCATCTCAATTTAAAAGAGATTTAGAAATAGAACTAGTAGAAAGTACTGGGAAACAATTACTTCTCTTATGAAAAATAATCTAAAGGGATTAGAAATTGGCTTCAAGGAAAAGACAGATAATTTATAAAGATTCTTCTGAAATTCCTGGGAAACAAAACCAGAGAAATTGACAACACAGAAGATTTAGGTTATTAGTAAGAAAACATTCCCAATAAAAGCAGAATTTACAAATCCTCACAAATTACTAGTAAACCGAATCCAGGAGCATATTGAAAGGATTATATACCACCATCATGTGCAGTTTATCCCAGCAAGGGTGGTTCAACATACAAAAACCAATCAATATAATATACCACATTAGTAAAACGGAAGGAAAAATAAAATAGAATTTGTTTTCAATTGACGCAGAAAAATCATTTGACAAAAATCTAACAACTTTTCATCATAAAACACTTAGAAATCTAAGACTAGAAGAGAGTTTCTTCAGCACGATAAAGGGCATTTATAAAAAATCCCACAGCTACCATCATACTAAATGGTGAAAGACTGAAAATGAAAACTTCGCCTGTCTTGTACCTGTAGATGAGGAACAAGGCAATGAGGTCCACTTTTGCCACTGTGATTTAACATTGTACTGGAAATGCTAGATAGAGTAATTAGGCAAGAAAGAGAAATAAAAGGCATCAAATTGGAAAGGACGCAGTAAAACTATCTCTATTCACAGATGACACAATACTATACATAGAAAATTATAAAGAATCCAAAAACAATATTAGAGCTAATAAGCAAAGTCAGCAAAGTTGCAGGGTGCAAGATCAAAATACAAAAATCAGTTTTATTTCTATACAATTGCAATGCACAGTCCAAAAAGTAAATAAGAAAATAATTTCATTAATAAGAGCATGAAAAAAAAAAAACACTTGGGAATAAATTTAACCAAGGAGGTGCAAGACTTGTGCAGTGAAAAACTACAAAATATTGCAGAAAGAAATTAAAGAGGACCTAATAAATGGAAAGACATCCCGTGTTCAGAGATTGGAAAAATTAATATTGTTAAGATGACAATACTACCAAAGGAAATCTAGAGATTCAGTGCAATCTCTATCAAAATTTCAATGGCTCTTTTGCAAAGATGTAAAAGCTGATCCTAAAATTAATATGAAATGCAAAGGGCCTTAAAGCAAACCAATCTTCAAAAAAAAAATAGGATTTATGCTTCCTGATTCCAAAGCTTATTACGAAGCACCAGTAATCAAGACAACGTGGTATTGGCCTAAGCATGATCACAGAGATCAAGGGAATACAATTGAGAGTCCAGATACAAACCTAAGTGTCTATGATCTACTGATTGTCATGAACGGTGCCAAGACCATTCAATAAGGGCAAGAATAGTCTCTTCAACAAATGGTGCTAGGACAACTAGATATCCACATTGGAAAAGAATGAAATTGGACCCCTACTTCAGACCATATAAAAAATTAACTTATAATGGATAGAAGATCTACACAGAGGTATTAACCATAAAACATTTAGGAGAAAACGTAGGAAAAAAATATTCATGACCTTTGATTTGGTAGTGGTTTCTTAGATATGATACCAAAAACATGAGCAATAAAAGAAAAATAGATAAGTTGGACTATATCAATATTAAAATATTTTGTGTATTAAAGGACACTATCAAGAAAGTGAAAGACAACCCAGAGAAAGAAAGAAAATATTTCCAAATCAAATATTTAATAAGAGTCTACTATGAAGAATATATCAAGAACCCTTACAACTCAACAACAAAGAGACAATTTAAAAAAAGGCAAAGGACTTGAGTAGACATTTCTTCAAATGAGATATAATGAAGAAACACATGAAAAGATGCTCCGCAGTATTGGTCATTATGGAAATGCCAATTAAAACAACATGAGATAACACTTCACATCCACTAGGATAGTTATAATAAAACACAAAAACAAAAACAAAACACACGTTTGGCTAAGTTTCCGTGAAGACCGAGGATTCTCAAAAATGAGTAATTCAAAGCAATGTATCTTCAAAAGTTTATGTATAGGCAGAGACCGAAAAGGATAAGGCAGTCTCCCCCAGAATCTCATAATTTTCCAAACCCACTGCATGCACAAAATGATGAGTGAACCCTAACGTAAACTATGGATTTTGAGTGTTATAATGTGACAGTGCAGGTTCACCAGTTTTAACAAATGTATTATTCTGATGGAAGATGTTGATAATGGGGGAGTCTATTCACGTGCGGGAGTAGGAGGTATGTGAGAAATCTCTTACCCTTCCACTCAATTTTGCTGTGAACCAAAACCTCTCTAAAAAAAGCCTATTTTTTAATCTCACAATTCAAGATATAACAATACTATGAAATTAAGACAGAATTGTGATCTTGACCTTACAAATGACAAACAAAAGATCTAAAAAGTCAGTTTTGAGGTTTGCTGGGAAAAGAGGAAGTAATTATCTCAAAAAGACTAGAAATCACAATCTATTAATTTTTACATTATTGTGTACTAGATAGTAGCAGCATGTAAACTTTTTCACAACGGGAAAATTTGTTGCTGATTTCTTCTGGATTGTTTTTTCATGTACAATTCTCTGAAAATAATACAAATCAAAAATTACCCTTAACTCTATTATCATGAAAAAGCAACATAATTAATGACATGACTCATATTTATAAACAAATCTCAGATGATGCCTTAGTGTAAATTATTTCTATTTTTAAACTATACAAACGTTTAATCAATTTGTAAGGCAATGGGGCCTCACTTATTAATTACTTGAACTATTATGCAAACAGAACATATTGATGTCAAAAGTGTTTCACAATGATTCATTTGTGAAGATCACAAAACACAGGTCACAATCGGAAGAAAACGAGACAGTAAAATGCATTTTATAACTTAAAAAATGCATTTCCTTTGTGTAACATATTCCAATACAAGTATATTCTCCCAGTAGATCTCATTTAAGTTTCTGAAGTAGGAAAAAGTATTTCAGGCTTCAAGACTTTTTTAAAAAAATAAAATTCCTTTCTACTCATTCTTTACAAATATTAAAATAAAAATTTACAGACTTGCTCTGTAAACATACAGCCATCATTTTTAAAAGTGTGTAAGTATATATTTGCATGAAGTTCTGTAAAGAGTAGACAGACACTACCTCTATAACATTATAAATCATTGCCCTCAACTTCAGACCTACTATCTCCATTTCACATACAAAGTCAATCTAAACTGATATACAACACTCTATTTCTGAGGAAATAGTGGCCTTTTAAATAAATCACAACCAAAGATAAAATACTCAGAAAATGGCAAGTAAGAGAAAGAAAAAATTTTTCACTTTATATTTGTTTGCCATAGGACCCAATGGATCAAATCATTCTAAATTTTAGCCACAAGTTCAGTAGCATTTTAAAAAGAGACCAAGTGGAGGGAAATGTTATGGAACTACTATGAAACTTTCTAATAAACAGAAATAAACTTGGAAAATCGCAGTTATTCAGCCTCAACTCTTATGTTCCTGTCTCACAGCGTGGCTTATTTCTTAAGCTTAGAAATCACTTATTCTTGACCACAACACTGAATCTTTGAAGTCTTATATCCTATCAACTTCTTGGAAATAACTTCAATGTAGCCCCCGATATTCAAACATATTTCTGTCTTTTTGTACAGTTTGTAAAGAACAGAATTCAATAGAATTGATGTAACCAATAAGAAATATTGATTAGAACACAATAATTTTTATAATATAAATAAATCAGTGGTCAATGTGCATTCTATATCAAGTTTCTCATAATATCTTATCTTATATCATCTAAAACATTATGTAAGTCAGATTTGTACGTGAAACACACAACACTGGTTTTCAAAAAAAAATTTTGCCATCTTTATTGAAGTATAATTGACAAATAAAATTTATATATATTTGAGGTGTACATGATATTTTTATATATGTATACATTGTGAAATAATTACCACTATCAAGGTAACTAACATATCCATTACCTCACATAGTTACAATTTGTGTGTGTGTGTGTGGTGAGAACACTTAAGATCTATTCTTTCAGCAAGTTTCAAGTATACAATAGAGTATTATTAAATATAATCACTATGCTGTACATTAGATCTCTAGAACTTATGCATCCTGCTTAACAAACTTTTTACCCCTTAACCAACATTTCCCCATTTTTCCCATTCTCCAGCCCCTTGAAATCACCATTCTACCCTCTGCTTTTGACTTCAACTATTTTAGATTCCACATGTAAGCGCGATTATGCAGTATATGTCTTTCTATGTCTGGCTTATTTCACTTAGCATAATGTTCTCCAGGTTCATCCATGTTGTTGCAAATGATAGGATTTTCTTCTTTTTTTTAAGGCTGAAAAATATTCCACTGTATATGTATGTATAATATATATATCTACTAACATTTGCTTTATCCATTCATCCATTGATAAACCCTTAGATTGTTTCCATATCTCGGCTATTGTGAATAATGAATAATGCTGCATTGAACATGGGAGTGCAGACAGCTCTTCAAGACCCTGTTTTCATTTCCTTTGGAAACATAACTAGAAGTGAGATTGCTGGATCATACAGTAGCTCTACTTTTAATTTTTTGAAGAACTTCCATACTGTTTTCCATAATGGCTTTACCAAATTACATTCCCGCCAAGAGCACAAGGATTCCTTTTTCTCAACATCCTTACCAATATTTGTTATCTTTTGACTTTTTTAACAATAGCCATCTTAACAGGTGTGAGGTGATGTTTCACTGTGGTTTTGATTTGCATTTCTCTGATGATTAATGATGTTGAGCACCTTTCATATGCCTGTTGGCCAACTGTATTTCTTCTTTGGAAAAATGTCTGTTCAGGTCCTTTGTCCATTTTTTAATTAGGTTATTTGTTTTTCTTGTTATTGAATTGCACAAATAATACTTTTAAGAATATATTTTCATTATAATCTCATTATGAGGTAAAATGTGAGGGAAGATATATGTATACACACATATATGTGTGTGTGTATGTATGTACGTGTGTATATATATACACACACACACAGTGGAAGAGATGACTTATAAAAGTTTTTTGTGCATTAGGTGCTGTAGAAGTGAGAAACAGAAAAAAATGTGGAAAGGGTAACAGAATAAGGAATTTTACTAATTGTCTTCATCTTGAGTCGTGTCCTTATAGTCTGCTTTGCTTTTTTAATTTGAAATATTACAGTAAAAAGGAAGTATAGCAAACACTGAAGTCTAAGTCTGATCCTTTATTTGATCCCTCTACAAGGCAAAAATATAAATTAAATAAAATTAAGAAATTAAAGATTTCTGCACTTATAAAACATTTTTTTTTTTTATAGTACACTCTGGTTGAAGATGGAAATGTTTGAGTGGGAAGCAGATACCCAAACCCACAGATACTGCGAAGTGCTGTACCATACCAGGAAAATCTCTAAACTCTGAGAAATAAAATAAAGTGGAGAAAAGTAACAGAACTTCGGACACAGGCAGTTCTGGGTGTAAATTGTACCTTTGCTCTTTCTGGCTATGTGATCTTGAGACAGTCATTTACTCTTTGTGACTTCCAGTTTCCTCATTTATGAAAAAGTTATGAAAATTAAATACCATAATTCATTTGGGGAGAAGGGGAAGATGGAGGAAGAAGAATTAGAATTCTAAGATTCTCAGCAGTAGAATTACTGTTAGACCAGAACACAAAGTTCATTTCAAATTTAAGATACTATAATTCTGTAGAACTCAGAGTCAGGTAAAAATTATTTATATTTAACAGATATTTATTAAAAGCAACCAGTATGTATTAAATACTTTTCCACATTAACCTTATTTAACAAATAAAACCTATAAATTAGATATAATTAATACCATTTTACAGATAGAAAAAGTAAGGTTAAGAGACTTTAATAATTTCACACAAGAAGTGGGAAAGGCAAGATTTTAACTCAGGTTTTTAGACTCTAAGTGCAGATCTTCATTAAATAAGAAGCCATCTCAATTTTAAATTGTGTATTTTATTTGTGCTGTCAATGCCCTCAGAATTCTTCAAGAACACTTTATCAAATAGATGAATGTTCATATGACTTTTACTAATTTAGTCCATAAATTACATCATATTGCACAGCCTATTTTCACGTCACTCTTTATCTTGTCAGCTCTATGGTACAAAAATGTAGCCATACCGATTATACAAATACTATAAGTAAAATATTATAACCTAACAACCAGAAAAATGTCTTGTTCTTGCAATAAATTAGTAGTTTTATTTTTTAGGTAGAATGCATTGTTTATTAAGGAAGAGTTATTTTTTTAAAACCAAAAGATAGATGTTATGTAAAAGGGACAAAAAGGAAGAAAATTATGAATATATGAAGAAAGGATGTAGTGAAATAAGTATCCCAAGAATGTTTGTAGATCTTCATTCAAATCAAAGGCTTTTTAGACAAAGAGACTGAAGAGACAGTTCTATTCATTCAACAATAATATTAATAAGTGCTACTTCATTAAAAAAAAAAAGACGTTCTTTAAAGTTGATACTCCTGTAGCTTTTCTATAAGGATTAAAGCTTCATAGCGTAAGACTTTTCTAAGTGTTTCTAATGGGTTAAAAAAAGGAAGATAAATTGATCACATTGATTTAATATTCACAATTAAGCCTAAGCAAAACAAACAGGTTCAGTACAATGCTTATGAAGAAGGAAAAATTTAACTTGGACTTTATTGGGATGGGGGTGGATTTCTTTTGGTTTGTTGCTATTACTAGATGGTGAAATTGAAACACTACTATACGTTGCCAGAGATGATCCTCAAGAATTAACTGCCTCAAATACTTTGCATTTTGAATGACAACAGAAACCTTAGGGGAATTTTATAAATCACAAAATCATTAGAGACGTTACCAGCTTGAAATGGAAAATATCTCTTACCTGTTGTTTTGCTCAGTGTTTTCATTTTTAGTGTGAAATCAGAAAAATGTCAGACTTTTAGTTCAGTGGCTAATTACCTACTAAAGCTAAATATTGCTTTCCAATTCTTTGCCACAAATATCATTCCTTTAATTAAATCACAAGAATCTATCTCAAGTAAATGTTACATAGGAGAATTTACATAAATTCAACAAAGGTAAGAAAATTTAGAGATATATTAAGCTGCAGAACATTGGCACAGCATATTTTCTGTAAACTTTGTAGTCACTTTTTATTTCTTTGTGCTTAATTCTTCATGTATAAGAACCTCAATATGAATGAGAAACTCAATTAGTATTTACCAAATTCTGAGTTCACCAAATTCTCTTAAATATTCACCTCTAAACATCAAAAATTGACTTAAAACTTTCTAAATCATAGACTATATGATAATTGTATTAATGGATGCACATAATTCAATCCTCTTTTTATTCCTTAAGTAAATTTCCCTTTTTATTCCCTATTGCTGAAGTGATTGGCCTAACCAGCTGTAGTTGGTTTGAACTGATAGAGATAGTAAAATAGGTGGTCTTCATACTGTACCAGCATGGGTCCTGTTGAGAGGCAATACTCTGTGGGTTCCTCACATTTCTGCATGTCTTGCAAGCAAAACACTGATTGCTCTTTTCTTGCAGCCTATGTTTTCAAATGTTGTAACAAACAACATTGGAAGATAGAAACAGTGTCCCCTTCTGGAGCAAAGGGCAGGCATGCTTCCTGTCCAGCACAACTAAGATAATGTCTCTTTTTAGGACAAGGGCAGGCATGTCCCTAGGGTCATTCAAGATTTGTGTCCCTAGGGTCAAGGTTCCTCTCCTGAAATGCAACCCAGTTGTGTGCAGGGATCACGTGGCCCTTTTTGTGCCACCCTGTGGGAACTGGAGCTTGGGAACTAATACAAGAAAATGTTTATACTCTGGCTCTGATTCCCGTGAATAATAAAGTTCTCTGTCTCTGGCCCAGGAGTCTCATATCTTCTGCTAGCATCCGTGAAACTAGCAGGCTAAGTTCTAAGCTAGCGAGTAGGATAAAACCTCAGACTCTTCACAATTCTTGACAGGTTCCCCAAACAACTAGGTTAGGGGTAGTACTCTTTGTATATCTCTTTTGATATGAAACTTCTTTTGGACTGTAGAAAATGGTGGCCTTCACGCAAGGCATAGGATGGTTCCTGAACACGAGCTGTAATCAACTTGTGTTGTGTTGCTTTATTTTCAAGAGATATGAGCAAGATGCTTTAGAGACATTATCGCATTTTATTATGTCAAATGCCCTATAACATAGGTATTAGGTTTTGGGTTTTTTGAGAGGAAGAGGGTGGGATAAGGTCATGATACAAAACCATTGAAATTCATTGTGCAAATAACTGTATTGCAGAAAAACCTTTGTAAATTGATAATCATCCATCTACTACTTCTTTCAACAGACCCTTTTCAGCACTTATACTGGATGTCCTTGGTAATGTGATATGTTACATAGCAAATTTATAGGCCTTGTTTAGAAATCAAAGAATATGTGAAATTTCTTACAGCAACAGATATCTGCTATGATGAACTACTAGCACTCTCTCCTGTCAGTATGGGTCATTCTTCAGTCTACACCCTGATTCACATGGCACATACGTCACCACTATAAACAGAGGCTTTCACAGGTATAAAACATGTTACTTAACATCCAGCTATTTGCACAATGTCTACATGTATAGCCATAAATTAACCTTCTTCAAAATATTCACTAACAAAAGAAAAGAAATCATTGCATTTTCCTTACAGTCATTTTGTTTAGTGGGAACATCAATCACTTCTAATTTACTTGCACCAAAATACCAGAGGGCACAATTAATCTATATCATTGAAAAGTGTTTTAGAAATGTCACTTAATAAAATATAGCCTTTTAATATCACCATAACAATCTGAAATATTAAAATCTTATTTTTTTATTTTCCTTCTTCATAATTAAACACACTCTGAGACAATAGCAACTCTAATTCTGTAGTAAGGAAAATGTCTAGACTATTTACAGCGATGTTATAAGGATATACAATTGGTGGGGCTTCTTGAGAGCTTATATTAATCTAAAACTAACTTTTGACCTTTAAACCTGTGCTAGTGGAATTAATGAAATAAAAACAATGTCATAATTCAAATGAAGGCAATTTGAGGGTGTTCATGGAGTAATGTAGAAAGAAATCAGTCAAAACAGAAAGCAGAAGCTTCCCAAACTAAAATAAAAGACGAATTCCTAATATGTTGCTATCAAATATAAATTTGAGTACATTTTAAGTGGATGCATGAGTAGGAGCTTCAGGTTAATATATGTTGGTTTCTTAATCTATACCTAGATAATTCCATACTTAGATGACAGCCACACAAATGCTACACATTATTTGCAAAGATTTTACCCAAATAAATGTGATTTTTAAAGTCATTTGCTCTAGTTTGGATTGCACAACCTATATGTAAATATCATAAAGAAGGTAATACTTTGTTACACTCCCAGTTTTTACCGTGTATTTGTTTGTGGATAAAGGAAATTATGTTTTTTTAAAAATGGCAGTTGCTTTAAAGATATAGTCGGGCTTCGTTACTTCAGGGCTTTTCTTTTTCAATTTATTTTTCCATGTACTAAGCGAATGTGTTGGTACATGCCTCCAGAGATCTCTTATAAAGTTTCTCAACATGAGTGACGCCTCTAATTTCTGAAATGATTCTCTTTAACCTTGACACAGAAATCTCAGCATTACAGTTTACTTTTTTAAAGTTCCCTGGTGGGGGTGGGAGAAGAGCTAAAGATAGAGATAGAGATGAGAGAGATAGAGACAGAAAGAGACAGAGAGCGAGAGCGCGAAAGAGAGAGAGAGAGAGATTCAGAGAGAGAGGACAGAGAATATGAATCATGTGCCTGGATTAAATATAAATCAAATTTTACTCACAGCAACTTTTTAATTCTGAGGTCACTTCTTTATGCGTGGATCGATTCTACCGACAATGCTTCAGTAACGGGTAGGAAATGTTAACCTAATTTGAATAGAGACGTTTGTGTTTATTGTGTTTATTCTGCCCCCTTAGTAATTAATTCTGCACCCTTAGTATGCTAAAGTCGTATGTTAAAAACGTGGAAAGACTCCTGCCTAAAAGAAAAGCCTCCTTACATTTTGGGGAAGGGCAGTTCTAAATGACCAATTGCAGACACAGGAGAAAGGAACTCAGTAAACCAGCTCAGGAACAACACAGAATGTGGAATGCCATCTTCAGTAAGAAGCTTCCACACTGATATGAGGAAGCCACAAGAAAGGATTTTATTTCAGAGCCATGATAACCCAGGTAAAATGTGTTGTAACAAGCCACAGAAAGTATTTTAATCAGTGTTAAAAGAAAGGTTAGGAAGGAGGGTAGATGAAAAACGTCTTAAATTCTTCAGGATCTCAGAGATGCGTGGTTAAGAGAGATGGCACACTGTCATGCTGAGTTTTTTTTCTCCCAGCTATAATGCAGTGAGTGTAGCTAGGAAAGTTATAAACAAATGCAATAGCATGGCATGGACGTGTCTATCTTCAAACTCTAGTGCTCTAAGGCTTGCTCATGTGGCAGTGTTTTGGAAGATGAATTTTTTAAATGTCCAAAAAAGTGAGGCACTTTCCCTTCAACACACACACCTTAGATTTTAGAAAGTGCAACAATATTCTCTATATCCATGGTAAAGTTGGCATATTGTCATTCTAGTGGATTGGATAACTTCATTTTAGTGTTGCAGTCTCCTTAATGCTACTGCAGAAGTGCTCATTAACTGCTTCATTGGTAAATATCCAAATGGCTATCCATAATTACAGATCATCCACTACTTTTATATTGCCAAAGTGGTACACGTATTATGCATTCAACTCTCCAGTTATGTCTTGGGTATTTTTCCTAATATGTTTTTGCCATTTTTTATTGACTTTTATAACAAAAAAAATCGGAGAAGAGAAATCAGTATTCTAAACTATTTATAAGAAATAAAGTAATAATCTTTCTACTGATTTCTAATAAAATGTATTAGCAGAATTGGCATCTTTATAAAAATCTGATGTTGATTATTTTGCAACTTCAAAAAATAGCAATAAGAAAAGCAATATTTTAAAAATTCTGGATGGAATATTCATGTGTAGAATTTCCTGAAAATAGATTTGATACTGAAAAAGTATATTAAATTATCAGAATAAACCTGTTAGTTCTTCACTAACAAAAACAGAACAAAAACTTATAAATATCTCTGATGAACTATTCTGTAATTTCATGATATATTAAATATAGCTAATTCCCCAGTAATATTTTTGTTCATTCTATAAAAAGGGCAAGGTCAGTCATAATACACTGAGAGTATTACAGTGAAGAAAGTAAAAGTAGATAAAAATATATAAATTTAATTTAACATAAAGATTAATACACTGATTATGTAACACTATTGTATTGCATGAATATTAGGCTTAAATGACACACAGCACAAAAATGGTGATATATTCCTTTATAAGAGAACTTTTAAATAAAGTATTACATACATGCAAAAAAGTACAAAATTCATAGTGTAAAGTCCAACAGTATTTTCACAAAATTATACCTGTGTAAGCAACACCTAGATCAAAAAATAGAACATGATCACCGTCCCAGAGAATCCTTTGTACCCCCTTCCAGTCACTATGCTCTTCCCAGAGTAACCACTATTCTGATGTCTAACACCATAGATTAATTTGCAATTTTTTTCAAATGGAATCATAAAATATGCATTGTTTGGTGTCTGGTTTCTTTCACTTAACATATGTTTCAGACATATATCTATGTTTTCTGTAGTTGTGATTCATTTTCATTGATTTGTGGTATCCCACTATACTATTATGCTGCAATTAATATATTTATTCTCAGCTGTGGAAGATGGTGGTGTAGGAGGATCCTGAGTTCACCTCCTCCCACAGACACAACAAACCTACAACGACATGTGGAACAATTTCCTCTGAGAGAGATCTGGAAACTGGATGAAAAGACACTCCACAAAGAGGGACAACACAGAGAAGGATGAAAGAGGCAGCGATACGGTCCTGTTAAGGGAAAAACCACACCCTAGCTGCGGTGCTTCACAGGCAGGAACAATCTCAAAGGTATGGAGCTTTCCAGGAGAAATGGGGGATCCGAGCTCCAAATCAGGCACCCCAGCCCTTAGATCCAGCACAAGAGAGACGAGACCCCAAAACACCTGACTTTGAAAAGAATGGAGAATATGCCCAGGAAAACTACAGAACTTCAGGGTAAGGAAAACCTGCTCTTAAAGGGCCTACACACAGACTTATTCGATCAGGAAAACAGCACAAAAACACCAGATAGAAAAGTGCATAGTCCATTGGTAAAAGAGACTCACTTACTAAGCTTGGAGAACATGCTGGAGAGGCAGGAGCGGGCTGCCATCCACTCCAGTGACTGAGACTCCAGGGACTGGCAGCTGCCATTTTTGTGACCTAGTTCAACTGTGCTGACACAGGTGCTGGCAAGTGCCATTTTGGAATCCTTCCTCTAGCCCGTTGTGCAAGAGACTGCTCTGCCCACTAGAGCATCTGAGGCAATCGAGCGCAGCCACTCAGCACAGGTAGCCCACCCCAGGGACCTTCCTGCCCACCAGTGAGCCTGCAGCAGACCTGCACTGTAGGGCCTCCCAGCCAGCCACACAGAGAATCTGCCTCGCCCACCAATGCACCTGAAAGAGTTGTGTGCCACTGTGCCGGGGGCTTGCCCTGCCAACCAGGGCACCTGAGGCAGTTTTGTGCCCTTGGACCACACAGCCATTCTGCGCCAGGGGCCTGCCCTGCCCAGTAGCACACCCAAAGCAGTTGTGCACTGTGGGGCTGCATAGCCAGCCCATGTCAAAGGCCTGCCCCACCCAAAAGTGAGCTAGCAATAGCCACAGTGCTGGGCCACATACTCAGCTGCACCAGGGGTCTGCCCATCAACCAGTGAGCCAGCAACAGTCCTGGCTGCAAAGTCAGCAGCACCAGAGGCCTGCCCCGCCTCACCAGTGCACTTGAGGCAGGTGAGCACTGGTGGGCCATGTAGCCAGCCACACAGGGTCCTTCAGCAGTTGCACACCCCTGGGACTAGCAACCAGCCATACCAGGGGCCTATCCCACCCGCCACTGAGCTCACACCAGTCATGTGCCACTGGACCCTGCAACCAGGCACACCAGGGACCTGACCAGCTCACCAGCAAACTCACAGTAGTCACAACCACCAAGCCTCATAGCCAGCTGTGCCAGGGGCCTGACTTGCCCAAGAGCACACCTGGAACAGCTGCATCTGGCCGAGCCTCACAACTGGATGCTGTCTACCCACTCAACTGCAGCAATAACAGCCCACCCAGGGGACACCTCTGGAGAATTTGGCATGGGTGATGAGAGAGGAGCACACTACTGAGCCCAGTAAGACATCTCCTACATAGGGCCACATTTCTAAGATCAGGAGATACAGCTGATCTATGTAACACACAGAAATAAGTACAGAGGAGTTGGCAAAATGAGGAGACAGAAGAATATGCTCCAAATAAAAGAAAAGGACAAATCCTCTGAAAAAGAAGTAAACAAAACAGAGATAAAAATCTACCTGATAAAGAGTACAAAGTAATGGTCATCAGGATGCTCACCGAACTCAGAAGAAGAAGAGATGAACATAATCAGAACTTCAACAAAGACTCAGAAAATATAAAAGGAACCAATCAGAACTGAGGAATACAATAACTGAAATAAAAAATTCACCACAAGGAATCAACAGCAGAGTAGATGACACAGAAGAATAGATCAGTGATCTGGATGATGGAGAAGAAGAAATCATCCAAACTGAACAGAAAAAAGAAAAAAAAAACTAGGTCAGTTTAAGGGACATCTGGGACAACATCAGACATACCAACATTTACATAATTTGAAGAAATAGCTGAAAACTTCCTTAACCTGGGGAACAAAACAGACATTCAACTGCAGGAAGCACATAGAGTACCAAGCAAGATGAACACAAAGAGGCTCACAACAAGACACATTAGAATTAAAATGTCAAGAATTAAAAATAGAGAATCTTAAAAGCTAAAAGAGAAAAGCAACAAGTTATGTACAAGGAAACTCCATAATGCTATCAGCTGGCTTTTCAGCAGAAACTTTACAGACTAAAAGGGAGTGGCATGATATATTTAAAGTGCTGAAAGAAAAAACCTACAAATAAGAATACTCTACCTGGAAAGGTTATCATTCAGAATGAAGAAAAGATAAAGAGTTTTTCAGACAAGCAAAAACTAATAAAGGACTTCATCACCACTAAGCCAGTCTTATAAAAAATGTTAAAGGGCCTTATTTAAGTGGAAAAGAAAAGGTCACAAATAGGAATAAGAAAATTATCAAAGAACAAATATCATTGGTAAAGGCAAACATATAATAAAGGCAGTGCATCAACTACCTATAAAACTAGTATGAAGGTCAAAAGAGAACAGTACTAAAATCTTCTATATCTACAATAAGAAGTTAAGGAACACACAAAATAAAGAGAGGTAAAATACAATGTCAAAAACATAAGATATGAGGGGAGGAGCAAAAATGTAGAGCTTTTAAGATGAGATCGAACTTAAGAGACCATCAACTTAAAATAGACTGCTATGTACATAGGTTGTTATATATGAACCACAAATCAAAAACTTCTATTAAATATACACACAAAAAAGAGAGAGGAATCTATATATAACACTTAAGAAAGTTATCAAATCGCAAGGGAAGAGAGCAAGAGAAGAAGAAAGGAACAGAGAAGAACTACAGAAACATACAGAAAAAAAGTAATGAAATGACAGTAAGTCCATACCTATCAAAAATTACTTTAAATGTAAATGGACTAAATGTTCCACTCAAAAGACATAGGGTAGCAGAATGGATAAAAAATAAAACCCATGTATATGCTGCATACACGAGACACACTTCAAATCTAAAGACATTCACAGACTGAAAGTGAAGGGATGAAAAAAAATACTCCATGCAAATAGAAACAAAAAGAAATCCTGGATAGCAATAATTACATCAGACAAAATAGACTTTAAAACAAAAACTAACAAGAGACAAAGAGGGGCATTACATGCTAACAAAGGAAAAACTCCAACAAGAAGATATAACATTTGAAAATATCTATTCACTCAACATAGGAGAAACTAGGTACATAAAGCAAATATTAACAGACATAAAAGGAGAAATTGACAGTAACAATAATAGTAGGGAATTTAACACCCCACTTACATCAATAGATAGATCATACCAAGACAGGAAATAAGGAAACATTGGTCCTAAATGACACACTGGACCAGATGGATTTAATAGATATATATAGAACATTCCATCCAAAAATAGCAGAATATACATTCTTTTCGAATGCACAAGGAGCATTCTTCAGGATATATCACACGTTAGGCCATAAAACAAGTCTCAGTAAATTTAAGAAGACTGAAATCACATCAAGCATCTTTTCTGACCACAATGGTTCGAAACTAGAAATCAGCTACAAGAAGAAAACTAGAAATGTTACAAATATGTGAAGATTAAACAAAATGCTACTGAACAACTATTGGGCGAATGAAGAAATCAAAGGACAAATCAAAAACTACCTGGAGACAAAGGAAAATGAAAACATGACATAACAAAATCTATGGAATACAACAAAAGCCAGTACTAAGAGGGAAGTTTATAGCAATACAGGCCTATCTCAAGAAACAAGAAAAATCTCAAATAAACAATCTAACAGTATACCTAAAATAACTAGAAAAAGAAGAACAAACAAAGCCCCAAATCAGTAGAAGGAAGGAAATAATAAAAATCAGAGTGGAAACAAATGAAATAGAGACTAAAAAAACAATGAAAAGATCAACAAAAGTGAGAGCTGTTTCTTTGAAAAGATAAATGAAATCTACAAATCTTTAGCTAGAGTCACTAAGAAAAAGAGAAGGCTTAGATAAATGAAATCAGAAATGAAAGAGTAGAAATTACAACAGATAACACAGAAATACAAAAATATGAGACAATACTATGAAAAGCTGTGCACCAACAAATTGGAAAACCTAAAAGAAATGGATAAATTCTTTTCTTTATCCAAGAAAGCTGGAAGAACTGAATAAATTCCTAAAATCATACAGCCTTCCAGAACTGAATCAAGAAGAAATAAAGAATCTGAATAGACAATCACAAGCAAAGAGATTGACACAGTAATCAAAAACCTCCCCAAAACAACAGTCCATGACCAGATGGCTTCCCTGGTGAATTCTACCAAAAACATTCAAAGAAGATTTAATACCTATCCTGCTCAAACTCTTCCAAAAATTGAAGAGGAGGAGACACTTCCTAACTCATTTTACAAGGCCAACATTACCCCTGATACCAAAACCAGACAAGGACAACACAAAAAAAGAAAATTACAGGCCAATATCACTGATGAATATAGATGCAAAAATCCTCAAAAAAATATTAGTAAATCAAATATAACAATACACTGAAATGACCATACACCATGATCAAGTGGAATTTATCCCAGGGATGCAAGAACGGTTCAACATCCACAAATTAGTCAATGTGATAAATCCCATTAACAAAATGAAGAATAAAAATCACGTGATCATATCAATAGATGCAGAGAAAGCATTCAACAAGATTCAGCATCCGTTTATGATAAAAACTAACTGAATAAAACGAGTACAGAAAGAAGGTACCTCAACATAATAAAGGCCATATATGACAAACCCACAGCTAATATCATACTCAATGGTGAAAAACTGAAAGCTATCACTCTAAGAACAGGCACAAGGCAAGGATGCTCCCTTTCACCACTCTTATTTAACATAGTATTGGAAGTCCCAGCCAAAGCAATTTGGCAAGGAAAAGAAATAAAAGGGATTCAAATTGGAAAGGAAGAAGTAAAACTGTCACTATTTGCAGATGACATGATCTTACATATAGAAAACCCTAAATAATCCACCAAAAGCTACTAGAAATAATAAATGAATAGAGTAAAGTTGCAGGGTACAAAATCAACACACGAAAATCATTTGCATTTCTATACACTAACAATGAAACAGCAGAAAGATATCAAGAATACCTCCCATTTATAATCACAACAAAAAATAACATAAAATACCTAGGAACAAATTTAACCAAAGAGGTGAAAGACCCTGTACACTGAAAAGTATAAAACATTGTTGAAAGAAATTGAATGAGACACAAGAAAGGGAGAGATACTCCATGCTCATGGATTGGAAGAATTAACATAGTTAGAATGTCCATACTACATAAAACAATCTACTGATTCAATGTGATCCCTATCAAAGTCCCAATGTCATTTTTCAAATAGAGCAAAGAATCATAAAATTTATATGGAATAACAAAAGACCCTGAACAGCCAAAGCAATCCTGAGAAAAAAGAACAAAGTTGGAGGCATTACACTCCCCAATTTAAAAATATACTACAAAGCTATAGTAATCAACACAGCATGGTTCTGGCAGAAAAACAGACACACAGATCAATGGAATAGAATCGAAAGCCCAGAAATAAACCCACACATCTATGGACAGCTAATCTTTGACAAAGGAGCCAAGAACATACAATGGGGAAAAGAAAGTCTCTTCAACAAATGGTGTTGGGAAAACTGGATAGCCATATGCAAAAAAATGAAAGTAGATCCTTACCTTACACCATACACAAAAATTAACTCCAAATGGATTAAAGACTTGAATGTAAGACCTGAAACTGTGAAAGTTCTAGAAGAAAACATAGGCAGTACGCTCTTCGACATCGGTCTTAGCAACATCTTTTCAAACACCACATCTGACCGGGCAAGAGAAACAATAGAAAAAATAAACAAATGGGACTACATCAAACTAAAAAGCTTCTGCACAGCAAAGGAAACCATCAACAAAACGAAAAGAAATCTAACAACTGGGAGAAGATATTTGCAAACCATACATCTGATAAAGGATGAACAGAACTGAGAGCCCAGAAATGAACTCACACATTTATGGATAGCAAATTTTTGACAAAGTTGCTGAGAACATACAGTGGAGACGACAAGTCTCTTCACTAAATAGTGTTGGGAAAACTAGACAGCCACATGCAAAAGAATGAAAGTAGACCATACACAAAATTAACTCAAAACAGATTAAAGACTTGAATGTAAGACTTGAAACCATAAAACTCCTATAATAAAACACAGGCAGCACATTCTTTAATTGACATTGGTGCTGGTGGTATCTTTTTTAATATGTCTCCTCAGGCAAGGGAAAGAAAGGAAAAAATAAACAAATGCGATCACATCAAACTAAAAAGCTTCTGCATGGCCAAAGAAACCATCAACAAAAGAAAAAAAAACAACCTACCAATTTGAAGAAGATACTTGCAAATCATATATCCAATAAGGGGTTAATATCCAAAATATATAAAGAACTCACAAAACTCAAAAACAAAATACAAACAACCTGATTAAAAAATGGGCAGAGGATCTTAACAGACATTTTTCCAAAGAAGATATACAGATGGCCAATAGACACATGAAAAGATGTTCAACACCACCAATTACTAGGGAATTGCAAATCAAAACCACAATGAGATATCACCTCACACCTTTGAGAATGGCTATTACTAAAAAAACAAGAAATAGCAAGTGTTGAAGAGGATGTGGAGAAAAGGGAATCCTCATACACTGCAGGTGGGAATGTAAATTAATGCAGCCACCATGGAAAACAGTATGGAGATTCCTCCAAAAATTAAAAATAGAACTACCTGGTCCACTTCTGAATAGCCATCCAAAGAACACAAAAACGCTAAGATACATGCACCCCTCTGTTCATTGCAGCATTATTCACAACAGCCAAGACTTGGAACAGCCTAAGTGCCTATCAACAGATGAATTGATAAAGAAGATATGGTGTGTGTATATATAATGGAATACTACTAAGCCATAATAAAAAATGAAATCTTGCCATTTGCAACAATATGGATGGACCTTGAGGGCATTATGCTAAGATGAATAAATCAGATGTAGAAAGCCAAATATTGTATGATTTCACTCATATGTGGAAGATAAAACAAGTTGCAAATACATAGATACAAAAAATACATTGGTGGTTACCAGAGGGAAGGGGTTGGGGGGAGGGTGAAAAGGTAAAGGAGCACATTTGTATGGTGATGGATGGCAACTAGACATTTGGTGGTGAACACGATGTAGTCTATACAGAAGTCAAAATACAATGATGTACACCTGAAATTTATATGGTATAAACCAATGTGACCTCAATAAAAAAATATATACATATATAATTATTCTCCTGTTGATGTACATTTGCATTGTTATTAGATTTTTGGTTATTGCATAGAGGGTTTCTAAGATTATTCGTTGTACTGTTTCTAAGAAAAGTATATTTGACTTATTTATTTATTTATTTATTTTGTGAGGAAGATCAGCCCTGAGCTAACATCCATGCTAATCCTCCTTTTTTTGCTGAGGAAGACCGGCTCTGAGCTAACATCTATTGCCAATCCTCCTCCTTTTTTTTCCCCCAAAGCCCCAGCAGATGGTACGTCATAGTTGCACATGCTTCTAGTTGCTGTATGTGAGACTCAGGCCTCAGCATGGCCGGAGAAGCGGTGCGTCGGTGCGCGCCCAGGATCCGAACCGGGGCCGCCAGTAGCGGAGCGAGCGCACTTAACCGCTAAGCCACGGGGCCGGCCCTATATTTGATTTTTCAATAGCCATTCAGGACAGAACAGTCAATTTAGTATTAAAGGGGCTTATAAATTAAGTAGCATATTCTCTAGAAATGTAGAAACAAAGATACTTTTTAATCTTCAAAATCATCAATTGAGAATAAAATGATAAATCATATTTTCAAAGAATAGAGAGCTGACATTTTTTTTGTGTGTGAGGAAGATCAGCCCTGAGCTAACACCCATGTCAATCCTCCTCTTTTTGCTGAGGAAGACTGGCCCGCGGCTAACATCTGTGCCTATCTTCCTCCACTTTATATGGAATGCTGCCACAGCATGGTCTGACAAGCAGTGCATCGGTGCGCGCCGGGGATCCAAACCGGGCCGCCAGCAGCGGAGCACGTGCACTTACCCGCTAAGCCACGGGGCCGGCCCCAAGAGCTGACATTTGAAGAACATAAAAAAAATATTTATTTTCAAAGTATTAAGATAAAGATATGGTATAAGAAGGGAAAGTTACACTTTTACAAATTCTGTACACAGCAAGGGAAGTAAGTATTTTACTCAATAATTTATTTAAAAATTTTTATACATAGTCTACCCTACTCATGACTGTTTCACATCGGGATAAATACTGTTGACATTTTTTAAATCCATAAGTACATATTATTAAGTACCCAGATTTATATTATTTAATGCAAAGTTGAAAGAAAACACCACATATGTAAACCCCAGTGGAATCCAGAGATAAATTTCTAAATATTTACTCGTATTTTAAGAAAAACTAATTTAATCCATATATGTATAATATTAACTATATATATTTTGGATCAAACCTTTTCTACTTCTAAAATACTGTTCAAGTGCAGTATGTTATGGACGACAAGCGGACTTGATAATGATAATTTTTTAAATAATTATGCACTCATAAGCAGAATTCACTGTCAATTTCTAACGAAAATTTGGAAAAATAGTGATAATTTTTAGGGGAGAGGAGAAATTTTCTTTTACATAATGTGAACTAATTTATTTATTAGTCTTTGGGACATGGAACGACATTTTAATGAAATAATTCTTCATTCTGTTTTTGACTTTTTTTTATTCAGAGAATTTTCTCTCTCAATCAGTAAGTTATTTATCATTGACTAAATATCTACTATGGGTCCAAAATTGTGTCAAATGCTAATAGTGAAAACAGGATCCTTGTTTTCAAGTGTTGCAATTTTGCTAGAAACACACATGAAATAATAGCAAACAACATACCCTATATCATACAACATAAGCCAAGAGAAAAGAACATGGATGAGAACTGGTATGATCCAGGGTGAAGTTGTGGAGGAAATCAGTCCCTAGAGGGACGAAAGTGAAACATAAAACACAAGGGAGTTTAGATAAAACCTGTATTTACTATTGTCATTTAGACTTGTTTGCCATGTGGGTGAATATATCGAGACTTGAAAAATGTGAGTTGTTATAGTGCAAAAAAAGGTAATAATAATAATGATTGGTGTCCATGGTAGCACCATTATACAAATCTCCTAATTGTCGTATCTTATTATTTCCCTTTCTACATCACGTAGGTCAGTTTTCCAAGTTATTTTCCAGATGATGCTGTTCACAGAACTAAAATGAGGGGACAAGCAGTAGTTGTCTATAATTTGTTTCAAACTTAATTTTTATAAAACTTTTATTCTTTAGAAATAAAATATTCTTATATACACTCAAGTGGAATATTATTTTCCCTGTATTACGAATGAAGAAATCAATAGAAATTTTAAAGTCAGGGTGTGATTTTTACGTTTTATTAGTATTGATAAGTATTCACTATCAATATGTAGTCTTAAGCCACAAAGTCATTCTCTTTCATGAATCAAAGTTAGGATTGATATTCTATTTGTAAATAGGAAATAAAACAAATCTTCCATACTTCCATAGGAGTTTCTTTTTTAGGTTCCAAAAATAGCTTTGGGTATTGAGGGTAGGCAGAACTAGTCTATGATTCTCGCCAAATTGTTTGTTAATTTTTGTGTGAATGTTTGTATGTGCAGTTTTCTGGAGGAAGGATCCACTGTTTTTATCAGAGTTCCAAAACTTAAGGAATCATAGTTTTATATTTGTAATTCTAAAGGAATTTATATTTAATGTCTCTATAATTTAATGCCTTTACAATTAAAGAAATAATATTTTCAAATTTAAATACCACTCAATGGAATCATCAATTTTTAAAAATCAGAAATAATACTGAAACATTTCATATTCAAAGATTGTTTGATTTCCTCTATTTTTTTTGGTGAGGACAATTAGCCCTGAGCTAACATTCGTTGCCAATCCTCCTGTTTTTGCTGAGGAAGATTGGCCCTGGGCTAACATCCATGCCCATCTTCCTCTACTTTATACGTGGGACGCCTGCCACACCATGGTTTGATAAGCGGTGCGTAGGTCTGCACCTGGGCTCCAAACCTGCTAACCCCAGACTGCCAAAGCGGAGTACGCAAACTTAACCACTATGCCACCAGGCTTTGTTTATTTGCTAGAAAAGAGCCCATTTAAAATGCTATACATCCTTTCTGTGCATATCGATCCACTACTTATGTAACTAAAATGCATCACAATTACCAACAACCATAAGGGAAATTCATTTTACAAATGGTGTGTTGCAGCTGAAGTTCGAAATGCTGCCTGTTTCAAATTTAATATCTTAGTGTCTCTTGCTTACAGGATCTATTCTTCACATAGAGACTTGAGGGTATATTCATTTAGCTTCTCGACTTTTCTGCTGCTGAACACATAAATACCATATGTATTAAACTCTTCTCTTCTATGAACTTAAAACTTACATATCCTTGTAGAAATGTAAAATGACTGAATTTTAATGTGAAAAAGTTAAGGAGACTAAAATAGAACATCTTGTAGGCACTAAATGAAACTTCTTCAGGAAAGTGTTTTACCTTTAGCAGTAATATGGTAAAGTGCATAACAAACAAGAAAACAAAAATATTTATGATAAAAGTTTATTACCATTTCACTAGTATAAAATATGGGCCAATAAGTTGTTGGAAAACTAGGCATCTTTACATCCTAAGTATTATGCATTCATAAATAGGAATAATTAGAAGCCTATGTAGACTGATTTCATTATTTTTAATACTATTTGTTACAATCCCTAAGAACTAACACAAGTGATTTATTGTCGTTGCGCCTTTTTATACTAAATGCACATAAACTAGAAAGAATAGTTTTTGTAAAAAACGTATTTCTTTGCCAATACTTGTAAAAGCAGGCCTCTATTTATCGCCCAAGGTTATTTGATTTAGAGATACAGTTGCGTATTAATGTAGTAAGTTTGAAAAAGGAAGCTGCGATGGAACATATTATTTGCACAATACATTTCCCTCATGACATACCAGCAGTTACTTTGCAGTCCAAGAATATCTGTATAAATTTGTTGTACTGGAAAAGAGATACACATTCAATGTTGCCATAGCACTTGCTTTATAGTGGCTATCCAACAATACAAAATACACAAGGTAAGGATACTATTTCAGCAAGCATAGCAATACTGAACTACTTGCAGAAGTAGAGAAACGTTATGTGTTGTACACTTTAAATGTTTTTGATAGCTATAGTTAAGTTGTCCTCCAGAAAGGTGGTACAAATTGTTGGAGGAGATCATCAAGGGACATGACCGCCAGTTGACCCTCAAGCTGGACCTGGGCAATCAAAGGCTCCTCAGCCCCTCCCCTGTCCCTGGAATGTCCACTCTGTCTACTGTTCCCACAGTGGGAGCTATTCTAAGGACAGAGTCTTGCTAGAATAAGGTGTGGTTGAGACTGTCTAGACAGTATACATGACTGAACCCAGTTAAAACCTCTATATAAACTTTTAAGATATGGTGGGTGGGTAAAGAGATCTAATTTTCTTGTGGCCACCCAAGATAAGCCTCGTAAGAAAGTTCCCTTGCTTATAGATACTGCCACTTACCAATCTGGAGTGGTCTGTCTCTTTCTTTGGTCTCTCCCTGCCCTCCACATACAGGGCCAGTTTGAGAACCAACAATTCACACACCAGCCAGGAGACTGAAGAAATGGGTCTTGGGAAAGAGTCATCCATGGGGAAAATCCTGAGTTGGCTATGGATCTCTATGTGGGGAGGGGTGGCCTGTATGTTAGATGCTTGTGGAGCGCTGCATGAGTATGAGGACACCCTGACAATGTCACTTGGTGTAGTGTGCTTGTTTGAAGAATTGTGCATAGTGTACTGTGGCAAAGAAGGCAAACAAATGGCTGCTGCAGTTGTCTGGCTTCTACTGTGGCTGGCCACCGATGTCCAACTAGAGGCTGAAGTTTGAACTAGAAAGTAGGAAGAAGAGCTGAGATTAGAAGAGGATGTGCAGTTGTCCAGTACTCTGCTGGCTTTGGGGCTGGCAGACAAGGTGGGAAAGCAGGATAACAAGTTGGAGACCTTGACACGCCATTTCGCAAAGCTAGGAGGGCACAAGCTGCTGCAGACTAAGATCCTGATTACCACTCTAAGAGGCAGAATCCCTAGGAAAGTGAGGAGAGCAAAGGGGAGGATGTTGTGGTGATTGACAATGAATCAGATGGAGTGGCCCATGCCATCCAACCCCCAATACAAAGAAAATGTTAAGTAGCAATTACCCCAGACTTCTGATAACAGAGAAATATACCCAAAACTCCTAGGAGAAAATTTGCATTCTTCCCCTGTCCATTAAAGTTGTAAATCTTACCATGCCTTTGAAATGTAAATACACCAGGAGAGAACTACAACACTGCCAACAGAGACTGAAGAAAAAAAGAAGGGGAAAAGATACATTTTATAATACAGATTGCTAAAGAAGCTCCCTTGCCCAAAATCTAGTTCACAGCCTCCATAAAATTATTTGCCAAGGGCAAATACAAATCTTAAGGCTTCTCCACAAATATTAGTAAAAAGCTTTAGGCATGTTAGTGGGTAACCTTAACTTGTTCATCTGCCAGAGACACATTTGGAGTCAAGTGTTCAACAAACTAGTGAGTTTTATGTTGTTGATTCATGGCTGAAGTTTTAGAGTGAAAGCTGTGGGGTCTCAATTTTCTTTCATCTGTTAAAAGGACAAAGTTTTCTTGGACTATTGGTCTGTTCTTGATGGGACTGTGAAAGGTTTTTCTTCACCTTTGAAGGAATCTGCCTAGAAAACAAAGATTCTTTGTTTTATCAAAATAATTTCCTGTGCTTCATGTTATCTTTATCAAGTCTTTGATTACTTAAGAAAACTGAGTCTTCTCTATTGAAAGAGCTAAGTTTTGATCACAGCTATGTAACTTTCTGAATTTGCCTTTGAAGTATTTGTTACTTTGGTTAAATGGATAACTAATTTTTATTTCACAGTGACCTATAATCCTATTTAATCAAGTGTTTTAAACCTTTTGATATTTTTGACAAACTTCCCAAAAATCAAATTCTAAATGAAGTCTTGTTGACCTTGAACGAACTTTGAGATTTTCCAGAGGACCCCAGGCACATCTAAAAAGACTTGTTCTCTCTCTTTATAAAAGAGAGATATTAAACTAATTAGCTTATTTGATATGTTAAATTACATGAGAAGCATTGTCAAATAAGAAGTGATGCTAAACTTTCTTTAGGATATATTTGTATGAAATTCCTAAAAATATGACATGTCCTGGAATAATATTGTCAGTCGTAATTTTAAAACGTATGTCACAGAGATAACCAAATTCCCTTATCAATTGCATTATAATGAAGTCTTATCAGATCTTTAACCTTGGCCATTTTTAAGTCTTCTGTCATTTGCAGACAATTGTTGTTTTACTCTGATGCTTTTGCAAAAGTGTTCCTACAAAAGTGCTTCATCTTCAGGGAGATTTATGGAAAGACTCTGACAAGTACAGGATTCTGATAACTAAGATCCATTTGCCTTCACATGGGAGGGGCAATAATGAAACTTTCAAGTGCTTCCCCAAGTCTACCTGCACAGCCCCATAATATGTCATAGGATGGCAGCCCGAGGTCTGTCCCTGTTTGTCTTCCCTATATCAGTAAAATGGGCCCATCACATTGATGACATAATGTTAACATGTGAAGTCTTGTCTCTGCTGCAAGACACTCTGCAGACTTTGCTGGAACATCTGTGAGGGAGAAGATGGGTGGCAAACTCAGAAATTCAAGACCCAGGCACTGCCATAAAGTTTTTGGGAGTTGTTTGGTTGGGTAAGATGCACACTCTCCCAAAAGCTTTGATTGATAAGGTGCAAGCCTAGCCAATACCTAAGAATGTGAGAGAGGTATAAGCCTTTGTAGGGACTTGGGGGTTTTGGAGGCCTTTTATTCCGCAACTGGCACAGTCGCCATCCCTTATACCACCTGGAAGAAAGGGCATGTGTGAGACTAGGGATCAGGGCAGCAAGCCACCTTTGAAAAAGCAGAGATACTAGTGAATCAGATTAAAGTTCTGGGCATCTCCCAAGCAGGACTATCATTTGTGTTAGATGTGTTTGTGACTCCAGAAAGTACGGGTTGGGCACTGTGCCAGAGACAGCAGAAGGAGAGAGTACCCCTAGGATTTTGGCCCCAGTTCTGGAAGGGGGCAGAAACCCAACATGCCCCCATAGAGCAACAGCTTTTAGCGGTGTACACGGTGTTCCTTCAGGTAGACCCTCTCATGAAAGAACAGCATATCACAGTTAGAACTTCCTTTTCTATTAATGGGTGGGTTGAGAATATGTTCCATAGACCCACCTCTGCCATGGCTCAAACTCCCACTTTGACTAAATGGTATGCCTATTTGCAGCAGAGGAACACCTTGTCTCCCAGCCCACTGTCTCTAGAAATGTGGGTGTTCCTAGGCCCTGTAGAGTATGTAGATCCTTTAAATGCCTGCACCCCTACTCCTGTGGTAAGCCCTGCAGCCTACAGAGAGGGAGTGGGGGAAATTCTCAATTTGCCTGGAATATAGATGCCTGGAAACAGGAACAAAGCACAGAAGCCAGTGGGCTGGACTCAGAGTGGTTTGGCTGGGGATCACTGAGCCCTGGCCATTAATCCTTTACACTGATAGTTGGGTTACTCTAAAGGGATTAATCCTATGGACAAGGGAAAGCAGAGGGATAGATGATCATAAATAAGCTCTTGTGGGGTCAGGATATGTGGAAAGAGATTTGGGTTCACCTACAGGAGCTTGAGGCAATCCTCACTGCTTTCACGTCCCAGCTCATAAGCTGACACTCTCTGGCAATCAGGGAGCTGATGCCCTAGCCTGGGTATGAGTCCTAGCAACAGACCATTCAGTAGATACAGCAGATTGGGTGCACAGGAAAAGTGACCACCACTGCACCCAAGTGGGACAGCATATCGCCAAGGATGCTGGATTACCCTTAAATACAGCGACTTGGTTAATGCAGTAATAGCATGTCATGGGTGTTCTAAATAAAGCCTGAGGCAACTGCCAAAGGAGTCTGGGGCCATCTACCAGAGTTCCCAACCAGTAAGGGATTGGCAAATTGATTATATGGGCCCCTCCCTTCAACGAGGGGTTCTTAATATGCCTTTGTTTGTGTGAACACTGTGTCTGGCCTAACTCAAGCTTTCTCCTGTCACAACAGAAACCAGGCTGCCACCATTAGGGGATTAGAGAAGCTGAGTACCATGTATAGATACCCTTATCGAATAGACAGTGATAGGGGGTCACATTTCAAAGATTATGATGTGTAACACTGGGCAAAAGAACATGACATTGAAGGGAGGTTCCATCTCCCCTATAACCTGCCAGCAGCAGGATTGATAGAAAGGAAAAATACCATAAAGGTATGGAAGTCACAGGAAACAGCCATTGCCTCAACTCTCACTATGAATCAATGTGCTGTGTTGCTGAGAACACCAAGCCCCATCACACCTGAGAAAGGTGTTACCTACTGGAATTTGCAATGGGACATCCCACCAGGATGGGTGAGTTAGGAACTACTAAATCTCCACTGAGATTCCACGGCTCTGCTGCAAGCTGGACCAGTTGAAATGCACTCTACCTGGAATGGAACATGCACCATCGAAAAAGAGAAGAAGGTGGGGGTCCTGGTCTGGCATATCCCACCCTCAGTGCATCTCCTCATGCCTGACAGTGCTGCCTCCCCCAGCCGTCATGTATGGTATGCACAACTAGGTCAAATTCCTAAAGCTGCCGACCTCCCTCTCCTAAAGGCCAGATGGGCACGTTCTGTTTTCTCCCGGTACAATCATCTGGCCACCGTTTTTGTTCCCTCCATTGGCCTGGAGGCCGTTACAGCACACACACAAGCCCTTACTAAATTCACCCAACAAGCTTAAACGATAGTTGGCAAAGCCTATCTTTACTGAACAATGAAATGTCTCTAATGAGAAAAGCTGTCCTCCAAAATAGAATGGCCTTGGACATTATTACTGCCTTGCAAAGGCGCACTTGTTTCATTATCCAAACAGAGTGTTGTATGTTTATGATGAATCTTCTAATGTATCATCTTTATTAAATCACATGAGGACACAGTGAATGCCCTGAGTGATCCGAACCCCCGCCTAGGGGACTTAATAAATCTATGGTTTAGATTATAGGGCTCTTGGTGCAGAAGAATGTTACTTATTTTCAGAATCATCTTAATCTCTGTTTTCTTTTGCATGTGCCTATGCTGTTACTGTGGTGTCTGCCTGCAATGCAGCCAGAGAGCCGCCAAACAAGCCACCTCCGTGCTAGTGAGACCCCTAGCTGACCGCTCAAGGTACATTATGGAAGGGGGGCATGTAAGATTGTAAGAGCCAATCACAAAGGATGGAGTGTTGAAGGAGATAATTAAGAGCACGTGACCAATTGTTGACCTTCGAGTTGGACCCAGGCAGTCAGAGGCTGCCCACTGACTCTCTCGTCCTTGGAATGTATGCTCTGCCCACCATTCTCATATGGAGCTATTCCAAGGACATAGTCTTGAGAGAGTAAGGTGTTCTTGAGACCATCTGGATGGTATACATGACTGAACCCAATTAGGGCCTCTGTATAAACTTTTAAGATTTAGCAGGTAGGGGCAGAGATCTACTTGTCTTGTGGCCACCCAAAACAAGCCTTTAAGTAAGTTCCCTTGCTTATTAAAACTGCCACCTACCATTCTGGAGTGGTCTGCCTCTTTCTTTGGTCTCTGCCTGTCCTTCGCGTATGAGGCCAATATGTGAACCAATACCGATTTATAAACGCCTTTCTAAATTCTAAGCAATGAGGATAGGGAGAGTAATTCAGTGAAGATATCTATATGAAATGTATGGTCCTTTAAAAAATATACCATTTTTGTTATAAATGGACATTGCGTCTAGTTGGCACTATTTGGCATATTGTAAGCATTCAAAAATTATTTGCTAAGGGGTCGGCCCGGTGGCACAAGCGGTTAAGTGCGTACGCTCTGCTGTGGCGGCCCGGGGTTCGCCGGTTCGGATCCCGGACGCGCACGGACGCACTGCTTGGCAAGCCATGCTGTGGTGACATCCCATATAAAGTGGAGGAAAATGGGCACGGATGTTAGCCCAGGGCCAGTCTTCCTCAGCAAAAAAAGAGGAGGATTGGCAGATGTTAGCACAGGGCTGATCTCACAAAAAAAAAAAAAAATTATTTGCTAATTGGATGAATAAATACAATAATGAAAGCAAAAACAAACTTACATCTAAAGGAAAACACAAGAGAAATGATAGCTCATTTGGCACATTATAGATGAATGTTTGAGGCAGTGTTTTGTACTCCGTTTGTACTCTATTGACTGTATCAGAAACTGATATAAAATGAATTGGTTAAACAAGTATTCACAAAACACATAGTCTAAGCATCTGACACAGCAGATTGCCCCCCATTTTTAAAATTTCTCCTATAACACCACCTCTTTCCACCTTGACAAAGCCTTAGTACAGTCCCTTATCTCTCAACCACACCCTTCAAAGAAATCTTGGTTGGCTAGTGATCCTACACAAAACTTTCAGAATTATTTCTTAAAATTTAAATAAAATCACGTAATTCGAATACTTGATTACCACTCTTGGCTCTCTATGGGCATCATAACCATATGAAGATCATCACAAATATATGAATATAAATTACTGGCACCTCAGACCTGCTTAGCAGATTCTCTGGAGGATAGAGCAGAAGGCAGTGCAGGGTTCTGTAATTTTAAAATCTTCCCAGGTGATTCTGATCAATTCCTGAGCATATATTCTTCTTCCCAAATCACGGACATAGAATAAATCCTATCTACTAAAGCCTAGCCATCAACGCTCCTTCTGATAAAACCAAACTGAGTATCTCCACCTATATTATATTGTAGCGGCCCTAAATTTCTCACCACACCCTGAGCATGGCCTCTCCTTTCACACCTCCAAGCCTAGAAATCCCTTCCTCCTTTCCTATTCCTCTGTAAACTCCTATTTGTCCTAAATTACCACATCTTCTCTGTGAGGAATTCTTTAACCCCTCCCAGGCAGAGTGAGTGTCTAAGACTTCTATGTGTTCAAAGCCTTTGCTCTTTCTTTTATTTCAATAATTACTAATTTGTATAACTATACTTTATTATTTCATATGCTTGGCTCTTTGATTAGGCTATGAGTTTCATAAAGACAGAGAGCATAATCTATTGATGTTTTAAATGTAGGAAAAAATGCTCTATAGGAAATCATATAGTTGCTCAATTAATGGATGTTAAAAGAATGAAGGTGTTTGTGATTAATACTAAAGTTGTCACTATGTAAATCTCAACATGCTCTGGAATCTTGTATAGGACATGTTTTCTTTTTTTAAATATTAAAATATTAAGGTAATAAAGACAATAGAAATGTTACATTACAGTGACCAATCATCCTGGTTTCCCTGGGACTGAAGTTTCCCAGGGTGCAAGAATTTCAGTCCTAAAACTAGGACAGTGTTAGGCAAACTGCGACAATTGGTCACATTTATTTTAAATTAAAGTTTTAAATTAAATTCACAATTAAAGCCATAATGGGGGCCAGTCCAGTGGCGTAGTGGTTAAGTTCACGTGCTCCGCTTCAGCGGCCCGGGGTTTGCCGGTTCGGATCCTGGGCACGGACCAATGCACCCCTCATCAAGCCATGCTGTGGAGGCATCCCATATAAAAAAAATAGAGGAAGATGGGCACAGATGTTAGCTCAAGGCCAATCTTCCTCAGCAAAAAGAAGCAGATTGGCAATGGATGTTAGCTCATGGCCAAGCTTCCTCACACACACACACAAAAAAAAGAACTATAAAAAAAAATAAATAAAAGCCATAATAACCAAGGGTTTTGTTACCTGTGGGAAATATTTTAGAAGATATATATGAGTTGCCTTTTTTCCCATTATTAAAAAATTGATTTCACATTTGATAAAAGGTGCATATAATGGAATACCTATAATCTAAGCATATGTGAAAATGTGGTCTTTTCTTACAGATATATATTGGAGCATGCTCCTTCTATACTAAAATAGCAAGATAAAATTGGGTTTGTTCAAGCATTTCTCTAAAGAAAATGAAAAATAACTTGTTTTCATTATATGATTGTTCTTTGGTTTTATGATAATTTAGATTGAATTTACCCAGTACAGTTTTTATCAAAGGCCTTATATAAATTACTTGATTAGGATAATCCTTACTTAAATTAAAAATAAATAATTATTTTAAGAATAATTTAGGTCTGATCACTCTTATCAAGCTCTACTTTGAGAAATGAATATATAATTAAGTCTTCCAAATATACTAAAATCAGAAAAATCATCATTTTCAAGCAAATTAAACAATCAATTCCTGTGAATTTATAATCTTTATTTATTTATTTATTTTTTTGCTGAGGAAGATTCACCCTGTGATAACATCTGTGCCAACCTTTTTCTATTTTGCATGTGGGTTGCTGCCACAGCATGGCTGACGAGCAGTGTAGGTCTGTGACAGGTATCTGAACCCATGAACCCGGGCCGCCGAAGCAGAGCGTACCAAACTTAACCACTATGCCACAGAGCCAGCAACAGTTTATAATCTATTTTTGGGTGGGGGGAGAGATTAGCCCTGAACTAACATCTGATGCCAATCCTCCTCATTTTCCTGAGGAAGATTGGCCCTGCGCTAACATCCGTGCCCATCTTCCTCTACTTTATATAGGACGCCACTACAGCATGGCTTGACAAGCAGTGCATCAGTCCGCGCCCAGGATCCGAACCTGCAAAGCCTAGGCTGCCGAACTGCAGCGCACAAACTTAACCACTACACCACTGGGCCAGCCCCCTATAATCTTTTAATTACCTAAAATACCTCTGTTTATTACACATATCAATTTAATGACAATTAGTTTCTATTCATAGTCTCATCAATTCTAGTGAAAAAACTTCATGAGACACAAGGATGGCTCCACAGATGCCTGACCAATTAAGGCTGAAGTGCATGCAGTCACTGCAGGATTTAGATAACCCCAGAACTCTGTCAACACACTAAAAGAAATGAATATCTATTTATAAACTTTAAAGTTTTAGGCAGAGATTTGTTGATCTTTAAATTGTTCAGAGATATTAGAAATTTTACACATCATATTTCATTATTCTCTTGAAGAATTAATCTGTATTATACTGTTTTGAGTAAGATTACAAAATTTATTTTAAAGCTAGCAAAACATGCTATCTATTATGTTAGGTTTGTTTTCATTGTTTTTGTTTTTTAATGGTCACAGTTTTAATGCTAATGTTTTTCTAATAAAACTGTATCTTGCCTTTCAGTGTCTTTTGCATTAATAAAAGATGTATTTAGCAATTGACCATTGGTTAATGTTAACTGCTTTAGTATAGTTCATGAAATGACATGAGCTTTAATTTTAATTTTACTTTACTTTTAACCTTTAATTTAAATTTACCTTTAATTTTTACCCCTGTATTCCAGCAGTTAGCACAATGTTTCTCAAAGTATGTACTCAGTGGATGTTTACAGTATGAATACACCAATTATTACTAAAGCATTTGGTGATATAATTCACTCAATTTAATTATACTGAATAATTTTACACGAGAAAAGACACTAGTACTTATCAGTAATGAATGAATGTTAATAAAAAGGGAGCTATTAACAGAATAACAGATTAAGAATGCATCTAAGAGACTTTAGTTCCTACGTCATCACTATCCTGGTAATGGCCCATGAATCTCGCGATACTTCCTGCTGTTGTACATGATGGACCCTGTCTGGTAACCACCTGTTGGATGCCAGGGCTCAGAACTAATTCCACAAAGTCACACGGAATGGGCTAAGAAACAGCTTCTCTGTGGGCTTTATTTAGGATAACGTAGTGTGATCAATGCAAAGTTTCCTTCATATAACCACTGTTAGCTATATTATTTCCCAAAATTCACTTTGCTATTTTGATATTCTATTTTTTCAGAGTCCATTATGTAGGACAAGTTTCTGTTATTTCCTGAGTTTAAGCTTATTAGAAACTTACTTATATATAAAATCAAACAGTGCTTAGAATGTTTCTTTGATGGTTATCACAATAAGAAAGAAAAATATAATAGTAGTTTTGTTCCTCTACTCTTTGTTTTCTCATTTTCCTTACTCTTTATTTGACATTTATTATATAGTTCTAGGCAGAATAATAAAAAAGAATTCAATATCAGACTTAAGTACAAAATCTACTCAACAAAACATTTTCTGAAGAAAACTAAACCAAAACATGTTTATCAAAAATGCCAATTAAGGAAACAACAAATAGAATCAATAGCATTATTAATAAATTTAAATATAACGTGTATCTTCTACATGCTTCATTTAGAGAGACTTAGACATATTGGAGAAACTTCTGGAAATACAGAAAAAGAGCAACAAATAATGCTGAAAAGTAATTATAAATCAAGGCAGAAATGATATTATGTAGGCATAAAACACTTATCCAAGTGGGAAAATACCTAAAGTATGAAAGCAATTATTTTCAAAGTAAATAAGTCAAAATGAATAATACCAGAAAAAAGACTTTTCTTTTTTAAGCCAGATTTTGATTAAAGGGTTTTGTTGTTCAGTTATTCACATCGGTCCACAAAAGACAGCATTAAATAAAATAGGCTTAAACTATAATAGGAGATATTTAGCTTGCATAATATAAGATTTGTATCAATGAAGATGGCTAAACAACAGAATAGAACATTGATCTAATAGAATGCATATGTCTTCTTTGTATGTCTTTTTAATTTAATTTAATTATTTTATTTAACAAATATAAGAGGGTTAGGATTTCAACAAAAGAAAAAATAACCCGTCAAAATTTCTTGTATGCTTTTTGCTTCAGGATATTTAAGGTAAATACAGGGAATTAATCATATGATATATTTAACAGGGTTTTTGCTCTTGTTACTTGTATAATAATAATTAAAGATTTTCCCTGCAGGAATAAACCACATTAAATGTAACAATAGCAAATACAAACAAAATTGATTTACTTCTAAATGTTATTTTAAATAACAAGCACTGTATCCTATGACATGTCACAAATATATTAAGGCAAATACAGGTAAGATGACAATTCTTTCTTTTTTCGTCTTAGATCATAAAAAGTAAGCAAAACCAATAAATAAGATTTGTTGAGGCAACCCATATTTCTTGTATCTTATCTGGCAGCTAGATGCCAAATAGCAAAGGAGTAAACAAAAGGGGAACTGTGTTAATTCAAAGAGCGAGAAATGAACATTTCATAGAACACTTAAAATATTATGAGAGAGAAAAATCAAGGAGATTTTCTAAAAGAAAGTTTAAACTAAAATGGGAGAAAAGATTACTAGGACAAGCTGATAATATTCCACGTGATACTAAACTCCTACTTATAGAAACTAGTCGTCATTTTACTTGTTAGAGTTGTTCTTAAGTGAGAGCTGTGCAGGAAGGTTGGGATGATACATACACACAGTTGCCCTTTATATTAAGAAAAGGGAAGAATGAATGTCTGGCTATTTGTTATATTTGTTTGATTTTTTGAAAATGTTAAGAGGGAAATGAAATGGATAAAATGATTTGGAATGAAAAAGTGGGGCATAGATTCGTTGAAGATAATGAAGTTCGGCTCATTTAAGGAAGCGGTACAAAGACAAGTTCAATTAATAAAACACCTTCCAGTTGTGTCAGAACAAACAAAAGAAAGTGGGCCTCAAAGCAGTACTTCTTAAACTTTTATGCACCTACCAGTGAAACACTGAGGAATCACAGCGTGCAGATTCTGACTGAGTAGATCTGGTGTGGGGCTTGATAGTCTGCATTTCTAACAAGCTCAAGGGGAAGTCATGCTGCTAGTTCAAAGCCAAAACTCAGTAGTAAAGTTGTAAAATTAAGCTTAATCTAAGTTATAAAGAAGACAATGAAAATGCCAGGGAATTTTGTTCTGGGGAAAGATTTAAAGTCCCAGAAATTTCTTTTTCGGGGGTGGGAGGGTAGCTTTTCCTGTGGTTCAGAAACTAGAAGGACACACAGACCAAGAGAGCTCCATCGAGCCCTCAGAGGTAAGGAAGATTTCAGTGTGAGTCTGAGAGGCATGAAAGGCTGTCTCAAGCAGGGTGGCTAAGACCCAGCTTCTCCCCTGGCTCTGAGCTCAACTCAGAAACGGCAGGATTCTCGAAAAGTTTAAAAATCAGTTTAGGATTAAGTAAAGCAGTGAAACTCTGCCAAGAGCACAAACATCGAAGCATAGTAAGAACACTAGCAATGTATTTGTTTCTAATCAGTCCTGGTTCAGGGGAAGCCCCAGGTCTATATATTGCCCAAACCCTAACAATAATCAAATTGCCATTAATAAATACTTCTTTATTCAGAAGAGAGCCTATGTTTATTTTTCTGTAATGTTTGCTTTGATTATAGGTAGCTAAAATGTATTGAAAACACACTACTCACCTGTCACTGTAAGACTTGTACGTGAGTTAACTTTTTAAAATCTTCACTGACCTTTTCTACCCATTTACAACTGAGAAAACTAAGAAATAGTATTTATGATTTGATTAAAGTAACACAAACACTAAAACTTAGTTATAGAGCTAGCTTGATAACCAAATTAATATGTTAATTACTAATTTATCATGAAAAGAGACTGGCTCACAGTTTATCAGAAATCTCTATTGCAAACCCTGGGGAAAAATTCCTATTGTTTAAGCAGCAAAACCTTGCAGCAACTACATGAATTACAAACTTGAGCTATTCAATGATCAAACCAAATTTAAGAGGTTAGTTTTAGATCTGTATGTTCAACACTGTAGCCTCTAACCCCATCTACCTATTTAAATTTATATTAATTAAAATTAAATGCAAGAAATAAATTCATTTCCTTATCCACATGAGCCACATTTCAAGTGTTCAGTAGCCATATGTGGCCTGTGGCTACCATATTGGACAGCATACTATTCTATGTGAAAATTTCCAACATCAAAGAAAATTCTGTTGGAAAATTCAACCCTATTTTAATATTGAGATCTCCTATGCCCCTGTTAATTTTTAAACCATTTAGTATATCACCTAATTTTATTCTCACAACCATCATATGAAAAATAATTTAATATTACTATATTTTATAAGGAGGGTCACATTGTTTTTTTAGAGCCAGGTTGAGGTTAAAAATCTTGGGGGCTAAATGTGTGCAATTTGTGGAATTAATTTATTCAATGGGATTCAAAATTCAGTTCCTATCTTTGTCTTGGGTGACAATGGACTAAGTTTTGAATCTGAATGGCATGAGCTTTCAATAGTCCACTTCATCATCTAATATATGATCTACTGTACCACGGAAAATTTGTGTCTTTAAATAAAATAAGTATAATTCCTTAATTAAGTTGGACAATTAGAAAAAGCTCTATATCACATTTGTTTCAAATAAGTATCACCGGTACTTAGTTCGATATTCAGAAAAGGTCACAACAGTGTGCCTATGTTGATGAAGCAAAGCACCACCTTGAATTGTTCAGTCAACAATTTTAAAAGTCACTAGATTTTTGCATAGTAAAATTAGATTAACATGATCCACTATAGTATTTCTTTCCACCAGAATTCATGCTAAAGTCACAAAGTTTTATGGACCATGCCTCTCAAGTAATATGTTTACAAGATGAAGCCTCTCCACCTTCATTAACCTAAAATTCTTTTTCTGTAATTCATAAATATTCCCCTTCTTTCATTCTTTCCGTTGTCACTGCTCTTCTGAACTGATTCTATTTTATATCTCTGATTTTCATTTCCCAGTTTGTTTGCCCTTTGTAGTTGTACTACCTGTTACATTGCTACAACTAATTTACACTGAGCATTATTTTTGAGACTCTGCCTAATTATAATTTTCCCTGTAATGCTTCCTCCTTTCCTGCATTCTTTCACATCTGCTTTACAGTAGAAGCTATACCACTAGAGTCACTCCATGCACTTTATGCCGTGGTTGGTAAATGCATATATACTCTTTTGTGTACAAAAAAAGCACTAATAATCTCACAGTACAGTGCTAAAAACAAGAAAGCTCCATATTGAGTTATTAAATTAATAATAACTGTGAATGCAAAACAAATGTCAAGGCAATATTTACATTTAGTGAAAAAAGATATTAGAATTATTTCCATCTTTGGGGATGCATACGTACAAAATTATGAAGTAGTGCATTGAAACTTAAAATGAGTATAGAGAAGTAGTCGAAATAATACATGAAAAAATTTTGAAAAAAGGTAAGGCAGTACATTAATTACATATATAATTTAATTGAATATATATTTATTCAAGTGCAAGGAATAATTCTAGAAACGCAAATGATGAAGCCACAGTCACTGCTTTCATGGAGTTTATGAGAAAAAGATATGTGTTTGAAGAAAGATTTTATGAGGAAGATGATTTTAGAGCCTTGAAGGATGGTAAGACTTTTACAGATGAAGAGGAGAATGAGTTCAATTCAGCAGAGGGAAGATACAAGAAAAGGTACAGAGAGTGCCAAGTGCAGAGCATGTTAGGGGCACAGCAAATAGGCAGATTTGGAAAGTGAGAAACTAATAAATGATGAGGCTAAAAGAGTAGGTTAGGGTCAGGGCACAGAAGATCATGACTGTCAGACAAAGCACTTTGTAGTGAATGACATAGTAAACAGAAGCTTCTATTGTTATTGTTATTATTAATCATTAGTTGAACATGTGGTTAGTATGATCAGAGATGTGCTGTAAGCTTTATTTGAACACACAGGAGCAGGTAGAGACTGATGAGACGGAATTAAATTAATAATAGTTTTAAGAGTCTGCAGTAGGGGCAATCAGGGATGTAAGTTGGGGTATAGGAGTTTGAAAGGAGGTTAGAGACAATGTGGACTTAAATCTGCAGGACAGAGGTCCTACATAAAAGAATGTTAAAGGTGAAGAAAAGGGAGAAGTTAGTAACAACTCCAGGTTTAAGAGCTTATGTGACTGAGAGAAGATGGTGTTGTTTATAGAAATAAGAGAAGAAATTGGACTGAGGTGAATGGTGGTGAGGACTGAACAGAAGCAGAAGAGGAAAATGATTTTTGGATAAGCTGTCACAGACACAGGCACTTTCCTCTTCAACAAATCTTTCACTACCACCCTGCAATTATTTACACATCTAATGTCCTTGCTCCATACTCTGAGCACTTTGAGGGGAGCAAGGTGCAGATTTTATTTCTAGTGCCTCGATTCCTGCCTGCAATTAACTGTTTCCCCATAACAATTCAATGAACCTTTCCAGAGACGTTAGTGTAGACTCAGCAATCCGCCTCAAATAAAAAGTGTGTCATTTAAAAATTATTTTTATATTTAGTTTTCTGGTGAAGGAGGGAAACTTTTGTAGTAAATCAAGAACCGGAACTGACTGAGGTTGGTCACAGGGCTAAATCTCCTCCCCAACCAAAAATATCTCTTCCGGCTTTTTAAGGCTTGAAATTTAACCATTTGAAATTTGTGCCTATGGGTTACTCCTGCTTAAAATGTAGGGAAATCATTGAAGGGGCAAACAGATATCCTTACCTTCCTGTGTAGTTATAGGATTCTTTGCTGAGATTAACTTTGACAAAGAGAAAGGTGCAGAGGGGAGGTAAGAAAAAAGGCTATAAAAAGAAAATCTAAAAATATTTACCTACTTCACAATTTTATATAAGCTAAGAGCCCCCAAAGTATCTTCTTGGGTCCATGCTCTTACTTCAAGCTTCCTTTCATTCTTTTAAAATGGTAATTGCCCCTGCCCTTGGCCTCCTGCAGTCTCTTCTCAAGAAAGCAACCAATGTGATCCTGCTAAAATAAGTCATTTTGTGTCACTCCTCTGCTCAAAATCTGTTAGAGCTTCCCATCTAAAGTTGACAATGATCTGCAACGCTCTACTCCCACCCTTCTCCTTCTGACCTCATCTCCTCTTACTTTCTTCCTGGTTTACTCTTCTCCAACCACGTTAGCTTCAGCTGGTCCTGAGAGGATCAGGCACGTTCCCAAATTTAGGCCCTCTGCACCCCATCTCTAAAACACTCCTCTCTCAGATCGCTTCTTGACGAATTCCCTCTCCTCCTTCAAGTCTTTGTTCAGATACACCTACCTTACTAGGATTAACTGCAATCCCCTCTCCCAAGTGCTCCTGATCTGGCTGACCCGGTTCCTCTTTCTCCGTGGCATTTATCATCTGCCAACAGGCTATTAAATTTACTTATTCATTAATCTTTGTTACTATCACTCTCTCCTCTACTCGCAAGGAAGGGATCACTCTTGCTTTTGTTTTGTTGTTGTTTACTTATGCATTCCCAGCACCTAGAACCATCTCAGACATAATAATACAAGTTCAATAAATATTTTGCTGAATAAAGGAGTAAATGAAATCCCTTCTCCAAATACTCTATTGATGGCTTACATTTTGCACAATCGCATCCAACTCTTCTTCTATCTTTGTTGTTTGTTTTTTGGTCTGAAGATGACAGTAATCTGCCCCTTTGTAAAAGTAAATAAATAAATAAAACAAAATAACAAGCATGTGCTGAACTCTGATGATTAAATCATAAATGCATCCTTACAGAGACTTAGGAAACATGGAGTCCTACTGCGTAGCTGGAAAGGATGGGGTTTAGCCTAGCTTGCATGATAGAAGTAACTCAAAACTGATGTTAGCTCTCAGAAATTCAATCGCCTATGACAACGACTCAGAAAGCTGCCACAGAATATCCCTTGTTGAGAGCCTGTATCCTGGTGAATACTTTCCAAGATAATGAACCAGAAAATGAAAACAAAACTAAACTGAACAAAATAAAACTAAAAAAGAAACATGCAAACAAGCAAAAGAAAGAAAAGAAAAACAAGAGACACAAAGTTTATAAACGTGACAAAAATGTGAATTAAAAGTAATTTACAATTATAATAGTGTCTATAGATTTTTATAGTGAAAAAATTAGTTCTGTTATTAGAATTAGCATGTTTGACCATTTGGCATAATTAAATTCACTATTTTATTCTTTTCAACATGCTGCTGTGTTAAGCATAAATCCAAGCAGTCATCTTTTCTCTGAAACTCTGATATTAAATTTTGATTTTGAAGATTCTTTAATACATATTATATATACAATTAAATTTATTTCATTATACAAATATACTAAATGATACATGGTGTAAAACTCCTGTAACTGGCAAAGTGCTATATAAATTAAAGAGATTATTACTATTAAATTTTTACACATACTTCTTCCCATTGCCTTCATTGTATCAGATTTAGGGTGGAAAAATAATGGGAAAACTGCTTTCAAGTAACCATGCACATCTCCCATTGAAACCTGTTAAGGGTTACACAGGAGTATAAAAGGATAGTATTTGGCCCATAATGTGTTCAAGATCTAATTTACTGTACACCGAAAGCATTACATTAGTAATAACAGTCAAAGCTGAACCTCAGAGGGTTGGCAATTTTGCTGAAGCATCCAGAATTTTTCTTATCTGAACTACCCAAACTTTAAAAGCTCCCCTTTTTCTCTCCCCCTCTGCAATCATCCAATTAAAAGAGTTTTTTTCCCTGCTGCAGAGCAATGGAATTTCACAGAAGTTTTATGCTACATTTAACAGCTCAGCGTTTTAAGCTAATAAAAAATAGATTTTGAAGACACAAGTATATACATATTCACAAGTATATATATATAGACACAAGTATATATACTCTATATATGCTGTATATAAAAGTATATGCAGTATGTTTGGTGGTGACATGTAAATCTATTATCGTTAGAACAAAATGAAATTTTATGTCGTGGTTTGCTGCTTTTGAAAAACATTGGAAAAAAATAGTGTTTGTTGTTTCAAGTCTGTCACATAGCTGGATCCCATATATGGTTAAAAAAAGGATGTGTAACTTTATTCCTTTGTTTTTCTAGTACTTTAAAACTTTTAGGGATTACATGTGTATGCTCTCATTTTGTTGGGTACAGGGAGGGGAGGATGAATGTGCATCTTTTTATTTACTGTTGATCTGAAGTTTATTTCATGTTGCCAGGGCACTGATTCATGCCACGTGTACTCAACATATACAGTCAATGGGTAATAACTAAAATATATGGAAAATAAATGTGTGGCCTTGAATTTTGTGCTTTGATATATATGATCTACAAATTTTACTCTTCTAATCTACAGTTTTTAGATGCAGTGGATACCAAAACCCAGACAAAATGTAGTTCTGTACTTGTAAAGCTCGTCCTAAGCTGGAAAAGTATATATTCTTGCTTAGCCAAAATTTTGGCATCCTAAATCTTCTTAAGTCATGCTAATGACTATTGCACTACATCACGATGTGAATTTAGGAGAATAATCATTTAATTTCTTTGTGGTCTTTTTCCCAGTTTCCATTTCAGGGGAACCGCTATCTGCTTACAAAACATTTAGGGCCCGAGCTAATGACATTTGATTTAATTTCCTTTTTTCATTGTATTCCAGCAACAGCTCCAAGGGTCGCTATATCTAGGAGGTAATATGTTTCCTGTGTAGTCAGGCACTTCAGTGATTTTCCCAAATTAGGGAAGACCCAGTGCTCCAAGTTCAAATTTGGCAGTGAAAGACTTTGCATGTAAAATAACAATTCTGCGATACAACTAAGAAAAGCTCCGGCACCCAGGTGATATGACTCACTGGAAGGAGCATAGAAAGATTCTGAAATGAAGTGGGATGGTAAAAAGAGGAAATAGAGCTTGATTTAAAAATGGACTCCCATTCATTCTAAATTTCTTTATTATGCAACCTATGCCCTTTTCCCAGAAATACACTCTCCAAATGATTGCAAATAGCTTATACACCAAAACATAGGCCTTAAATCTGACTTGTGTTAAGGAGATAGTTGTTTTTCATTAATTTGGAGATTACTGTAGGAAGTTAGAGACGAGGGGGAGAGAGTGGAAGGAAGAGCAGGGAAGGCAGCTACTGTCCACTCAGTACCTTTCTAGGCAAGCAGAGAAGTTTAAGATTATATTATTTAATTCCAGTAATAATATCTGAAGTAAGTAAACATTAGCATTTCCATTACCAGATGAGACAATAGAGATTTGAAATGGTTAAGGAAGTCACCCAGAAGATAGTAGGGTCACAATTAAAACCTGGTTCTGTTTCACCACAAAATTTGATCTAATAAACCACATAATGAATCTGCTTTTCTTTCTTTCTTTCTTTTTTTTTTTTTTTTTGCTGAGGAAGATTGGCCCTGAGCTAACAAGTGTGCCCATCTTCCTCTATTTTGTGTATGGGATGCTGCCTTAGCATGGCTTGATGAGCGATGCATAGATCCATGCCGAGATCCAAACCTGGGAACCCCACGCTGCCAAAGCGGAGCAGAGGAACTTAACCACTACACTACCAGGCCAGCCCCTAAACCTCTGCTTTTAAAGAACTCAGAAAGTTTTATGACAAAAGTGAATTCAATTTAGCAGTTATAGCAGGCAAAGTGCCTTCCTGACTATACTAGTCCTATGATCTACAGCATATAATATTTCTCATATTATAAAATACAATGACTTCAAACAACCAAGTCTTATAATGATGCTTATATAATCATGCTACCAGATTACCTGCACTAGTAAAAATTTTTCAAGTGAGACTGCAAGGGTGTTTTCTTTATTTTTAGAGACGTTGTGAGAGGCAATAAATTAGCAATGTAATTATCAACCAAAATTCCTTTGCACACTTTCTATCAGGACTTCATTTACTGCAGAGAGTTTCTCTTCCACGTATCCTTACTATCTTAATTCTCAAAAAATTAGTGTTGAAGGGTGACATCAGCATCATGGTGGAGTCAGCTTTCCCATGAATTCTTTCCCCAATAAGATACAACAAAAGGAACAGTCATAGACCAACAATGGAATCCCAGTCAGTGAAAAGCAAGATCGGAAAGATCCACACTGCCGCACATCTGAGAGTGGAACATGCTGGGCCCCCGGAGGAACTGAGGAGAGGTAAGGAGAACTCCCCTCCCTCCCCATCAGATCAGCGATCCTGGTCTGTGCAGCTCCCAGAGAAGGAGGAGGGGCAGCCCTCTGCAGGGAAATCGTAGCTCTTCAGGATCTCTCAGCCAGTGGGAAACTCCCACAGAGAGGACTCAGAAGAGCCACAGGGCTACCATCAGCATCTGAGCACCCCAGAGAGCAGATAACGAGGGGCGAACGAGAAGCCCTCCACGACAGGGACCCAGAGGGCAAAAGAGAGAGCCCCCCTCCCCGAAAACCAGACCCTGCAGCTCAGCACACCAGACCAGACCAAGCCATCCAACCCACAGATCGCAGGGAAAAACCGCAGCAGAGCACAGGGGGCTCAGATTACACAGCTCTTTACCACTACACAGTGGCGGTGGGTGGAAATTGCAACCAGAGATTTCCAGGATGAGGAAAAACAAAGCCAACACAGGAACCACAATGCAAAGATACATGAAATCACCAGACGAGAAGGAAAATGACAAGCACCCAGAAACCAACCCTGAAGACACAAAAATCCATAACCTAAATGACAGAGATGTCAAAATAGCTCTCATAAAAACACTCAACGAAATACGAGACAACACAAACAATTCAAGGAGTTCAGGAGTTTGTTCACAAAAGAGATTGAAATCATAAAGAAAAACCAATCAGTGCTGATGGAGATGAAGAACACAGTGGAGGAGATAAAGGAGAATCTGGAAGCTTTAAAGAACAGAGCTGACAATATGGAGGAAAGAATTAGCATTTTAGAGGATAGGAATACAGATATGCTCCAGATGGAAGAGGAAAGAGAACTAAGACTAAGAAGAAATGAGGAAATTCTCCGAGAAATATCTGACTCTATTAGGAAATGTAACATGAGAATTATAGGTATTCCTGAGGGAGAAGTGAGGGAAAGAGGAACAGAGAGCCTATTCAAGGAAATAATAGCTGAGAATTTCCCAATTCTGGGGAAGGAGCAGGAAATACCAGTAAGCAAAGCCAACAGGTCACCTAAATATGTCAACAGGCAAAGGCCCTCTCCATGACACCTAGTGGTAAGGCTAGCCAGAGTCAATGACAAAGAATATTAAGGGCAGTTAGACAAAAACAAAAAATAACATACAAAGGAACTCCCATCAGGCTTTCAGTGGATTTCTCAACAGAAACATTACAGGCTAGGAGAGACTGGAATGATATATCCAAAATACTGAAACACAAAAACTTTCAGCCAAGAATACTCTATCCAGCAAAAATATCCTTCAAATATGATGGAGAAATAGTAACTCTCCCAGATAAACAAAAGCTAAGGGAGTTCATGGCCATGAGACCCCCACTACAAGAAATACTCAAGAACGCCCTCAGGCCTGAAAAAACGAAGAGAAAGGGAATACAAAGCTTGGAGCAAGGAGAAAAATAGGTAGATAAACTCAGAAAAATAGTAGATCTTTACCGGAATAGGTTAGCAACCACTTAAATACTAAAATCAAAGATCAAAGGAAGGAATTCACCAAAAATAAATTTAACCTCATCACTTTAAACACACACCCACAACACAAGATAGAATAAGGTATAACAAGAACGACTTAGAAGGGGAAGAGGAAAGTGATTGAATTGACTTAGCATAAGGAAATAGGAGGCCATCAGATAATGGACTATCTCATACACAAGATTTTTTACACAAACCTCAAGGTAACCACTAAGCAAATAATCAAAACAAAACACATATGATAAACAAAGAGAAAACTAGAAGAGTCATAAGACAGAACAACCAAACTGAATTTGCAGTCCGAAACAAATGGGACAAGAAACAAAGGAAACACAAAAGAACCAGAAAATAAGTGACAAAACAGCAACATTAAGCCCTCATATATCAATAATTACCCTAAATGTAAATGGCTTGAACTCTCCAATCAAAAGATACAGAGTGGCAGGATGGATTAAAAAGCAAGACCCAACAATATGCTGCCTGCAGGAAACACATCTTAGCACTAAAGACAAGCACAGGCTCAGAGTGAAAGGATGGAAGACAATACTCCAAGCTAATGGTAAACAAAAGAAAGCAGGTGTTGCCATACTCATATCAGACAAAGTAGACTTCAAGATAAAACAGGTGAAGAAAGACGCAGAATGGAAATATATAATGATAAAAGGGACACTCCACCAAGAAGACATATCACTTATAAATATATATGAACCCAACATAGGAGCACCAATGTACATAAAGCAACTATTAACAAACCTAAAAGGAGACATTAACAACAACACAATAATAGTAGGGGATCTTAATACCCCACTTACATCAATGGATAGATCATCCAGACAAAAAGTCAATAAAGAAATATTAGACTTAAAAGAAAAACTGGATGAGATGGACCTAGTAGACATATACAGAGCACTCCATCCAAAAACAGCTGACTACACATTCTTCTCAAGCGCACATGGAACATTCTCTAGGATAGACCATATGTTGGGAAACAAAGCAAGCCTCAATAAATTTAAGAAGACTGAAATCATAACAAGCATCTTTTCAGACCACAATGCTATGAAACTGGAAATGAACCATGAAAACAAACTGGGAAAGTGACAAAAATGTGGAGATTAAACAACATGCTGCTGAACAACCAATGGATCATTGATGAAATTAAAGGAGAAATCAAAAACTATCTGGAAACAAACGAAAATGAAAATATGCCATACTAAACCATATGAGCTGCAGCAAAAGTGGTCCTGAGAGGGAAACTCATAGCGATACAAGCCCACCTTAACAAACAAGAAAAAGCCCAAATAAGCAACCTTAAATTACACCTAACAGAACTAGAAAAAGAAGAACAAACAAAGCCCAAAGTCAGCAGAAGCAGAGAAATAATAAAAATCAGAGCAGAAATAAATGAAACTGAGACCAGAAAAACAGTAGAAAGGATTAATGAAACAAAGAGTTGGTTCTTTGAGAAGATAGATAAAATCGACAAACCCTTAGCCAGGCTTACTAAGAAAAAAAGACAAAAGGCTCAAGTAAAGAAAATTAGAAATGAAAGAGGAGAAATTACAATGGATACCACAGAAATACAGAAGATTATAAGAGAATACTATGAGAAATTATATGCCAACAAACTGGACAATCTAGAAGAAATGGATAAATTCTTAGACTCATACAACCTCCTAAAACTGAACCAAGAAGAAAGGGAGAATCTGAATAGACCAATCACAAGTAAAGAGATTGAAATAGTAATCAAAAACCTCCCAAAAGATAAAAGTCCAGGACCAGATGGCTTCTCTGGTGAATTTTACCAAACATTCAAAGAAGATTTAATACCCATCCTTCTCAAACTATTCCAAAAAATAGAGGAAGATGGAACACTTCCTAAATCATTCTACGAGGCCAACATCACCCTGATACCAAAGCCAGATAACGACAATACAAAGAAGAAAATTACAGGCCAATATCGCAGATGAACATAGATGCAAAAATCCTCAACAAAATATTGGCAAACCGAATACAACAATACATTAAAAAGATCATACACTATGATCAAGTGGGATTCATACCAGGGACGCAGGGATGGCTCAACATCCACAAATCAATCAACATGATACATCACATCAACAAAACAAAGAATAAAAACCACATGATCATCTCAATAGATGCAGAGAAGGCACTTAACAAGATACAACATCCATTTATGATAAAAACTCTCAACAAAATGGGAATAGAAGGAAAATACCTCGACATAATAAAGGCTATTTATGACAAACCCACAGCCAACATCATACTCAACGGGGAAAGACTGAAAGCCATTCCTCTGAGAACAGGAACGAGGCAGGGCTGCCCACTCTCACCACTCCTGTTCAACATAGTACTGGAGGTTTTGGCCAGAACAATTAGGCAAGAAAAAGGAATAAAAGGAATCCAAATAGGTAACAAAGAAGTGAAACTCTCACTATTTGCAGACGACATGATTTTATATATAGAAAACCCTAAAGAATCCGTTGGAAAACTATTAGAAACAATCAACAACTACAGCAAAGTTGCAGGCTACAAAATCAATCTACAAAAATCTGTTGCATTTCTGTATGCTAATAATGAACTAACAGAAAGAGAGCTCAAAAAGATAATACCATTTACAATTGCATCAAAAAGAATAAAATACCTAGGAATACATCTTACCAAGGAGGTGAATGACCTATACAATGAGAACTACAAGACATTATTGAAAGAAATCCATGATGACATAAAGAAATGGAAAGATATCCCATGCACGTGGATTGGAAGAATAAACATAGTTAAAATATCTATACTACCTAAAGCAATCTACAAATTCAATGCAATCCCAATCAGAATCCCAATGACATTCTTCACAGAAATAGAAAAAAGAATACTAAAATTTATATGAGGCAACAAAAGACCCCAAATAGCTAAAGCAATCCTAAGAAAAAAGAACAAAGCAGGAGGCAACACAATCCCCGACTTCAAAACATACTACAAAGCAATAGTAATCAAAACAGCATGGTACTGATACAAAAACAGACACACAGATCAATGGAACAGAATTGAAAGCCCAGAGATAAAACCACATATATACGGACAGCTAATTTTCAACAAAGGAGCTAAGAACATACAATGGAGAAAGGAAAGTCTCTTCAATAAATGGTGTTGGGAAAACTGACAGCCACATGCAAAAGAATGAAAGTGGACCATTTGCTATCGCCATTCACAAAAATTAACTCAAAATGGATCAAAGACTTGAAGGTGAGACCTGAAACTATAAAACTCATAGAAGAAAATATAGGCAACACACTATTTGACATTGGCCATAAGGGAATCTTTTCGGATGACATGCCTACCCAGACTGGGGAAACTAAAGAAAAAATAAACAAGTGGGACTTTATCAGATTAAAGAGCTTCTATAAGACAAACGAAACCAGAATCAAGATGAACAGACAACCCACCAGCTGGGAGAGAATATTTGCAAAACATACATCTGACAAGGGGTTGATCTCCATAATATATAAAGAACTCACACAACTGAACAACAAAAAAACAAACAACCCGATCAAAAAATGGGCAGAGGAAATGAACAGACACTTCTCCAAAGAAGATATACAGATGGCCAATAGGCACCTGAAAAGATGTTCAACATCATTAACCATCAGGGAAATGAAAATCAAAACAACACTAAGATATCATCTCACGCCTGTTAGAATGGCTATAATCACCAAGACAAAAAACAACAAATGTTGGAGAGGATGTGGAGAAACAGGAACCCTCATACACAGCTGGTGGGAATGCAAACTGGTGCCGCCTCTATGGAAAATGGTATGGAGATTCCTCAAAAATTAAAAATAGAGATGCCCTATGACTCAGCCATCCCACTACTGGGATCTATCCAACGAACCTGAAATCAACAATCCAAAGAGGCTTTCGCACCCCTATGTTCATTGCAGCATTATTCACTATAGCCAAGAAGTGGAAGCAACCTAAGTGTCCCTCGACTGACAATTGGATCAAGAAAATGTGGTATACATATACAATAGAATACTACTCAGCCATAAAAAAAGACAAAATTGTCCCATTTGCAACAACATGGATGGGCCTGGAGGGTATTATGTTAAGTGATGTAAGCCAGAAGGAGAAAGACAAACACCATATGATCTCACTCATATGTGGAATATAAACCAACACATGGACAGAGAAAGCTGTATTGTGGTTACCAGGGGCAATGGGGTGGGAGGTCGGCACAAGGGGTGAAGGGAGACATATATATGGTGATGGACAAACAAAAATGTACAACCCCAAATTTCACAATGTTAAAAACTATTAAAACATCAATAAAAAAAAATTAGTGTTGAACACCACTCTTGAGAGAATATGTGGCTATTTGGCACTTGAATACATATTGCTTGGGAGTTCTGTTAGGCTTTCTCAGAAATTATAACATATTTGTTTTGCATCTTTATGACTAATTGTGTTTTGATTTTTTTTGTTTAGCATTTATGGAGTATAGAAGCTTCACAGCCCAATGACACTTACATAGGTATGGCACTTGTTAGTGATCATGGAATTTACATACTAAAGTGCTTTTAGTGTATTTTTAGAACTTCCATAAAACCTCATTGTCCATAAATCAAAGATAATTCATTTTTGGACTACATTAGATCATTTTCCTTTTTATGTAAATCATTGCTAAAATATTGGCAAAATACAGGGTTTTATAATTGCTTTGAATCCATAAAAATCCAGGCACTGTTAGAATGTTAGTGGAGAGATACCAAAGTTTTAAAGTCAGTCAGATACATTGGCTTGATTCCCATCATTGCTACTTCCAAGCTTTCTTTCCTTGGGCAAGCTGTTTGCCTTCATTGCTCCCTGGTTTCTTCATTTAGTTATAGTACTGACTTTGCAGGCAATGTACGTAAAGTGCCTGATACAATGTCAGCAGGTAATTATTCAACAAATTTTAAGGATTTTAGTAATAGCTAGTGGATCCTTCAACCCAATAGAATATTCTTTATAATCCAGGCTCTATGTTAGTACTTATTAGCATAGAAAATAGCTTATTTTGTTATGGATAACACAAATTGTGAAGATGTCCTTCCTTTCATTGATCCCAAATCTGTCTACCTGGAACGTCTATCCATGTGTACCCTTTGATACTCTCTAAATAATGAAGAGATGTCTGACAATAGATCAATCATATACAAATAACTTGTTTCTCTTTCTCTCTTACAAGGTAAATATCCACAAGTTTTGTTTTGTGTGTTCGTTTGTTTCCTACATGGTGAATCAGTTAGGACTCCTTTGGTTCTGGCTTAAGCAAAACTGAATTACTTTTTTGACCCAGGTATTGAAGTAGATCTACTAGCTTCAGGTTTATATGATCCAGGGGCTCAAATTATGTCATCAGAATCTTGTTTTGCCATCTCCAAAACTTTTCTGACTTACCCCATATTGGCTTCACAGATTTTCCCATTTTAATATTAAGCTAATTCCAGACTATGTCTTCACAACTCTGAGTCTAGTGGAAAAATGTTCTCAGTCTAATTCTCATTAACCATGAAATTAGTGACTGTGGGCAAGGCAAGTAGAAAATGCTGATTACTTAAGTATGGGGGATATATATATATGCATATATATTTACTGGCTATATATACGTATGTATAAGCCAATCAGAATAAGCATTACCACCAACCAATCAGAATAGACACTGGCCATAAACAACAATTATGGCTGCAGAGTACATCTGTACTGATCTTAATTCTGTTTCAAGCATTTTCCCTGACCTGTCTCCAGAGCTGACTGTAGAGTCAACTTCACCCTAAAAGTAAGAACTGAGAGTGGAAAGGAGTCTCGATTCCCAGCAGGAAAACAGAATTATGGTTATTAGACGAAAGACGAATGGTTGAGGAACACTGGGTACTAAAAGCAATCATGGTCCACTACACACAGTTTTGAGAACTTCCAACAATCTAATTCTGTTGCTGAATTAATTTCAGTTAAACAACTGTTCAGTTAAATATGCCTTCTATAATTAAATACTTGGCGTGAAGTCTGACCAATATAGTGTAGAGCAGGAATAGTACCAGTTTTTGTCTAAACTCTATACTTCTGTTAATGGAACCTAAGATTTCTCCAGTCACTTTGATATTCTTCAGTTGAAATATTGTCAGGCTGGGTCCCTCAGCATTCTATACTTGTATAGTTTATTTTCTAAAGTTAAATGCCCAATGTAAAACCCTCTAACTGATAAAATTTAATCCTGCTTGGTTTAGTCTATCTTTCTGTTCATTCAAGATAATACTAAACATTTTCTACAAATTCAAGCACTAAGTCATCATCTAGAAACTTGAAAATATCAAATCCAGCCATTGAAAATTAATAAACAAATAATCATCTAATCATTGAAAAACTAATAATAAAAAAAGAGACCACACAGAGTGAAAGAGACCCTCCCCTTAGATTTATATTAATGTATTAATTAACACTGTTTGGGCATGTTTGATCAACCAGTTATGAACGTACTTCAGTTCGTACTTCTCCACCATGTGGAAAACAATATAATGAGTATTTTTGTTAACTACCTTGTATAAATCAAAGTCCATTATTTTTACACAGTCCTTTGAGCTGATATTAGTTGTAACCAAAACACTCATGTTAACTTCTGGTTATTCATTTTCTCGGTGCTCATACTCTAGGTAATTAAGCAATAAATTTAGAATTTTGATAGGATCAACATCAAACTCACTGGCCCAGAGACCAGAGGATCCACTTTCCCTTTTAGATTTCTGATACCATCCGTCTTTACTTATGCAGGACTTGGAAACCTAACATTCCAAAATAACACATCATCAATCCTACATTATCCTGAAACATATTATCCACCTTTCAACTTATCTTCATAAATCTCATTTTCAAGTTCTGACTTCTATAATTAAGCAGAGTAGGTGATGAAGTCTTATCATGCTATTGCTCTCTTACTTAATTTCTTTCACCTGCGCAAGCTGTGGCACAGTAGGAAATCTTGTAAACAGTAATAACACATTATCTCTAAACCCAAGAAAAGCATAAAGCAGAAATTTATCAAACTTTAACAATTAAGAGAAAGAAAAGTTCCATACGGACCGGTATACTGCGTTTATAACATCAAAAAAGCACTATTTGGGGGATCGCTCTATTCCAAATCCTTCATTTTGCAGGTGAAGAAATAGGCTCAGGGATGTTCATTTCCCTTTGTAGGTTCCATCCTTTTCCTCTTTTCCTTCTATGTTTTCATTGTCTCTAATTATCCCTTTTTTGTATTGTGACTTCATTACCAAATTGAAGTGGTTATAGTTATTTTTAACTCTTCCCTTCCCTTTAATCTTTATGTTATGATTAAGTGTTTACTATCCTATTCAGAGCTGCAATTTTATGATTCTTTCTATGTATTTATCACCTTGCTCAAAGCTTCGTGTATCTTTGCCTTTTCGTTTCAGGCAGGAGAGCTCCTTTTAATATTTCTTGTAAGGCAGGCTTAGTGGCAATGAAATCCCTCTGCTTTTGTTTGTCTGGGAAAGCCTTTATTTTTCCTTCATATCTGAAAGATAACTTTGCTGGATAGAGTATTCTTGGCTGACAGTTTTTATCTCTCAATATTTTGAATATATCTTTCCACTCTCTCCTGGCCTGCAGGGTTTCTGCTGAGAAATCTCCTGATAACCTAATGAGGGTTCCCTTGTAGATTACTGACATTTTCCCCCTGGCTGCCTTTAATATTCTTTCTTTGTCATTGATTTTAGACAGTTTTATTACCATGTGTCTTGGAGAAAGTCTTTTTGCATTGAGATAATTGGGTGTTCTATTAGCTTCATGGATTTGTACATCCAGTTCCTTCTCCAGGTATGGGAAGCTCTCAGCTATTATTTCAGGGATGTTCAGTGATTTGTGTAATGTCCAATAGCTAGAAAGGATCAGGGTTAGCCCAAGGGTTCAGGATTTCTGTCAATTCAGATCTTTTTCTATCTTGCCACGGTGCTCCACGATTGAAAGGTTATACTTCAATAAATATAGAATAAAGAGTACTGAGGAAGTGAACAAGAAGAAGGAGATGGTTAACTTTATTTATCTATCCAACTACGACTCATTTTATTTCCAATTACTGAGCATTCACTTCTGTTAGTCACTGTTTTAAACTCTATGGACTATAAAGATGAGTAAGATAGGGATCACACTCAGAAAGGGGTCTACATTCAGACGTTGTGACATAGGATTCAAACTGCAATTTTATTTTAATAAAAGTAGTTTGAAGTCCAAGAAAAAAAAAATCAACACATCCATATTCAAGTATCAAGTCTCCTTCATTATTTTCAAAGTGTATCAATACTTTTAATTAATATGTCTTTTCAGGCAGAAAAAAGAATGAGTTTCTCTCATATTTTATCCCTTTGGAATTCATATTTCTTGCCTGCTTTAAATGAAATGCTGTAGATACTGTTTTGCCTTGTTCTAAATAGCTTATATCAGCTAGTAAAGTGTTGTTCTCTTGAATAAATGAAATTATTTTTAAAGTGTCAAATCAACAACTTTACAAATCTGTAATAATCCACTGTTCTTACCATGGTAAAAGTCAGATCATTTTGCAAGTCCTTATCCTGTGAATTTCATGGTTAAGTTATGTTAGATCTCAAAAATGGTAGCTCTTCAAAAAAATGGCTTTATTAGTAATTATTTTAAAAATTATTTTTGTGTCTTTCTTATTAATTTCTCCAGTTTCAGGGTCATGAGCCGGCAATTTGACTGTATTAATGGATGTGGTAGCTAATATTTGTGGCCCAACATCTCTAACCAGCACTGTGAATGAAGAATGAGCTGCCACATTTTTAGAGAAAATACATTCCTTATTACCACAACATAATCATATAGCTTGCAAAATGAATTTCTAACACAATAAGGAAAACATATCTTTAAGAACAATTCATTTAAACATAAGAATATATCTAAAAGCAATGTCACTTACCTTTTTGAACAAATTCCCCATATCTTTTAACAGAATAGTTGGTGACCAACATCAAAACTGTTATGATTATGTTTTCTTTTTTTTTTATGATTATGTTTTCTTATTCGAATATAATCAAAACCTGTGGGTGTATGTGTGTGTGTAGTGTTACTTTTGGGTGCAAACACAATGTAAGAGGTATACTTTAGAAGACAAAATAATGGGAATTCTCAGATATTTTAATGCAATATTCTAAAAAGGACAGAACTGCCCTTGAAAATCTGAGTTTAATGACCATTTTTGTATTACATATATCAGAAATTGAAAATCATTATATCTGCAAGTATGACTCAAGGAGTGGGCTCTGTACTCTGCACCCTTGATAATTATGACTCTTATGACACTCACATATCAATCTCTTCTCAGTAAGGCATGTCTGTCCCAGATTCAGGCTGTAAAACATTGCAGCTTATACTGAATCTACTTTAGGAAAATTTTACATCCTTTCTTTCTATGTACCTAGCTTACTGAAATAGAAAATAGGCTGTTTTCATCTACTATATTTACTAATGCAAAATTTTTTGCTGTTCGGTCCCAGATGACAACCAGACGCCTAGTGAAAAAGAGGACACTTCTCCCTTTCTTTTCCAAAACTCCTCACATTTCTTTTTCAGAGAATAGATTAGAAACAGTCTTGTGGTTCACCCAGGATTTCTCTGTGTACTTTGCTTAGTCTGCTATTTGAATCTGAAGATCATGTCTAATTTCTTACCCATTCTGCATCTTTAATGTCTAATACAGAGCCTGGCACATAATAGGTACTCATTTTTAAAATTAAAAATAAATGTGCAATACTATTAGTTATTCCTGCTTCTTTATAATGGTGAAAGTATTTGCTGAGATTCACATAAACAGAAGTGGTAAAGATTACTACTTCAATGGTCAAAAGACTTTCTCTTGAACCCTTTTTTATATCTAAAAGTTTATTTCAATGAACTTTTCCCAGGGGAGTGATAAAGAATCTGTTCAAGCCATCTATGAATTGCTTGCATTGCATTAATATGCAGTAAAGCAGTCCAGGTTTGATTCTAAAGTGGTAACAAACAAAACGCTAGGGTAGATAAAAAAAGAAAAACTAGCATTTTGAAAGTACAATAAAATTGACCCTTAAAATGTATATGCCAGATTATACACAGATAATGTATGTCATGAAATATGAATTTTCATTCTTTTCTTTCATAGTGACATGATAGGTAAGAAATGTTGATTCATTTGCAGTAAAAAGAACTGATATGTGGACTACTATATGGCTGGCAGCAGCTAGATAAAAGGTGCAAGAGAAATACATTATAAAGATGTTTGAAGCATAAAAATTCAAATGAAAAAAGTTCATAAAAACATCATCAAATAAGAACACCATGTTTTAAAGTTAGTTCTTAATATGCTAAATACATACATTCTATTTTTCTACATAACTTCCACGCAGCTGGAATAATACAAATGATTGAATGGTGTGTGAAAGTAATCATTTATTTACTGAAAGAGAGGTCTGGTTGTTTTCCCCCCTGGGAATATCACCACGTACCACTGGCAGTATCATCCACTCATCCTAATCACACTTCTAAGCAAATCAATGTTTAGCGTGTGTGTGAGTGTTGGCAGAAATACCTTTATTTGAACTCCAGGTTTACTTGGCTAGCCAAGCCCAAAAGACCATGAGCTTCAAGAATAGCCAAGTAATTTGATGAAAAGTTATTTTCCTACTAGATCCCCAATTCAGTAAATCTTCCCCCTAAAATCTCAACTCTTCATTCTACCCTAAGATATTGCATCTCTACTAAGTACATTCAATATGTGTCTTTGAGTCAATAATTTGAAAAAAATGGCAGTTTTAAACTATAGATTTCATAGAGATTGTTTGAGTACCAGAAAATCGAGTTATATATAACATCAAAATACCTTCCCAATATTTTTCTAGGACTATACATTTTTACAAAAGAACATTTTCATTTCATACTAAATCTTAATTAAGATATAAATAAACCAATATATTCTGTGTATTTAAAACTATTTATTTCCATGGATTTTCCTATTTCCTACTTTTTTACATATAAAGCAGTGACTATAATTGATATAAGAATCTTAGATAAGAATAAATGTTAAGAAAAGTAAATCCTTTTTATGATTAGTAAAAAGTAGAGATGTATTTAAGTGTAGATCCTAAAAATGCCATATATTCACGAATACAAATGTCTTATACAAATTGTCTGTTAAGACGCGAAAAAGTGCTCTGTAGAGAGTGTTCTTATACCCAACTCACCTCATTAGCATAGGTGCAGTACATAAGAACACAGTGTAGTTGTCAAGTTAACAAATTTTTTCCTAGAGCTCCTGTATTCATTGTTTCTCTCTGTTGCCATATGAGTGTTTTAGAAAAGGCAAGGATAGTGGAGATGCTACAACCAAGTTAGAGTATATAATGGAGACCTGAATGCAAAGGCTGTAAATGCACAGAGCATCTCTATAAAATCTTAGAATGTGAACACCTCTCTCTCTGCCCTTTAGATAAAAGTGCAGTAAAACAAAATGAAAGTAAAATTGAAAGACTCTCTTATTTAACATTTATGAACACACATAATTTTGTAGAAAACAGGAGAACGTAGAAAAAAATGAGAACAAGGAATGATTTATTTCTATAATGTTAATTGCTTTAAGTCCAGTATGGCTTTTTACTTTGTTTTATTTTCAAATTACATTTCAAATCTTTAAAACTTGAGCAGCAGAACTTGGAGTTTCCAAAGACTACAGACTCAATTCAAGATGCACTAGCTATACTATGCTTAAAACTCACCAATCAGTACCTACACTATACAAATTCAGCAGCATTTTGTACAATGGGGGAAGGACTGATTCACATAGAAAAGTTTTCTCAGCAACTTTTACATGGCCAAACAACCACCAAGTTAATGTGAATTTGCTACAAGATTGAAATTTCAGAATCTACTTATATCTTATAAATGGTCTCCACAATACAAGTATACAATGCATGTGATATATTATATAACTTACAGATGATTGATTGTCTTATTATCAGATCTACAAAATTAGCAGAGAAAGCCTATGAAATCACAAAAAATAAAGGTGATTATTAATAGTAAAATGCACTCAAAGGTAACACTATATCAATTAAAAATAATTATCCTTGATCAAATTCTGATTATAATCAAAATTGAAGATGAAATAACTTAATTCTTTTCACCTATGTCCTTCTTTAAAAAAGTTATCCTGGATGGCTCATCATAAACTGTATAGGCTGCATCATATTCCTTGAAACTCTAGGTTCCATAGATGCTATCACATTCATTCATTTACTCATTGATTAGTTTATTCATTCAACCAACATGCATAAAAGGGTCTACTATGCACTAATTCTTTTGTTAAGCACTGGGAAATAGATGGATAGAAATAGTGCGTGTATCAAATGGGAAGTATTGATCAAGGGGAGAAGGTGGTATACAGGAGGACAGAGATGAATAAAGGCAATGTGTTAGAAAATTTGAAAATGTGTAGGTCAGCCAGACCTTGAGGACTGAGTCAGATTTTAGGGAAAAAAAAAAAGAGAGACAAAACAGGGAACACCTTGGAAAGGTTTATTCAATATTTTCTTTACTTCAAGAGTATGAGTAGCCAAAAAGCACAGAACAAATAAAAGTAAGTAGAGTTAAAAATCCTAGTCAAAGCTGCACTGACTGTACCCCACTCGCAGTGGTCCTAGTCCCAGAACCCCCACCTTGTGATGGCGCTGTAATCAGAAAACCACCATGCAATTCAAGGCAGAGTCCATCAGAATCTGGTTGATTCCAGCTACGGAGAAGATGTTTTGAAGAGTTTGAAAGGGGTTTGCTCCACAGACAACGAATGACGTGATGAAGAGGCAGAGCACGACTTCTGCATACATATGTTAGATCCTGAACTCTCAAGAGAACCTCTCTGACCTGCTGCTTCTCTACCATCCTTCATCAACCCAGAATAAGTAAAAACAAAACACAATACACAGACAGGCAAATCTCTGTCGTCTCACTCGTTTGACTCACGAGGCACGCAGCTCTGTGAAAGGAAACCCCAGAAATCAGGGACCTTGAGTTCGGAAAAGGAGGAATCTTGCTCTGCGGGTCTATGTAGGGATTCAGAGCCATCCAGACACTGCACTGCTGGGCTTTCCTCTTTACCACTAGTCAAGAGTTTAGACCTCCAGGATGGCAATTAGTACCAGGAACCAGCAACAGTGATAATAAGGGCAACGCATAGCATCATAGCAGTACCACAGGTTTATATTGCTCTTTACAATGCTCATATATGCAATTATTTATTTTAAATATAGCAAATAGGTGAAGATAGGAAATAATTGTAAAGTGGAAGCAGTAACCCATGAATTAGTGATTAGTGAAGTATTTTTCCCCCAAAATAATAGTGAGGTGAGATATTTCAAATTTCAAGTTTCCCTGGCCAAATGTAGATTTCCTTCTTGGTAACCCTTCTTGGACACAGGTGTATTAGCATGGGGAAGGCTCTCAAAAGCCTCAACACAAATAAAATGGCTTATTTTTATTTAAGAGAGAGCATCTTTCTAACTTAAATCTTCTAATACAGCCCTGGGCATTTGAAATAAGAAAAACAAGAGAAGGACTGACTATCCAATATTGCCTCATCTTTAAGGGCACTGTTACTAATGTCTCTTTAATAAAAAATATTTTACTAAAATTATTTACAATTATAGGTTGTTTAAAATTTTTTCCTTTCTAAGACCCATGTAATATGCTTTCTGTGCCAAACAAATTATCCTAAATTTTAAATAAAATATTTTTCATTCAAAGTATGCATAAATCACACCTGGCTAAATGGTATTCTTGTCTGTGTTCCTTGATATTTAGCACTATAATCACCCCACATTGCAGTGCTCAGGGTTTCTGATGAGCACTAAATGAGGCTCCATCAATCTGGCAGACTATTTCAAGAGTAGAACTAAACATGAAAAATCTTACCTTGCTTCTAAAATAAAACTCTACCCCACCAAATATGTCCAAACTAAATCATTTAAGTAAGAATAATTGAATCTGGGCACTTCTTAAGGATTATTCCTGAGCTATCACCTGCCCCAGCTGGCACTAATCCGTAGTAAATGATATGTGTCCTAAGACTACTACCAGCACATGATGAAAACTGAAAATGTAATAGGCATATGGACTTTTAAAAAGACCAATGTATAAATAATGCTAATGCCTGTCTTCAAGAAATGTATGTGAAACTAATTCCTTGCACACTATCTAGTCACGTTATTTAAATCACCTCTCCAAATTGATCTCTGAAACAATATTTTAAAAAGTACTCTTAAAAAGATTTTTGCTTATGATCCTATGCATGCTAGCACATCACATCAAAACTTTATTTCACAAAACATTTCCACATTAATTTGGTCACTCCATCTCTATCTGAGAGGCAGAGTTGTTCCTAGCACTCGTTTCCTAGTAACAAAAACAACATCTAAAAAATAATGTTATTGGCATAAAAACTGTAACAAAAGTTCTAGCAGGCATTTCAGACTGCCTAAGCACTGCAGCCTTATATTTCTATAATCAGGATCCTGTCCTGTTATCTATTTACAAGGATAGAATTAGAAATACAGCAAGGGTTCCAGCTCAAGATGGCAACATAGGAGGCTCCTGCATTCCCCTCCTCTCACAGGCACACCAAGTCTACAGCTACATACAGAACAACTCCCTCTGAGAGAAATCCAAACACAGCTGAGTGACTCCCACACGTCAGGTGAATGAGAAAAAACCCACATGGAATGGGGTAGGAGAGGCGGAGACCAAGTCTCACCACAAACCCCACCCCCGGCGCCATGACATACAATCAGCAGGAAACTCACAACTTCCAGCTTCTCCCTGAGGAAGGAAGGGTTTGGACCCAACATCTAGTGCCCCAACTTTAAGTCTTCCACCTGAGGGGTCCCAAAACATCTAGCTCGCAAAGCCAGCAGGGCCTACGTCCATGAGACCCCAATACTGTAGTATAAAAACAATTCTTACTGGGCTGGTGGGACTCCCTGCGGTTACCCGCCCAGGGCTCAGCGCAGAGGTAGCCCAGGAACCACCAGTCTTTCCCTGACAGGGGCCTTAGCATAATGCCGTCAAGGTCCATCCATGTTATTGCAAATGGCAACATTTCTTTTTTTGCCTTATCTTACAAGCTGCAGCCTGAGGGTCAGGTTTCTAATTGGACACACATCTAGGGGCTGACTGCAGTGCTCTCCTCAGACCAGGGAGCCCTGCAAGTGCCATCTTCGAGCTCTCCCTCTGCCCTGCTTTAGGTTACTGGGGGTCTCCCTGGAATAAGCTTGTGCACACGTCTGTTGCTTCGGCTTTTACAGCTGTTGTGCGCCGGATGCACCCCTTGATGCGCTGGCTCTGGTGGCCTGTGGGCTTTTGTTCACGTGTCTCACAGGACTGTAACAAACATAGAAACAGTTCTTAACCGGCTATCCTCCCAGTGCCCAGCGCAGTCGCAGGGACTGAACCACCCAGTCTTTCCCTTAAAGAGGCCTGTTTGCAGAACTTTAAAGCTGGGTCTGAGGGTCAGGCTTCGAAATTTAACACATATCTAGGGGCTGAATGCAATTCCAACTTCATGCTCTCCCTCTGGGTACGTATCTGAAGGAAATGAAATCGCTATCTTGAAAAGATATGTGGGCACTCCTATGTTCAATTCAGCATTATTTACAATAGCCAAGACACGGAAACAACCTAAGTGTCCATTAACAGACCAATGGATAAAGAAGATGTGATACACACACACACACACACACACACACACACACACACAGGAATATTATTCAGCCTTATAAAAAAAAAAAGAAATCTTGCCATTTGCAATAACATGGATGGACCTTGACGGCATTATGCTAAGTGAAATAAGTCAGGCAGAGAAAGACAAATGTTGCATGACCTCACTTTTATGTAGAATCTAAAAAAATCAAACTCACAGATAGAACAGACTGGTGGTGGACAAAATGGGTGAAGGGGGTCAAAAGGTACAAACTTCCAATTATAAGATAAATAGGTTCTGGGGAATATACAGTATGGTGGCTACAGTTAATAACACTGTATTATATATTTGCAAGTTGCTAAAGAGAAGGTTTAAAAGTTCTCATCACAGGAAAAAATAATTTGTAACTATGTGACGTGATGGATGTTGACTAAACTCATTGTGTTCACCAATTTGCAATATATACATATATCAAATCACTGTGATATATACCTAAAACTAATACAATGCAATGTGTCAATTATATCCCAATAAAACAGGGGGAAAAGAGAATCAGAAATATAGAATTTCTATTTCAAACTATGTTTTAAAGCAAATCAATTATGGAGTCAGAAACAAATAAGCAGACTACATTTTTGTTCAGTTTTATATATTGCACTAATTCTCCCTATCACATGGGTATTTTCAGAGCCCTCCAGTAGTTCAGTGCATGATTTGATTGACCAAATACATAGCTTCTAGATTTGAAGGTGAAAGGAAAAAGGAATATAGGCATAATCACGAGGAGATCATGGATCATGAAAGAAAGGGAGCCAGCAAAATGATCACTTGTTTTTGGTTGAGGAGTACACAGGTGGAGAGCTCTGAGGATTACAACATTGTGATGGTGAGTAAGTGAGGGTTTTTTCACTGTTGAAAAAAAGAAAAGGAAAGAAGGAGGGAAATAAAGACGGAAGGAGATAAAGATCTTGCTAAAGTGATCCAAAGAGACATATTAACAGCCAAGAATATTTGTACTAATTTGTATCCTTAAAAATGCATTTAAGATATATTGAAATGAAAAAAAAACACTTTCGTGAGATATAGTTAAATGGCAAAATTTCAAAATTCAGCTGCCTTAAGCTGCAGCAATAGATAAAATCAGATAATTACAATCACTCATTACTCATCCTTTGTGATAATAAAAGTGGAAATTAAGCTTTAGTATTTGAAATTTAAACTAGTCAGGAAGTTAGTGGAAGTTACTCTTTGAGAAAAATGTTATGGTCTGGAATGTTTATGGTTTAAATTGTCTCTTGAAGATACTTAAGATGAAACAGATTAAACTTTTGCATCAACTTTATAGGAAAGCAAGCTTGAGCCCTTCAAAGAGCAGTTAATAGGTAACTAAGTGCATGAGGTTCTTAACGCTATTGCAAATGTTCCACCGGAAACATCTTGTTTCATCCTTGTCTGTCCACTTACTCTTGAGTTGCTTCAGGAAAGTAGCAGGATCACGGAATGGGATTAATCACAACTTGGGGAGTTGGCCTGACTTGAGATCCCAATTCCCTGACTACAGCCTGGAATCTCAGTTCTCTAAGGAAATTCTAGATCAGGAAAGTGAAAAAACAATTGCTTTTAATCAGCCTTTGGATTTTCCTACACGCAAAACTGTTTTAAAATATTTTTGTACTTTAAAAAATAAAGAATATATCATTTTATTTTGTTCTTATATTTAAGCTAAGTTACCTATTGGAGTCCTACTGGATTCCTTAGTTCACTGTACTGTGAGATCAGAAGCTATAGCTGAAGGTGAGTTGCATGCTTGACTCTCTGTAAGCAGAGAGTGCAGTACCGACGCAGGTGGAACAGATTAACACTGAGAAACCCTGCACGATGTTGACTTCATTCTTCCTTCGAACTGAATTCCTACATTCAAACATAACTAAAGCTTCTTTTTCCCTTTATGACTGAGGTTTTAAAATTAATAATTAATTAATTGGTTAATTTGATCATTATTGAAGGTCTCTTTATGCCAAATACTGAGTTAGACCCTGAGAATATAATCATAAATAAGACTGACATCGTTCCTTGCCCTCACAAGCTAGCGTGTGAGGGATTTCTGACGGGAGATAGCACTTCTAGTGCAAAGAAGCTTGGAAAGTCTCTGAGGTTGACGTATGGGTATATGCCACTACCGGTCTGCCTGTCTGAACACTGAAAAAGTTGCTTAGCACCTTGAAGACCAAGTGGGTACTGAGCTGTGAGCATGCAGGTAGAGAAATCCAGTCAAGCTATAAGGTAGGTGTAAGGACACAGTTAGTTTTACCACATCAGTAATCATTTTGTCTTCTCTGATTGAGAGAGTCAAGACACCAATACTCTTATATTTTCTACTTTAAAAAAATATATATCCAGAAAGATTATAGCATTAACAATTATGAAAATAAAATCATAACACATATTATATCCTTCCTTCCAGTTTTTATCTATTTACCTTTACATTAAACAGAATTGCAAATGGAATGTACACACAGACAATTCTGTATCCTTTTAATAATTTGATGTCAAAATAAGATAAAGCCCTAGAAAGCCAGAGAATCATTACACTAATTAAGGGTAATTAATTTAATATAATGCCATTTCCCCCAGAGCTTGGTGAACAGCAAAGCACCAAATAACATTTAGTACACCAACAGAATTTAGATGGCCCCATGAGCTTATAATCATGGAGTTTTCCCTGAAGTGAGCTCATCTTCATTTGAACTCTTACTAAAATTTTTCCTATCCCTCTGTGATATTTAATATGTGCTCTCCTACTATTATTTGTATGCATGTCATCTCTCTAACTATATTACAAACTTCAAGCTTGGGGAGTATTTCTTATATCACTATATCTTATACAATTTAAGAATTCAATAAATATTTGCTAAAGGAATGAATACATGAATATTAAAAGTAGAAAAACAAGTGCAATTCAGTATAAGAGATTTATCAATGTGTCTGCTTTGCTTTAAAAAAACAAAATCATGAAATATTAAACAAATAACACATTCTACAGAAATAAAAACATCCTTGAATTTCTTAATAATAGAGAATGTTCAAGTTCAAACCAGTGTCCAGGTAGTCTCTTTTTTCCCCTATCCCCTAGCCAGAGTATCAACAAACAATGGACACCAATATTACTCTAAATGAACAATGAAAACAAATTCATTGCAATAAATTAAATGTATGCTGGACTATATTTAAGTTATTTCAAAATATTTGTTTCTTTGGATTGTTCTAACCTACCATTACCATCCATTAGGAGCGAGGTGTGATGCAGATATTTGAAAGTGACTAAGTAAAACAACCTCTTAATACTGAATTAATAAACATTTCTTAATGGAAAATTAATGTCTTGAAGACAAAGTAGGAAGGAATTTTTCTTTGTTTGAGTGACATTCCAGTTAAAATCAATCTGTGCAAATAGGTATCTGCTCCTTGAAAAACTCTTCTCCCTGCAAGAATCTAACCCAGTTATATCAATCAAGACTGCCATGTTATCCCTATTTTTCCCCTCCACTTTCTGAATTTTAAGTCTTTATTTTGAATAATACAAATAAAGTATTTGTACTCAAACTATCGAACTGTTTAGAAATATCTGGGGAGCACAAAGCATCAGGTTTTTTTTTTTTCGTGGTCTCCAAGTCTATGAAATTCATCTGCAAAGTGAATATATTGAGCAAAGGATTAAAAGCTTAAGGAAAGCAAAATATGAAAAGCCTTTCCTATCTTGAAATCTTAAGTCATTCTCCAAATTATGAGGCATCTAAAGATGTCTGATCCTTGTCCCTGAAGGTGTGGTATAAATCTATCAACATGGACTTAGAGCCACTTTGCAGGACTAAATGGTTCTCAGAGTGACAGGAGACACTAATGGACTTCTTGGCAAAATTCTGATAAGGATAGGAGGTAGCCTGGTTGTGCTGACAATAAAAGAATGAACTCTGTACATTTGGGCTGATGCTGAACTGGATAACTTAATCCCCTTTACCCTGTTCTGCATAAGAATGTGTGTGACGTAAGACAGTTTGAAGCTGTTTTTTTTTTTTTTTTTGGTTTTTTTGGATAAATGATGCTTTGCTCTCCCTCATTATTCAACTGGTGTACATCTTCACCAACTCGGCACAGTTGCAGAGTTACTTCAATGCTATATATTGTTCTCCACGTACAATAAAGGAGGCAGAAAATACTGCGAGTTTTCTGTTTTTAGAGAAAATGTAATGATGAATATTTTTGCTCTTGGCTAAACTTATTCCTTTCAAATGGAAAAGTATCACCTGGGAGTCGAATGAACCTTTGAAAACTGCGTATGTAACTCCCTACCTTAGATACAGTGCACCGACCTTGGACTGGGTGATTCCATTCAACAAGGAATAAGAAGACAAAATTGTTTCTCATTTCCTTGTCATTTAAGCTTCCTGTTAAGACTCGAGACATAGATTGAGTTCCTGGAGTTTAGCATGGAGGTCTTTTAATAAAGAAATTTTTTAAAAATTTGTTTTGCTTTACTTCTTAAAAATGTACATACCCAAGATATTTCAAATACAAAAAATAACTCACTCTTGATGGATGGTGAAATAACATGTTCTCTTTTACCTGGAAATATCCAATAAAAATAGCACTGAATAAAGTTCACAAACATGTTTTCAAGGGATTAATTCAATTCAACGATGTTCACTTTTATCTCCATATTTAATAATTTATGATCAATGTATCTCAGAGCCATCCACCAGCATTGGAATTAGCATGCTGCTTATTAAAATCATAGATTCTCCACTCTCGCTTGAAAAAATAGCAACTAATGAATCAGAATCGCTGGTGATAAAGATCCTGGAATATCTATTTTACCAGATTTTCCTAGCAGATATAATGCACAATGATATAGTTGGTCTGTAACAATAATCAAGAAAAAAATTTGGCTTCGATAGTTTGTAAAGTGTCCAAAACAGAAAATCCATATCCTGGAAGTTGACTGAGGACTAAGTGACTTGAAAGCAACAAGCCAAAAATATTAGAATTTTAGCTTTATAGTATTAGATGCACAGGAGAATGAATGACAGTTAAAGTACTAGAGGGCAAATTGGCAAGAGAACACTATGTATCTGCGGAGGCAATTTCAGTGTACCACATGGTCCCTTGCCCCAGTAAAGGTACTCTCCACTATTTCAAATGTTTTTAAGGCAAGAACATTCCCTAACAGGACTAGGAGAGTTGGAAGGCATTTTTTTGTTTGTTTGTTTGTTTGTTTTTGCTGTCCATCATAACACCCCACAACATGTGTAAGTTCTCACTAAATGCTTAATGTTACTGCTAGAAAATGTCGTTTTCATATATTCTAGAGAGATATGGTCTTTGTTTTTAATATTATTTAAATCTCTATCCTGATACTATTTGATTTTGGGGAATTCATTTAACTTCTCTGGATCCCAATTTCCTCATCGATAAAATAAATATGTTGTACTAAATCAGTGTTTCTCAAAATTCAGCCCACCTACATATATTGTGCCATGTCTGTATGCCACCTATATTATTAATATTTTTTTCAAAATAATATTTCAAAGGGCTAGCTATATTTTTCTAAAATGTGGTAAAATTAACACATTTATTAAACTTTTTCAAATCCTCATTTTTGCACTACCAAATATCATGTTGTATTCAATCTTAGCTTTATAACGTTGTTTATGAAAAAATACTTTGGAGCGAATGTTAAGTTTCATGAATTATCTTTTTCTTGGGATGCTTAGTTTCTTGGCACATATAAAATTTTACCATAATTTTGAACAAAATTTTACATCTAATAAAGTCCAATTACTTTCCAATTAAAAATTGATATCAACTTTATGGATACACATTTGAATTCTACCTAAAATCAAATGGTTTAAAAGTCACTTGAATGTTTATAAACATCAATTTAAAAAAAACCCTCAAGTCTACAGCAGAAAGTTTTTTAAAAAAGAAAGTTCAATGGTTTAAAATATAGAAATCAGTATTTAAAAGAAAAATCTTTGAAGGGTTATGGAATTCTCTAAGTACCACTGTAACTCAGTTGACAGCAACTCTAATTAGATTTTTCTGTAAGTCAGCTTTTCAGGCAAAGTCCCCCAAATCCTCATGGTGTGCATGAGATGGGTCTGGTGCTTTTGTATATTGGACAAAAGAGACACATTATCTGTAGCTCCTATGTTTAAATTCTAGCATTTATTCATACGTACAGATGCTGTAATGATTTTTAAAAATTTTCTGGTATTCCAAATTTGCTTTCAAAAATAATGGAAAGCATGAAAGAAACTGAATAAATTTTGGATGTTTAAAATGATATAAAAGTTACATTGAACCCAATTTTTACTATTTTTTTTTACTATTAATGAAATGGAGGTAATAATACACATATTTATCAACATAGAAGATATTATACTTGATTTAAAATGAACTAAAGACTAACAATTAGAATGCTATCTTAATCATTTCATTTTAGCCTAATTAATTTAATCTACAAGTTTCTTTTGAGTACTTATCTTCTGCTTAATACTAAGGAAATTGCCTCAGTCTCATGCTCAGGAAGAGGTTACAGTCTAATTGCGAGACAATGAAACATTTGAAGCTACAATAAATAAGACAACATAGACTAGTTTGACTGCTACAAAAGTGCAAATTTTGTGACAGTATAATGATAGACAGGGCAGGAAATCCAGACACTCAAAGACTGAGGATTCACAGTTGAGAATAGTTCCTCCATTTCATCAGTTCCTGCTCCTTTCACTTGTGAGAAGAATAGGGAGTAGTACAAGTTTCAGAGCAGGGCTCTTTAATAAGAGAATTAGAAGTTAGATTAGTATTTAATTTAGCAATAATTCTCTCTATACCTCTCTTTTATCGGTAGGAAATCAGAAGTGATTTTAGCTTTGGGTAAAGCAGGCATTTGACAATGGACACATATCTAAATTCTTATCTTTTATTTATCTAATATAAACTTAGAGGTAAAAATTAAGAATTGAATGTAGAGTATATACTAGAATAAGAATAGAATTCAAATCCAATTTTAATAATTAATATAACATTTAAATTATGTTTTGAAAATGCACAGAATTGGAGTTATGTAAAAAAAAACAAGCCACTGGACTTAGAATAAAAACAGCTTGGCTGCATTCTGGCATTTCAATTTACTAGATTTCTTAAGATACTTGATTTCTCTAAGTTTCAGTTTCTTCATCCTTAAAATAAAGTTAAATAAATCTATTTTGCCTCTCTCACTGAGTCTGTGAAAACTGTGTTATATAACAGGAATGAAGAGCTTAATAAACTGAAAATCTAAATGACTTTGTATTATTATTATAAATAAAAAAATAATGAAAATAATCCAGGATATACGACCCAAAGAAGGAAAATCAAACCAAACTAAACAAAATTTCAGTTTTTGAAATCTGAGCTCTATCATATTCCAACTTCTTTCCTTTATTTTTGTGTATATCCAATACTGTTATAATACTATATTCACTGTTTTTGATGCTGTATTAATATATTTTTCAAATCCAAGAAAAATATTTTTCTTTTTAATCTTTCAGTAATTAATTCTCAATTTCTATCATGCAATTTCACAATTCTGGATAATTTTTAGATAGAATTTAAAAATTATTTCTCTTTGGGGCTGGCCTGCTGGCAGAGTGGTTAAGTTTGCATGCTCCGCCTTGGTGGCCTGGGGTTCGTGGGTTCAGATCCCGGGTGTGGACATACACACTGCTTACTAAGCCATGCTGTGGTGGTGTCCCACATACAAAATAGAGGAAGATTGGCACAGATGTCAGCTCAGCGACAATCTTCCTCAAGCAAAAAGAGGAATACTGGCAACACATGTTAGCTCAGGGCCAATCTTCCTCACCAAAGAAAAAATATATATATATATATTTGTCTTTACCATAGAAAAACAAACCATAAAATTATGGATTTTTTTCTCATTTGTGGAGAATCTCATAAACAAAGCTACTTTTTGGTTTCTAGTTTCTTTTTTAAGATGAGATCTGAAAGTCCCATTGATCTACTAAGATGCCATTTATATGTGTTCTTGGGCATTACATTTAAACAAATAGTCTTCTATACATATTCCTTCTTCTTAAATATATTCATAAATTAATACTAATCAACAGAAAGTAATATTGGAGTTTCACATACATTTCATTTCATCATCATAAATTATTCAACATAATTATGGTATGAGACTATGTGTAATTTCTCTATTGAAAAATAAGTTAATATAAGTAAAACTTCCTTTGAGATCAATTTTCAGAATCTTGCTTTCTTACCAAGTGCAAAATTAACTATACACACACACACATATAAACACACACACACACACACACACACACACACACGCCTGACCATGGATTTCTTAGAGAGTTTCTTTCTTTTTATACACAAATTCCACTACAAATTGAATTTAATAGGACTTATCTTCTCTCTCCAAAGCAAAAAAGAAACAAAAAGGGAAAGAACCCCTCAAGGCAGCAAATGCATTTTGCATTTAAACTAAGCAACCATTTTATCCATAGGAAACGTTAGGCAATATTATTCCCCCTGAGTCTTTACAGTATGAATCTAGGACCATTTTTGTACATTTTGTTGCAGTGTTTCTCTAAGCCATTGGACTCTAGATCCTTAAAATTATTTCCTTGGAAAGTTAAACTAAAAAAATGCTTTCATATTTGCCAGTATCCAAGGTAGAGCATAAATCATCCAAGTCTCTAAAGTGTTGGCTTCTCACACCAGCCTCCCAAGGCCACACATCATGCTCCTCTGATTCACTGGGGGTCAGTACTCCTCACTCACATCACAGCCAAAAAGAGGCCCAAGGGTACAGTTGGGAGAAAACAGATACTAGGACTTCATTTTGAAACATCGGAAAACCAATTTAAAGTGAATTTTAATCAATGAACGCAACTATATTTATTAGAATCATATGATCATATCATATTAGAGATCATCTAGATCAAGCTTGTTATTTTACATGTGAAAAAACCTGAGGTCTGAAGGTTAAGTAACACTTTAATAACCAAGACAGGATGAGAAGTTTAACATCGAAACTCTAGGGCAGAACGCTTTTTATTGCTATTTATCTGTATCTAACCATTGTCTGTTCACCTACTACTGAAGGAAAGTTTTTAAAAAACGAGAAGGGAGTGGAGGAGGGAGAAACTGCATAGCTACTTGTCTTACTGGAAAAAACTTTTAAAAGGATTTTTAATTAATTAATTTTTATTTATTTATTTTCAATATTTTTATTTATTTTTATTTAATTTTTTATCTGAGTAGTACAAAAAGCACTAGGGATTATTAGGGGCTGATATTATCACAAGTTTGTTCTACGATTTTATATTGTTTCCTGTTACAACTTAAAGTGATAAACTGAGCACCATTACACACATACTCCTTTTGCCACATACGTTCAGGACCCTACCTTAAGCTGCAAAATCTACAAATGATCTTCCTCTGCTCCTTGGTGGTGCTATTTTTCCTTTCCATCACAAGTAATACATACCACAATTTCCAAGCATTAAAAGACTTCATTCATTTCCCTACTATCAAAGATGAAATATAATTTTAAAAGTGAATGCTCCCTGTTAATGCTTTTTTAAACTATTGCTGTTAACTATGTCTCTTCCTTATTAAAAATAACAAAATAAAATAAATATATAATTAATTCATATTACAATGTTTACTTCTTCTCTGTAGGAGTAATCCATTGGAAGCACTGAAAGAATTATGAAACCCTTTCACAGCATTTATTTACTCGGTGCAGTCTTATAAAGCACCTACACACCGTAAGCCAAGCACTGTTCTACGCACAGAGTGAATATGACGCGAGGTTCCTGCTCTCAAGGAGCTTGGGCACCAGCAGAAGAGAAAAATAAACTACATGTATATATATATATATATATATGACAGAAATAATATAATATATAGGTATATTATAGAAATATATAAGTATATAATACACACACATTTCAGATGATAGTTGAAGTTGGGGTGGGAAGGCCTAGCTGGACAGGAGCGACTTCACAATGAGAAGCAAGCTTGTTCTGAATACCTAGGGGAAGAGGATTTCGCGGAGAGAAAAATGGACATACAAAAGGTGGGAAGGAGTTTGGCATAACCAAGGAAAGGAAAGCTGACTAGTATGCCTGGAGTGTGGTTGAGATGGGCAGTGACAAAGAGAAAGTCACAAATGGTCAGGGTGAGATAATTCTGCGCCTTGTAAGTCAGGGTACCTCAGTTATCATTTATTCATTCCTCTGTGTATTGATCTTCCAATCATTTTTGACAGAGAACTTCAATCAGTTTATTTAGCATCTGCTTAAACCACAATCTGCTGATCTTTTTTTTCACCAAAACTATTTAAATATTTTTTTAGGTACAGCCTCATGTATAGTGGCTGCCAGAAGCTTCTGTCTTGAGTACCAACCCATTTCATCATGATTATAGTTGATGATCAAATTCATCTTGAATTAATCATTCATGACATTGCTATAAATTAGTCTTTAGGATTGCTCTGCTAATGACACTGTCACTAGTAAGCTGTAATTACTGTAACTAGGATGTAATCTAACGTTTTTAGTCTGTCAGATGAAAAATTTCCCCCTACACAGAGAGAGAGAGAAAGAAGAAAACCCACACATATTGCTCTCACACTTATATAAAATTTAAAAATAATTTCATTTTCCTCAGAGGCCACCCAAAACTGCATACCTATTATCCCAACATTTAATTTAGATGTAAACAGGGACCTAGAAAAAAGTAAAACAATTTGGAATCCATGATTTACATTTCCATATTTGAAAAAGAGATTTTTGACACATCTTTTAAGCAATATAAAAAGATATTCCAGCAACAATAATCTTGATGAATGCTAAGATGTACCTGACAATCTATTTTTGACATATTGTTTAGAAGTTAGTTCATAAAATTAATAGGGTGGTTCACCAGACTTCATTGTGAAATACTATTCTAAAATACACCACACACACACACACAAACATACACAGACACACACAATTACGTAAAATGTAGATTTCCTCTGCTCTTTCATCTACACGTCAAACAAGTTTTTCAGAAGATAAAATACAGACTACTGTAAAGATAACACATTTTAGAAACTAGTCACAAATTATATCAACAAACTGATTGCCTTTGATGTTATAAAGGAGAAAAAATAGCCTAGTTGTTTCTATTTTAATCTTCCACACATCTATTTTACTAGAATTCCAAACTGGCAGAAGAATGAAATCTTTAGAGACTAAGCATTTTGTCATAAATAAATTTATGGTTGTAGGAGCAAAATAACCAAATTCTCTAATAGCTGCAGCTGTCAGGGAACCAATTCCAATGCAGCTTGATATGCTCTAGGTTTGGTGCCATGTTGGTGTATGAGGGTGGGCAGGAGTATTTTGTTTTTTCCAATAACTTTGCCCTACAAAATTCTATGTGCCTCAGCCCCATGATTCAACATTAATACTGTTTTACAATAGCTCTATAGAAAAGAGTAGTAGAGCTCTCAGTTTATAAATTGTCTTAATATATTCAAAATTTATGGAGTAATAGAGATACATTGTACTAGGAAATAGTTAACTTGTATTCTGCACATTAAAAAAAGACCTCTCAGTATCATCTACCTATCACCTACATCGAAATCTTCTGGTCCAAACTCCAGCCTTCTCAATGAACTGTGGGAATGGGGCCTAGGAATCTGATGTACATTGAATTTTGGGAATCACTATCTTTTGGGTTCCTTCCTTATCTGTTAAATCATTCTACTATTAACACTGCATGGCTTGTATATTTTATATGATGCACTAAACACTTTTGAGTAGTTCCTGCACATATATAGCAAGACATCTAGTTAGTTTTGTACAGATGGAGCTCCAATAAGCAGGATAATAACTCTAGTAGGACGAGAACCTCAGATTCCAGATCATGGGGATTTCTGAAGTTCTATTGAGTCGTAAAGGGTTAAGAACCCATTTTATTGATAGCATTTAACCAATACATTAACTACTGTTCTTCTCTCAAGGTTTGGGATTCAAAAAATAATTCCATCAAACTTCTCTCCACACTCAAGAATTCCAGAATCACCTGCTCAAATGTATGTCCATGATTCCCATTTTTGACTGACAGGAGGACTAAAGCTAAATTAGCATCAGCACTCTTAGTTTTTTATGTATGGGACTGTATTGTCTTCTCTGCTTAGAATTATGATATTGTCTTTGGACGTGGCAGCAGAGCCAGTTCACTGACTCTAGTGAACAAAGCATTTCATTAATTGCAGATAAGGAGAATCAACAGCCTTTTTCTTCAATGACTTCACTGACAAACTGTTCTGCTACTGCTTAGGACAGTTATTACTGTGAATTACAAGACACAATGGGCCAAACCATTTGAGTCAATATTCAATCTCTTGTTAATAAAAACTCTAACTACACATGATGCATTTTCTATTTAAGTAAAGAAATACAATATTCTTAAACTTCTTAAAATGTAATCAAAACCATTTGGATTACTTCTCTAAGACATCAAGAAATATCTCCAGGAACACTGAAGGAACACATGATAACATGATGCACATCAAAAGTTAACTGAATGAGCCATTAATTACAGATTTTTTTAAACAGAATTTCTACACGTTGACATGGTATGGTAACATGAAATACACAAGACAGTATTTGAATTAGTTGTCAAAGAAAGAAAAACATCAAGGATTCCTAACATCATTTGGTTCTTAAAATTGCCTGCATGAAAAATTAAGTACTTGGTCCACTGACACCCATTGGACACTTATATCCTAGGCACAGAACAAGGCAATGAAAATACAAAAATAAATTCTTACTATTAAAGAGATCCCAGTGGAGAGGGAGAGGCTGATATGTAAACACATAAACTAAATGCAATATGGAAATAGCTAAAGGTTATATGAAGTGATGCGGGGATGATAGAGGAAGAAGCAACTGCTTCATGGGTAAGAGTGGGTCAGATGGGCAACATGTCTATATCAGCAACTCAGTGGTGGTGGACTACAAAATCCTACTTAAGCTTCAACAACACTTCCTCACAATCTTTCACTCCCCCATCCCCAACCACCTCGACACAAGTGCAGTATTCCTCAAAGTCATGGGGATCAAGAAGGTCCTTCAAGCATATCTTGTCTTTGATTCTGTGGATGAATAACAACTTATACTTATTATCAATTTTTTATCAATTGACTCAGTGCTGTTTGGAACCTATCATTTTTAATTTTCCTTTTCTTACTTTTAAGTGACAAATTAACATTAGTATATGATAGTGATGTTTGTTTTACTTTTGCGTATTGTCTTGTTAGTCTCACAGGGTGTACTGCATATTTTCAAGCAAGAGTATTTTTGGCCTGTCATTTTTTGACAATCAGATTTTGAAAGGCATATGGTTTGTGGCTCCAATATGTGTTTCTTCATTCAGTTATTCACTCAATTTATTCAACAAATACATATTGAATATCTGCTCTTTGCCAAATATTATTCTTGGCATAAGAAACAGAATGTTGAATAAGACATGTAAGATCCTTTCCTTTGTGCAAATTACATGCTGGTGGGAGGGAGAAAAATAATAAACAAGAAAATACATAAATTAAAATAATTTCAAAAATAATAAAAACATAAGAGTGGGATAGAAATGAGTTCTGGGAGACTGTGTTACCGGTTTTTCAGTGAAGACCAAATGACAAAGGCAAAATTTAATTTGAGATCTACTATATGGAGATCTGGAGTGGGAGGTTATATCCAAGCAGAAGCAAAAAGCAAGCTTTACTTGTCTGAGAAGTGTAAAGATAGCCAGGATGGCTAGAGCTGGCAAATAAGTGAGGAAATGATGGGGTGAAATCAGAGTTTGGGAAGAAGCCAGATCACATAGGACTTATGGTCCATGGTAATGAGTTTGCATTGTATACTAAATTCAATGAATGATACGCCATTTCTCTAATACTAAAGGAGGTATATACATAACTTGTCAGAATTTGTTTAATACAGTGACAATTTATTTGTCATGTGCTTTCTATCAATCTGTATTAATTAAAAACTAGGCAGCCAAAAATATTAAATAAATATTTGTTGCACATTATCAAAATAAAGGTAATAAAATTACTATTATTTTATAAGACTATTTTTAATACTTATCATATATTTATATATACTATACATACTATTCATAATATAATCATATGTATAAGTTCATGTTGTATAAAATAACTAGTTATTGAAATAAAGAGCAACTAGTATATTGTAAATTGTTAACAGGTAAAAATTCTCTTAATATCATTCCTTTCATTATATATTCTTTTTATGCTAATGTACAATGTTTTCTGTATAAATGGAAAGCTGTTTAGAAGTTTTCATGATTTTGTTTATATCCAGTTCCTCATTATCAGTGAGATCTTTGCCAGTGGGAACAGGGAATGGTGGGTTGAGGATGCAGTATAATCAGTGGACCACATAAATGCTCTCAAGGTATGTTTTTGACAGCCAGAAAAACATACAGCACCCAATTTTTGTCTTGTGTATCAAGTAGGCCAAAGAATCAAACATGGTCTAACAGAGTCACAACATATTTCAGTTAGACACAATTTTACAGACCACTTTTGTAAGAGGGAGTATGATAGCAAGGATCAAGCATGTATGTCTAAAGGCAAGATTTCACACACATAATTTACGGACTGGGCAAGTTACAGCCAAAGATGCTTGTTGAGAACTGGAAGAATATAATTAAATTTCACATTTTTCCTTCAGGTAACCTTCTGTATATTTTCTTTTATCTGACTTTTGGTTTCATTTTAATTGATTATAAATAGTAAACAAACTCTGTGTTCTATTACTTCAATAGCCTCATTCAAAACATCTGTATGTTAGACACCATCTCTGATCATCGTCTGAGGAATTAAAGTTTATCAGAGGGTTTCTTTCACACTAGAGAAAGAGAAATGACTCTACAAATATCATCACAGCAAAGGCAGAAGTTCTTGAAAACGGCTAGTTGGAGCCCTAGGGTGTTGTGGAAATAATTCTAGGGATGGTAAGAATCAATCCAACCTGTCAGAGAACCACACATCTCACTTCTAATTTAACCAATCAGATATTTTATATATTTTGATCCTTCAGCTTCTATGTTGATTTAATATTAAAAAAAAGTTTGTTAATTTAGCAAAAGGCTTGAAAATCACTGACTAATGAATTCATTAATAAAGAAAGCATGAAAGAAAAATTAATCGGGGGATATAAAATAAACTTGGAGGTTCCAGGAGGTGAGGTAGACTAGTTAAAGAGAAAATAAAACAATGCTGTTGAAAGTGGAATTAAATCAAGAAATTGTGACAAGCTTCTGCATTCACGTTTGGTGATACAGGTTGAGATAAAATTTCTTCGTTCTCCAGGTATTACCATTATCTTCTCTGTCGTCTGTGGTGTCCCAGTCACTGGTGAACTTTTTCTTTTTCTATGCCAGATAACAGTATGACTTCCTCACATTCGATGGAAAAGCTGAGTACCTGTTTCTAAATACCAGTGGATGCTGTACCCCTCCTAATATCTGTAAAAATAGAAAAGGCAACAGAGCACGGTTTATGTAGTTCTTCTCTGTAATAATGTTTTGTTGCTATAAATGTGCTTCTGCTTGTGACTGCAAAGTCCAGTGGGGAAATGTCTGAAGAAATCAAGCCCTTGACACATGATCTGCATGAGTTATCTGTCCATAAAGGATGTCTGTTTTGAGGAAATTTTGTTATTATTCCAGATGGCAGTACTGTCATCTTGGCCACACCACATGTAGCACATTCAGGAATTATTCACTGTGTCTGGTGGCCTGGAAATGATTCTGCTATTGAAAAGACTGTAACAAAGTGTCAGCATATGGCAAACTATTCAGCACTGTCCTCCAAAAGAATTTCTTTTCCCATGGGAGGTTACCAAGAAGTTCTGGTCAACGATCCAAATTTCTTTCACCAGACTTTTGAAAAAGATCTTCAATATGTTGATCTTTTGCTTGGCTCAGAGCAAACCTAGGTTTATGTCAAATGACAGCTATGCCTGTTTTTGTAAAACACCAGTAGTCAGACACTTGAGTTTTGAATTTAAATAATTTGTGAATAGAAATGTTATACAACTGGTGAAAATTGTTTGTTTCATTAATGGGAAACACCTTGAGGCTCATCTCAAGTGTCTCCTTTTAGAAACACAGTCTTAATACTAACCATCTTATAATGGTCTTTGATCCTTTAAACTGAAAGACTGAGACTTTGTGAAGCTTATGGAGTTGAGAGAAGATGAGTCCTTTCTCCTACAACTGAGGTCACAGATCCTTGTTACACAACAGCCAGAGTGCAATGACCTCAAGGTACCATAGCTACACCGACTGACTTCAACGGTCTTCCTTCCACGGTAACCTAACAATAGCAAAACCATTAGAAACATCCACTCTACAGTCCTTTGACACTGAATTTCCACCTACACTTCCCAACACATTATCAGAACCATAAAATGAAGGCATATTTTTCCTAGCACAGTTATGATGGTGAAAGTGAAGACATCTATATATTCTACATAGAGAGAGCCTCTCAAATAAGTGCCCACTCTCCTGGTTAAAAGCTAATGTGGAATTCAGAACAAGGACTAAAGAGCATTTGAAGAAGAGGAGAGAACGCTGTTGCGATTTAATCTTGGTAGGAAAATTTTCCTTTATCACTTATTGAGGTCTAGTTTGGTCATTCTAGGTGCCTGAATTGTCAACTAGAGGAAAAGGATAGGGGTTTTCACAGGCTGCTGGATTAGACAGAGGCAGTAACTATTCGAAAACTTCATAGTGACTATAATAGAAGGTAGTACAGTACAGAGAGGAGGCCCAAAGAGGACAATACAAGATCATACTTGAAAGACTGGAGTTTAAAAAACAATTGCCTCACCATGGGCAAATGATGGGAGTAGAGGGAAAATGCAGAAGTGTACAAATTGGCAGAAAATAAAAGCCTAAAGCAAGAGACAAATGAAAATTCAGCTACTTTTCATAAGATAGGAAAACTCTAAGATTCTGCATAACACATATTTCCAAGGTAGTTCCTAAAATTTACTATTTTAAGCAAAAGACTTGGAAGGTTATTTAGCATTAATCAGTTAATTTGATAGACTAAATGGGTAAGTGTTGACAGAAGAGCAAGTAGAAATAATTACAGATAAATAATTAATAGAGATTTTTAAAAATTGTTGTGCATTTATCAATCTGTCTCAAGTGGCAGTAGTCTGCAGCTGTCAACGATTTTTCTACCAAAGCGGTATTTAGGGCACTGAGCATTCAGGATTTAAAAGAAAATGAATCGAAGATTTATCTACTTGCAGTTTCTATCTAAATAATTACATTTTAGGATACCTAAAATTACATCAGGACATTTAGCTTATAAAAAATGAACCTACAGCAACCTAAATTTATGCTGATTAAGGTGTTTTCTAGGAGACAGTTTATCAAGCTGCAAAGTACTAGAAACTGTCACTTTCCATTTGACAATGCGAATGGGAGAACATGCTTGGAGTTATAATTGGTGACAGCACAGGGGAAGCGCTGAGAAGCTCAAAACGCTTTACAAATAGTGATACATGTCATATTGTTTTTACTTTGGATTTCCAGCACAACATAAGGGGGAACATAGAAAGATGATGACTAATCGAAGTTTAAAAATCAAAGCACAAACAACTACTATTAGAAGCCAAACACAAGGACCAATGCACTGAGTGAAAAATGGTTACGTCTAAATGAGTGCTAGGTAAATTTACATCAAAAATTAGTGTTTCGATTATATGAATTTCTTGGATAACTATTACCCCCCTCCCCTTTTTGAGCATAGCTATTATTGGAACAAATTTTTTAATTCCCTAATTAATGTTACCCACAGTTGTCTTAAATTTTTGTTAATTAATTTGCATGAAACATTCCTGATTTTGGGAGTAGCAATGTGCGAGGTTAATGTACTATGTAGTTAGACTGAACATTATAGATTGCACTTTTTCTAAGATTGAAATAATTGTCACAAAATGTTGAAAAACTTATGTAATGCATTTTGAGAGTTTTAAATATTCAGGTTATCATTTTGGCCGTGAAAAATTACATCCCAGCCCTGTAGGGCAGTTCTGCCAGGCCATAAGTCAGGCTTTCAGCATTTATTGAGCACCCTTTATAGCCCAGGTGTTAGTTTAGACTCTAGAGATAAATTAATGATGAAACACATAAAGTATCTGTCTTCTGGGATCTTATATTCTAACGGAGCCAGACAATAAACAGGTAAACAAATAAGTAAAGAAGATCATTACAGAAAATGATGAGATGGGAAGTAAAAAAAGGGCTTGTTGACAGTGAAAGTAACTGGGGAGGGCATCCACAATGTGGCAATGAGCTGGAAAGATAACATTTGAGCTGACACTTGAAGAGTGAGAATAAGGATCGGAGTAAGCTGATCAGAAGCCTCGTACATGATGTGATTTCTCTAGTGTTTGCTTTCATTTCCTCCTTCAACACATGTGTATTGAGCATCTATTTTGTGTAGCCAGGAAAGGATTAGGTGCCAGGACTGCAGTTGTGATGAAGCCAGACTACGCCTCACCGTTACCATGCTTATAGTTTAAAAAGAAAGACAGAACATTTAAATAAAGCAATAACAGTAAAGATGGTGATTATTAAGATCAAGGCCATAGTGGTTAACGAGCACAATATGAGATAAAAACGTAAAAAAAGGAAGGTTGTTTTGGTAGACAGAATCCTAAATTGGCCCCCAATTTCCCTCCCGCTAGTGTACACGCCCTGCACAATCCACAGGACTGTGTACTTGATGGATTTTACTCCCCTCCTTAGGTTATGTTATACGGCCGAGCTGACTTTAAGACAGGGAGATTACCTGAATGGGCCTGATGGAAAGACACGACCCTTCAAAAAAGCAGAGTTTTTATCAGCCGGTGGCAAAAGAAGTCGGAGATTCTATGAATGAGAAGGATTTGACGCCCTATTGCTTGCTTCAAAATAGAGGGGGTCACGAATCAAGGAGTGTGGATGGCCTCTAGGAGCTGAGTGGCTTCCAGCAGCCAGCCAGCCAGCAAGCAGTGACCTCAGTTCTAGAACCACGAGGAACTGAAGTTTGCTAACACCAAGAATTAGCTTGGAAGTGGATTTCTCCCCCAGAGCCTACAGACAAACACTCAGCCTGACCGACACTTGGATTTTGGCCTTGTGATACCCTGAGCAGAGAACCCAGTTACTCTCTGAGTTCAACTGTGAGCTAATAAATGGGTGTTGTTTTAAGTTGCTAAATTTGTGATAATTTGTTACTAGCAATAGAAAACTAACACAATTGTGGATAGTAATGATAACCCCTGCTCAGTTAAAATTGAGTAGGGTCATATTTTAATAATCTAGGCTTTGGGGCTTGAAACAGGTAGGAGTGATAAGTAAAAAATTATTTCTTTATTGAGACTTAAAATGCTTGGTACTCTCATAAATTCATAACTATGGTAAACTTAACATATTAGATTATTACTTTAAATGTCTGCATTCCTTATGTACGCCTTGCTCCACACACTTTTCTAGACTATTAGCTTTTTAAAGAAGTCATGCACTTAGCATATTTTCTGATATACATACATATATTAAGCATAATAAAAAAGTTTGGGCGCTGGCCCGGTGGCGCAGCAGTTAAATGCACATGTTTCGCTGTGGTGGCCTGGGTTTCCAGGTTGGGATCCCCGGCACACACTGACACACCGCTTGTCAAGCCATGCTGTGGCGGTGTCCCATATAAAATAGAGGAAGATGGGCACGGATGTTAGCCCAGGGCCAGTCTTCCTCAGAAAAAAGAGGAGGATTGGCAGATGTTAGCTCAGGGCTAATCTTCCTCACACACACACACACACAAAAACAATTTGTATTCATTGCTATTGTTTTTCTTTTGATAAACATTTAACATTGTCAACTACCTTCCAGGTACTGTATAAGGTTCAGGGGAAATAGAGGCAAAATAGGGAGGAATAGGGACAAAATGACGTCCCTACCCCCACGGAGATTACATACTTACTGACAGAATGAATGAATAAATGAATGCATAAGTGAACTAATCACTTTTCCACTCACTTTCAAGTCCTTAACTGAAACTTTCAGAAGTTAACACTTACAGATAAATTTTGGAAGAAAAGGTAAAAAAATGCTGACGGTTTATAGCTGATCTCCCAGGTTTTGCACACTCTTTACAGGCAATGTTTACTTTGAAATGCCATCAAATCTATCATCGTCACAGTAAAACTTTGCCTTTTTCCTGGCTTCCGAGCACTTTCACAAATCATAATCTAACTACTCTAATCTAAGCTCTGAGTACAAAGTAGGAGATAAAGTTGAATCACTTTTAAAATTCTATACATGGACCAACATCTTGAATAAGCAAAGTATTGTAAAAATTGATAACAGGGAGAAAACTGACCAGTGCTGGCCCTCAGCAAAACTGTCAGGTGAGCACAATGTTTGTCACCTTCTCCCCTTCCATTCAACTCTATATAGTTGTTGAGCGTAAATTTTAAGATTGACTTCTGAGTTCCACCACTTGTTAAGTCTGTAACCTTAGATAAAATAAGTTAACGTCTCTAGGCCCTAGGTGGGCAAATAATGTCACCTCTTTGGTTTGTTTTAAGAATTAAATGAGATGCTATTTATAAAGTATTTAATATGATTATTACTCCATCTTTCATCTTGCCAATGGTTCTCAGCTGGGGGCAATTTTGCCCTCAGGGAATTTATCCCAACGTGGGAGATATTTTTGGTAGTCATGAATGGGGGGTGCTACTGGTATCTAGTGGGTAGAAGGCAGGGATGCTACTAAAGATCCTATAATGCACAGAGCAGATCCTCACAAGAGAATCTTTCTGGCCAAAAATGTCAATAGAGTAAAGACTGAGAAACCCTGTTCTGGGCAGGCATGGTGCCACAATCTGCATAAATGTCTGTTCTGGATCTCTGGATCCTTTCTTTCTCACTGTTCCTCATGAAAGATATCTAATACCCAATTGATGTGTCATTCACTCCTACCTGTGTGTGGTTTTTTCCTAGAATTGTTTGAATTTTTACAAGGTGAACCTGGAAATACAATCCTAAGAAATGAATCTCAGGTTGTAATTTTCAGTTGTAGGATATGACTTGAAAGAAGGAGGGGAGTACAGTTTGGAACTTTGGGTTAATTCTTTAAAATAACAGAATATAATAGGTGAGAAGTTAATGATCTTTGTACATAAGCCTAACTCTGTAGAAAAGCTGATCTTTTTGGATGACTTCTCCAATTTATCTGGTTAGGTCTTTATGGGAAGAAAACTTTTGCTTCTTAACAATGATGTCCTTTAAACTCCAGTAGAAGAACCTTCATTGCAATCCAATGGCTCAGCGTTATTTGGGTAGATTAGTAGTCATTGTTACTAATTGACTTTATCAACTATGATTTTAGAAGTAACTCTTCCAGAAAAAAATAGTATTCAAAAATACAAAAGCAACACACACAGCTTTACATGTATTTTTGTCCCTCTAATTCTTCCACAGGGTTCCTTTACCATTAATGGCTATTGCTTTAATCGGATAGATATTTACACTTCGGACTCTCACCATATTGGGCATGTTGCTTACTAAGAATTGAAAGATCAAGCATAATGGTAAGGGGGTGTCTGGGAAGGAAGGTGGGGGTTGTGGGAAATAATGACCTGATATAAAATAGAAGATATAAGAATTCAGAGGACAAGAAGGACAGGAATGAAAAGTTGACCATGGAAAATGCTGCATGTGAATATCTGATGAAAAAAGCAAAGAAGAAAGAAGAATCCAATCTGTTGCTTAGTTCCTGAGCCTGGATCTCTCTGAGGATCCAACCATCACCAAAAGAAATCACCAACACAGGAATGGAGGTGTCGATTACCAACTAAGGATCAGTGGAGAAAACGTAACCTGAGGAGACACTCCTCAACTTCTCTCCAGCAATAGTTTTAAAGTATTTTGACTTGTGGCTTCCCCTAATGATACTTAAATGTTTTTTGAATGGAATAACTTGGAAACATCATGAGACAAGATGTGATCTTAAAAAATGTAGACTATCAACAATATACGAGTAAAAATAATCATTTTTACCTTTTTTGTGTTTAAAATAAGAAAAAAATAATTGTTAATATTATGTGCCTTCTTACACTCTATTCATTTCTATGATGATAAATATTTCCAATCAAGATATTCGCTCCAGGGTAAAAAAAAAATCATATTATGCTTGTGAAGATATCAATTAGTTATTAAGGAAAAAAATGTGTTAAGCTTTATAATTAGAACGCTAAAACAATAAGAACAGTTATTTTTCAATTTCCATTAATGACCACTTTTCTTTGATCTATATTCCCAAGGCCATTATAATAATTTAAAATTTGAATATTTCTAACATGGATTTTGTTTTATTTATGGAAAACAAAATTACAATATTAATGATAGATTCTTGAATGACTAGAATAAAATAAAACACACACAAGCTGATTCATAAAGTAACAAAAGGAATATAGAAAATCATGGTCATGAGAAGTGACTGAACCCTTTTGTATGTAATATACATGCATATAGCACATATAAATGCTTATAATATTAATAATAAAAATAGTAATATTAAATAATCAACAATTTTTATTTGATGTACAGGGCTATTCTCCTTGAAGCAAAGATAGTGACCATATACTTCTTTCTCTCCCCTATACTGTGGTTTCAAGGAATTGCTTTATCTGTTAAAAGACATACAGAGGAAGAAACTTAATTGACAAGTAGGACACGGCTCATTAAGTCAGTCATCTTTCAGTACAATGAATAGGACATTCATTTGTCATTCTGTCACTAAATAGCATAAAAAGTAGTTTCACAATGCCTGATTTGGGACATCTAAAAAGCTTACAGTTAATTCTGGATGGTTATAGTTTCAAAATGGCTTCTTATATAGAAAAGCTTAAAAGTGGAAACAATAGACATGCCAGAACTTTTACTGAATGAAACTAGTTTGATGAGTGTAATTTTTATTTGAATTTTTATCTTTTAAACCAGATGTAGCAAACACAAAAAAATATTTGCTTTTCTAAAAATGGGTGTTCTAAGCAAGTGTTAAGCAGAAAACTAAGTTTCATTACAGTAAAGAGAGTGGCAAAAAATAAGGCTTTATTCTATAAAGCATTAACTTTCAATCTTTGGTTTTACTTTTTTTTCCCATTACTTTATTGATATAATTTTGAAAATTCATGTACTTTAAGTTAGGAAATACTTTAGAAGTAAATTTTCATCTTCTGCCCTTGTTTATATATATTTGCTACTGTGCAATTAGTTTTTTAAAATCTGCTCAATTTTATGTTTTCTGAACTTCATATATTACATTTACTTAGATTCTAACTTGATAAAAAGTATTTACCTTAAAATACACACACACACCCACACACACACAAACACAACTTCTCTCCAGAAATTGAAATGCGCTAAACATGTATCATTAAATTAACTGTTTTCATTGGGGTGTAAGAGTATCATTCCATGTATCTCAGGAATAGATAAACAAAAGTTTTGATGGCTCTCTCAGTAGATGTCTTTGCCCTTGGAATGATCTTTTCATTGTTACAGCATGGAATTCAGAGAAGGGAAAAAGGAGACAATTATACAGTTTGTCCTTAATGTAAGGAAATAGTAAGAAGTTTTCCATTGGGCTAAATGTCCTTTTGGACACTTGGAAAATGGAGCATAGTAACACAATCATTTTGTCGTTATTTAAATGGTGGCAAATACTACAAGTTTTCTACTCTCAAACCTGTTTCCTTGTGTTTTAGTGTATGGCCACACAGAATGAAGTCGACAGTCTCCACCTTCCCTTGTAGTTAGCTGTGACCCTGACAATAATTCTTCTCCCATTGAGAAATAAGCATAAATATTGTGTACAACTCCCAGGGAAGTGCTGTGAGCAACGTTAAAGGGAGAGCTGACCCCTCCTCCCCCTCCATTATCTTTACTGGCTGGAGTGAAGACCTGATGCCTGAGGCTCCAGCAGATCTTAAACCATGAAGTGAAGCCACATGATGGGAAAAGAGAAGAGAAAAGAATCTTGGTCCTCTGACATCACTGAGCCATTACACCACCTCAGATCTGCCCACTTGTAGTCTTCTCTGTTGTTTAATGTACTGTCAATATTGTATGTGTGTGGTAAGAATGGGAGTTGTATGCATTCAAACCTAATTTTAACTGAGTCAATAACATACTACAACTGAAATACATGAATTTTTAATAAATAGCTACTATGTATCAGAGTAGGCTCTGGTAAAAAAAAAAAAAAAGGGAGGAGGGAAGTCATGCTATGCCATTTATTTCACAGAATGAAAACTTTGGTGAGAAAAATGATGCCAAATAAGCATGCTAGAAAGTAATAATAGTAATAAATATATGATAAATAAATATTATTTTAACAGAGTGACGAAAGGAGGGATTTAAACTTTCTATGAGATTGGAGAAGGTGAGTGTGGAAGATAGAGGTGAATAATTTTCAAACAAAGAGGATGGCTCTTATTCATTCATTCATCTCTGTATCTATTCAACAGGAATTCATCAAGTGTTTATTGTGTGTCCGTAGCCATGGTAATCAGAGTTCCACTGCCTTAATAATTTATTTATTTAACATTCCTTTGACAGTTCCCTTTGCCACTCCTGGTATACATTAAATCATTTAATCTTTATAATACTTTGTGAGAGTCGTTTTACAGGTAAGTAAAGTTTAATGAGTTTAAACAATTTGTCCAAGGTCACTCAGCTAAAGGTAAACAAACAAGGCTTGAGCCATGTTCTGTGTGATTCTCAAGTCTGTGCTGTGTGTCAAGGATTTGTCCCTCCTTCTAAGGAGTTCACATTCTGGTACAGGAGACCAGCACATACATTTTAATAAAATGCAAACACTAGCATAATACAGTGATTCTTCTTGATGGGTTCATATGGGAAGGCATAAGGGAGTTTCACAAAAGAATTAACAATAAAGCTGAAACTTTAAGGAAGTGTAAGAATTCACCAGGTGCAGAAACCAGCGAAGAGGGGCCTTCAAGGAGGGAGGGGCTCATGACATCTGTAGACAGGAAGAGTTTAGCTGGAATGAGGACTGAAGAAGGTCGTTGCATTTGATGGCAAGAAACTTTATCAAAGAGCTTCAGAAGGGGGAGATTGAAGCAGAAAGGGGTGGAAGTGAAGACACTGATATTTTAAGACAGTTGAAGTGAATGGATTGAGATGTGATTTTAATTTGAAGGAAGGGTGTCCTCTGCACAGAGCTTGGTTGTTTTAAGAGCAGAAGATAGGGGTTGGCCTGGTGGCATAGTGATTAAGTTCACGCACTCCACTTTGGCAGCCCAGGGTTCGCAGGTTCAAATCCTGGGCTCAGACCGACACTCATCAAGCCATGCCGTGGCAGCGTCCCACATATAAAGTGGAGGAAGGCGGGCACAGATGTTAGCTCAGGGCCAATCTTCCTCAGCAAAAAGAGGAGGATTGGCAAGAGATGTTAGCTCAGGGCCAGTCTTCCTTACCAAAAAAAAAAAAAAAAGATTGGAAGATAGTTCAGCATTTCTCGGGGAAAGGAGCTAATGTAGAGGGAGATGCAGAAAGATTATTAATGGTTCAGGCTTCCGGAGGAGGCAGGAAAGAAATAGAGGAGACAGCATAGATGGAGAGGAAAGACTTGAACTGGCTAGAGCATGTATTTAGCTGAGCAAAAGAGGTAAATATGAAGAATCTCTTGTAAAACAGAAAATTTCAGGGATAGTAAGAGCTAGCTGACAGTATAAATTAAGGAAAGTGACTTGAAAAAAATGACAAAAGTTTTGCTACAACTATGCAGAGAAATTTAAAGAAGATTTTAAGAAGTAAGTAAAAGGCATCTCAAGCAGTGTTAAGGGTCCAACTACGGTTGTAAATAAAAAATATTCAAAAAAACTACGTTGGGCAAATATCACTAATGTGGAATGTTAGCTGACTGAAATAAAAATGTGGACTTCGATTTCACTATTGAGATAATGATTAAAAGGATTTTTTCCCCCTGACTTCAATCCAAGGAAGTTTTCTGTTCTGAATGTAGACTTTCTCCTTCACGGCTCTCGTGTTGCTGTGCAAAAGAAAGCAGCTGGAAACCGGAAGAAAGCAAGATGCTGACCGTAGGCTTTGAATGGTGTGTAGGAGTACGGGGATATGTACCCTTTCAGCCCTGGGGTGGGCCAGCAGAGTGGAAGGTTGCCTCCTCTGCATAGTAAAGATAATCATATCCCATGTGATCCACAGTACGGGAAAGTACTATGAAGCACTACCACGCGGGTTTTTGTGGGTAGCATAGGGTAATGATGGAAGGCTGTTGCTATGAGTGTCCTGGGGGGAACTGGACACACTCAAAGACAGAGAAAAGTGCTAATCCAATACTGAGGAGGGATGCCCGGAGATGAATAGTAGTGGAGATTTCAGTTGGGAACTGGAACCTGCATCAGCGAAAGCAGAACTAGCGGAGGGATAGGATCTCTTAGTTTATGGATGATTGGAGTGTGTGTGTGTGTGCACCTATGTGTGCATGTGTGTATGTATGTGTGTGAAAAGGGGGTAGGAAGACACTAATGATGTGACTTTGGGTAAAATCCAAACGAATGAAAAGAGTTTACTACCCCAAAAAGGCCAACAGAGCCTGGACAAGGGACATCTCAGCAATGATTATGATGGACTAAAACTCTCCCATTTTCCAGATACCATATAAACCCCTTCCCAGAATCTTGTATATCCTAGGGAGAGGAAAGAACTCATAAACACCCATGAGGTGGAACTCCCAACAACCTGTGGCAAGTAGCAGCACAGTCAGATTTATCTGCTTATGAAAAATAAAGTAGGATATTTCTTGTCCCCAAATGTTATGGACCAAATTCATACTCTTGCTGATACAGACAAGTAATTTTGTTCAACGTGAATTTTTTACAGACAAATTTCTTATATATTGACAGCCTGCCTTAAGTGCCACAAATACACACACACACACACACACACACACAGATTCAGTCTTTAATTTGCTTATTATTGTGCCTGCACTGAATATTTTAATAGTATTTTTCATGCAACTTAAAGATGTGACCAAAAGCCTGGTTCTTCCCCATCTGCATAGATCTAATGGCCTTAAATAATTAGCACCCTTTACAAACTCTTACACAAAAGGACTCTATATCTTTAGGAATTAATTCCTTGCAAAAATTTTTAGGTGACCTCAGGAGACTTCTGCATTCTTTTGCAAAGAAAAAACTCATTTTGTGATCTGTTCCTGTTTTGCAAACTACCATTACACAGTCCACGCACTTTCCTACACACTTTTTCTCTGTACGCAGGAACTTCGGGTCTCACCTTGGCCTCACCTTAATAGCCACTCATCTGCAATTTTATGTACTCCCATGACCTCTGATGAATAGCGTGAAATTACGAACTTGATCCTAGTTCTACTTATTCTACCAATTCACTAGAGAGTTTGGACAAATGTTTTAAGTGCTATGCAACAAAACTTTTCTTTCATTGACTAAAATGTAGATATACTAATGCTTGATGTGCACCTATTGCATATTAAACATTACTTGAGTAATTATCTCTTAATCACATTTTTAGATACTTAAATAATATCTGATTATATAGAAGGAAAAGCTATTTAAAACTATGGTATGTGTTATTAAACTGCAGACTAGACATATTCTAAATAATTCTGTAATACTAAATAAGTATTAAATAACTATGGTGAAATATAAACTGAACCCTCTCACTGGCTTACTATGTATTTTGGATGAATTGTATTTATCTTTACCTCATTCTTCCAATTTGTTTAATGGAAATGTTTTCCTGGTGAAATAGTAATGGATATATTACTAATAAATGGATAAAAACCAGGTTATGTTTATTTATTCCTGCAACCATCAAGAGAAAAAAAATCATATATTCTCAAGAGCAAATGTTTTTGAACTGCTAAATTTTTATGTAAACTATTTTTTTAACAGTTTTATTTTATTTATTTATTTATTTTTTGGTGAGGAAGATCAGCCCTGAGCTAACATCCACGCTAATCCTCCTATTTTTGCTGAGGAAGACCGGCTCTGAGCTAACATCTATTGCCAATCCTCCTCCTTTTTTTTCCCCAAAGCCCCAGTAGATAGTCGTATGTCATAGTTGCACATCCTTCTAGTTGCCATATGTGGGATGCGGCCTCAGCGTGGCCGGAGAAGCGGTGCGTTGGTGCACGCCCGGAATCCGAACCAGGGCCGCCAGTAATGGAGCGCGCACACTTAACCGCTAAGCCACCGGCCGGCCCTATGTAAACTATTTTGATTGATTTGCTAGTGTTTTAGGTCTTCCAGTAATCCACAAGTACAAACTGCAGTTACTATCACATGGCACTAAAAGATCATAAACTTGATATGATATCATTAATGATATTTTTTATTGCAGCAACAGGTGAATTTTCTGCAAATTTAAAATATATCAACATTACTTAAGAGTCAACTTCACTATGGTTAAATTATCATGTTGTCTGCCTCTCCTCTCCCATTATTTGACTTTCATGTGCATATATGCACACACCTGTAGCAAATAAACAGTTACTAGATGAAATATTTGTAATGCCTTCCTACTGGTGCCTAAAACAATGCCATTACATGAAGAATGTTTAAAAGGCAACTCAGTCCCTTTAGTCTCTAGAACTCCAGAAATTAATAGCTCAAATGGTATTTTGAACACATCCCAATCACCTGAAGGAAGTAATTGCTCTTGGGCTTTTGTGGTTCTCAATTCAACAACTCCACATTTCAACCTTTTCAACTGGTCACTGACATCTGAAGCAGTTGGCTAAACTGTAATCAAGCAGCTGACCTGTTTGTATCATTTGAGAATTCAGATTCACTTTTCTTGAAATTTCCCAAAAACGGCTAGCTCACTCGAAGGAAGAATACTGAAATACGTAGGCAGGAGATCAACAAGATACTACAGGTAAAATTTGAGTTTATAAAATACTGATAATGTCTGAAATCTTGCAAGTTTATGTGTAAACATTGCACATAAAACCATATCTATATCAACGAATCCTGTCTGTGTTCACTACCAAAATTAGTTGTTAGCATTTGTGAAAAATGCCGAACTATCATGAAGTAAATATGCTACAAAGAAGTGTTACAAATATGTTTGTAAAAAGATAAAAAGTTTACAGATAAAAAGTTTTATCTGTAATAAAGCATATTTCTACAAGAATATTTGTTCAGGTGTATAATCATTTTAGAATACAATATAGGTTATTACAAGTTTTTTCTTTCAGTGTATATATAAATAACACTGATGTGTATAGATTTATTCAAATAATTCTATATTGTATCTATCTAAAAAACATATCAAGTAAATACAAATTACTAGAAAAAATGAATGATCTCTTAACTCTCATAAACTTTATAGATCTTTCAATAGTTTAATAGTCTATAGTGAGCTTGAAGTTTGAATATTTGTTTGAAGTATAAACAATGCCTTTTTTAAAAGCACAAAATGTTCTGAGAACCATAAATATAATTGTTTCTTTAAGATTTAAGATTTTTGGCATATCGTGTGATTAATTCTGTCTTTTCAAGTAGGAATATGTAAAAATACTAACTCCCTGTTTTATTTGCTTTATTTTACTTTGTTACTTTTTGAAATTAAATTTACATGTAATAGCCCACTCTCAAATAGACTTTTGGAAATTTCAATCATTAAAAGACATAAACATGAATCCAAAAAAAAGGTACAAATTCTTGTAAGAGATGAATATTAAAGTAAATACTATCTCAAAGTCTTAATTCTTTACTCCATTGAAATGATCATCTGGCTTCATGTTAGGAAACAATTATGTATAGAATAATAGAGAATAAAGTAGGATAGAGACTATAATGGCTCCGTAATATCAAAGAAGATGGAAGTCATCTTTAAACTGAAATGGAGACTGCTTATTAAACTATGAGAAAGGGGAGGATGTTATAAGGTGGAGACCAGTGGAGCTGAAGGGGTGAGCAAATGAGAGTAGTGAGAGTAGCTGGAAGTTGAAAATATGAAGAGTAGGCAGGAGGCCACCAGACACAAGAAAAGCCACAACTACGTAAATTACTGAAATTACTTCTTTTGTTACAGGACCTGTTTGCTCCATTTTTAAGGCAAACCACACCCTTTACCTGCTGTTGACAATTTCTTACCCTCTCTACTCCCTCACCACATGATTTCAAACTTCTTTCTTTGGAAACAGAGTGTAGACCAAGCAGAATGCTGCGGCAATTGTTACAACCCTCCAAGTCAGGGTGGACGCCACATCTCCCAGTGAAGGGACTGGTCCATGTGGAATAAGGTGAGCATTAAGGAAAGATGTATCTGCTGATGTCTGCCATTGACAAAGTGTGGTACTCAAGATATTTGCAAGCTTGATATCATATCCTAATACTTAAATTTTAAAGTATATACTTAAATTTTTAATGTTTAATATCTAATTTATAAATATATATTAGTATATATTAACATATACTAATATTATATATTATATATCATAAATAATTAAATAATATATAAATAATTAAATAAAATAGTATAAATTATATATGATATATTAATATAATATTACAAATAAGGTATATATTAATATATATTTAATATCTAATATTTAAAGTCATGTTAAACATTTGAAAGAAATTGTTAAGCTTTAAATAATATTTCAATTAGAAAGGTATAACTGTGTCTATGATTAATATTTTATGGTATAACAAATTAATATTTTTACATATTTTAAATATTATTAAAATGAAGAATCAGTATAAAATGCAGATACTTCTAAACAGATTAATTTAAGCATATAAAATAATTTTATTTCCAAAAAGTATATATATTTATTTCTGACTGTAAAGAAAAGCAAACTCATTATAATACTTAAACAATATTGAAAGGGGTGCATTGCAAAAAGTAAGTTTGCCAAAATCTAAAATTCCTACAGATAATCAAGTTCAAAGTAAAGCCATCTAGATTTATTCAATGAATACAAAAACACAGGCATACACAAATATATAATTACACATGTATACATGTATGTATGAATATGTGTATATATATACATTATATGTATATGTATATACTTAACAAAAATATGAGTCTAATCTCCATGTATCTCATTCTTTTAAATGAGTATAGAGTACTGATGATAACAATTGTGATAATAATGGCAATGGCCAACGTTTATTGACAACTATTACTAGCACTGAACCAGTCACTTTATATGTATTAAATCTTTTAATATTTAAAACACTATTATAAATTAAGTCCCATTTTTCTCTCCGTGTCCCTGTTGAGTTAACCATGAGCAAAACAATTTAAATGATAATGATGATTGCTAGGAAGCTGATTTTATTTACCTATCTATATCTATCTATTGTTTTAATAAAGAAGTACAATAAATAAAGATAAATAGCATGAGAACTCCTAATCACGAATTCATATTTATTAGTTTCAAGCATTATTTACTCTATTTAACATATTGGGACTCAGAGTTAAAACATTTTTTGTTTCTGTCTGTCTAATACTCCAATTTCTTCTGTGGAATTATCCTATGTCCCCAAATCGAATGATTCTGGTGTGACTCCAAATCCCAGTAGCCCTCTTCATTAAATTAAATTCTTAGGTGGGAATGATGTAGACCCACAATCCCAGTTACCCATTAAATTGGCCATATGGGTTTTTCCAGGTGTGGACATATGATCCATCACAGGCCACTCCAAAATGTATGTTGCAAAATGGAATTGGAGAAGGAGCTCTACTTTTGGGATCATGGAACTCTAAAGATGATCATTCATTGTTTCGATTTCTCTTGCCACATCAAGAAAGCCTGTCTTTAGTAGGAGGAAGTAAGGTCCACATCCATATGGAGTATAAGCAATAAAAGCGGTGAGATAAAGAACTGATGCAAAGAGAGAGAGAGGCAGGTAGAGGAAGTGAGGAAGGAAGGGGTGGCAGGAGAGAGGGTAAGGGAAAGAGAAGAGAGAGCTGAAAGCCTATTTTGTGTCTCTAGATTAAGTCAGGCCTAAAACCAGTTGTGTCCTGGCAAATATAACTGGCTCTCCACGAAGAAAAAAAACAAAACAGAATCCTGATTTGAAGTGTTTGTTCATCTCTGTAGTATAAATACTTCCACCAAGGCTGATCTCAAGCTATTTATGTTACATCAATGAATACAGAATTGGGAAGAGATGCACAACAGCACATCATTATTTCATTATTTCCAACATTCAGAAACAATATAGATGTAAATATATATATATTAAAACAATATAGAGTAAAATATGGTAAGATAAATAGAAAGTGGCAAGATTTGATTCACTCACCTTGTTCTTTGACCACTGATATAGAGACAATAAGATCCTCCCTAAAAACATATTTGTCATGCATACACTGAAAGCACCAATGCACATGAAGCTAAGAGTGTCCAACAGGTAGAAATCACTAGATAATTTTTATAAATATATATTAATGTATTTTATTTATTTGTTTGTTTGTTTGTTTTTTGGTGAGGAAGATTGGCCCGGAGCTAACAACTGTTGCCAATCTTCCTCTTTTTGCTTGATGAAGACGGTCTCTGAGCTAATATCCGTGCCCATCTTCCTCTATTTTTTACATATGGGATGCCACCACAGCATGGCTTGATGAGTGGTGCATAGGTCGGTGCCTGGGATCCAAATCAGCGATCCCCAGGCCACGAAAGCAGAGCGTGCGAACTTAATCACTGCGCCATGAGGCCGGCCCCATATTAATGTATTTTAATTTCAAAAAAGAAAATAACTGGAACACTGTTCTTTCATTTACCATTTGACTGCTCTGTATCATAAGACACAGAGTATTTTATTTGATTCCATTTCATAAAACAAACATTCCCTGGGAAGTCACTCTGTTTAGACAATGGGCTAAATGTGGAATGGGATATATCTTATTATAAATTGCATATGAATAAACTCATCAGTACAGTCGTGTTTAGAAGACTATAGATATATTAAAATCACAGAGATCCGAAGTAGAAAACATCTCTTTATGTTATTGAAAACAGGCATTTTAACATTTTAAGGTAATGCAGTTTTATTATTCAAAGGTACAAATGCAGCCTAGGAGGATTAGAAGGAAAAGGAAAAGGAAGAGAAGGGCAGTGATAGGGAGACAGGAAGCTGTGACCCAGATCATGCAGCAGCTCTTGTTGTGTGGATGGAGGACGGAGCCAGGAGAAAGCTGCGCCAGGGATCTGCCATTCCACGAGCGTATGCGAATGACTGAGCTGTGGGAAACACCACGAACAGAAGTGCTGGAGTTGAGCGTTTGCAGAGTTTGACCTGGTTGTGTCTACCTGATGCTTCAGCAAAAATTTAGGCAAGTCTCCAACAGAAGTAGCAGCAGTAGCATCATTAGAAAAGGAAAGGTTGTCTATTTGAGACTGTGGCAATGGTTAAAATCTCAGCTCTGAGCCAAGTGTAAGAGTTTACATTTATTTAGTAATATATTTCATCCCCTATAATGGTCACGGATTGCCAGGAGACAGAGAAGGCAGGATAAAATGAGAGAAAATGGAAAGGTGGTGTCAATATTTTAAATGTTGAAAAAGACGAGGGAGAGTCTTTCGGATGGTTGGTGGGAGTTGGTTTTGTGTACTAGAGTGCTGGTGCTGAAGACAAATTATCTGCTTAGGATTCAGTCCTCATCACTGGGAACACAGGAAACTTTCTATGTCTCAGTTTCTTCATCTGTAAATAGGACTGGTATTGGTGCCTACATCTTGGGTTATTGTGAAGATCAAATACGCATAAGGCACACAATAAATTTAGTATCTTTATTTCAAGTATTTTTGCGTGGATAGCTGAGTGAAATATCTTAAACTGGAGAGCAACCTAAGCCAGGAGGATGAGTGCAGAATTCATTTCACCTCATCTGTCCAAATGGGAGGATTATGCATAAGTTGGATAGAGAGAGAGATGCAGGGGGGTTAGATAAAACATGGGTATAGGGGTCCAAGACTGTACTAGTGTAAACCATAGAGGCAGGTCTGACATGTAACTAAAACCAACGTCAGAAAAAATCAAACACTAAGAGAAGAAGAACACTAGAGGCACTCCCCGCAGGGGATGGAGGCCAAATTGGTGAAGGAGGTGGCTATGCAGTCAGTAATTTTAACCAGATATTAGGAGGGGATGAATTTAACACTCCAAGAACGGATGAATTTCTCTGGTGACTAAAAAGGAGGTAAAGAACATAAATAGGTCTGGGGTTGGGAGGAGAAACAGGTAGAAGAATGGATCAAGGTTCAGAAGATTCCACAAAACGGAAAAGATTGTCCAATGTTGTAACTACGTGGCAAATTAACAGAGTAAAAAGTCATTCCTTCAATTCCTACACACTAGAGCAAAGCTTGTATATGTGGTCAAAACATATACGGGAAGCCAAAAGTTAAAGTAAGTTTGTTGAAACAATATAAAGAGAGCTAGGATAATTGTCAAAGGGATCGGGTTTAAAGAAAAATAAACACTTGCAACAACAAAATTCCTTTTCTTTTGGGTTACTGCCACGTGTGAGCCTGATAGTCAATGCACTGAGAGGGATTATAAAAAGGAGGTGGGGGGAAGAAGCAAGGAGGGAAGAGGAGACGAGGAAGGAAGGTGAGGGGCAGAGAGCATATATTTACCACTTCTTGTCAGGCACTCCTGTATATGTTCAAAAGTAGCAGAGAAATGAGAGATAATTCCTACTCTCATGTCATGTTTACAAAGAGGGGTTGTCTAGTTTCTAAAACAATGCCCAGGACATGGTAAACCCTTAACAAATATTTGTTGAATGATTGGGCAACTTAAAACTTGATTTATGCTACATCTCAGAAAAGTAGAGAAGACAGGAGATTATTGCAGAGCTACTGCTTTTTCTCTCCATGAAAATGAGCAAGAAAAACAAGGCAAAAAAAAAAAAAAAAATCAGGAGAATAAAAAGATATTCAAGACATGGCATTTTTTAAAAACCAATCAAACTGCCTCTAAACCAGTGGTTTTCAAAGTGCAGTATGAGGTGCCTGGGAGTCCCCAAGACCTTTTCAGAGGGCCTCTGAGGGCAAAATTATGAAAATATATAATATTACCAGAGATATTATTTTCCTTTTTCATTGTATTGACATTTGCAGTGATGTCGTTAAATCAATGGTGGGTAAACTGTTGGTGCCTTAGTCCTAATTAATGCAGTGGCACCAGACTCTGCTAGTTAGTGGTCAATAGCTACAAACTCACTGTTAATAAAAAAAGATAGATTGATAGATAGACAAACAAACAAAGATATAAATCCAGTTTCACTTAAGAATATCTTTTATCAGGGCCGGCCCCATGGCATAGTGGTTAAATTCGGTGCTCTCTGCTTCAGTTGCCCAGGTTTGTGGGTTCGGATCTCAGGCGTGGACCCACACTGTCAGCCATGCTGTGGCGGCCACTCACATATAAAGCAGAGGAAGACTGGCACAGATGGTAGCTCAGGGCTAATCTTCCTCAAGCAAAAACAGAGGAAGATTGGCAACAGATGTTAGCTCAAGGTGAATCTTCCTCAGCAAAAGAAAAAAAAAAATGTCCTTTATAAAGCAGTAAAAAAATACAAATTTTGTTGAATCTTAACTCTTAAGGACACCTTTTTAACATTCTATGTGACAAAATGAGAAGTCCACATAGAGCACTTGAGTGATTGAGACAGGAGCTAAACTACCCATGTGTTTTCATCAAACATTATCTTTACTTGGAAGAATGATTGACAGAAAAACTGGTAACTCAGACTTGAGTATCTGACAGACATTTTCTCAAAAATAATGAACTGAGTTTGTCACTTCAAGGAAAACAAATAATATTACTTGTTAACTTAAATAAAATTCAAATTTCAAAGCAAAATTAGAATTCTGGAAAACTTGTATCTGCCATGGTGAACCTGATAGGTTGCCAATGCTTAAATAGTTTTTGGATGAAATTAGTGGAGATATTAATGTATGTTACGTTTTTTGTTTTTTTTGTAAGATTTTGCCAGAGGTTTCTTTCTTTCTTTTTTTTTTTTTGAGAAAGATTGGCCCTGAGCTAACATATGTTGCCAATCTTCCTCTTTCTTATTTTCTCCCCAAAGCCCCAGTACATAGTTGTAGGTCTTTCTAGTTCTTCTATGTGGGACGCCACTTCAGCCTGGCTTGATGAACATTGAGTATGTCCACATCCAGGATCCGAACTAGCCACTCTGGGGCCGCCAAAGCGGAATGCGTGAACTTAACCACTATGCCACTGGGCCAGCCCCTGGATGTGATGTTTTGATATTATATAATGAAATATGTCAACATTTGGAAGATCTGCATAACTCAGTGAACCAACGTTTTCCAAATAACCAATGCGTTTTACAAAATCATTCACAGGTAAATATGCATTCAAAGAGCACACTGTATCTATGAATTTTAATTTAGCAGAGTAAAAAGTTTGTTGATGTGATTTCAAGATTCCACATGGCAACCAGCACTTGAGAAGCTCCCATTTTTTGAGTTTGGTATAGTAGCAGAGAAAAATATCCACAATTATCTGGAAAGCCTACTGAAATACTTCTTTCTTTTCCAACTATGTATCTGTGTGAGGCTGGATTTTCCTCATATACTTCAACAGAAACAAAATATTGAAATAGATTGAATGCAGAATCTTTTTATAAGACAGACGTAAAACAGATTCATACAAACGTAAAACGGTATCTTCTCATGAAATTGTTTTTGTTTTGAAAAAGTTATTTTCATTAAAAATGTTACTTATGTTAACATATCATGTGTTTATTATTTAATACTATGATTTTTAAATAAACATTTTTATATTTTCTAAGTTTGTATTTCTGATACAGCAGACATCGATAGATACAACTCATGCAGACAAAAGCTTTGTGGGGCCCTCACTAATTTTATAAGTGAAAAAGGTCACTGATTCCAAAAAGTGTGAAAACCACGTCTCTAATCCATGTAACTGCCCATCAAGAAGGATCAGTAACTAGACCTTGCGCTCCTGATGGCTGGCTTTACAAGCCTTTGCTTTATCTGATTTCATATTCAGCTTCTTGACTTGTTTTCAATCCTTTCAGGTTCTGATTTCTTATCTGTGGCCTCACCTTTCCTAACACATATGCCGTCAATGTCTCCCTCTACCAGATCTCTTACTGCCCCTTATACTTGATGTCGGCTCTGTAACGTAGTTTCTTGATGCCAGGCCTTGGCGTCAGTTTGCCCTTTGCCTGTGGACCACATCTGCTTCTAGATGGCTCCTCTAGCTCAGCACAGAAGATGACACTTCTCAGCCCCTGCCCATGTGTCTGTTATCTATAAGACAATGTACAATTTGACCTAGATTACTGAGTGGAGGTTGCAATCTAATAATGTTTTATTATATTATCTTCCCAAATTTTAGTAACATTTCTAAATTATACACTAATATGAGTATACAAACTTTCCCTTATTAAGTGTGTGGAATTTTCTCATATGCAACTAAGATATTTGAGATCAGCATCCAGCAAATATTATTTATTAATATGAATAATGTAAGTTACTACTATATCGTGTAAACAGCTGCTTCCTGGGTTTTTGGATGCTTGTATTCGGCCCCGAGAACTGCAGGTGTGCCCCCTTTCTTTGTGATCACTATACCTCAAATCTTTTACAGTCACAAGTACCACAAGCCCTTTTAAGTAAAACAAATAACTTGTGGGCAAGCAGGGTTAGACATTTTGTACAAGAGGGCCAAACCCATCCCTGGAGAGAGTCTGGGCTCATCACTCTGAAGACTTTACAAGCATAACACGATGCAGCCTTCTTAAAAATCCAACCACGGTATTTAGCAAGATGACCCCTAGGTTTTTTTTAAGAGTTTTTGTAAAGTTGCAAACATTGCAATTCGGTAGTAACTTCTCCAGAAGCATCTCATTAATGTCAGCTAAGGAGCTTTATTCATTTTACTGCAGCCCTGCCTATTTGCACTTTGACTTTTCCTTCACAGTCCTTAGCTTGTACAAAGGAAAGAAGATAAAAGGAAAATAAAATTAAAGATGACATTCCTATGCATTCCCTCAAGAGGAAAACTCACAGCTGTCGGAATTGCTAAAGCAAAATTTTCAATCTATATATATATATACATACACATGCACACACATATATGTATTTGTTTGAGTCACATATTATGTAAGTGATAAGGTACAAAAATGAAGTGAGAACTACAGATGTTTCCCGTTGGCAATAACCTTTCTGGCTTCACTTGGCCTACACCGCCATAGAGAAAATCTTCAGGAAATCAGGCATCCAAATGCAGCTTACTTATAATGCTGCACCTGTGCATATGGGCAAAGAATTCATCCAGAACATTGTACTTTTTTGTAGCTAAATTAATATTAATTAATACTTAAATGCTTATAAACTAATCCTCATCTAAATGTAGAGTATATAGTAATGAGTCCAGCGATCTGGAAATAAAACAATCTAATAACATCAGATGCACATCGAAAGACATAAATAGCTCCTCAAGTGAGCTCCTAACCCCTATTTCTGCAGATGTGAAATTATAGCTGTGGAAAGATAACATAGGTCATCAGCTACCTCATTATTTCTGAAAAATATATGGTGCCTGGTGAAAAAAGCTATATATTTGGTCATATTTTAAAACATGCAAGTTTACATAGTTTGAGAAACAGTTGAGTACATTTCTGACAGGAAAATTTCAGTTGGCTTTAATTCAGCCAAGTTTACTGACAGTTCCAGTGGAAGTAGAATTTTGCAATTAACTTGTTCCATTATGTGGGAAAAGCAATTATTAAACACAGACTAGACTAATGAGGAGAGGAGCTGCTAGGAAGATTACAAGCTGACCATGGGTCAACCCATATAAACCATGCACACTCTAATGCTACTCGATGAGATAAGAGCAGACCTTAGAATCAGGATTAGTTGGGAAACCGGTTGTTTTTGGGTTTCAGTGTCCATTTCCCATTTGAATTGATTATGACAGAATTTGAGGCCCTCTAACAAGTAGAAGTAACCCAGGTGGTTATTCATTTGGAGAAGGGTGCCATGGGAAGCAAAAATATTACCTTTATTGTTTTTCAAATACAGGAAGGTTGCAGTAGGAGCAAGAGATTTTCGAACATTTCCTTGATTTGCACTTGAAGAGATATGACTTATGAGGCTACGTATGGCTTTAGTATCCATTATTTTGCTTTGTAGAAGAAAATAAGAACAGACACACATACTCAGTGAAGGAGTTGCTCACAGAAGGCTTTTAGCACACAGAACCCCCTAAGAGAGAGTACTATACATTTCCTAACAGTATCTCTCGAGGTAATATTTTTGCTTCTGACTTATCAGAAGGAAATAATGTAGGTCACTGGCTTTCATAAAGACTGTTCCAACTGGAATCTGGGGTAATTGAGGACTTAGCCAATCCTCCTAAAGGTAGCACCAAAATGTGGCCCACTTGCATCGGAATGCCATGGGGTACAAATGAGAAGGGTGAATTCCTGGAACCCACCCAAGACTTACTGCGTCAGGGTCTCTGGAATGATGGCTGAAAAGCTGAATTTTCCAAAAGCATCTAGATTATTATTTGCGTAATAAAATTTGAAAGCGCTGCCTTTTTTCAGGAAATAATTTGTATCAATACAGAAGATCAGGAATTAATTACATATTTTCACAGATAGGAACAGACTGATACCACAAAAGTCATGACTTGTAAAAGATCATTGAGTTTATTAAGGATTAAAGTGAAATGAGAAACTGGGTATCCTGATTTTAAATCAGTGTTCTTGCATTACACCTGACTCTAGGCAGCATTTCCACAGCATTCCTCCAGATAGAGTTCCTCTGGATCTAATGCTAAGAAAAACAGAATCGAACAGTAACTGAATATTCATAATCTATTTCCACAATTCCTCTATTTTAGGCATACCATCACCTAGAAAAGGGAGAGAAGCTATTAATTCCAAATCCTTGAAGCTCCCCACTATTGCAGCCTTGCAAAGATGCTGAGCTACTTGGTTATGTCATTGCAGTATTTCTGTCTGTAGCATGTTCATTGATGTACTCCTATTTGTAACATTTTCATTTTAGTCTCTCAGAAAGTGGCATAAACGAATTTCAATGCATTAAGAGAAATATTAAACTGTAACAACTAATAGAAAAATGTAAATCACAGCTACCTAAGGATTTTTATAGACCACAAATCTAATTCCCATTTATAAAGTGGATGCTAGCAATTTATGTATGAAATAATATATCCTTTTAAATTTTGTGCCTTTAATTTAGCTTCTCTTGCAAGTGTTCATAGCACTTTAATTCCATCACATTGCTCAAAGATATACGTTTCTTTGGGACATTTTAAAACTGTGAAATCTCACGCAGAGTCTCAAATGGATTCAAATGCTACGAGATTACTTTCTTGAGTCTCAGATTTAACCGTAATCCTGCTAACAACTCGTAAAAACAATGTTATTTTGTTTCAGAGTTGCGTGTTTGTGGTGTGTGTGTGTACCTTGCTATGATCAATATTCTATCCTAAGAGGCTTGAAACCTTTTAATCTTGTTTGATACTCAAAAGTCATTTCTAATTCTGCTTTATCTCCTTTCCTGTTTCGTCTGCCGATACAGGGAGGAAAAAGATGGAGTTTCTTTATTCTTCTACAGCATCAAGGACTCTCAAAACACACATTATGAAATAAGAACCGAAGTCTAAACATAACAGCACCAAGTTGTGTTTACCAAATTTGTAAATCAAACTAAGATACCTCATTAAAATGATTGAAAGCCCTGAAGAGGAGCTCTTCAAGCATGCATCAGGAAATGCTAAAATTCCTCATGCTTGCTTGAAAGGCTCACAGTTTGACTGCCATGGCATTCCTAGATGCACCAATTAATGTGCAGGGGACCAGCCAAGTTAAACCACGGAGTCAATCAGTAGAAAAGGAAAGAGTGACAGTATAATGCTTTATTTCTACTGTTGGTGCTGGTAACTACTGAACTCACACCAAGCCTAGTCCAGGTGGCTTTAAAAAAATCCATAGTATTTTAGAAGGGTGGTGACAGAGGTGCCAGAAGTCTGGGAGTAGAGGAAAGGAGCCTATAAAGAGAAAAATGGGGGGGAAGCTTCTTCCACCACAGAAATTGCAGTCTTTAGCAGGTATTTCTTCTGGATTACAAAATACAGATAAAGGAGAATGATATTAATTGACCACCTGAAAATAGGCAATAACATTCTATTGTTTGGGTATAAAGTTTTATGTCTAACAGAACACAAGCTTTAATGTCATTTACTCCATGTTGGAATGTCACCTTTAGAGTTATTTTTCCAGGGGTACGTGTGTTGAGCAAAAATGCACATGGGAAGTTTGTTCAGCTTTCTTATTTCAAATTATAGCACACACTGAGATAAAACATTTCAATTTAATATTCATTAGTCAAATGAATTGTTACCATTTACCTTGACGTGCATTCATGTTTAGGATTATTTGATTTGCTAAAAAGCTTGGAATACTATATACAGTGCAGAGCACTTGCATCCATATTGCAAAGACAGAATAAATTACCTCAAGTGTAGACTATTATCATAAAAAAGATGTTTCAGATTTGCAAAAACACACATTACTTCCATCTGGTAAATGGTAACTACTAAAATATTTATAAATATCACATCATAATTCACATGTCACACATAGCAGTGATATTCAATTTTCATGTCTCCCAATTAAAAGCTATTATCTATTGTATAACACATAGTCACATATTTGTATATCTAACAGAAAAAGAATGATTTCCTTAATATCTCCACGGGGATTACTTTCTCATCCTGCTGTACAAATAACGTAAACATAATATGGAAGGAGCTAAAACACCATGGCTTACTGAAGTTTGTTTGTGTTCGTTTTCAGTAACATAATAGAACAAATTGTTTCTAGATGTATTTAGGCTCATAATTGCTGATCTCAGTTTTTCTTTTAAACATTCTTTCAATCGAATGGCTGGATGCTGTACAGCATTTAGATATCTCCCTAGGAATAAAGTACACAGTTAAGCAATATACATAAAAAAAGCCATTTCCCAAAAACACCTTGACTAAAGACTCTAATTCATTTATGTGACTCAAACATAAATCATACATTGTTTAACCACAACTACTGGATTGTAGTTAATTTATAGTAGAGAGTGCATTTAAGTGCAATTATATAAGTGATGAAAATAACTAGATCCCAGTCCAAATCCAACTCCTTTTTACAGAACAAAGCACGTAAAGGCATAGTCATGATATATTAGTGTACCAGACCTTCTTAAATTACCTTCAGACTACAAAAGAAGTGTTGAAACATTCTGCGGCCATTTCTGACTCTTCCAAAAATAAACTTAAATTTCTTCTTGAAATTTTCTATTTTCAGTTTCTCGTACACAGAAGTTCAGATAATAAATTTAAAATGTTTAAAAAATTTTACCTGCAGGATACAGACTCGAACACTGAGAATAGTCTTCCTCAACTTTTTTGAAGGCAGACTGTCTTCCATTGTAAGATTTCCTCAAACAATCCTCCTTTGAAGATTTTCTTTTGAAGATGATTTGTGCTTCACTATTCCTAAGATTCCGCTTCTGCTCCCCCACGTATTACATTATTACATCATATTTCCTTTACTGTGCGACTATATTATAACACTCCGCAGTATATCAAAAATTCAACTAAGTCATTTAAGTGCCTTTATGTGGTCCATTTTAAATCAATCCTTTCTGTCTGTTATATATGTCCTTAATTATGTTCATTAGGCTATAGGTCCATCTTTCTCCTCAGCTTACAAACATGGTCTAGTATCTCCTATACCAAAACCCTTTCCTTGAATACTTCTGCCTCCTTAAACTTTCTTAAAATAGAAATGGACATACAAGTTCTTTGTAAACTGGAAGGCACTATGGAAATGTTTGTTCTCTTTTGTTGTTATTGCTTATTCATTCAAATAAGTATTGAGCAGTACTATTTGCCATATACTATTTCAGCAGTTCTCAAAGTATGGTCTGAGGACCCCTAGTGTTATCCTGAAACACATTCACGGTCTCATAGGAAGTTAAAACTATTTAGATAACAATACGAAGATGTTATTTGCCTGTTTTACTCTTGTTTTCTCATGAATGTACAGTGATTTCCCAAAGGCTGCATGACCATTAGCTCTGATAGCTAATGGAAAGTGTGCTTGTGTATTTCTCAGTTTTAAAATTTTCTAGGCTTTAATTTCTAATATGGTAAAAATCACTAGCTATAATCCACATAAACCAGAGGCTGGCAAATATTTTCTGTAAATGACAAGATAGTAAATAGTTTAGGCTTGGCAGGCCACATGGCATGTGTCACACTATCAACTCTGCCATTACAGTGATAAAACAGCCATAGACAATACAAAAATAAACGGGGGTAGCTCTGTTCCAATAATATTTTATTTACAAAAACAGGAGATGGGCTGCATTTGGCCTGCATGCTATAGGTTGCCAACCTCTTTGGTCTCGGTGTCCTCAGAGTTTTTTAAGAAGCCCTGGCAGTCTAGTGGTTAAGGTTCAGCACTCTCAAGGCCACAGCATGGTTCATTTCCTGGTCAGGGAACCACACCACCAGTCTGTCGGTTGTTGTCTTGTGGTGGCTGCATGTTGCTGTGATGCTGAAAGCTATGCCACCAGCATTTCAAATACCAGCAGAGTCACCCATGGTGGACAGGTTTCAGCAGAGTTTCCAGACTAAAACAGATTAGAAAGAAGGCTTTGCCCCACTTCTGACAAAATTGGCCATGAAAACTCTATGAATAGCAGTGGAGCATTGTCTGATACAGCCCTGGAAGGTGGGAGGACGGCGCAAAAAAGACCAGGAAGGGCTCAGCTCTGCGTCGCTGAAGGGTTCAGTCCACAGCGTCGCTGGAAGTTGGAACCCACTCAATGGCACTAACAACGAAAACTTTTTAAACGTGTAAATGGGGTTCTGAGACAAAGAACTTTGAAAACCACTGTGGAAGGCTCCTAAAGTTGAAATAAGCCTTGGGTGCTACTCACATGGAGCTGTCTAGAGGGAAAGATAGACACAATATATTGGGATTCCTGTCATATTGGCAACAAGTGAAAGTTGATATGAAGCAGGAAGGGCAATTCCATCCAGGAATAGGTCTGAGTGTTATCAAGGAACACATCATGAAGAAATAATATCTATATTATCCAGTATATGGTCAAGGTGAGGAAAGCCATTTGGGGCTACGGAGTTCTCTTCTCTGTGCTACACGTAAATAATGGCACAAGGTAATGTTTAGAAAACTCTTCATGTTTCTAAAGGTGGAATATATTTTCAGTTAAATTTTAAAGTACTTGAACTTAATTGGCCTGAGCAGTCTCTGGACAGCAAAAGCTTGGATCGCTGATGTTAAATTCCAAATCCTAACTTCTCTAAGAGGGTTATAGACTCTAAGCAGACTGAATTAGTCATTTTTTATCTGTATAAAATCCTGCCCTCACAGGAACACAGACATTTTTATGGGTATAAATCCAGGTTGAACAGGAAAGGTTTTACGTATTTCCATAGTTTTATTAACTCTTACTAGACTTCGATAGTAACATTATCCTTTAGAATGCTAAGCTCTGGAATACATAGCTACCTTGATGCTCTGAATATTTATTTATATTCTATATTCATTCTATTTGGATTGGAAATCATCACCAACACTTATATTAATGCTTATTGCTGACCTTGCTATTTAATTTCTAGTTTTCAATTTATTCCATGATGCTCAAGACTCAAACATAAGATATTATTTTCCATTTTTTATTTTGGAAAAACATTTTTAGCAAATGCAATTTATATTTTGAAAGTAGGTTATGTGACCTTAGTATCCATGTGGTTATAATGTGTCAGTTATTAAATTAATGACCATTTTGGTAATATAATGAAATACGACCACCACAATTTAATAATCCTTGAATTGATCAGAAAATTCCACTTCTACTAAGCTACCTTTCAGAAATATGTGTACATATTCCAAAGTTTCACACTTAAGAATATTCATTGTAACATTGTTTGTAATACCACAAATTAGCCAAAGAAATGTCAATGCTTATGTGATTAAATTAATCACATAAAGTGATTAAATTAATAATGGAACAGCTGTTCTACAGAAAACTATGCAATCATTTCAGAAAATGAGGTTGACCAACAAGTTAATATGGAAAGCTCCAAGACAACCAAATTGTATAAGAATACGTACACTCAATACCATTTCTTTTTTTCTTTCTTAAGATGTATATGTATGCATACATCTACATATGCAAATTGTAGGCAATGTACCGGAAGGAAATTGCCACAGCCTTTCATCCAATTCTTCTCAAATTTTAGTGGGCTTCAGAATAATTTGGGGATAGGGGATGGGAAATGGTCCCACTTTAAAAATTCTTTCTATGTCTGATGGTACCCAATGAAATCTGCCTTGTCCATAGGATCTCACACAATTCTGATGCACGAGGCAGCAGATAAAAGTAATGTACAGTCACGTATGAGAAACAGCACTGTAAGCATTACCTGCAGAAGTTCCTGAACAAGCATTTCCTCTGTACTAAATGCACGTGTAGCTCCTAGCCTATTTCTCCAGGCATCTTCAGCTATCCCTGTTTATAATACTTCCTACAGGCCTGTTTACCCTTTGCTATTTTTAGCTCATCTTACTTTATTTTCCCACCTCTTTATTCTCTTATGTAGCCTCCAAAAATTGTTAGCCTATCCTTAGAAAGTTTAGATTATCTCTCATCTTCCTACCTTTGCTTTTATACTTTGAGATACTCTCTTTACCCTCAACCCCATCTTCACTTGTTAAATTTTATGCCTTTGAGCTGCCTCTTCTATAAATCTTTTCTTTATTATTCTCAACCACTGTTCTTTCTCCTTACAGCAAATTGTACTTGTCATTGAGCACACTGCCTTTTCTTGTTAGTATATTATAATTAGCTGATTCCTTGACTTTTCTCCATTAAAGCAGGCTCTAGGAAGGGTGGGATCTTTAAGTTCTTGTTGTATTACAGCGTTTCTGGTACTCTATAGAGTCTCAACCCACACTAACCGAATTGAGAGAAGTGGTTTCATTGTATATTTCCAATGCAAAGTGACAAGGAGTTTTATTTGATACACTCTCAAGTGCAATGTTTTATGATGTCTCATTCCCAGAACATTCTACACATGTCCTTCCATGGCCTCTCACCCTTTTTCCTCCATCCCCATCACTAAGGCCACACATACCTAAGTAGGAACTGCAGGCCTAATTAAGATGAAATGCAGTGTCCAGAAATTACACAGAGAAGCATTAGTACTCTCTAACCTGTCTCTAGCCAAGTAGTTCTCTAAAGCCCTTTGCATATTTGAAATAATATATTTAGTTATCAGAAATCATTTGCTTAATGTCTCTCTTCTCTGATGCAACATTCTTCTTGAGGATATAAACTGTGTGTTTTATTCATTACCATATCCTCAGTAAGAGAGTGGTTGGCTCATAAAAGATGTTACATACTGCCTAATTAAATGACTAAAACTATCCTTTCCTTCATTCTTCTATCTCATAAAAGAACTAATCTTTACACCAGAACGTGGGGATCACCTATAGACAATGCTCCATTTTATAATGTCAAATGATGACAATATTTAAGGCCTTGATGAATACAAAATCAAATGAAAACAAAAACATTTAAAATGTTTGTGGTGCAAAAAAAATTGGTTTTACTATGTCTTTGCCTGAAACATTAAATAAAATTCCTCCCATAGAGCAAAACAAAACATTTGAAACAAAAACAAAACTCAAAAACTTTATACAGCCTCCTATACTTCTGAAGGAAATGTTGACAATATTCACTGGAATGACAACAGCTTTGTACCTAGTACTAATATTTGCTCCTTACATAGCAATATAAATATAAAGTTATCGGGAAATCCTTTAGGTTGATGCTAACAAGGGAAAAACATTTTCTTAACCCAATTGAACAAGATATTTCTCTACCATAACTGACATTTTCAAATCAATGCTGCAAAAAATAGATTTTTGGTCCTGACTACTTTGACATGAAGCTGAGTTTAACAGATATCTTTAAAAACACTCTTTTAAAAGCAGTTGATTTTCCATTTCATGAAGGTTGCTCCTGCACAAGCTAAAGTATACTGGTTTTTGCTCAACAGTGATCATCATCTACCAGAAACTAACTGGAGGCAAGGTGCCCTGCAAGACCATGTCACCACAGTTTCCAGCAGGCTAAGCCACAAGCTGGTGCCTAAAACTAATCCTTTTCAACATCCAAGATCTTGAAAATAGTCCGTCCCCATCAGTATAAATAAACGTCAATAAAAAGCCATACTATAATTTTGCCCTCAATTTATCTATTATTTTAGCTTAAGGTAAATTATGACAGTTTTTTAGAATTGATTAACATTTTATTCCTCATATATAGCAGTTTATCTGATGGTTAAAACTTGCATATGTTAAGTAGGACATATGTAGTTATTCCTTTCATCTGAATAAGAAAATGCCAGGTAAATTGCTACATAGAATTTAAGACAGACTATCAAATAGACAAACGCAAAAATCTCCTTGGGGTCCAAGGCAACAAATATTAAATTTTCTTACTGATGATATCAGTACTATCCACTAATGTGATTGGATGAAAGAATAGATATTCATTTTTGGTAGCACTTCAATGGGATTTATGGTTGAATAATGTAAATCAATACACCCCAGAGTCTTGGACAACCTTAACTCTGATGTTCTGTATCAAAATCTGACTTGTATTAAGCAATATTTATGCTTAATAAATACCTGAATACTATGACTTTCTATAGGTATTTCCTAGTGTTCTGAAGATATTAGTTTCATGGATATTATTAGGTATTATTGAAGAAAAAGAGTTCTAGAATCAAATATGTTTGGAGAAGTGTAAGTTAACAATAAAAAAATTAAGTTGAGGGGCTGGCCCCGTGGCATAGTGGTTAAGTTCAGTACATTCTGCTTTGGCAGCCTGGGTTCGTGGGTTCAGATCTTAGGCACAGACCTACACCACTCGTCAGCCATGCTATGGCAGCGACCCACATACAAAATAGAGGAAGATTGGCACAAATGTTAGCTCAGGGCTAATCTTCCTCAAGCAAAAAAAGAGGAAGATTGGCAACAGATGTTAGCTTAGTGTGAAACTTTCTCAGCAAAAAAAAACCCAAAAAAATTTAAGTTGAGTTTTTTCTACAATTCTTTTTCTCAGACCTGTAAATATATTAATGCTTATTTAAAAAACCAGAAAGGCCTTAATATGAAGTGTTTCTCAAATGGTTTATTATATACCTTTTTACCCCTGGAAATATCTTGAAATTCTAAATTTTTCCCTTGATTTAAACTGAATCTCTGAAAATTTGTATGGAAAATTTGTATGGAACAAAAGACCCCGAATAGCCAAAGCAACCTTGAGCAAGAAGAATAAAGCTGGAGGCATCATAGTTCCTGATTTCAAACTATATTACAAAGCTATAGTAATCAAAACAGTATGGTATTGGCATAAAAACTGACACACAGATTGACGCAACAGAACAGAGAGTCCAGAAATAAACCCAGGCATGTACAGTCACTTAATTTTCAACAAAGGTGCCAAGAATACATAACGGGAAAAGGATAGTGTCTTCAATAAATGGTGCTGTGAAAACTGGAAAGCCACGTGCAAAAGAATGAAACTGGACCCCTATCTTACACTATACAAAAAAATCAACTCAAAATGGATTAAAGATTTGAACCTGAAAGCACAGAATTCCTTGAAGAAAATATAGGGGTAAGCTCCTTGACACTGAGGCAACCTATGGAATGAGAGAAAATATTTGCAAACCACATACCCAAATAGGGGTTAATGTTGAAAATATACAAGGAACTCATACAACTCAATAGCAAAAAAAACAAATAACTCAATTAAAAAATTGGAAAAGGATGTGAGTAGACATTTTTCAAAAGAAGACACACTAATGGCCAACAGGTACATGAAAGAGTGCTCCACTTCTCTGATCATTAGTGAAATGCAAATCAAAACCACAATGAGGTATTACTTCATCCCTGTTAGGACATCTATTACACCAAAAAGCCAAGAGGTAACAAATGCCAGTTAGGTTGTGGAGAAAAAGGGACCCTTGCTCAGTGTTGGTGGGAATGTAAACTGGCACAGCCATTACAGAAAACAGAACAGAGGTTCCTCAAAAAATTAAAAATAGAACTACTATATGATCCAGGAATCTCACTTCTGAATATATATCCAAAGGAAACGAAATCACTTTCTCAAAGAGATATCTGTATCCCTACGTTCATTACAGCATTATTCACCATAGCCAAGATGTGGAAACAATCTAAGTGTCTGTCGATGGATGCATGGATAAGGAAACATCTTCCAGTTACAAGATGAATAAATTCTGAGGATCTAACATGTAGAATGGTGACTATAGTTGATAACACTGTATTATATAATTGAAATTTGCTAAGACAGTAGATCTTAAGCATTCTCACCAAAAAGAATAAAAACAGTAGCTATGTGAGGTTATGGATGTGTTAATTAACTTGACTGTGGGAATCCCTTCACAATGTGTATCTATATCCAATCATCTTGTGGTACACTTTAAAATATATTACAATTTTATTTGTGAATTATAACTCAATAAAATTGGAAAGAAACAAAAAAGAACTATGAACAGTTAGCCCGTATTGCTATGGCCCTTCTTAGGGTTGTCTTTGCCATGATGCATTATCTCTATGCCTCTGGCTTGCATTGACAGATGCTTTAAGAAACGACTGTTGGACATACCTTATTACATTTATTCTACGGATTTTGCTGATAACATCCACTGCATCTTTCAATGTCCATTTTAAAATCAGTTGAGATATCTCTATGATATCTCTAACTAATTTGGCTTGTTTTCTTCTAATGGACACTATGAATTACTGTAATTGCTCAAATTCATTCTTTGCTCTGTCCACCTGGATTCTATAAGAAAAAGGGAAGCCAACTTCTAGGACTAAATAGAATTCATTTTTACATATGAATCTTTCCCTTGTTTTTTATTTTCTTAAGTCTTTTTTTAAATTTATTTTATTAAAAAATATTTTAAACCACTTTATTGAGTTATGATTGATATGCAAAAAGCTCTACACAAGCAATGTATACAACTTGATGAGTTGGGAGATAAGTATACACTCATGAAATCCTCACCTCACTATATGCCATAGACAATTAAGTTTATATTTTTATTCTCTAAGTACTTAACTACTTTTTTAACCCTTTTTCATATATACAATATATGAGTTAATAGCCGCAGTTAATATTTATTGTATTTTTATTATACACTAATCATTGTCAAACTATTTTTATGCACGATATCATTAATTGTCACAGCAATGTTGAGATGTAGGTGACAACTGTTTTGTTCATTTTACAGATGAGGAAAATGAAGCTTGTGCCAATTAACTTGCCCAAGGCCATGAAGCTAATAAATAGTGAAGCTAGCATTTGAACCCAGGTTTCTCTGACTTGAGAATAAAAGCGCTTAACTTTATACTGGAGCTGATCTCTGATCAGTTAGTTCAGCATTTTTCTTGAGTTGTACATTACCTTTTCAATCCCATTGTCATTTTATAGCTCTCAGACCAACCATTAGTAATTAGGAGAACATCCCTTTGGTTTTCTGCAAAGCATACTCACTCAATTTCTGCAGTCACTCACAATCCTTGGATTCTTTGGGTAAGTTTCTATTGCTTTCCTTCACAGTGATGTAAAGAAGTAGACATAAAATGATGATCTTCATTTTATGTGCTCTGTTTTTCCCTGTTACATGAAATGCAATTTAAATTTTAGTGTGGGTAAAAATCCTAAAATCTTCCTATAAGTAACAGACCTTTAAAACTGGCTTTTTCCTTTTCCTATCCCTCCTCTTTCTCAATATCCCAAGGTATGAGTTTAAATGTCAGGCAATATGGTGTTGGAACTCATGTCCTTTCAGTGGCACTACAAGATAATGACAGCTTAATCATTCCATCTCCTCCTGAGAAAGACAGAGTTCCCCGAAAGAAGGGTCAGATGATTGCTGTATGATAAGTGCTGTAACTGCACAATGAACTGCTGCGATCCATAGCTACTTTTAATTGAATAACCTTGTTCTCTTTTTAAAGTGAAGGAGAAGTCAGAGGGAGAAGGCCAAATACCGTATGATTTCCTTCATTAAGTAGTAGATAATAACAACAATAAACAAACACATAGGGACAGAGATTGGATTGGTGGTTACCAGAGGGGAAGGGGGGAGGGGGGAGGGTGAAAGGGATAATTCGGTACATGTGTGTGGTGATGGGTTGTAATTAGTATTTTGGTGGTGAACATGATGTAGTCCATGCAGAAATAGAAGTACAATGATGTACACCTGAAATTTTTGCAATGTTATAAACCAATGTTACTGCAATAAAAAAAAATAAATGTAAAGTGAAGGAGATTGTAGACCTGGGAAGAGGAAAGATTTTTGCTCTATTTTAGGTGAGTGTAATAAAACCATAAAATCATAAAGAATACAACTCAAAAGAAAATTCATGAAGGATCTCTTAGTAAATTCAGCAGCAGGTACCTCCCAGCATCTGCCCACAGCAAGTCTGTGCTGAGTACACTTACTTAACTTATGGCTGATACAAGATATTTTTTAAATGAGAAATAAAAATATGTTTTGATATATAAAGTTTGGTTATTAAGACTAAAGTTATCAGAAGAGTCAGGTTAAAATAAGGGAAATTATTAATAATATATAAAATGTCTGGAAGATAGTGAATACACTGGAACATAAAGCAAAGTGGTGCTCCACAGACTGACAAAGGTCATAATTGTACATCAGTTGGTGTAGATTACACACTGCAAAACGTAGGCTTAGCTCTGTTCAGTTTACTGAGGACATGGAAATATTCTAAAGTAAGACAAAAGAAGGAATGTTTTGGAACGAGAGAAACAAAGTAAATCCCAGTTGTCCTACTTACTACACAATCTTAGACAAATAGTTAATCTTTCTTAGCCTCAGTTTTCTGTTCTTAGAAGGAACTGGGTACTGTTACGAGAATTATATTAGAAAATGAGGAAGTGTTTATCAGAATCCCAGGCTTGCTGTAGGCACTCGCTCAGCGTTAGTTTTGTTTGTCTTGCTAAGTATGTTTCCCTATTTCAACACACACTGAAATACAGCATAACAATAGGCTAGGAAATTCTGGAAAAACAATGTTTGTTGATGTTGTTTACCTCCTTACCAAAAACACAAAAGAAGAAAAAAAAGAACAAATATGTAAAACATCATTAATTAAGAGTTAATTGAGGTAAAAAGGTCATCATTCTTAATTAGTTAAAAGACTGACATGTAGGGCATTCATAAACGAATGTGAATTTATTTCCTTTAGGGCTATAAAGTAGCGTAAACTAATTATTAAACAAATATTGTTAAATAATAGTTCTGACAGACCTACTTTAATGAACAGATAAGACACAAACAATTAGCGCACTATTCTATGCAAATGTCCTGGTAGAATGCTTAAACCAAGTGTTTTCTTAAATAAGTTAAAGAATTTCTCCTTATGTCATCACCCAACTCTACTGAAGTTATTAATTTAGTTAGCTAATTTTATTAAGGATAATTTTTATCTACCTATGAAGTACAAATATAGTTCAAAAAATTCTATAGTAAAATCATTATGAATTCTGAATGAATTTAATTCAAAATTATAAAATCTGGATATCAGTGACTTTGATAACAGACTGACAGTGGATATGAAAACTGAAAAATCAGAATAGTTCTAGTTTGATTTTAGCAGCTCAAATACAATAAGTTTTGGTTTTATTTATGATAGATTTCTTGACCAACATCACCAATTACCTGAGAGGGGGATGCAGTTTCCCAGGCTCATAGTTGGAGATTCAAGTTAAGTCAGTCCATCATGAAGTTCAGGAATCTGAATATTTAATAGGAACTCTTAGATATTTGTTAATCTGATAATTTGTGGAAATAATTCTAGACATTGTTGTCATTCAAAACTTACTGGCAAATTTGCCTACTTAGCCATAGGTCCACACTGAATAAATGACTGGATGGCATAATTCTAAAAGTTTTACAAGGAAAGAAAACTGGTAGCAATACACCAAACCCTATGTTAAAGTGTTTTGAAATATGAAATAAAGAATAAAATTTATTTTAATTAAAAAATGTTTATATCCATCCATTCACACATCAATTTATTCATTGATTCTTTCACTCATCGAGCACCTATACTGTTTTGCACCCTCTTAGTGGCATCAGATACAAAGATTAAGGTCACTGCCGTTCAAGAACTTCTCAGAAATGTGGTTTCTTAGATAGTGATAAACTCATACGTGAGAAAATATGATAAGAGCTATTCCAGACATTTGAACAAAATCTAGTAGTGTGAAATTACTACAGGGAGGGTAGAAGATCCTGTCTTGACCTGGCTGGGAGGTGGGGGCAGCAAAGGGCTTGATAGTGGAAGGGATATTCAAAGGGATTGGGACAGTGTTTAATGAATAAAGACAGAAGGGGAATAGTAAAGAACACAGACTCTCAATATTTTCTTATCTCAGGATCTCTTTACACTCTTAAAAAGTATTGATGACTCCAAAGAACTTTTGTTTATCTATTGATATTCATTGTATTCAAAATTAATCTGAGAATTAAAAAGTATATTTACTTATTAACTCATTTAAAATAAAAACAATGTTTGTTACCTGTTAATATAAATGATAAATATTTTATGGACAATAATAATGGTTTTCAAAAAAATAATGACAGCAGTTGCACTGTTTCACAATTTTGCAACTTCTTTTGCAAAGACTTAACAGAGGCTTCTTGCAAAGAAGACTTAGAAGACTTCGCAAAGTCTGACTTAACAGAGGACAACTGAATTCTTACGTGCTTCTGTACTCAATCTGTTAAGAAATGTATTGACTGAAGTATATGAAGAAAGCCCAGCCTTACAGAGAAATGTAACTAGAGAAGAAAGGAGTATTTTAAGTCTTTTCAGATAATTGTGGATATTCTTTGATGCTACACTAAAACTCAAGTGGTAGTTTCTTAATAGTGGGAATACGGAGTCTGAAACGTATTAATGAACTCGCCTCAATGAACTCACAGGGTCCTAAGGCCACACTGTGAGAACATTTGGATGTAAAGGAAACATCACTGGATTCATTAAAATAATTACCAATCTATAAAATCAAATTGCCTGAATCTTTCTTATTTTAAGTTTGTATAAAGAACTAATGTTGCAATACTTGGTATTTTAAACCAACTGATTTTCAAGTCAATATAAGCTTTTGTACAAAAATACTAAATTAACTCAAACATATTGGTTATTTTATACAAAGACTTATAAAATGTCACATTGAAAGCAGTAGCTATAATAATGTAATACTAGTAACCTAGTAAATTTTGCTCCTATAGTATTCATTCATGCATTCACCAAATATTTACTAAAGGTCTACTAAGTCCTAGGTACTATTATGGATACTGGAGATACAGTGGTGATTAAACCAGAGGAAAATCACTCCCTTCTTGGCATTTATATTCTAGTGGGACTAAAAGACCACAAATAAAATAACTGAATAAAAATTATAACATGTCATACAGAAGTGCTAAGGAGGAATATAGAGCAGGATGAGGATAGGTAATACATCTATGTTAGGGATTGGTGGTTGGAATATCATTAGACAGGGTGGCCAGGGAAAGCCTCAATGAGAAAGTAAGATTCATGTAAAGACCTGAAGAACGTGAGGGAGCAAGCCATGAAGATATCTGTGAGAGGAGTTTTAGAGGTTAGCAAGTGCAAAGACCCTGAGTTGGATGCATGCCTGGTGTGTCTCAATGAAATGGACAGAGAGAAGTCAGTAGGAAAGGGGTCAGAGAAGGTAGGAAGGAAGGAGGAGATGGGGCGAGGGCAGGTTACTTACAGGTCTTAATAAGGACTTTGGCCTTTACTCTGAATGAAATGAGAAACAACTAGAGAGTTTTGAGCAGAAGAGTGACATTATGCCGTTTCTGCTTTAACAGGATGACTCTGGTTGCTATTGAGAACACACTGAAGGAACATCACCTTGGAACTCTCAGGATATTTTCAGCTACAAGTAACAGAATACCAAACTAAAAGTGGCTTAAGCAGTGTAGACATTTATTATTTCACCTAACAAGAGCTGCAGAAGATGAACTGAGTAGCTCACCAATGTTGGTAAGAACTCAGAAGGCTGTTTCCTTCTTCTGCTGATGCTCCATCTTCATTTTGTCTATTGAACATTCCTTCAAAGCTACCAAGTGCTTGCTCTGGCTCCTTTCATCACATCCTACTTTGACAACATGGTATGTGTGTGGGAGGGTGTTTTTCTCATCCATATGGCTCTCATTTATATGAGAAGAATATCTATCCTAGCCCACTATCCACCCTTACACACCCATATATGAACAGGAATAGGATGATTAAGATTGGTTCCAGCCTTTTTCAAGTCATGTCACACACAGCAAATGATGATAGGTATATGACATTTTGGTGTAAACAGACAAGGCAGCAGAAGCCTGGAGGTGATCAGCCTATGGGATTTGGCTACGCTAAGACCCACCTAGCTGCCATGAGGGCTGAAAAGATCAACGTCTCAGTAGATTTGGAACCCACCCCAGTGCCTTAGCACCTGATAAGAAGCTCTGACTTGAACAGGGTTGTCACATGTGTTTATGTAACTCGGTACCTGGTTAAGGGGCTAAGTAGGGGCTGTAGGTCAATCTGTACTCTACTTAACAGGCCATGAGCTCCAATGGAAGGTGCATTTTTTTCTTCCTACAAAGGGTTATCTACTCACCATTCATGAGCCCATAAGGGATGCCTTTTTATTCTAGTTTCCATAAAGGCACTCTTCAGGCTAGCTATGCCCTGGATACAGACTACTGACTTTTCATCCCTGGTCTAGGCACATTGCTGAATATTAGGATACCTGAACCAAATTGGAAAAAGAAGTGAGAGATTGGTTGTAAAAGTATCTAAAATTGTCTGCCATAGAGATATTTCTTAAATGGGTGGATCTGTATTACTACTTCTAGTAAGAAACTTGTGGATACTAAAGATAAATTCAGGATGATAAACTCTCATATATTTTGTCTCTCATTTTATTATTGCTAGTCATGTGTTAAATACATTGTTTCGTGTACATAATTTCTCTTACAATTAACTTAATTTGATATGTTATTACTTACAAAAGAGCATTTCATGCTAGAAAACAAAATCTGAAGGCAAAGTACAATGTTTACAGAGGCAAGTTACAATTAATTTCTTACTCCACCCAAACTCTTAACACTAATTTACATAGAAGTCTATCAGTAGGTATATCAGCAATTAAAATAAAAGAGTAACCCTGTTACATATAAATGCACAGCTAATTGCTTGATATGGTACATGACAGAACTTTGAGGTAGGTCTTATAATGATAATTTTCTTTAGTTTTTAAAAAGAATAATTCATGGCTTTAAAATGTTATTAGATTTTGAAATAAAAAAACAAAAGGTTTGCCTTCAAAATTTTATGTTAATAATAAGTTTATTCTCTACAGAATATAAAATCCTTGCCATGAAGCTAGCATCCAAGATGAAAGACTTTTAGCAGAAAAGAGGGTCACAGGTGCTAGCGAATGTCTGGCTAAAGAACTGCCAGAAACCAACAAACAAACAAATGCCAGGAAAGAAAATCATAGCTATTTCACAACAGAGGCTTAAACATTTTTCCATAATAAAAAAATCATATTTTTCCTCAAACGCACAAAAGAATAAATTTTAATAACTTTCACCAAATTTGAAAACTTAATACTACCTTATGTATTCTATAAAAAAGGAAGATTACCTGATGCCTAAGAAGGCAAAAATGTCTCCATCTATGTCTTTCTTAGTCTACATATCATACTCCTAAAATTCCTGTTCACCCAGCCTACCCTTGATTGTCTAGCTCAGACATTTCAGAGATGTTTCTCCTTCTCCCATTCTCCATGAATTATCAGCAAGACCAACAAGTCCTTCTTACTAGTGTTATACAGAATATTAGTTGTTAGCCACTATTGTAGATATAGTCCCTGTTCCTACTACCAGCAGATCCATGCTCACTTTTATTGTCAATGTTAGAGGGAATCACTGTTATTTTCCTGGAGTCATCAGAGAAAGTAGGGCCTGTCAAGCACTGGGGTGGACAATGCCTGCTCCTAGGAAAACTGTCACACATATTTTATATACTTTTGTGGGCCAAGGATTTTTTGTATCCGTGGGAAGGTAAATAAATAAAAGTCCTTAGAAGGAATATCAGTGTTTATTAGGTTCATACTTCTCTACCAAATAATAAATTTGTCTTTTTCATACCTCTTTACCAAACAATAAATTTATCTTATTCATATGATGATCACACTAAAATTAGTCATAATTCAAGCAAGATGTAAGATGTTGTTTATTGTACTATGATCTATATGTATTCTACCAAACTTTTGAGTGATATAAATATATAAATAAATATAAAGAACGGATTTGGTGGAAAGAGGATGGATTTGAGTTTTCTGGTCAAACAGACCTGTGTTCCCATCTGTATTCCAATCTTTCTATCTGTGTGACTATGGGTTGCGAATTTTGCTTCTTAGAACCATAAATCAACCAGGTACTATGATCTAGTCACTATTCTGGGTGCCAGGGATTGACAGTGAAAGAGAAAACATTTGTGCTCTCAAAGAGTTTATATTCTTTAACCATATGAAAGGCCATGCTGCTGCTGTTCTGTTTTTTTCATTTCTCATATATTGTTAAAAATTCCTCTATGAAATATTTGTAGTTCCTAGTTTTAATCATTGTACCAAGTAGCAACAGATAATCTCTTTTGTTCTCATATTTTTGTTTGTTTGTTTGTTTATATACTTTATCTTAGAGTTCAAACTTACATGCTTCACAAGAAGATTGATTCAACCTGCTCAAAGATGTTTCCACCTAATCCTTACCTTCCTCAATATTTCCCTTCACATAGACTCTGCATTAGTGAAACCATTCCATGTCTACATTTTTTACTTTTTATGTATTAAAATCTTCCTACTTTTACCATTATTAATGTCCATGTATTGATGTTTAACCTATCCTTTGAGAATATATTCCAAGTCTTACAAATTACCTATTATCAATGTTTCACCAACTTCAGAATTCTTATAGCAATCAAGGCTTCTAAGTCTTTCTTGGTGTAGATTATATCTAGTCTTATATTATTTTTAATTATTCATGTTTTATCTTGCTAACAAAGAATATGTTTCTAGAGGCTAAGTTTGTATAATTTTATGCTGCATTCTCTTTACATCCTTTACCGTAACTGGTTTATATTTTATATTGCTGCAATGTCTCAACCATGTGATAAATGTTTTATGTATGCATAAAAAGTATGATAAGAAAAATCCATGCTTCCTACTTACAGCTGGGTTACAGTTATGGCTTTGCCACTTAACTATCTGTGTGGCCTTTAAGTAGTTGCTTTATGTTTTAATCCTCACTTTCATCATCTATAAAATGGCATAATTATTGCTTTGTTGGCAGATTTAGAGAAAATAAAGATGAAATTTGTAATAACTCCTAATATACTTTGGTTTATATTAGTAAGCCTTAAACTGATAATAAGACATACTACTTTCTTCTCTTTCTTTAAAGCACATCCTCTTGATTATACACTGGCCTTGAATCTACTTGGGGACATGTATCTGGTCTCTTGAACACTCAGAAACTAATTCCTGACTAGCTGCCTTTCCTTGAACTCATTTCTGTTATCCTTTACTAAGTTCAATACTTCTCAAAATATTTTCTGAGGAATGCTTCTCTTGAGAGATGATATGGCAAAAAAAAAGAATCCATGGAAATACAATTCTATAAACTGTTGCTTACAGCTTGCACCTGAAGATCAACATTGCACATCAAGTTACTCAAGTCTCTGAGAAATCTTGCAACATAGAACCTGTTTAAATTTTTAATCTCATAATTTTTCTAAAATTTGATCATGTAACTTTTATTTGACATAACACATGAGAATTACCCATGGAAATTACCTGACTCAGAACTCAAAATTTTGAAAAATTCTGCCTGAGGCAGTTTAGATAACTACCTAAAATTGCCTTGGATGTGTGATTTTTGGAATCAAGTTATTATTAACTAAGTATTGTCTGACAATCCAATCATTAATAAAATTTATTTATTGAAGAATAAATAAAAAGGTAAACATAAGTAAGTAGGAGAGAGGAAACAATATTGTTTACCCTTTTCCCTTTTGATCTCTTTAAGATCTTTTCCTCTAAGCTATGTGGCTCTTATTGAAAAATATCTCTTCTCTGTTAGCCAAAATTTCTACTAGAATAAATCAGGAATATTAATTTTCATTTAGTCAGTTTATGATTACTCCTACAAGATTTATCCAACTCTATTCATTTGTAAGGATTATTTTGACCTGAGTGGGTTGTAGGGTTATGCTGAAATTTTCATTGTTACTACATTTTATTTTTTGCTATTAGACTCATTGCGCCTATTAGACTGATAACTTCAGGTTACATAGGAAAACAATTCATGTATTTTATTTATTTTCATAAGATTAAATAAGAAAAATTTTCTCTAATTATAGTTTAAAATTATATAAAGAGCACATAAATAAACTTTATGGTATTATTTTTGATAATTTATCAGGAGCAAATATAGTCTCCATCACACTTTATACTCACTTTGGTCTTGATACCGCTTTTGCTTATAAATTACAAAAAAAAGCACATTTCATTGTTGATCTCCTTCCAAGTTGCCTTTATAAAATTCTTAAAAAGCTATTAATTTTTCTTTATTTTACAAGTTTTTCTCTGGGATTGTTACATTTTTGAGGTTTCCACTTCATTTTATTGGAATGCTATTTTAATGACATTTTCCTAATTTATATTTGGCTGATATCGGATCTACATGGCAATGAATCAAGACAGTGTCATTCAGCCAGGAGGCTCCCATCTAGCTTCTTCTCTAGCTCAAATCACCCTTAACTTCCCCAGCAGTGAAACATAAGGGACGAGGAGAAATTACTCACGTGGCTGTTCATATTTGAACCACCACATAGCTTCAACAGCAGGTCTGCTTCAGCTTGAGGTCCTGTTTCATGAGAATGGAAAGGGGAAACTCTGCGCTTTTATTTTGCTATGTTTGAGGGAGCACTACTTAAAATTACTTTTAGGATGTCTTACTTGGGGCTTTGGTTGTAGGGAGGAGACCCAACACATTTTGGAAGTTGATTACAGTAGAATAATCTGGATTTTTGGTATCAAATTAGTGAACGCAGAAGTGAATGCTTCGAAAATTAAAAAAAATTATTTTAAAGTTCAGTTTAGATGTATCTAGGGCATTAATGAAGTTAAATCAAGCTCGGTTACCTAGTAATAAGGTCTAAGTTAAATCTTTGAACATTTCTGAGAAATTTTAAAAATACAGAAAACTACAAAAAATACTCTAACTTCTCAGTACATAACATCCATAATTGTCAATGGAAATATTTTGTCATTTTATCTTTCCTTTTTTATTAAAACAATTAAGCATTACAAAAAAGGTTGTTGATACCTTTGTTCCTTCTTCTAATACCATTTCCTCATTGCCAGAAGCAGCGACAATGATAATTTTAATGTATTTCTTACTGTTGCTTTTTGTTCTATATATTTCAGTACTGAAATTATTTACAAGGAGTACCCATTGCTTTTGAAATTAGAAATATAAATTTTATAAAAATATCTGGTTTAAATTTCAGTGGATTAAGCCACTTCAATGTATCAATTTAAAAATATCTATTTTTGAAGCATTCTTAAGTTTCAAATTGGCCACACATATTGGTGTATTTAAACTTTTCCGTCCATTTTTTTATCACTCCGTTAAGTCAAATTTACAATACTTTATGCAAACTTCTACATATAATGGCTATTTGTAATTAGCTGTTTTATATATTTATACATTATCTGTTGTTTACATTAGAGAATTTGATTTAGTATTGCATCTAGCTTATCCTGTCATTTGAAATTTTAGACATCTAAACTGATATTAAATTAACATTAGAGAGTAGGAGTTTTGTACAATTTACAATAAAATGGTTAATTACAATGTGATAATTTTAATGGATATTGCTTTTGGTAGAATTCGAATCTGAACTGAACGGAGTGCTGAAATATTTGTACATACATCACTGTTTTCTAAAACCTCAACTAGCATGCAAAGGATGCATTCTATACAGAACTGAAGAAGTTTACCCACTGAAAGGAGACTGCAGAAGACATCACACCAGCCACTATTTCTAGAATATTTACAAGGATTCTGACACTCCCTCAGCCAACTGTGTTCTATCAATTCTTCTGCAGCCAGCACTACTCCTGTCTTCCATAACAAAACCAGAGGTTACATAGTGCTGTTTCCTTACTGTCTCTGTTTGTTGGCATCAGTGTCTTGAACCGTCTGGACTTTGGCTGAGTCAGCAATGCCTGTTTGATTCTTTTAGAATTTTTAGGTTTCTACCATCTTGAATTAGAGTAATCCCCCAAATTCCTATGATCTATTCATACCACCTTGATAGGGCTGCCCTGATACCTGGGCCAACACATTAATTCTTAGTTTCTAGACTTTCAACACATTCCAAATAAGGGTGTGTGTTATGAAAGAAGCATTAGAAAAGAATTAGGAGGAAAGGGTTTTCGTGTAGTCCTCTCCCTACAAGCCATTAAACCATGGAGACTTCCTCCATTCCCATGTCTCAGGGCTGCAGTAAGAATCAAAGGAGAATTGAATGTGAAAGTGTTTTAATATGTAAAACAGTAAATCTTTCATTGTTGTTTGTCATTTCTAGATTATTTCAAGACTGGTAATGTCTAAAAAAAGAAAATGTAAATACTATTGTGCAACTGGTAGTTAAAGCATCTAAAATTCCATTCATCCGAAAAATGTCTGATGTTTAGTAAAACAAAGCATGCATTAATTCTCATTATTATTCATATATTATCAAAACTAGACACTCTTTTATCTTTCCTCATCATTACGGAACACTGAGAATTTATAAGCTTATGCCAATTAAAAACTATATTTAACTAATACCAAAGATTACTTACTGCAACGAATATGTGAATAGGAAAATTCTAAAAATTATAAGCATCTGGGTAAAAAATATATCTTTAATCCAATTTGCTTTTGTCCTTCAAACTCTTAGGATAATATCCTCTCCTGTGCTTAGTCAGATATTTCCCAACATAGTATCATTTTTCAAATTATTTGTTGTTTTGTTTTAAATAGTAAGAATTACCATTAATGAAATCTACCCCATATACTAAGCGTTTTACATATTTTAGTTTATTCCCATTTTACAGGCAAATAAACAGAGATTTAATAATTAGCCTGAGAGCACAGGGTTACTACGTGAGGCAGCTGGGGTTCTACCCTGCAGACCTGATTCTATTATTCATTTTTTTAAACACTGTTGGCTGATCGTGATGCCCCTGTATACATGCCCCTTGCTTTAGTGCAGTGTTCTCAGTACTGGCTGCACATCAGAATCACCCAGGAGCTTAAAAATCTTCTGATGCCAGGGCCCCTCTTCTCAGAGACGGTGATTTAATTTGTTTGTGATAGAGGTTTGTGGTGAAATCTTATCATAAGTTTTCAAACCTCCTCAGGTCATTCTGATGCACAAACAACACTGAGAATCTCAGATTTGGCCAAAATTGTCTACTTTGTGGATGATCTTCTGAATACACAGTATGCTTTCCTACCCTCAGAACCTCTGCTCATGCTGGGAGATAGAGTTGCCTGGTTGAAAAAGCAAAGGCTTTGGTGTAAGACAGAAATAAATGGTTTTGAATCACCAACCTATCACAGTGATTAGCTATAGATAGTGAGAATGAGACTCTCACTACATGAATTTCCTCTTCACTTAAAAATGAGAAAAATAAACTACACCGTGTAGAATTATTGTGAAGGATATAATACTGCATATAAAATCACAGATATGATATATAGGTATTGTGGCTTCGAGGACATTTATGTAAAGAACATGCTTCAAATATGTATTGCAGAGGCGTAGTTGTCCACAGGCAGAAACGAATTGAATGTGTTCAGCTTTGTCTAGTATAAGCTTCACATGTGCCTCACACAGCCAGAAGAGACACAAGAGTGAAGGAGCACTTCCAGGGATGCTCTTGAGTTCTGGGTGGAGTGGGGATTCCAATGGGATAGCATCTCATCACGTTAATGTGAGAAAGGTTCCTCTAACTTCTGCATATATTTACTACTTGCCCATATCATTAAAGCTAAATAAACAGCTCATAAGTCTGAGAGCCAGATCATTTGCAAGCAATACATCAAATCAGAAGGTATAATTGCCCAGTAGAATAGGCAAAATGGCTCTTATTAAGTTGGGCCTTCTGCTTAGAATGCCTTTTCTCATTCCACCTCCACCTGTCAAAATCTCATCATCCTCCTCTAACATGTATCCCAAATTCCATTTTCCTTCTGAAATGCTTTCTGAATGTAAAGGTAAGAGATGGAACTAAGGACACTTCCAGTCTCTCCTGCATCAGCTGACTAGAATACAAAATAGAAGGCAGAATCTGTATCATGAATTCACTCATGAATTCAAATATAATTTTTGGGCACTAACTATACATTGGGCAACAGGTTAGGATAACAAAAATGTTATCCTTGCCCCATATCAGTTTATAGTCTAATGGGAATGACAGACATAAAAACCACAATTGAATTTTTCTGTGATACTTGAGATAACAGGACAGGTTTGGATATAGTTATAACATAAAAGAGAGAATGATTATCGATTTCTCACTTGTAGATGGGTCAGAAAAGATTTCACATAGAGGGATATGATTAAGGTCAGTTTTGCAGCACCTTTTTGATTGCATAGATTTTAGTGCCAATCATAACCCTGGCCTGGCTCTACCATTTATAGTTCTGTAACTTAGACATGATATATAACTTTACGGTATGTTTCCTCACCGAACTCCCAGAGCATTAAGATTATATAATACATGTAAAGAATTTAGCAGATTATAAAACATATGGTGAGCCATCAACAGATCACAGGGTGTTTTTTTTAATATGAATCAAATAAACATTATTATGATAGCATTCTAGATAGATCAAATATGATTTGCAAAAATATGGAAGCATAACAAATCATGACAATTTCAAGAAACTGTTAGTAATTTGCTGGAAATTGAGTATTAAAAATTTATGGGAAAAAAAGGGAGATATAGCTGGACAGGTAGGCTGAAGCTAGAACTTAGGGCTTTGTATATCACCCTAAAAATGTCACCTAAAGAGTGTGGACATTTTCCTCTAGGCAATAGGAGTAGAGGGTGGTTGGGGGAATGGCATTAATAGTTTTAAAGAGAGGAGTAATATGATCAGATTATAATTTGTTTTTAAACCACAACAATTAGATGATGGAAATAGGGCTAAAGGATAGTGATGAACTAGACGATTAAGTCCTATTAAGAAATAGTCAAAAAGATGTTATTTTGATATTTAGAAATAAAGTTTGAAGAGAGAATATGAAGAAGGAAATGTATTAAATTGAGTTTAAGGAGGTAGATTCAACATGACTTAGTAACCAACTAGATGTTGAATGTGGGTGGATGTAGGGTCCGTGATGACTCCCAAGTCCCAGAACTGTATAACTACGTGAAAGTCAGAAACATTATCAAAGACGGTCGGTAAGTGGGAACAGATTTTAGGGGAAAGATAATAAGCGCAGTTCTAAGGTACATGAGGGACAACTAGGTAGTTGCATACAAACTTCTGGACCTCAAAAGAGAGGTATGAATTGGAAATATAGGTATGCTGTATACCGTACCTATCTTTAAAATTAACAGTTTTTATTCATTGTAAGGTTGTCTCATTTTTAAACACAGACAGAGCATTTTAAGCTGTTACTGAGTTACATGCTTTATGTGCAATATTTCACTAAACCCATGACACTCCACATCAATTAGTACTATTAGAATCTCCACTTTACAGAAGAGGTATCTAAGCTTTTAAGATAAGTTGTTTTTCCAGATAGCAGGTGAATAAAAGTAGGATTTGAATCTAGACCACTTGAATCAAGTGCCTGAGCTCTTTTAGTATCAAATATTTCCCCATCTTCCCTTAGAAAATACTTAAATTATTTATAATTTTAGCATGTTTAACCTTCATCTGCAAAGACTCCATCCCTCCCCCTATAGTAGCTTTTTACTAAATTCTGATACTTATTTTGCTGGGCTATATTTCAGACAATCACTATATAAACCTACAACTTGACAAGGAAACATGCTTTAATGTATTACTAGTAGTAAGACTTTTAAGGCAACTAAATTGAGACAATTAAACCTTCAGTAAAATGCACTTTAAAAAAATACTATTTACGTATAATAAGACTGAGACATTTCAAGCATCAATATATTGATAAAACATTAGTCAGTAAAATATTTTATAGTGTTCAAATGTAAAATCTTAAAGAAAATATCCTATACCTACCTTTATCTAAATTAATAAAAAATCAATGTGTAGCATTTTCCCCTGAAGGGTGGAAACCTGTATTTTTAACTAGCCCATCAAGACTTGTCATTTATCTTTCTGATGTTTAAAATAGCTTTCCTCTAACTTTCAGCAAGCTCATTTGATTAATCTGGAGACTGGTCAATCTTTTTAATCAGATATTGACTTTACATAGGCTCATACATGTATATACATGCTTACACAGATACTAAGCAAAATGAATGTACACTTATATAATTATAGTTATCTTTGATAGTGATGACATATTTTTCCATGTAAAATGTCAGAGATAGAATTTACATCATTTTTATAAAAATATATTGGTTAAAAGTGGCAATGTTTAGTTGAGAGGTTTTTGATTTGACTACCATTTGTATGCAAAACACTATATCCTGGGCATAAAAGGAATGGTTTCTTCTAGGAAATTCTGTTTTGTTCAGAGTCAGTAAATGAGCACAGTCGTCCCCCGAGTATCCGCGGGGATTGGTTCCAGGAGCCACGCGGATACCAAAATCCTCGGATGCTCAAGTCCCTTATATAAAATGGCTGTAGTATTTGCATATAGCCTGCACACAACCTCTTCTATACCTTAAATCATCTCTAGATTACTTATAATACCTGATAAAATGTAAATGCTATGTAAATAGTTGCTATCTGTATTGTTTAGGGAATAATGACAAGAAAAAAACAAGTCTGTAGAGTTTCGTTATAGACGCAGCCATCACAGGCCTTTTGATTGGAGGTTGGTTGAATCCGTGGACGCAAAACCTGTGGATACGGAGGGCCTACTGTATATTGTGACAGCTTCAAATACATTGATTGTCAGATCCAAATCCACCCTCTGTTGCCTCCCCTGCAATAATGGAGACAAGCTCTAAAAATATTTCTCCTTTGCCAACTTGCACGTTATTTTAACCCTTGTCAGTAGACGGCGCTAGAGGGACACTGAAGAAACAAGGGTTTCTCTGTTTAGTCCCAGCGTGCTCCTCTCGCCAGGCTTCTGCAGCGCATTCTCCAGGGCCTGGCTACTATAGCACATGGTAGCCAGCAGCACCCAGCAATCAGCAACTTCCTCTGCAAGGCCTGGCACCTCCCTGTAGGTGGCTTCCACCAAAACCCGCTAGGGTGACTGTAATCTAGTGCTGCCAGTGAGGTATCTCCCTGCGAACAGCTGACTCCAGCATCCCCTTGAGTCGTTTTGCCATGAATGGCAACGTGCAACTTCTCCTTGTGGATGGCTTTCCCCATCACCCCTCAGATGACACAGCAGTGGAGTGCTGGCGCCTCCTTGGATGGGTTTGCAGAGGAGTGGTGCTAGTTAGGATCCTCCCTATGGGTGGCTTCTTTAGTATCCCAGTTGGAAGATTTCCAGCAAATTCTGCTGGCGCAGCACCTCAGTGACTTGTCCACCAGCCAGTGAGTCATGGCTGTTGTCCTCTCAAATGAAGTCTGGGTGTCAGGCCTGCAGGGGTGTGGAGGTTCTTTCTTGGATGCAACATCTCAGCTCTAGAGGTAGTGGCTGCTCTTTACACCAACTATTCCTATATTCTATAAATGAGTCCTCTTTAATTATTACTAGTCAATCCATTACTCCAATACTTTGTCATATCTGTTTATTCTGTATATTAAACTTTCCCTGTTCAAATTATTGTGTGGTTTCTGCCTCCCGATGAACCTTTGACTATTACATACATCAAAAGTAGCACAAGACTTAATCTAAAGGTCAAGTAGCAATAATACAAGACAAAAATACAAAACGTGCCCCAAGGCGTAAGAGGAATAACAAGCTTGTACCAAAGAGTGAAAGTATCAATAAAACGCTTCATGGACTTTGGGTTAGAACTCTAAGGATAGAGGGAATTTTTTTTTCAGGTAGAGAAGAACAGGTACAAATTTCTGAGAATGGCTTTAGCAAAGGAACTCTCTTTACATTGTCAGAGAATCACTGAGTAGGAACAGAGGATGGGCAGGGTAAACGTAGGAGATTAATTAGGCTAGAAATATATGGTGGGATCAGTGACAAAGAATCTTTCTATCTGATGCCAAGGATTTTGCACATATCACATAGATACTGGTGAGCTAAACAGATTTTCACTGAAGAATGTCTGTTTCCTTTAGAAATCCAGTTTGATAACAGTTTCTTTATCTTAGAAGCCCTGACATATAATATGCGTCTGCTTGCTCCTTAAACAAAATCACATGCTCCCGTCTCTAAAAATGTGTACATATATCCATCACAATGAATAAGTATGAGAAGTCTGAGAAGCCTGCATGGATATAAATATGTATTCAAAACAAGAACATCTGAAAGCATTTGTCAAAGAGGCCAGACACTAAGAGCACTATTTGTATTGTGAATACTAAAATTTTTGCATCTTGCTAAAATATATAAATGATGGGAAACCAGAAGATGTATTTTTATTTAATTTCCTTCACATGTCCATATTTTAATCATTAGTTATAGTTTGAGAATAGGATGGCACAGGGTTTACCATTTCAAGAAAAAGCCCAAAGGAGAGCTGAAGGTATATACACGTATCTTAAAAAGCCACAAAAAAAAAAAAAGGTTCACCTTAGTCAATATCTAAAGAAACTGAGTTTAGTCCTGGACATTATCAAAGTCATAAAATGGACATTCTACAGGGGTTTAAATAATGCATTCTTTTCCCATTTTCTTGAGCTCTGAGTGAGGCTGAGCTATCAGGCACCTGTCAAGTTGAAGGGAACTTCAAGCAACACCTTCAAGAAGTAGCAAATTAAGTATATGCCAACGAGTTGTTGGACTGAATGGGAATGCCAAACATGCCAGAATTATAGACACTTTCTGTATCATGTTGCAAGATTATTTATAAAGCGTTGTGTACCTGCACAGCATAAATCAGGTTTTCATTCATCTGATGCTGGTGATCTTATCATCACCATATATAATTCCACTTGGCTAAGAAAACAAAAATCACCACATGAAGTTGTCTCATTAAAACAGAAGTGCTATGCTAAATTGATGATTGCTATTGATATATTTCATATCAAATCACAGTAGCAGTGCTCTAATTAAAATGGACTTGACTTTGCAATTCTATATTTGTGTTTACATCCTTTCGTTTACTCTAATTTTTGAATCTAAATAGCTTTCCATTTTCTCAGGGAAGAGAGTTTCTACCACCAAAACCACAGTCCTCCCGTAGAAAGAATTTTTTTATTAAATCTGTTACACTGTTTTTAATTTATCATTTTCACTGTGTAAAGATGTTTTTGTAATCTATTTTAAAATGGTAAATCAAATTGATTTATTTTTAAATGTCTAAACTAACATGTATTTCACTCAATGATAATGAATACTTCCCTTTCCTGGGAAAATGCTGACAGTCATATGATTAAGATATATTCATTTGAAAATCATCTTACATAATAAGCTATTGTGAAAAATAATTTTCATTAGAGTTCACATGGAGATTGTACAGATGTTCCAAGTGGAAGCTTTGTTGTTTTCAGTATATTGAACATTGTAGGCAGCAAACAACTGGAGTGTACTTGCGTGGGATGCCTTTTATCAGGACATTAAAAGTTGGCATATGAGCACTCTAAGATGATTGAATTTGACAGATAAAGATGTCTTTAAAAAATGCACTTACTCATGAGGAAGTACTCCACTATTTTAAATTATTTGTTTAACTCTCCTTAGCTTTTAAAAGTTTATTGAACACCTGTTCAACAATATTAGCATTTTTAGGTATCTCTTCTATTTAAATGTGATGGTTCTTTATTGTCAACAGTTTATGTCTTACACATAATATAATGATATTCTAAAATTTAATTACACTAATTGGTATAAGGTCATGGAAAAAATCATATAGGTCACATTTCCTGAACCATTCTCTAGGTATGTCAACATAATCCTGGACCTCTAGACAAAAACAGAAAACTGAGCCAATTTTCTTTTTTACCAATATCTGGATATTTGGCATCATATAGGTAAATTTTGGGGTTAACGATTCCATAAAAATTTTAGTTTATCTCAGTGTTTTGGTATTAAATGGAATCTTCCATTACATGATGCTTAAATGCATGCAAAACATACAAAATACAAAAAAAGAATAGTAGTGAAAGCAATTATTTTACTGACAATAATGGAAATTCTTAAAAATACGGAAATTTGGTTATGCAATGTACAGAACGACAGAAATATCCTTTTACCATACATGTACACTGGACTCAGAAGAAAGGAATAAATATGGGGAAAGATTAAAATATTTGTTTTATTTATTATATTAAAAGATATATAGAAGCAAGCTACATTTCCAGTTAGAAAGATACTTTTAGAAATTATGTCAGTGTATTCAGCAGTTGAATACTGCAAAAATATAGATACTTTTGATTAAGTAACTAAGTACACCTAAGTTTATTCTAGATGTTTATCACGTGAACTAAAAAGACTTGATTCCTGCTCCAGAGAAGTTTATAATGTGTAAGTATTTAAATAAATGTAAGTTTTCAGCCAGAAATATAAACTGTTACTACTGTACTTCCAACTATTCATTTTTCTTACTGTGGTAAGAACTCATAAGACTGTCCATGAATCCGATTTATAGACAGGCTTGTGTACTCATAATTGTCTCATGACCTTTATAATCTATCGGGTATCAATAATACCACCAATGTGAAAAATGATAAAAAGTCATTTGTAGATTGACAGTCTTTTTCAATTCTTGAAGTGTGCTGTGATTCATGAAAATGAAAACACCTAACTGTTGTTAAAAAACAGGACTTACAAATTTAAAGAACAGCTTCCCTTAAATTTGCAGAAGACTTCAAAGCTCTAATTCCACCAAATTAGAAGACCATAATAGGAATTAACACATATAAGCTCTTTTAGAGACATAAGTGGCATTCAAATATCTACTGTTAAAGTAGTTTCCATGGAAACTAAAATTGTAACTAAACTAAAATTAAGAAAATAAATTTCTTAATTCTAAGTACTAAGGAATGCTCTCTCTCAAAATATTCAACCTAAAGGTCCTGAATGGAAAGTATTAATACAATGTCATGTTTCTGAGAAGACAATTTAACAATATACTACAGTAATATTTTGGAAGAGTGTGTTTTCTTGCTCAGATGATGGAGCCATTTCTGCAACTATACTACAGGGGATACATTTGCAAAATATTCCTGAAATTAAGGAAAATTCACTTTAGCATTCTATTTGATTTGTAAATTTATTTGATCAAAATGCTCTCAATTAAGATATCCTTTGAGTGACTCACTTTTTTCCATCATCTATTCTAGAATATAATATTATCTCAAAATACTTTATCCAACCAACAAAATCAGTTTCTAAGTGTTCGCTAACGTGGGAGTGAAACAGTGAAAACAATTTCACAATCCTTTGCAAAATTCATTAGCATGAGTGCATTTTGCTGGGTTACAGTAGCTACAGATTTCATGTTCTATGACTTCAAAGGAATAGTGTGTGTCACGTACACATGAGCTAGAACCCAACACTTCAGTTATTTCTAGTACATTGATCTTTCAGCTCAATTCTACTGGTCTCTGGCCCTGTTTATAAACTTAAGTTTTACAAAAATAAAGCACTAAGGAAATGGTAGAAGTGTTTTATCTTCCTTTGACTTTAAGGTTTCTTCTAGAACGGAAGTTACCTTTCACAATTAAATCATTTCTCTTCCTAAATTCTTCATCCTCTACAGGTGTATAGTTATATTCTAAAATTATTCTGGTAAAATGTTTGTAAGCAGTATAATTGTCTATGCTGATCTTATGGCCAAATAAGAAATTCTGGTTTGACTTTATACTTTATTGATGCAAATAAAATATTTGATATTTGTATTAATTTCCTATTGATGCTGCAACAAATTATCACAAAATTAGTGGTTTAAAACAACATAAATATATTATCTTACCGTTCTAGAGGCCAGGAATCCAAAATGGGTCTTATGGAGCAAAAACCAGTGTTTCACCAGAGCTGCATTCCTTCTGGAAGCTCTAGAGGAGAATCTGTTTCCTAGCTTTTTTCAGCATCTTGAGACCACCTACATTCCTTGGCTCATGGTTTTTTCCTCCATCTTCAGAGCCAGCAGTGTAGCATCTTGAATTTTCTCTCCTGCTCTGACACTTTGTCTCCCTCTTATAAGGACCCTTGCGATTATGTTCTCCCCTCAGATAATCTGGGCAAGAACCTTTATTTAATTATATCTGCAAAGTCACTTTGCATGTAGGTAACACATTTATAGGTTTCAAGGATTAGGATATGGACCTATTGGGGGCCATTATTATGCCTACCACGATATTTAAGATAGTTCACTTTAACCTGCTATCCACACAATAATACATACATATATATACACACACATGCATGCATACATTCACACACACACATATACACACATAAGTTGTAAACATTTAGATAAAAGTATGAGGCAAGAAAACTATATTTAAAAGAGAACTTGAAGTTGTAATGATATTTTCCATGTAGATTTTTTTCCTGTCTTATTACTTCTGCCTGTACACTCATTTACAGTATATCTTATCAATGTCTCCTTTCATTTATCATTTTAGGGTTTTTTGTATATAAGTATATATAGTAATTATCCCATGTCTCATGACCATCTGTTTTGCTAGTGCTTTCTTTTGTTTTCATAATGTTATAGATTTTATTATTTACATAAAATCTTCACATTTTATTCATTTGAGATATATTCTAGTTACAAGTGCTTGTTTCCTCTGCTTATTTAATTTTACTCCTTTTCTTGTGCAGACACAGATAGTGCTTGTGGAATTTTTGCACATCACATTTAAAATATTCATCACTGAAAGAAAATATACTAAAAATATAAAACTGAGTAGCAACTTTAACATATATGTTGCCTAAATAGTTCTTTCCCTTATAAGTCCTCTGAAAATAAGCAAATAGTACACTTCTTCTATATGTACAACATACAGATAATCCAGAAAAAAAATTAGACAAAAAACTCTCTCTGAGGACCAACTTATAATAATCAAATTGGATTCCTCAGGATTACATGAAATGAAAGTAAATCTGATCTAAAATGTTTAAGGCCATTACTTATGTCTGGACATGACCATATAACCTGAAATTCAGAACTACATTGGGTGCATATTTAGACAAATGAGCCCTTATAACTGCAAGAGAAAAACGATGATACATTCTACAGATAATAAATAAATAATTCACACAGTGCTTTGAAATTCCATATTCTTTCCAAGCTTCATTCCTTTATGTCTCACAACACATATCATAGCTATTTTCATCTCTGGACCTTTACTCATGATGATTGTCTTTCCTGAAATGACTTCGCCTTTGCTCTCTGCTTATCTAAATATTATACATCTTTCAATTTCAATTATAGTAATGACTTCATCCATTTAATGAGTTACTCATTTAATGTCCCTTAAGTCTTTGTTTTCTTATCTGCAAAATGCAGAATTTCTGAAAGATCAAACAAAATATTCCAAGTAAAATTAATTTGTAAATTATAAAATGCTGTCCAAATAATAATAATTTTTAATACCTTAGACTACATTTGGATATATATGAGAGGTTCTGATATATCTTAGGTCTTATTCAACATGCTTAAGTTAAATATAAATTAAAAATAGGATACTTTACTTGATGTAAGAAAAAATATATTGCCTAATAGTGGAGATAGACAAATAAATTGCAATTATTAAACAATCATTAAACAAGATACATACTAGGAAAGGGGTTAGCAAAAGGTATTATAGAGCTTGGAGGAAGAGCACCTAAGTCAGGTTTGGAACAATAGGTGAAAATAATTTTATTATTGCACTGCTTCACTTAACATAATCCGTTAATATAGATAAGAACAACATAACCAACAAGTGTCCAATGTTCATATATTAAGAAAAATTCTTCTTGTAGGAGGAAGATTTCTAGTTCTTTTAAGAAAGATTTCATATATGGCTGAATCTTAAATCATCCTTCAGTTTCATAGAGAGCGAATGGAATCTCTTAAAATGATGAAAACACACTGTGTTTTGATGTCTATAAACGTGTGTGTGTGTTTGTAAGAAGGAGAGAAAGAGAATCCCAAATACGATTTGCAGAATTGAAAAGAAAATGAGAGAATTAAAAAATTTGGAAAAGAGCTCTAAAAAAATTATATATGGATAAACTCTAAAGGTTGTCAACAGGAGGACATTACCTTCTTTAAAATATCAGATAATTGGATTTTTAGAGATTGACGGAAATTTAGAGGATCTAAATTCAGAATTTTCCAAACTGTCCTCAAAATACATTTTGTCAGTAGGTATTTCTACCCACCCCCCAGTAGGAAAAATAAGGTTTATCTGATTTTTTTAATAGACTTTATTTTTAGAGCAGTTTTATGTTTACAGCAAAATTGAGCAGACGATACAGTGATTTCCCATATACCCCCTGCCCACACACATGCATAGCCTCCCACATTATCAACATCCCCCACCAGAGTGAACATTTGTTACAATTGATGAACCTACAGCGACACATCATAATCACCCAAAGTCCACAGTTTATATTACAGTTCACCCTTGGTTTTGTACATTCTATGGGTTTGGACAAACGTATAATGACATGTGTCCATCAATATAGTATCGTACAGAGTATTTTTACTGCCCTAAAAATCCTCCGTGATCTGCCTATTCATCTGTCGTTTCCCACAACCCATGGCAACCAATGATTCTTTACTATCTCCATAGTTTTGCCTTTTCCAGAATGTCACATAGTTGGATTCATATAGTATGTAGCCTTTTCAGAATGGCTTGTTTCACTGAGTAATATGCATTTAAGCTTCTTCCATGTCTTTCATGGCTTGATAACTCTTTTCTTTTTAGTGCTAAAAAATATTCCATTGTCTGGATGTGCCACAGTTTATTTATCCATTCACCTACTGAAAGTGACATAGCAATCTGATAAAAGAGGTATGATGACATAGTTTAAAAAGACTGTACTCCACTACTTTTTAGCTCTGTAAACACAAACAAATTTCTTAACATCTCTGTTTCTTCGTTTCATCATGTGTAAAATGAAGATAATAGTACATATCTTATAGACTTATTATGAGAGTAAATGAGTTAATATATGTAAGGCTTAGAATAGCTTTGGCACATAATAAAATCAGAAGAAATATTAGCTAGTATTAGCATTAGTAATAGAGTTTAGGCAAGAACAAATAACCAAATAAAGCTGAGTAATGTAAATTATTATTCCCATCAGTTTTTCATCTTAAATGCTAACTGCTACCTTAATAACAATAAGGCTAAAATTGTTATTAAATTACATTATTAAATTTAGGCTCTAACCTATTTACAAAGCAGACTTCAACCAGGACACTTATGAATAAACTATAAGTACTTTAATTCCTCAATTGTAGTTGCATTTACAAACTCACAAAGCAAACCTGATGTATTAATTAAGCTACATGACACTTGGAACTTCTGAGTTCTCAGTTTCCCACTTCTCATTTCGGTTATGACTAAAGAATACAGAATTAAAGCATTATTACAGGAGAATGCTAATCAAGGAAACAATTTCTTACACAAAAGAAAAATACCTTATTAAAACTCATATCCTAAACTTTGCTATTATTATTAGACTGGGTATTCATATGCAAAATCATCTAATAATTTAAATTTTTATTTTTTATTTTATAACCAAACTAGACCACAGTATCCTCTGAAGCTATTTTCTTCTAAAATATAGTATAAATAATGTGGCCTTCAACTCACAAATTGCCAGTACTAGTATCTATTAGAATTTTTAATCCTTAAAACTAGAACTTTTTTGTGCTTATGCAAAAATTATTAATGTTTATCTTCAAACTAAGCCCACTCTGAAAAATGTTATATAAAGTAGAATAATTAAATAGAATATTTTTCCATATGACTTATTTAAGAGCATAATGAAAGGATACGTCTACAAACAAACTAAATAAGCCAAGTGTTATGAGTTGAATTCTGTTGGCCAAAAAGATACGTTGAAGATCTAACCCCCCATGCCTATCAATGTGACCTTATTTGGAAACAAGATCTTTGCTGATGTTATCAAGTTAAGATGAGGTCACTACGGTGGGTCCTAATCAAATATGATTGGTGTTCTTATAAGAAAAGGGAAATTTGAACAGAAACACAGAGAGGAGAACACCATGTGAAGACACAGACAGAGAAGCTCAGGCAGTTGAAGACAGAGGCAGAGATTAGAATGATGCTCCCCCGAGCCAAGGAATGCCAGGAGCTACCAGAAGCTGGAAGAGGAAAAGAAGAATCCATCCCTAGAGGCTTTGAAAGGAGTGTGGCCCCGCAGACTCCTTATTTTGTACTTCTTGCCTCCAGAACTGTGAGAGAATAAATTTCTGTTGTTTTAAGCCACCTAGTTTGTGGTACTTTGCTACAGCAGCTCTGAGAAACGAATACACCAAGATTGTATTGCTGTTCATGTTTTAGCATTAGGTGGAATAAAAGTAATTATTTTCCTGCATGCAGAGTCCCTTAAAAACAACATGAGCACATGTGAATGGGTTCCGATGGAAGTAAAAAAAATGCTCTGAGAATCCTTTCACTGAATTTAACATGGCACAGACACAGAGGAAAGGTTATCATGAAAACAAGGGCAGGGGCTGGTGGGAGAGGTATCTGAAGTCCTAGAGATACAAATTTTTCTCATAACATATGGGTTATCTACCATTAGGAAGAGTATCCATTGTTAGGAAAAGATAAAACAAAAGTGACATCAAAATAATGTATTTTCTTCCCATCTTTACTAGATTTACCATTATATCTATATTTATTACTAGGCCTTTATTTACATATATCTTAAAACTCCACGATATTGTTACAAAATATGCATAGTATCTAACAGGGACTCCAGGAAATCTCTCAAATTACATCACATTTTTGTGGTCATAAAGGGATATTGAATTCCCCAAAATTGTAGTTCTCACTATGAAAATGGAAATGTCATGCCAGCTTTAGTTAACAGCCACCCATTTTTTGTTTTGCTTTATTCTCTCTTAAATATCATAGGGGAAAACGCCATTACATTAAGAAGAAGTCAATACTAATGATTCAGAGCGTTCCTCAAGCCAGAAAAACAAATATGAAGTCTCTAAAAAAGACCCTGATATTACTCTGACAACAAATACTACCTTCAAAACAGGTAGCCAACAATAAACAGTTTTATCCTATCTCTTCGATTTGTCTGGGCAGTCTGTGCTTTCTTATTGAGCTATTCTTTGTAAGATCTCTTTCGATTCACAAAACCTTTTGCATTTTAATGGGCTAGAAATGTGCAGCAATAATACCATTCCTATTGATTCAGACCCTTTCTGAGGCCCTATGCCTAACCCGCTCCCACTGGAATGAAGGGGCCGGGTAATGAAAGAGTCAGCACAGGGCAACGCGCCCACAAGCAGATAAGTTGAAGACATCTGTTTTATTTGTCCACACACATCACATCTCGTGATCTCTGCTGTTGGTAAAAAAGCACTATAGTTTTTTCTGTGTCATCAAATATGTATACGGGAATTGCTCACTGTGGGGGTACATGGCCATATTCTGACCCTCTGTCTCTACTCACCATGGACCACTGTTGGGACCTGGAGAAGACTTTGAAGACAATTGAGACTTAAAGGTTTCAGAAAACGAGCGTAGGAACAGCCACTATAAGAAACACCATGAGGAGGGTTGCCACTCCTGCAGAGCCCAAGGTGAAGACCTTCAATCTCATAGTTGCTGAGAGGAGGGGCAGCAGCTACAGATCCACCTTGGATGAATGCCCTCAGCATATGGCTAACTGCTCCCCTACTCTGCTTTTCTAACACCAGAGAGGAATTACGGTACCAGGCTGAAGCTGCCCCTGCACATCTTGACCTAGAGAAACCACAATGGGACTTGTCTTCCTCCTCCTCCAGACTTCACCACACAGCTTCCTGACAGCCTGGGAATCTATTCACTATGCACTTTCCAACTCTATTTTCTTTTGCCTGATAATCCACCATCAGATCCCAACAGCAAGGTCTACAAGAAGAATCCTATACACAGATGTATCAGTCAAGGTCCAAGCAAGAATCAAATGATACACTCAAATGGTACAAGTTTTACTGAAGGGACTACTTAAAAAAGTGTGGGCAGAAAGTAGGAAAAATCACAAAGCAGAGTTCAGTACCTCCAGGCACGGTTTCCTCCTAGGCCTGAAAGACTAAAGAGAGAGAGTATTTCCTGGAATCCAGAAAGAGAGAACTGTGTGGAGAAGGCCTCATGATAGATGTTAGAATCTTCAGTTTAAAGACTTAGCCAGGCCACAGTGACCTCACAGGCATAGAGCTCAGAAGAGAAATATCCTGACTCCATACTCCTTGCCAAAACACTTCAGGAAGCCAAAGGGCAAAATCCTATTGATGGAGTCCATATAGTACAGCTTTCAAGGGCACAGAGCAAGGGAAAAAAAGGTGTAGAGGTATTCATAAGAGAAAATGAAAGATCATGAAACTTAACATGAAAGATATCACTTTCATGAAAGGGTAAAAAGATAGACATTTTGTTTTTTACATGCTATGAATACATAAAATATACCATCCTTATCCCCTATTTAAGACAATTAATCCAGTACTATTTCTACCACACAAAAATTAGATTAAGATAAAGAAAGTTGAACACAAGAAGAGTAGTGAGCAATAAATCTTATATAATTGCTAGTTAAATATAAATTGATGAGAATGTGACTGATATCCATAACATAAATATTAAGAATTCATAAATCATAATAAACATACTTTAAAAGTTTATAGGAAGACTTAATAATAGTTTGAAGCTATACTTTAAAACTATTTAACAGGACACAGAAGAGGGGAAGAAAGATAGTCAAGATTAAGGTATCTAAAGGTTTCATCTCGATGAGGGAAGCGAGCATTTCAGACAAGGGGCACAGTGAATTTTTCATTTTAATATATAAGTACAGAAATCTAGATTAAAATGTAACTGTTAGAAAGAGAGTAATTAAAAATAAACTTGATGGGGGCGGGCCCAGTGGTGCAAGCGGTTAAGTGTGCGTGCTTTGCTTCAGCGGCCCGGGGTTCACAGGTTCAGATCTCGGGCGTGCACCAATGCACCGATTGTCAGGCCATGCTGTGGTGGCATCCCATATAAACTAGAGGAAGATGGGCACGGATGTTAGCTCAGGGCCAATATTCCTCAGTAAAAAAAAAAAGAAAAAAGAAAACAGGAGGATTGACATCAGATGTTAGCTCAGGGCTGATCTTCCTCACACAAAAAAATAAATAAATAAACTTGATGAATCAACAAAAATAAGTAAAGGAAAAGGCAATTTTTTTAAATAATTAAAGTATAATGAAAGGAACACAGGAAATATATTATCTTTCAATAAATACAAATGTTGTAAGTAACTTTATTAAAAATAAAGACTCACATTGGTTTCAGGATTGAAATCCAGTCATTTACTATTTATAAAACCACACTTCAAAAATGCAAATGATAGAATGGTGATAAAAGGATGATGATGATGATATCAGGCCAATGGGGGGAAAACGTGTGAAAGAGAGTAGAAATGGTGATATTAGTGTCAAGTAACTTGGTCTATGAGCCCAGAGTCAAAAAAAAATAATAAATAACATGCAATTTGCAATCATGATAGATATAATTCTAAAAAAATATAAAATAGTCATTATTATTGTTTATCAAATATAATGATGAAATACATAAGACAAGAAGTCCCAGATATAGGAGATTATATCTTATAGAGATTGTGAGATAGACCCACGATCATTGCCTGATCACATTATTTTACATATTTTTCATAAAAAAGTAAAAATTATGTAATTTTAATAATAATTAACAACTTCTTTCAATTGCCATTCCAGAATATTAACTCATAGAATCTTATGGCTTATATGACCACTAAACATTTAGAAAAACAATTGCATATTTGGTCACACATACGCTTCAAATAATTCCAAAAATTACTTATTTTTAGTTACATTCTTTGGTCATGCAATAAAATAAAAATAAATTTAAAAGCTTCTTTTGTTGTTAGAGCCATGGAGTGGATTCCAACTGCTAGCATCGCTGGGTCTTGTTTTGCACCATCCTTTAACCCTCAGGTGCTTTATCAGACAGTGCTCCCCTGGGATTCATAGGGTTTTCATAGCCAATTTTTTTGTAAGTGGGTTGCCGGCTCCCTCTTCCTAGCCTGTCATAGTCTGGAAATTCTGCTGGTATGTGAAACACCAAATACCAGTGGCATAGCTTTCCACATCACAGCCACAGGCAGCAGCTACAGCATGCCAACCTACAAATGAGTGGTGTGGTTCCCTGACTGGAAATGAATCCAAACCATGGTGCTAAAAGCGCAGTCCTTACCTACTAGACAACCAAGGTTAGCTCAAAAGCTTCTCGCAAATTAATAATTATGCCTCTAAATAACCAACAGTTCAAGGAGTAAAACAAAAAGGAAATTACAAACTGTGGAAAAGTGAACAAAAATGGAAAATCTATCAAAATCAATGGCATACAGTCAAAATTATTCCCAGTGATTTCATAGCAGAGTCCTAACTTTTAAGGAACAAGTGAGCTCATGACAGTCAAAGTTATTCAGAATACGAAAAAAAAGGAAAACATCCTAAATTATTTTACAAAGTTAGCAAAGCCCTAATAACAACATCAAATAAGATAGGAAAAAAATTACTTATAGGCCCATGTCATATATAAATATAGATGAAAAATTCTAGGTAAAATACTACAAATACATTCCAGCAGTGCATTAGAGTAATGCAACTTGGACAAACAGATTTAAGCCACAAATGCAAGGGTAGATCAATACTAAGAATTCTCTAAATATATTTTATTGCAGCAATAAGTTAAAAGATAAAAATGTATAATTATATAAACATATTTTGAATACATATGGGGTAAAATTAAGCAGCCAATCATAATTTTAATAAACTTGAAGTAAAATAGATTAGAAAAAAACTAATAATTTTTATACATGATTTTTTAAAAAATCTTACACAAAATTCATGTTAAATTCAAAAATACCAAAAGCATTGCCAAAAAAATCACGACCAAGATAGGAATGTTAATCTTGATAATTATTTAGCACTTTGGGAAATTTTATCAAATCCAACAATCCAATTAAGAAAATAAGCTGCATAAGTGTTGAAAAAGAAGTGATAGAAATTACCTATTTATTTGTCAGGTGACATGATACATACTTCTAACCTTCAAATGACTCATCCAAAACAAAGATATACACATACAAAACAAAAATATGGCATTTGTATGAATATAGAATATATGTGTGTGTATAAACTTAGACGTATACAGTCACGTGTCACTTAACGATGGGGATACATTCTGGGAAATGCGTCGTTAGGTGATTTCATCATTGTGCGAACATCTTTACACAAACCTAGATGGTAAAGCCTGCTACACACAGGCTATATGGTACTAATCTTATGAGAACACCATCATATATGCTGTCCATTGTTGACCAAAATGTCGTTATGCAGCGCTTGACTGTAGTGTATATGTGTTTTATTATAGGTGTGCATTAAAAATGAAAATCAGAATTAAATCTCATTCATGCTGGTGACAATACGCAAAATATCAGAGCAGGAAGATTTAACATCATAAAATACCATGCTCCAAAAGTTATGTTTAATTTTAAGTAAATTCCAAAGTATCAATGAGTTTGTGTATATGCGTGTGTAATAGGATTAGAATATATTATTTAAAAGTTCATTTGGTAACACAAATGAGAAAGAACGTTGAAGCTATTTTCCCAAAGGAAGAATACTATGGAGGCATTTTCTCTATTTGATTTGATAAATTAAAATAAAGCTACTACACCAAAACAGTATGGCATTCTCAGAATTAAAAAATAGAGGTAGGAAAGAGAATGGGGAGCCTACAAAGTATATATTGGGAACTGAATGTATGAAAATTGTAGCTTTCCAATGCAGTGGATATAATTCTAATTACATAATAAACAGTATTGGTGCAATGGACTATTCACCTAAAAAAATATCATTGGATTCTCTGGCGACAACAGTGATTACGACATATCCCAGAGAGAGTAAAGATTTCAACACAAAAAGCACAACTAGCCAGGGGTTAGAGGGAAAGAGGGAGGAATGGGCAGAGCACAGAAGATTTTTAGGACAGTAAAACTATTCTGCATTGTACTATGATGGTGGATACATGTCATTATACTGTGGTCAAAACCCCGAAAACGCACAACACCAAGAGTGAACTCTAATGTAAAATATGGGCTGTGGATGATAACGATGTGTCAACGTAGGTTCATCAGTTGTGACAAATGTACCACTCTGAGGGGGGATGTTGATAATGGGGGAAGCTATGCATGTGTCGAGGAGGGGGTATATGGAAACTCTGTAATTTCTCCTCAATTTTGTTGTGAACATAAAATTACTCTAAAAAATAAAGTCTATTTTTTTAAAAGTATACCTGTAAAGTGATTAGAAGAAAAATAGGAGAATTGTAACCTTGGGACAAGACAGTTAAGATAGAAATGAAAGAAAAATAGGAGAATTGTAACCTTGGGACAAGACAGTTAAGATAGAAATGATAACGAAAACACTGGCACATTTACAGCATAAAAATAGTAAAATTAAATATATATATTCATGCTATGGAGTATTATGCAGTATTAAAAGGGACAGATGGTTCTCATTGTATACCTCTTTGGGCATGAACAATGGAGACAAGTTGCTCAGGTTTAAATCTTGACTAAGCTCCTTACTACCTGTGTGACCTAGGTATAGTTATTTAATTTCTTTTGGCTTCAGTTTCCTGATCTAGAAAATGAGGATAATCATAATAAAAAAAAAAATCTACCTTTTGGGGTTATTACGGGGACTAAATGAGTTCATATATGTAAGGCACCAGAAAAGTGCTTGGCATCTATTTAAGCAGTATATAATGTTAGCCTATATTTGTGCTTATATTACTTTTTTCAACGAAATTATTTTATAAATAAATATTCACACGTAAACATGGTCAAAGTATGTAGCCTAAATGAAGAAATTGATTTGAAAGCAGAATAATACACGTTGTAAAAGAAACCAAAAAAATCTATATGATAAAATATAAGTTTTAAATATTTATATGCAATTTTTAAAGCAAGAAAAGGTACACTCCAAACTAATGATGATTACCTCAGGGAAGTGAGATTTGAAGAACTAAAGAAAGAAACAAAAAGGGTTTTTGCTCAGAGATTATTGCAGAGATCAATTACTTGCATAAAGAAATAACAAAATTTCATCCATATGGTTAATATGCAATAAACTTAGCATAATATTATGAACATATGTTAAACTTTCAAAACAAGCTGCATCAGAAGACCAGCAGTTACCCACAAGATAAACGATGACAAAGAGATGCTCCATTGGGAAATCCTTCCAGCACCTGCATAAGACTGTATGAGACTGTATGTGCTGTGTGCATTCTCGGGGGCTCCCCTCGTGTGACTGCCATCACACAGCCTTTCCTAGAGACACAGTGTTGCATGAAATGAGAACTACCTTATACATCTATAGGCAATGTATTAAAAAGAAAATGGTTGTCATTTTTTCCCCTTTGTGTAATTATAATTAATAAACCAGGTGTTAGCTAGGAATTTTATATGCATTATGTATTTTAAGCAGTGCAACATCTGTTCAAGGTGGGCACTGTGGTTATCACTGTTTCCAGATGAGGGAACTGAAGCTAAGAGAGTTTAAATAATCACAAAAGGTTGCAGTTGATAAAAAGTGAGGCCACTATTTAGATCTAAAGCATTTTTCTCTGTTTTAGGACTTTAACCTAGGACTTGAACCATACATGCAGTATATGGGAAGCAATTTGTGTCTAAATCTGCCCAAGAGTGACCTAAGCATCACTTCTGAATCCTGACAGCCCAGTGTACCAGACCAGCAATCTAGCTTCACGCCTCTCTAGACTTCTCTTCTCCCCTGTTCCATACTGAAGGGGACAGTCTTGCCATTATACCTCTACTTCATTTTTGGATGCCTACAAGTATCAAGTGATTATGACACTAATTCTAACTGACTGTAAACAGCAGCAATACCAAAAATCATTGTTGCTATTTTAAAACCATGTGTATACAACTGAGGTAAACCTCTCCGGCAATTAATATGCCCTCCACGTTAATATATGCTCTATCGTATTTTCCATTTGCTTACACTATTATTTGAGTATGTTCTGTAAATCCACGACATTGATTCCTTTGTAACTTTAATTCCTTGCTCCAATATTTTATTCCTCATCCCACAGGTACTTCCACAGGTTGCTTTGCTAGGTATGTGTGTTTCTTTCTTTCTTTTATTATTTTTGTTAATATGTTTTATTAACATATTCTTGTTGTCTCTATTACTGACATTTCCTTTGCTATGCTGTCTTCTTAGTTAGTACAACTTTAGAATTTTTAAATCCTATTTTAGAAAAAATATGGTATTTGGGATCAAAGACTCAGATTCAAACATCTAATTCACAGATATCTTTAACTGATTTACTGTAGTTAAGTTACTGAATATTATTTTTCTTTCTTTATACATAAAATGGGGTAACAGTATTACCTAACCAGTGTCTTATTTGAAGATGAAATAATATGGTACATGAGAAAAGACTATTAAAAATACAATGCTAATTAAAATTATATTAATGATGGTAAGTATAATTTGTTCATTCAACTAACATTTATGGAACTCTTACTATGTGCAAGGCATATGTGAGGTGCTAGGGATAGAGTGAAAATATGGTTGTTTAAGCATAATAGGCATTAAAAAGCTAAGTGTACAATTGTTTACATACAATTGTGCTACATGCTATAGAGAATTAGAGGTTACTTAAGAGCACGTAACAGAAGAATTTGACCTAGTCTGTTGGGAAACATCTTCCTTAAGAAAGTGCTATTACCATTATAGGCTGAATTGTGCCTCCTCAAAATTCACATTCATGTTGAAGCTCTAACTTGCTGTACCTCAGAATATGACTGTATTTGGAAATAGGGCTTTTAAAGAGGTGATTAAGTTAAAATGGCCCATTAGGGTGGACTCATATCCAATCTGGATCGTGTCCTTATAAGAAGAGGAAATTTGGATACACAAAGAGACATCAGGGATACGAACTCACAAAGAAAAAACCATGTGAAGCCACAGCAAGAAGGTGGCTGTCTGCAAGCCAAGGAGAGAGGTCTCAGAAGATGCCAAACCCACTGACATTGATCTTAGACTTGTAGCCTCCAGAACAGTGAAAAATAAAGTTCTGTTGTTTAAGCCACCTAGTGTGTGATATTTTGTTATGGCAGCCCTAGCAAACTAATACATTTATATTATTTTAAAAATAAACATTTTAACTTCTAGCTCAGTTAATTGATGGTCATGCAAGTTGCATACAAAGTGTATACCCCTTGCTGACTTGGTAACTCTATATCCTCGTTGTAGAGAATGCCTAGTTTGCAGTCCTATATTTATTGGGTGGGAATAGTAATTCCATGTACTTATTAACAAATCAACAGTGAGTACTGCAACACTGCATAAAGTAGTTGATGGATCTGGATTTATTAAGAAAGAGATTCCTCAGAGAGTTTTCTGATGAATGCAAATTTTAAGAGGGAAGGCTCTACGGAAACTTACCCATCTTGCAAAGTTAGTCTGTCGTTCTTGAAAATCATCTCTAAGGGTCTCTTGGGGGCATATACATGCAACTTAATCCCACGTTCTTGGCAGTGGTATCTTTAATTCCTGCACATTCATAATAATACTGGGAAGACATCACAAGGGAAAATCCTGATTGACTTTAATACCAATAGCATTCAATCCTACAGCCATATTTAGCAATGTTGACATGTTTGCCCTGTCATTTTTTCAATACTTCTTGATATAAGCTTATTTGATTTATACATTTTTAACAGCTCATCAGGCACAATTGCTGCTGAATGCTGCATAAAATTAAAACGCAGTAATTACATGTTAGGCAAGATCTTTAAAACTTGACTTATTTTCACATATATATGACGATATGTCTGAAATCAAAATATCTAGGTTGAAATATCAAATTATCTAGGTTGAAATTCTTAAAATATAAGAAGTGGTGTCTCAAATAAGTGGTTCTGAAGCAAAATAATAATGGTAAGCACTTTTTTAAAAGAAATATTTTTAAAATATCCTAATTGTAATATCTCTTCTTTGATCCAGGACTTTTAAAGTCTAAATTCAAGGAAGCAGGCTACCTTCTCCATCAAAATAACTATTTAAAAAAGAAAGCAGGAGGAAATCTGTTAAGAGTGGTGCGTTTGACCTAAATTGCTATATTAGATTCAATCATTTCACCTTAAGTGCTTTGGAACTTAAATGCAGGTGATAGTGTAGTTTCACATTTACACATTTGGATATATCAGGATATCAGAACATAGAAGCCTCTATTTCTCCCTTTTTCTTTTCCTTCTTTTTTTCTTTCCTCTCTACTCACCAGGATACTTCTGGGACAGCAGCTATTTAACCTTGAGGCTAAAATGTTTTCTTGGTAATGTCTGGCAGTTTTCAGAGTCAACTAGGCTCACTATTTATCAAGGAAGACAAAGAACTCAATTTAGTAAGTGATTATAAGTGAGAAACCACTCCACCTATCTAAATCTGCAGGCTATTCACAAACAGATTCTTCTTTTGTGTTTTGCTATCCAAACCCAATCTTTCTCTTCATGGACTGGAAATTACATACATAACCTAGAGGGGGGTAGTCTGCACATCTGCAGGAAGACAGTAGTTGGTGTCCAGTCACAAAATGGGTTGCATGTGTTTCATATCTGAAGAAAAGTTTTCCATTGAGGCTTGCAAGAATTCAGCCCCTATTGTTCCTCCTTAAGCCTCTGACTAAACTCTAGTTTTCCAAACAAAGTCTGAACTACAATCCCAGTCTTGCTGCTCCTCTATCCTGATCTGTAACTAAAAATGGTAGGCCTCCCTCCACCATCTGAGAATTTGAACAGTAATCATCTAAACTTCAATTTATCTGCTCCATTTTGCCTTATAAAATCTTTAAATTCATTGCTCTCTGCAGTACGCTCACGTTAAAGCTGTCCTTACTTTGCAATATTTTAATCAAGACTCGAGCTAATAGCTTTGGTTTTTGTCCTTCCACTGGTATACTTAAGAAAAAGAGACTTCATTTGGAACAAAAAGTTAGGTGTAAAAATAAATGTTCTTAGGTAAAAAAATCGACCAAGAGGTAACTGTAGATTGTTAAAGAGACAGGCAGTGTAGCATTGGGCAAAAGAGTGGAAAGTGTCCAAGATTTGAAATCAAGAAAAGCGCCTTTGTGCTCAGCTCTGCCACTGACCTGGTATCTGCAAGTGCTGCACGAATGAACACAAAAACAATTTTCTCCTCTGTAAAATAAGAAAGCTTGGTTACTCTAACCACCCAAAAGTTTATGATACTGGAATATCTAAGAAAGGAGTAGGAGGATAATGTGAGAGGAAAAAAATGAAATTTACCAAGAAGTTATTTGTTTCCAGGAGTACTTCCCAAGAAAGTACAGGTGAAGTAACAATAAAAATGAATGTTGTGAATTTCTGATGGCTTTAATTAAAATTTTCAGGACATTTTTTTGGCTTTACAGACCATAGATTAGTATTATCAATACCAACTTAGCTTAGTATTTCCACTCAAAACAAATTCAAATGTAAGAACTTCTTTTCTACCTATATTCTCCTCAACCACTCCCCGTTATGCAAAGGCAGAAGAAGAAACAGTAAATATGTAAATAGGTTATATTTCTCTAGGCTCTATAATTCTATAGTATCACAAAAATGCACTCATGTCTTCAAACAATTACATTTTTAGACCATATCGCCAAGAACTATATGGGTCTATAGTTAGTACCAAGGACTTCTTTTTTTTTTTTTTCCTTCAAAAACAATGTTATTTAATTTTGGAGAGAAAAAAGGGTAAGCATTTTTTTGCTTTCTCTATCCTGATAACAAAATTCTTTCTTAGTTCCCAGGGACTCGGAAGTGAAATAGCGCTCTGAATTGCTGAAGAATGAGCACTTCACACAGATGTCGGAGTGAGAATGACGGGAAGAGGCGAGGGCCAACTACAGCATCCTTTCCCTTTAGCTGTGAACTTGACATGACCTTAGGGGTGATTTTAATAACATGCTTGAGATCCCCTCGTGTTCTTACATAACTGGTATGATATGATATTGGACATAAGTAATTAAACAATAATGTGTTCAGGGAAGAGCTTAATGTCACACAGTAAATGCATGATGCTGAGGAAATGCAGGAACCTATTTTCAGCTCAGACTCCAAGTAGAAAGAGGTTCTTGGTCATTAAGTGTCTTGGACAGCCTCCAAATCATGGCTACAGAGGACAAGACTGCTGGTAGGAATATATTGATGTTATGGAAATAAGGCAGTCTAGAGTTTATTCAACCATATCCATATGTGTGTGTGTGTGTGTGCATGTGTATTTCTCATTACAGCACTATTCTCAACAAATGCTGCACAGAGCCCCACACTAAAGAACCTCTTCAGTTACTGTTAAATTCAGATACATGGCCCAAGTGAGTTCTACCTATTCCAAGCTGTCATTGAGATATCTAGTGTGGGCAAAACCATGGAACCAACACTGCTTACAGAATTCTGCCTAATCAAAGGGATATTTCTATCTCAATATACTACACTTTAACCCTAAAAACTCCTTATACAACTTTATCACTTCAATGATGATCTAGCACTTTCATTACGATCATGAAATAACAGACACTATACTACTAGTTTCACATTACTTTTCCCCCCTGTATTTTGTGCATATTACTGTCCTGCTTTTTTGGAATGGATTATTCAGTTTTCCACAGCTTCCTAGCAGGTCAGCAAGGCACATCTGTAAGTTAATACCATATAGTTCTTTATGTAAAACAAAAAATTTAGCAGCATGTGAAATTCAGCTGACAAAGTAATATTAATTATTAAAATATGACCTGACATTTATTTTTATGTGCAGATTGTGTACTCAGGTGTTTTACAGTAATTATTTTTTTAATTATCATATCAGCCCTATTTTCCTTATTTTGTAGCTAATAAAACTGAGGATTTGACACTTTAAGTAACTTGTTAAGGTGACACTGGTGAGACGTGGTAGGGCTGAATTTCAATCTCTTGAGACAGACTCCATAACCCATTCATTTATCATTAATTTAGAAGGAAAAGTCCACTGTCTTTCTAATTTAGGGTATTTCCTTAGTAGGCTGTAACTATTACCAGCAATAGAGGATGTGATTTTTTTTTTCCATCTGATGATAATCATAGCCAATATTTACTGAGTACGACCATTACCCTAGGTAGTTTCAATGTAACAAACTTAGTTCTCACAAGAAGAACATAAGATAGATACTTTTACTTTCCCTATTATACAAATGAGTAAACTAAAGCATAGAGAATGAATGATACTTGCTCAAGTATCATAATCTTTAAGTAGTGGAAACGGGATTCAAACCCAGGCAGTCTGGCTCCTATGTTCCTGTGGTTACGTTTCCACTAGAATGCCTCTAAAAGAAAAAAAAGTGAGGGGGAGGAGAGAGGGGGATTTAGGAGTAGGGTTCTTTTAAAAGCACTTTATTTTCTAATGCTGAAAAGTTTTAAATATATTAACAATATTATCTGCCATTTATTGAGAAATGCAAGAGGCATCAAAGAAGTAAAGCTTAGGAAACAACTTTTTAAAATTGCCCAAGGTTACAGAGCTAATATATACAGGTGACAAAATTCAAATCTAAGTCTTTTCGAGTCCATAATGCAAACTCTTAATTTTAGAGTCCTAAAATATTTTATTAATGTATATGTAATGTACATGTATATAAGGTACACACGCCTACACATACACCACATACCATATATTCAGAACTATATATTATTTGCTACATAGGTATCTGCCAATCCATTTATAGGATATGCTCAAGTAAGCTAATAATAAAGTGTATTAGTTCATTCCACTGTATAAATTAATTGATCACCAACCCATACTGTCTTTTTTCTATTTAAAATTTTGTATTATTTTCATTTCAAAATGAGATCTTTAGTTATTGTTGATATTAGATACCTAACCTAGTTGATCTCAAATGACAATTATAATCAAGATCTGGTACCCAGATTGGGCAAAACTCCCTATGGAATAGTGCCTGGGAGAGACCTTCTCCTGTTCAAATGTGTCAGATATCATGATAGTACTAAAGTGGTGACACACTAAATTAATGTAAGTTACACTAAGATACAGAGTTACAAAGTACAGGCAAGGAGACAAGGCCTGTGTACTTGAACTGTAACAGCTGGAAAAACAGTCCAGTCAAAGAATCTTTGTGTCCAGTTGAAAGGAGTGCTCTACCCTCAATGAGAGTTGTATCCCACTGCCATCTGGGGCAGAGGAGACCTTAGCTTTAGACAAAAAGCGATTGTGATATAATTTTTACCTCAAAACTAAAATAATTTCCTGAGAATATGCAGAGTAAAATCTTTCAGAGTCCCAACTACCTCTGTTCTCACTGTAACTCCTTGTATCGTTTACCAGAATATGTACTAGTCTTGGAATAAAATAATTTCTGGGTTTAATTCTCAGCCTTAACACTATTAGCTGTGTAATTTGGTAAAGTCACTCCACTCTCTAGGTCTCAACTTCCTCATCTGTGAAAAAGAGATCAAAATAGTTGGCAGCATTATTCACAGCACTATTATACAGATAAAATCGATAAGACGCAAACGTCCTTTTTAAAGTATATAAAAAATGATTATCTGCATTTTGTCATGTAAGTACATGTTATATTTTACTATGCTGATGACAAATAAATATGTATTTATTTTCTTAAAAAACCCATTTTATCTCCTTAATATTAAATCAAATTGCTGAGTAGAGAGACGTGTTCTTCAGATCTTAGCTACCTAAACAATGCAAGAGGATTAACTAAAGCACATCCCTCAAGTTGAAGAATAAAGGAAGACTCTATCAGAAGGATACTGGGCAAACAACCCAAGAGAAAAAAATGCTGAATTTCAAAACAGATATTTCAAGATACATATAAATGTCAAATAAACATATCAAAAGATGTTCAATCTGATTTGTAACCAAGAAAATGAAAATTAAGATCATAATTTTCCACACATAAGAATTAGTAAAAATTTAGAACACAAATCATACTAAGTGTTGATAAGGATAAGGATCAGTGAGAATGCTTACATACTGCTAAAAGGAATGTGAATCATAGAGAACATTTGAAAAAAAAACGTTGATATGTTTTCCTTGAAAGCTGAACACATGTGTACCCTACAACTCAACCATTTCATTTCTTTGCTCTCTTTAGCAGTCAAGTTCCTTAAATGAAGAGTTGGCTATAGTCCCTTTCTGCGTTTCTTCCATTCTCCATTAAAACCATTCCAACTAGGTTTTTGTCTTCACTACTCTATTAAACCTGCTCTTGTTAAGGTCAACACTAACTTCCTCGTTGCTGAAACCAATGTTTGACTCTCAATCCTCCTTTTAACTGACCTACGAACAGGCTTAATTTTCCTCTTAACTCATTGGCCACTTCTTTTCAGCTTCCTTTGCTGCTGCTTCCTTTCCCCCCAGATTTCTTAATGTTAGAATGCCCCAGGGAAATGTCCTTGCTTCTCCTCTCTTCTCTGCCTATATTCACACTCTTGGTGATCTCATCCAAGCTCATGATTTGAAATTCTATTTCTATATCAACAACCACATTAGGCCTAAAACATCCTCTTGAAATATTAAATTATGCATGTAACTGAACTCTTGTTTTGCCTTCTAAGCCTATTCCTGCCACCTTCCCCATATCTGTTCCATTTGCACAGTCTAAAAACCACGGGGTTATCCTTCCCTCTTCTCTCTCTCCCACATTGCACATCAATCTATCAGAAAATCCTGATGACTCTCTCTTCTAAAGATAACCATTCACCACCTCTTCTGCTACCACCATGGGCAGGGCCGCCATCTCTAACTAGGATGATGGTAATACCTCCTAATCACTTTCCCTACTTGCAACTTTGCTCCCCTCCTCTGCTGTAGTCTCTAAAGTAGCCAGAAGGACTCTGTGAAATGCAAGAATTATGTACCTCTCTGGTCAGCAACACCCTGTAACGGCTCCCCATTTCACTCAGAGTAAAATCTAAAACTTTTACGGTTAACTCTAAAACCTTCAATGATCCAATCATTGTTACTTCCACTTCATCTCCCTCTGGCTCACTCTGCTCTGGTCTCTTTGCTGTTTTCACCACACCAGGCATGCTCCCGCCTTTGGGCTTTTAACTAGCTGACCTCTCCTCCTGAAATTCCCTTCCTTCAGATATCCACATTGATAACTCCCTACTTCCTCTAAGTTTTCGCTACAACGTGCCTTCACGAGGCCCATGCTGGCCACTGTATTTAAAATTCCTCACCTCTCTTTCACTCCTGGCACTCCCAATACCACTTATCCTGTTCTACTTTTTGCTTTTCATTTTTTAATTTCATATAATCTTCTAACATATAATTTATATATTTTTTATGTTTGTTTTGGATAGTCTGACTCCATTAGCTGGAATATATTCTTAATAATGTCTGGAATGTTTGTCTTTTTTTTTTAATAGACAATTTTTTAGAGCAATTTTAGGTTCACAGCAAAATTGATGGAGCAGAAAGTACAGAGATTTCCCCTTATACTCCCTGCTCCCACACATGCACAGCCTCCCCATTATCAATATCCCCTACTAGGGTGGTCCATTTGTTACCACTGATGAACCTACACTGACACATCATCATCACCCAGAGACCACAATTTACACTGACTTATTCATGGTGTTGTACATTTTAGGAGTTTGGACAAATGTATAATGACATGTATCCACCATTATAGTTTCATACAGAATATTTTCACTGTCCTAAAGATCCTTTGTACTCTGCCTATTCATCCCTCTCTCCTCATTACTCTTTGCCTTTTTATATTTATCCAAATAGCTTAGAACAGTATTTGAGACAGTAGGGGCTCAAAAAATATATTTTGAATAAATAAATGGATTATACCATTTGGTATATTCCGTAGAGAAACTCTTATTAGCTGTCCAATTAAAATCTATTTAATTAAGCTTTTGGTTAAATACAGCAGGAATGATAGGAACCTCCTCTCCCATTCTCTCACCCAGGTTACTCAACTGGGTTTAAGCCTAAAAATACTTGGGAATCTCCAGTCTCTTAAAGTATGTAATAATGATTGCTAACATTCTTTTAAATTTAAACCCTTAAATAATGTCTTTTAACAATGTCAGCAGGGCCGGCCCAGTGGCTTCGCGGTTAAGTGCGCGCGCTCCGCTGGTGGCTCGGGTTCAGATCCTGGGCGCGCACTGACACACCGCTTCTCCGGCCATGCTGAGGCCGCGTCCCACATACAGCAACTAGAAGGATGTGCAGCTGTGACGTATAACTATCTGCTGGGGCTTTGGGGAAAAAAAAGGAGGAGGATTGGCAATAGATGTTAGCTCAGAGCCGGTCTTCCTCAGCAAAAAGAGGAGGATTAGCACAGATGTTAGCTCAGGGCTGATCTTCCTCACACACACACACAAAAAAAACAGTGTTGGCAGCCTAAAGTCTACCTTCATTATCACATTTATATATTGATGGCCTATCTTCATTGTATCTTGCCTTTTTCGTGAGGGAAGAGGTTCTCAGTGTTCGAATTTAATCTTATTTATGCCATGCCTTTCTTCCCATTCCTTTAAGTATCCTTGAGTGCTTGCAATGGTTACATCACAAGCCTAGGGGCTAAAAAAACTATAAGGTTAGTGTAACATATAGAGTTTATAAAAACCCTGAGAGAGAGTTAAGTATGTAAGATAAACATGAAATCATTAGAAAAAATTATTGTTCAAACCCTCTCATTTTCAAAGCAGATATCATAAACGTTTCGGTCACTAAATTCCTCTTACATAAAGCCATCCAACTTAAAAAGAAGGGGGTCTATAATATTATTTATTATCTATATTAAAACTGGGGTCCTGGTCAAGCAACTCCCCAATAGCTGGCTAAGCAGGGAAGGCATATGTAAGAGACAGGAAGCCACACATATTTAGACAAAAGACAAGAAGTTTAAGCAGGGGAAACAACATGGATTTAAGAGATAGTAATGAGCTTCAGGGCAGTAAATAGATTAATGTGGCTTGTATGGAGTCCTTTTCTTTTCAACGTCTTAGATTTCACAATCACCCACCCCATTTCTTTAAAGGCTTTTGCATTCGTTAGTTAAATACCTTAGAACTTCTAGCAATGCATTGCTAGTTCTGACATCCCTAATGTTATATTTAAATCATATGTTCCAACCCTGTCATTTTCAAAACAAGAAGTGCTTCTATGATCAGGTATTGAAATGTCAATTTACAATTTAGAGTTTTTAGAAACAGGCTTTTTTAAAAAGCTAAAGTACACAAAAGGTATTCAAAAATCCATGTTAACTACTGTTTCTTGTCTTTTCTTTTACTTTGTGGGTTTGACAGTATTTAAAAAAAAAAATCAGCCAGGGAATTATATCAAACACAAAAAAAGAATTGAAAAAGCTCAGACACATGCACACTGAAAATAACAAAACACCAAAAATACCTCTTTTGTGACACAGTTTCTTTAACTGATCAAAGAAAAAAGGAAGAATCAAGATCAATTCTACCAGGTTGCCTTTAAACATAGTCTATTTTTAAAGGTAGTACTCAAAGCAAAAAATTTTCCTCTTCGGTTAGAATACTGACAGAACTAAAAAGAAACTATTTTCTTCTATTTTTTCTCCTCCTCAATTCCCCTAAAAAGCATCTTGCAAACAAACAAAAAAATTGTAAATTCTATAAGAAAATACAAAATTCAGTATTAGGTTTATTCCTAAGATTGCATGTTAGAGAGAGTAATTATTTGGAACGAGCAACTTCACAATATGACATTTCTGCTAGTTACAGATCCAAGAAATTCCAGGTCATTTCAATATTGTGTCTACATCTTAGCTACTTGATAGTAATTAATAATATTATTTCAATTTTGAAGACAGCTCCATCTGTTTGTCTATATTTTAAAGACAATCTCTACAATGTTTGGATTTTGGCTGGATATCCATGAGTAGTACTGAGAGGATTTTATTTTTTGTTGGATTAGATCAGTTGTAGAAACAAAAACACAATGAAAAGTGCCTTCAACTCGGAGTTAAAATAGCAATTAACAAACGGCCTTTTGGACACTGACCTTTCCACGTCCCAAAAAGATTGATGACGTAATGTTTAATGGTGCTACTGCAGTACTTAATACCACATAACTCACTCTCATATCAAAGCAAATGACTTTTAAACTATCTTAAAAAAGATGACATAGCTCAGACCACCAGATCAAGATCTTTACTGCTACCCTTGAAGAGAGAAAAATACTTCTCCAGGGGAAAATACTTTCACATGGATCATATCTGGCACCTGGTTTGCTATTTTCCATGGCATTTGGATCAATGGCAACTTGAAAAGAAGTCTGGACATAACTTCTAGCTGCCCAAATATATCACCACTCTTATTTTTTAAGTACTACAAGACTATTAACAAACACTAAGGTGATGACTTTAGTATGATATTGCAAATATTTTACATTATACTACAATTTTATATTTTCTAATGATACATATAGCAATTCAAAAATTTAAGTGTTAACCTCAGAATTTTATACACATATATTTAATCTTATTGAAATATTTAAGACTAAGAGGATATATTCCTGAGTGTTTCTTGCCTGACTAGATGACATGCCATTCATATGAAAATGTTAAATTTTAAAATCAGAAAAGATGGTCACCTACATATTTGTTAAAATAATCATACATGGATAGTCATTAAAAAAATGTTTAACCAAGTTGGAATTCCATATCAGGTTGGAAATATGCATTTTAAAAATGTTTTGAGACTTTACATTTACATATAATAAAGTGATGGAGCTGAAGAGGATTAAATGAATATCTTAGAAATAGATTGTTCTCCAAAACCACAAAATTAAATTCCATTTGTTTAAATGTGACATCAATGTACAGATTTGATATCATCAAAAAACAAAACTACATCAAATAAAGTCATTCCCTTAGGTAAAGTCCAGATAGTCGTTTGTTAACATCAAGAAACATATAAGAGGAAAAACATTAATTTAGTGGCAAAACAAAAATGAATGTTTTCCTTATTACCAATACCTCTCTAAATAAGAGGAAGAAAAGTTGAAGTCAGACATTTTTTGTTTAACAATCTTGTGGAATTAAGTAAATAGATATTTAAAATGAAGGCCAAACATTTAAATGAAAACAATATATTTGCTATTCTTAATCTTTGAAATGATTCACCTCAATATTCAGAGACTTCTACTAATTGGCTTTTAACTCTATAGGTCATTTTGTTCATATTTTTAAATGACAATATCTATTAAGGAAACGATACAAAATTCTCTTTCTCATTCATGTGTTGGCATTTTGGGATAGTTTGAGAAACCTATGTGGATCTATAAGATAGAATCATGTAAAACTGCCATTTTTGTAGGTCAAAATAATACTTCTAAGTCAACTTCAATTCTATAAAAGAAGCATTTAAAACCCCACAGTACAGTTATTCTGAATTGTGTTGTGATAGAATTTTCTTTGGAATTATTCAAAAGTTCAGTTAAATGATGAAAATTCACTATGAATACATTAAAATTTTATAATCACAACATATTTCAAGATACTTACAGATTAAAGCAAGATATTATATTAATTCAATTCAAAATTTCACCCATAAGGTGAAAATATTAATAATAAAAAACATTTATATAACTTTCAATTTTCGAAGTACTTTGGAAAAATTATCTTATTTTATCTTTACAACAATCTTTGAAAACATATCATTTTCTATGTTGCTGTTAAATTTCTCTATGAAATTACTTTAAGTAGCCCCACCCTCTATCACTCTGTATAGCACTAATCCACATTTGGCTTGAAGATGCAGACCTGAATCTCTCCACCAAACCACAGCCTCATTCTTGAGCCATCCCACTTTGGACCCTCCAGGCCACCAACTTTCCTTCTCACTTTTCCCTTTTCCCTCTCTCATCACGCATGATGCACACTGCTCTCTCTAATCTTCAACCATGTCTTTCCATCGCTGGGAATGTGTTTCCAGATCTACCTGAAGACAATGTTATCCAATCACACAGGCTTGAAAACCAAGTAATTAAACGTCAAATTATGATTGAAAAGTAAATAACCTTTGAGTAAAATTGTTAGGAGTTCTCCTAAAAGTAATATGTATAGACTTTAATAAGGGACTTTGTGAAGCCTATTTTCAAATCTCAGATGGCAATTTTATAGATAGACTAAGTGAAAACAGATGATTAATACTTATTTACAAAAATAAATGTATAAGGTAAAAATATAGATAAACAAACACATGAATATGTGTTTTCCATAGTCTAGATTTTGTAAAATTATCATTCAAAGCAAAGCCTTTTCAGGTTTAAAATTATGATAATAAGAGAACAAAGACCCTAAGAGAATAAGTATTAGCAAAACTATTATTTCAAAAATAATATTCTAATAAAAATTAGGAGACTTCTCAAAGTATCAGTAAATCCCCAATTCTTGAAGAAAATATTTAGTAAGGAGAAAGAAAACAGTTTTACACAAATAATAGTATTATTGTAAGCCCTTTGGGGACAACAACCATGTCTGAATATGATGCATTGTCATATGGATCTGTAAACTGATGATAATCAAAATACAACTTTTCTATTTCAATGGACTTTTCATTCATTCCAACAGAAAACATTTATGAGGCTTCCATTATATTCCAGATACCGTACTAGGCATTAAGGACACCAAAATTAAAAACAGAAAATGTCCTATCCTTAAACATGAAAATTAGAAGACTATTGCAATATATCACTTGTTTTACAGCAGACAAAAGCACACTATATAAGAAATAACTTCTAATATATATTTTAAAATTTTATTGAGATATAGCATTCATCTATAAAATGAACATTAACTGTACAGCTCAATTAATTTTACACATGACCTTGTATCATATGTGAAATGGGAATATGAAAAATATGTAAAAACCACTCAGATCAATATATGGGACATCGAATACCTCAAGGGCTCCTTCCTAATATACTATTAATAAATGCAGAAGTTATGCTTGAAGAACAAGAGCCCAATAGTAAATAGCATAATATACACGAAAAGTTCGCTTACATGTTATTAAAAAAAAAGTGTAAAAGATAACTGTGCTTTTAAAAAATCATAATAAAGAAAAAATTTCCAATGATCTCAATTATTTTATAATATGCTGAAGATTTTAATGTGATTTTCAATCACTTTGAAGATTTTAATATCTTTGAAACTTAAAATAATTAAATAGCATGGGAAATAACTGTATAAAGTTGAATATCAATATTGATTCCAAATGGGTAATGTTTGATAACTTCAATTAATGATTTGTATCCATTTGTTTGATAATGTGCAAGTTACCAGATTTGCTTAATAGTCATGGTGAAAGATTTTCATACTTGTTTATGCAAAAGTAAAAAAGAAAAAGTCCTTACAAATAAGTATACTAGTCATTTGCCAATGCTCTAGGAAAAGAATGATGTTTAATGAAATATTTGGATGGGTGGACACACAATAATACACGATCAGAAGGCATAAAAAGAAGTTTTAATCCCTTTAGCTTCCTATTATCATGCATGAACAGCCTAACTGTAGGATGAGAAATACACATAGAACATTCACCACCTTGTACAGACGGCTTAACAGGTCTTGGATGGGCATAAACCTCACCAGTGTTACTTATGTGGAAGACGCCTATATTCACCTTTTCTTCATGAAGGACTGAAACCTTAAGGGCTAAGTTCTAGCGAAAAGGGTCTTTAGCATGAAAACATCTCTGCCTGATTCAAAACATCAAGTCTTTCATCTCCTTTTCCTTCTGCTTTCATAATGTAAAAGACTTAAAATTGTATTCTTCATAGAACCAAAAATCATGCAATGAAAATGAATACTTTGTTATAACTCTAAACATCAGACAAAATATCTACGAGAAGACAAAATCAGTTGAGAAGGAACCTGAAGATTTTTTTAGCTGGCTTTAAATTGTCACATGTGATAAAGTTATACATGTTGTTATTACGTGCCATCAAGTCGGCTCTGAGTCCTGGCTGTCCTATGAATGAGTGGTGTCCACAACGCCCTGTCCTCAACAGCCCTCCTCAGCTCCTGTAGACTCGTGCCTATGGCTTTACGGAGTCAATCCATCTCATAGTTGGTCTTCCTCTTTTCCTGCTGCCTTCTCCTTTTCCCAGCATTATTGCCTTTTCCAAAGAATCTTGCCTTCTCATGATGTGCCCAAAGTAGGACAGCTTCAGTTTTATCATTTTTGCCTCCGGTGATAGTTCAGGCTTAATTTGCTCTAGGGCCCACTTGTTGATCTTTCTGGCAGTCCAGGGTATCCATAAAGCTCCCCTCCAACACCATATTTCAAATGAATCAATTTTTTCCTATCAGCCTTCTTCCCTGTCCAGCTTTCGCACCTGTACATAGCAATTGGGAATATGAGGGTGTGGATAATCTTGGCCTTGCTCTCTAATGCACTTCCTTATACATGATGATCTTTCCTAATTCTTTCATTGCTGCCCTTCCAAGTCTCAGTCTTCTCTTGATTTCCTGGCTGCAGTCTCCATTTACATTGATGACTGACCCAAGACAAACCACAAGGGCATCTACAGCTCAAGACGTTTAGTGACTGTGACACCAGTAACCAGAGCACATGTGGTTTGGACCCACACATCATGCAGAAGGCAACGGTAAACCACTGCTATATTTTCCTTTTTTTTTTTTTTACCTTGAAAACCCTTTGATGAGACAATCTAAAGATGAAAGTTATACATAGTCCATTTGAAAATAGTATTTGAGTATACTGAATTAATTACTAAAATGCATGTTTATTTGAAACATTCAAATTAAGTTCCTAAAAACAAAACAAAAGCTGTAGTGATTAATGTTAACTGCAGAAAAAATTCTAGCCATTATATCAAGTCATACATTGATGACTTTTACTATTTCTTCTAATGATGATCAATTTCTAAATTATTGTGTGTCTTGTATTTTACACTTATGAAAACAGGAATTTATGCATGATATGCTGTGACTTATGTACAAAGACGCTGCCATGTATTACCCTCAGTATTGTTAGATGATATTGTTAGATTTTCAGTAATAAAATGGATATTTTTTCCATTAATTTTCTTGAGACAAATACCAAGCGTGTTCAATACTAGGTGGTGGAGTTAAGAGTACAGTACATAACCAAAGATTAAAACACCTTAATTATAACAAATTAGACCTTACGTTCCCTTAACCAACAGTGAAAACAGCTAAAGAGAAGCAAAAATAACAATACAGCATAGACTGGCAAAGACTGCTGGCTGACTACCCAATACGTATTTTCTTTGTCATAGTAACAAAGCCATGATTTTATTACAGATGACAACGTCTCCCCCAAAAAGACCTTATTTCCCAGCACCCTTTCATACTAGGAGTGGCCAGTGAGCTGTAAGCAGATGTTAGTGGTGCTCACTAGAGACCTCAGCAAGCGAGGGAAGACATCTGCTAGATGCCCTTTTTTGTCCTTCTCCCGTTCCTCCCATTCCTTACTTCCTGTTCAAAACGAGGATGTCCCGGTCTGAGCTCCAGGCCTTCCTGGGCCTTAAACATGGAAGCCACGTACTAAGTACAGCAGAACAGAATATAAGATACCTTGTTCCTGGTGCTTCCCTGAATTTAAAACTACTTACTTCCAGATTTTGTTTTTAATTTAAGAGAATAAACTCTCCTGTGTTTAAGCTCTTGTATTGAATTTCTGCTATTAACATACGAATGTTTCCTAATTGATATAGAGAATAATGAGGAAATCTAAGATTTATCAATTTTCACTCAAAACATTACATAAATGTAAAGATCTTGTGAAAATGAAAGATAGGCAGTGTTACTTCTGCCAGAAAACTTGGCTTGTATCATTTGATAGAGGCACTCAAATGTAACCTAATCCCCCAACACTGACCTCACTCCAGAAAGGGCATTGATTAAAATACACATACACATGCACATATTTATTATTTTAAGATTATAATAAAAAGTAGAAAGTTCTTTTTCTTTTTTTTTTTTTTTTAAAGATTTATTTATTTATTTTCGCCCCAAAGCCCCAGTAGATAGTTGTAGGTCATAGTTGCACAGCTTTCTAGTTGCCGTATGTGGGACGCAGACGCGGCCTCAGCATGGCCGGAGAAGTGGTGCGTCGGTGTGCGCCCGGGATCCGAACCCGGGCCGCCAGCATCAGAGAGCACACACTTAACCGCTAAGCCACAGGGCCGGCCCTAGAATGTTCTTTTTCAATCTGATAGAAATGTGACTATAGTTTGTCTCAAGCATCTCTAACGATTGCATATTAAGGTAAGTGAATATTTTAATTTTGATATTAACTCACACTTTACACACATGATGGAATGAAAATTTTCAGTGAGTGAACTGCAATGATTTTTGAAGGAATCCATAGGAGTGAAGGGTAGGAGTTCTAGTCATGGTATCACCATTATGAGCTGGGTAACTGGCCAATTCACTGAAACTCTCTGAGGATTGTGCTTTGCTATAAAAGGAAGAATTAGAATAGATTATCTTTAAGGCACAAACCAGCTTTAAATTTCTATGATATTCTGATGATGTCTTCACATAAAAACCATTAATGAGCACCAGATGGGAGATGGCCTCCAAAAATTTCGTGACTATAATTAAGTCAAACTCTTTGTGCTGCAATTTTCCTATTTGTCAACTGAAATGATATAGCTTTAACATTCCATAATTCTATAAAATTATGATTGTCAAATTTGTCAGGTGCTACATTTACTTAAGTAATTTATTAGATATCTCAGGCATACATGCCATTTAGTGTATTAAGATTGAATAAAACTCTTGTTTCTTAAACTTGCCAGTTCATTGCAATCACCTGAAATCCTTGTTAAAAATACACATTCTTAGGCTCCCCGAATCTATTCAATCAGAATGTCCATGATAGAGAACTAGGTACTTCTTTTTTTAACAATGGGGCAAAATAATAATTAGGATCAGGAGAGTCAGGAAAATACTAAGTTAAATCATATAAATTCCTTTGAAAGACATAACGGATTTAAGGTTCAACAATTCATGGAAACATACTACCAGAAAGTTTATAGACCAATGGAAGAAATTGGAAGGCAAATAATTAATATTCAAAATTCATTGTACAAAATGCAATAGCAGATTTTTAAAAAGTACAAAGCAGCAGTGAAAGTAGAAGTGAGGTGTGAGTATTTGTCTTTAAGGTGCTGAAAAAATTTTCATTGAGATGAGAATATGAGCTGAACGATCTAATTCAACACTAGGATGAGCACGTTGATTAGAAGGGGAGGCATTTAGGATGGAATAAGCAAGTGGGGCTGTCCTGTGCATTGTAGGATGGTTAGCACCATCCCTTGCCTCTACCCAACAGATGCCAGTAGCATCCCTGGAGTTGTAACAACAAAAAAGGTGTCTAGAAATTTTGCATCAAGCGTATAAAATAGGCCCCCTGTATTAACTGTATTGTATTGTAATTGTACTAATTACCATAACACAATATCACAGACTTAAACACCAGAAATTTATTTTCTCACAGTTCTGGAGGCTGAAGTCCAAGATCACAGTGTTGGCAGGGTTGGTTTCTCCTGAGGCCTCTCACCTTGGCTTGCAGATGGCCGTCTTCTAGTTAAGTCCTCACATGGCCTTTTCTCTGTGCAGGCACACTTCTGGCGTCTCTTCCTCTTCTTATAAGAACACCAGTCCTATTGCTTTGGAGCACCACCCTTATGATCTCATTTACCCTTAACTACCCCTTTACAGGTCCTCTCTCCAAAGACAGCCAAATTAGGGGTTAGAGCTTCAACACACAATTTTGCAGGGCAGGGGAACAATTCAGTCCATAACTCCCCCTTTAAAAAGCAATGCATTAAGAGGGGTGGCTAAAAAGAAAAGTAGTATATCAGATCCTTGACTATGTGCTAATGATTTAATATTTCTCTCTGCAATATATGGGGAGACACTGACAATTATTAAGCAGATGAGAAAAACCTGGAGACAGGGTGATTGGTTTGAGGCGCTCACACTAGTGCGAAGCAAAACATAATGAGTACATGAACTTAGGCATTAGGGATGGAAAAAAGGAGAAAAATTAGGTATTTAATATTTTCAAAATTGTCTCAGTCAAACAGGTAACTTAAAGAAATAAAGCCAACACAGTACTGGCAAATCCGATGAATTCTTAGAACCACAGAACCTTAGAACTGAAAAAGATTTCAACACAATTTCTAAGAATCTCCCATGCAATGCAGAAATCTCTTCTCCAATATCTCTGATGGAGATTTATCTAGTCTTTTTTTTTTTTAATAATTTTATTTATTTATTTATTTTTTCCCCAAAGCCCCAGTAGATAGTTGTATGTCATACTGTATGTGGGACATGGCCGGACAAGTGGTGCGGCGGTGCGCACCCGGGATCCGAACCCGGGCCGCCAGTAGCGGAGCGGGCGCACTTAACTGCTAAGCCACGGGGTTGGCCCAAGATTTATCTAGTCTTTACATAAACACTTCAGTGGGTGGAGAACTCACTCCCACCCTGAGCAGTCTATTCCATTTTTTAACGATTATTGGTTGAGTCAAACTTTCACTCGTAATCATTTTCTTAATTATGTGATGAAATTGTTTCATATATTATAATTCCCCAGTCAGTATTTGAGATCACTTCACGTGATTTTTTTTCCTTGCTGTCTTCCACAATTAAATTCTGCAGGGCCCAGAAAAAAAATTCCTTTAGTTTTTTTCAGGTATTACTTGCATTCACATACTCCTAGAGTGAGTTTAGCTCATTCATTTTAACATCTTAAAGTTTTGGGTTTTTTTCTCCACATAAAAGTAGCAGAGCCTCTTTCTTTTTATTGTCTTTCTATAAAAGTAGAAAGAACAATTCTTACAGCGGGATGAGGCAATATTTCAACATGAAGTGCTAACATTTCCTGCTAGCACAGTTACTCTCTAGGAAGTTTTTAGCAGATCTTTAATTATAAAAATTAAAAACAATGAAAAAAATTCTAATTTTGGTCCTAAGAATTTTAATATGGAACTTAATAACTTAATGCTCTTCCAGAACACATACCCTTACACATACCCACACACGAACACACATGTTGAACACAACCACACCCACCCACTAACCCATGTGGGTATGGGAGGGAGTGGTATGTGTGTACGAAGTGTGTATACACACTAATTCTTTAATTCTTGTGTTAAAGGAAAATAATTACTAGAGATTCTCTGGGTAATAGTGAGCAAATATCACTATATAGTACCATAACTTTGGGGCCCATGATTTGACTTAAAATATACAATATAATGATTAGTTTTCCTGTATCAGCATACCAGTATCTTGGAAGAGGAAGAACACCCAATATTTCACGGAAGTTATTTATTTTACGAAGAGTCTACTTACATCACACATAGTACTGAACACATTTTGAAAGCTAATCTTTATCGTGATGAGAGATTATACACACATAGACCAGTTATTCTTCCCTCAGCCAACGTAAAATGAATAAAAGCTTTAATCTGAGATTATCAAAACGTATCTCTTAATTTTTATGGAATTATATGGTATTCCTACAGCATGTCAGAGATTAATTTTTCTTAAATTCTCGTCAGCGCTACGATTTACCTGCAGAGTACTCATTTCTTAAACATAGTGCATGCATTAACAAATAATCTTTATGTGCAATGACACTAGCAGCTCAAAAGATGAATTCTGTTTTTCCTGTGAACATCAATCATTTTCTGGACCTGGACACAGGAAATGAACAGTGTAAAGGTTGACAGTTTTGACAGAGGAGGCCATGTGTTGAGGCCAGTGATTAATCTGACAATTAAAATAACCCCTTTGCTGATCCAAGACTTTAATATTAAAAAAAGATGCAAGTGACAGAAAAGAATGAAAGTTATCAGAATGCTGCCAAGTAGTGAAGGTATTTCGCTGCAAGCTGTATGCCAGGGAACTCTGGGTGGCAGAAACAAGAGTCACACAGCAGTAACCTGAGCCCACGTAAACTAAAAAGGCTCAAGTCCCTTTGAAGGACTAATAGGAAAAAAAACCAGAAGGTTTTAGTTATTATTAGGATGAACTCTGGGGATTTGCATTTTTGGTTTGCTACATCAGAATGTCCACTCTAAGCACAGACCTCCTCTGGGAGGGTAAATACATAGAATTTCCTACTCATAAAGAGATGACTAATCTGAGGCTCAATTTACTTGTACAAGTTTGGTAGTTTTTCTGAGTCCTAGAGATATTTTTTGTTGGCCAACCTTTTCGCTTCTAACAAAACGGTGGTCAAAGTGCAAATCTATGAATCTCCTGCCAAATAACTGCTCAAAGGTATTCTTAAAAACACAGATTCCTGAACTCTACCCTCAGGGTACTGAACTCGAATTCACATTGAAATTTGAGAACAACTGTTCTAGCATGCTAGAATGCTCTTAAGCATTCTGCATAATTTGAAAAAAAGAATACAAGTAATTCTGAGTCTAACAATAACTCAAGGTTTAGCAAAATGTTGTGAAATAGAATAGGATAATACTGATCTTGGAGAGATTTGGAAAGAAAATTCTGGGTAACCTAACAAGACGGGTGGTCTTCCCAAGCTCAGTCTCCATCCAAACCAGAATACACATAAAATAACCACTGCTTACTTCTAAAGAATACACAGATTAGGAAACTGAGTTACTTGGTATTTGCAAGTAGAAATCTCCGACAAGACCAAACAAGACTACAGTATTCGGAAAAATTCTGGAAGGAATGGAAATACCCTGAGAAACAATCCATTCTTTCATTCCTGTTTAGCGTATAGGATAATTTCATTCTCAATGAACATTACAAATAAGTAGAAGCACAGTAGCATTCTCTACCAATGATAATGCAATTCTCTACAAATAATGTATGTCCTATAAAGGACTAAGAAAAGGTACACTGAGGAGTTTCTTCAAAATCCTCAACATACCTTACAAGGCTGTATATGATCTAGATCCTGCCAGTCTCCTCTCCCAGAGCCATGGGTTGCTGACATGATGTGGAACCTCAGCCACTCTGCTTCCCTTTGAATGCTCTCCCTCCACAGCATATTCCATTCCTCACCCTCCCACTCGCCACTTACATCGGCTAACTCCTGCTCATCCTTTAGTCAGAGCTTAAATAGAAGCCTTACGTGATTACGTCTACCTCTGCCTTGACTGAGCTGGGTCCCGGCCACTTACATGTTCTTATAGCCCTTGTATTGCCTCTTCATAGCACCTAACACAATTAAAATTAATTAGTTATATTTACTATCTTTAATCTATCTCTCCATTGCTTGCTTATAAATTCAAAGAGGTCAGAGATGATGGCTTTCTTGTTCAACCTTGTTTAGCACTTAAAAATACATGGCATGTAGCAGGGCTTAAATAATTTTTTGTTTTAATGAATGCCTGTGCAACTATATATGAAATTAAGACAAGATAATTTTTTAGCAACAGTTGATTGGCATATATGTCTTAAAATTACTAAAAAGCTCTGAATTATACCTTAAATTTTACCCTGTAAAATTGGGTTTGTTTTCTTTTATTCCCAAATGATTGTTAAGTGGACAACAATGTCATTGTGGCCTCTTTAAAATAGGCAGATCAAATAAAAATAAAATAATTAAGGTCTTGTAACTTTTTCATTTGGCTTTATGGGAATGATTAGAAATCATGATATTAACTAATCTCTTAATTTAGATAATAGTTATTTGATAGTATATTACATATTTTTACTATTACTGAGGTATTTAATTTTAGATACAAATCTTAGACCTTAAAAGAGGGTAGAAAGATTTTCATACTATATTTTACATTTAATTAGCAAAAAAAAGTATCTTAAAATGCTTAAATCTCACCTAAATTTCATGCTAAAGAGATGTTTATTTTTGTTACTTTTTTGTGATAATATTTCTGATACAGTTACTACACTATAAGCATAGGGTTCATAAGCAAAATACAATAAAGTGAAAAGATATAACTGGGCTTGTTTAATGATTTCCAATTCTTGGTATCCTAGGGAACTAGAATGTAATCTGTGAATATGGATTTGATGTTTCAAAAGACATTTCTGCTGTATTTTTCTTTCGACTGACCCCAGAACGGCACTTCAAAGGGAATTACAATGCAACGAAATATTCACAGTTCAATACCCATATTTATTGGTGTTTAGTATAATTCAGACACATATGGAAGTGAATTCCTAATATTACGATTGTAGTAGCAGACATTTCATTTAATTACATTTTTATCACATAGAATGGATATTTAACAAGTAAAGGTGACACAAGTGAAGAAAAGTGAAGGGATATTTTGCTAGCAGATCATATAAGCTTCCTTTGTCTCAAACTAATGAGTAGGTGCTTTTTCTGGTATGACTTGACAGAGCATGTAAATTAACCAACAATATGAAGCCTCAGAGACCACAGCAACAGAAGCTGCAGTGTATGCTGAGGTTCAGGGAATGTAGCATCATCTCTCAATAAGGTAAGAATTGATGTGTATGCATCAGTGAAACCGTGCTGCTCACCATAAAACAGGTCCCACGACAGACACAGTAATATGGGCCTTTGCACGCTGTGCTATAATTTAAATTCTCTACTTTTATCTTCCATGCGAAACGTGGGAAAATGGAGTTCCGTTTGCTTCGAGTTGTAGGCAATCTTTGACTACACAATATTATGAAGAGACTATGGGTCCCAAACTTACAAGATGCATGATCTTTGATAAATAACTATTCCAAGTGCCTCTGTTTTGTGCTTGGGAAAATGAGATTAATATCTACAACATAGATTTGTGCAAAGGAATAAATTAGAGTGTTGTTTATGAATAAATCCAATACTGCAGCTAAGATAGAGCATGTTATGATTTCATGAGATGCTCTTAGTTCACCTACCATGTGACAATTAGATAAAGCACGCCACCGCCTCCCCCTCCCTTTGTATAAAATTTCTTCAGGTGGGGATGGAAGTCTCACTGTTGACTCAAGCTGCATAGAGTGCCAGGAGAAAAAGAGGAGGGGACAGGAAATCAACTGCAGAGTGGTAAAGAGAAAGGCGAAAAGGTTTTAGAATGAGGGAGAAAGTTAAGTATGAATAAAACAACAAGATTTACAGTTAGTGTTGGTGGACCCTGGACTGGCTCCAACACCCATTTTACCCTCTTTCTGTGTGCCCTCTGCACAGCAGAGGCTGGAAAGAGAAACGACACATTTGATAAACTCCCTTGCTGCTAAGGTTTCAGATGACAGTAACATTCTGCGAATTAGATAAAATCAAAGAAGGTTTGGAAGGGGAAAGTGAGGCCAAAGACGTGCTTTTGTTTTTACTTACAAACATGGTCACGGAGGCATCTATCTATCTATTTATTTTTCTTCAGCAGCATTAACCTAGTTTCCAGTGTCCCATCATCATTTTTGTAGGTGAGGAGGGGCTAAATGCGGCAGAATGATGTCTGGTAAGTTCTGATTAAGTCTGGTACAGTTCTGAATCCAGCAAGAGTAAAGGTAGCTTCCGATCACTGCAGTTTCTTGAGCGTAGTAGCTCCCTGCCTGTGGACGTATGTGGATCTTGACATTGTGGAGTGGCTCTCAAGTCAGTGGCTTCTCATCAAAGAAGAGGAACAGTTCCCTTTGTTAGCTCAGTTCAGTGGAGGTGACTTTGTGATTCATTCCTGACGGCTCAATCTAGAATCTGTTTCTTTAACCCTATCAAGGCATTAAGTAAGCTGCAAAAAATCCCTTTCTATTTAAATTAGTTAAGTGGATTCTGCTCTCTGAAACTGAACCATGTAGATGAAGATTCTTATAAAGTTCCATAAAAGTTATAATCAATGTAGAATTATGTGGACAAACAACAACTTAGACTATTTGAAAGATAACACTCATTTGGTAAAGTCTTAATATATTTTTTTCTTAAAATGATGTGTTTCCCCTGAAATAAAAAAGAATGAAATACAGAAAATAATCACTCATCACCCACTATATATGCTATATTAGGCACTGTACACTGATAGAAAGAAGAGAAAACATAGTACTACTTTAAATGAGCTCACCATCTATATAGGGAGTGACATGTCCACAAGCATTTTAAATATAAAACAGAGTGTGGCAAGCACAATGAGGTAACAGAGTTCCCTAGCAGCACAGAGGAAAGGGAGAGCAACTGTGTCTATGGTGATAAGAGAAGCATAACAGCACAGCTTGTGATTCTAGTGACTGCAGTCTTTTGGGAAAAGGTTTCTCAAAGTGGGATCCTCAAAACTAGTTCTCTGAGATTAATAGGTTCTCTATAAAGAAAGTGTGTCATAGTAATATGTTTGGGAAAACTGGTGAAACCAAAATAGTCTTCGTTTTTTTAGGACTATTCAGAGACTTTAATAGCTAATGTATGTTGGGTGTCTCAAATAAAAGAACATAATCCTCAAAATTTCATAATTTTTCTTGATAATAGAATATAGTGTTCATGGACTATCTGTCAGGAGTACTGTTCTAAGGAACACACTTTGAAAATAAGATGTGACATAAGGTAAAGAATAGAGATTCTTATGAATCCAGAAATACAGCCATTGTGTATGTAAGGAATTAAGAAAAACAGACCAAGATAAATGCTCACTGTTATAACTAAATAGTTGCTAAATTGAAAGTATTTTCAAATGCTATGTTAAGAAATTTGGACAATATTCTGCATTCAAGGGGAAGCTATGAAAATTTGTTTTTTGTAAAACAGAGTGAGGTGTAAAAGGGAGCCACAGTTTAGAATAATCATGCAGCACCAAGGTAACAGATTAACTATCAGTCCTGATGGGATGGCAGCTCTGGAAACCAAAAGGCATTTTTTTCAAAGGCAGAAGAATAATCATAAACCTAATGTGCTCCAGGAAAATTTGCAATGCAAAACACACATATGCACACATGCATACACATACAACACTAGCAAAACAGAAGTCTGTGCATCAATTTCTCGAAAAAGCCAAAAACTCATCTCAGGAACTTTCTTGAAAATGTTTTGCAGTTAAAAATGAAAACTATTTGAGTTTACGGCATTGAAATTAAAGGTGTTCTGGGGCCGGCCCCGTGGCTTAGCGGTTAAGTGCACGCGCTCCGCTGCTGGCGGCCCGGGTTCGGATCCCAGGCGCGCACCGAGGCACCGCTTTTCCTGCCATGCTGAGGACGCGTCCCACATACAGCAGCTAGAAGGATGTGCAGCTGTGACATGCAACTATCTACTGGGGCTTTGGGGGGAAAAATAAATAAATAAAATCTTTAAAAAAAAAAAAAAAGAAATTAAAGGTGTTCTTTTCAACCATTAATTTTTTTCAGTATTGCTCATTATGTCTTATTAAAATAAAATCTACTTAATTTTATGGTTTTTTAAAGTACACAAATAACAGTTAAAATAATAATTAGAAGAATAAAATAAGCAAACTAACACTTATTGAATGCTAATTTTGTGCCATGTGCTATTTTAAATGGTTTTTATATAGTAACTATTTTGTCTTCAAATTAATATTATGAGTAGGTACTATTACTACCTCAATTTTATGGATTATGAAACTCAAGCTACGGAGAGTCTAGACCCTTCCTCAAAGTCACTATAGTCTGGCTATAGGCCAAGTTTCTGTAATAAAGAGATTAAAAAATACAGTGGCTTGACTAAGATAGAAGTTTCTCTCTCACCTGGCAGCCCAAAGCTCCAGTCAGATTAGGAGGGCAGCTTTGTTCCACAAGATCATCAGGGTTCCAGATTCCTTCTATCTAGCGGTTCTATTACTCTTAAGGTGTTGCATTCATTGGTATAACTGAAGCTAGGTCTTCACCACCATGTCCACACTCCAGCCCACTGGAAGGGTTTAAGAGCAGTGGAGGGCAAGGAGGTACTTTAAAAGGGTAAGATCCAGAACGTGCCTACATCACTTCTCACACCCCATTGGCCATAACTTAGTCACATGACTTTTCCTAGGTCCAGGGGAAGCTGAATGATTACCAAAAGGGACTAAGAGAGAATGAATACTGGGGATAATTAGCAACCAGACTTAAAGAACTCTAGTAAACCTCAGTAAATCACCTGGGGTCTCATCTACTAACTAATAGAGCTGAGATACAAACCCAATTCTATCTTACCTAACTCTTAGCTGACATTACACACCTAAAACCAACCTGTGAAATAGGTATTTTAACCCCATTAATAGATGTCTACTTATGATCAGAGAGATTAAGTTCTCTCTTTTAGGGTCAGCAACTATTTAAAGCATTGTAAGATATGAAACCCTGTCTTTGGTACACAATGACTTTTTAAAATCACATTGAATACATTTTTCTTTGATTAATAATGCATTACTCTTTTAATTATGTATATAACTTTTAGAAAATCTTGTGCTCTATAGATGTATCACTCCATTCAATTTATTTATTGTCACAGTCCCCATCCTCAGTGAAGGAGTCTTTTTATCTGTAAGAGGTTGAATATCAGGTCTTCCAAAAGAATCCTCTTTATGACTTTTTCTGGGAGAAGATTTAATTTGACTAATGTTATTTTAACTTACAATAGCTTTTCCAGGAAAATGTACCTCTATAAATCAGAGGATTACCTGCATTGACAGTAGGCTATGAAACCTATCTCCTGGAGCTCACCAGTCAAATGTTGCTCAAGCTTTCAGTGAAAGACAATCATATGCAAATCTAATAACTTATGTATAATAAGTCAGTCTCTTTCTAGGTCAGTATCTACAGAAGTGCATATCAAAATAAAAGTTCTCTCTTGAATCCCACTAAATTTAAATCTCAGCAGAGAGGCAAGGATCAAACAGAGAGGGCCATGATCAAATTGAGAATAAAGTAATCTTGTACATCCCTTGAGCTTCCACTACAAGTGATAGCAATCAGGGGATGCCGCTCCATGCTGGGAGCTGAGGTGGATAAAGCGAGGGCCCCAGTCTTTACTGATCTCTCTCTGGATCCTTTCAGAACTACCAAAATGCACTTTTAAAATTTCAGGTACATTAGTAGTGCCATAGGGAGTTGAATCTCTTTTCATACCGTTTTAGCAGTCATTTGGTTGTATCACAGGTCACCGTTTCTTGTATGCTACAGTAAACTCCTACCTAAGAGTGTCAGTATGACTGTGAGAAGCTATCAACTGTCTACATGGTTGACAGGACTCCAAAGAGGCAGTCTGTCTCACACACCAGACAAGTGCTCCATTTCACTGAAAAGTTGCAACAGTCCTTCTTAAAGATCAACGAAAACTTCCAAATACATTTTGTTTATCCATATCCATGACATGTATTTATAACAATGCATGTAATGATGAGCTTGGATATGGATTTTTAATGAAAAATACGGCTCAAATTTGTCCAAGTAATTTGCTTTTATGTTTCTGACCTTCCTCTGGAATTAGTCCCCTGCATTCTATAACTTCTTAGTCCAGATTCTTAAATCTCTAAACAAAGAAAGGCAGAAGTACTGATGACTGACACTATCTGTATTTTTATCTGAGCTTATTATATAAACCTAATACCATAAGAAAATTAGTATAAGATTGAAAGTATGAGCAAGTGCCTTTCCTCAGAAGACTATTTCATATATTTCCACACAGGATAAGAATTATTATTTAGGCCTGTAAAATAAGATCAAGTTTTGCTATTTAGTTTGTAGCTTTCCAAGTTCCCAAATTTTTAAAAGTGTTATAAAGAGGTAATGAGATATTATGATGGTAGTTATACACATACAAGTAACATGTATTATGTACAAACTCTTCTAATGGATTTGATATACTTATTAAAATGATTCCAAGAAATTTCTAGTCTCCTGGACTTTAGCATTAAGACCTTTAAATTCAGTCCCCTTGGCTTGATTTCTACACAATGCTACATGAATTCATTTATTTAGATATGCATTTACCTAATAAATATGTCTAATAAACAACTATATGTCAGGCATTGTGCTAGAATACACACTGAGAATACAATGAGGGACAAAGAAGACATGGATCCCATCCACATTTTTTAGAGCCTAGTAAGAGAGACAGATGTTAAGGAAATACTTAATACATGTATAAAATTAGTGTTAAGTTCTATAAAGGAAAAATACAGACATTAACGAGGGGTTGATACAGAGTAGAATGATAATCATCTGTGGCTGGAGCAGGCTCCTTTTACAAAGTGTATAAGGCCCCAACGTTTGCAAGAACGATGTGTATGAGGGGGTAGGGTTGGCAGGAAAATAGGAGCTGATGGAGACAGATGCGAGAGGATTGGGTACGCTAAATTAGGAAGAAATGAACTGTTCACATGCTTACCTTCCAAAGACTACATTTTACGATCTTGGGCTTGAGTTTCAGTTATTTAAGTAGAAAGGGTGGTCTTCCTACAATTTGTGGTCTTCCTTCTTTGTACTGTTTTGGGATGCTTCCCTAATCATTCAATAAGACAACAACTTAAAAACCTTTGACGTTTTAAATTTTTGACTAGGCAAATGAACAGCCAAGGTAAAGAATATATTTTCTAGTGTCCCTGCAGCTAGGCAATACCATGCGACTCACTTTTGGCCAATGGTGTGGTGCTGAAGAGCCATGAGTAAATTCTATGATGAGTCTTTAAAGAAAAGGCTAGAATGTGGACATGATGGTTGGAGCACAAACACTCATCTTGGACCATGAAGTGATGTCATGTGCAGAGGATATTGGGGGAGAAAGATCTAAGGAGTCCGGTTCCCTGATGAGTCCACCCTACCGTGCTAGACTTCCAGCCTCTATTCTTTTTTTCACATAAGAAAGATACAAATTTTTCTCTAGCTCTTACACTCCATTCTCCACCCAGCAACCAGACTGATCCTTTTAAAATTTAAAGGAGATTATGTCTCTTCTCTGTTTACAACCCAAAATGTTTTCTAATATCATTCAGAGTAGAATTGTCTTCAAGCCTTTCAAGGTCCGTTATCATCTGACCTCATCCACCAACTCTCTCCCTCTTTCACTGTGTTGCAACTCCACTGGCCCCCTTTCTAATCCTTAAACAAGAGTAAGCATGCTCCTGCCTCAGGGTCTTTACATTCACTATTCCCTCTCTTAAAAAGCTATCCCCTCAATAATCATACAGCTAACTCCATCACTTAATTCATACCCCTGCTCATTTAAAAAAATTAATAAGTGCCTTCCATGGCCATTATAAATAAAATTACAGCACACATATCACTCTGCCTTATTAAATGTCCTCTTGCGTCTTATTTTTCATAGTACCCATCACCCACTGACTTCCTTATTTCCTTTATGTATTTTTCTCTTTCTCATACCATTAATTGTAAGCTTTCAACAACAGTGACTATAATCTAGAGGTTAATATATAAAATATTTGTTGACTACATGAATAAAAGATCTTTATAAAGTTCATTCTAGTTCAGTATAGGTTATAGATTGTTACAACAGGAACAACGAAAGCTGACGTTTTCCTACAACCTATCTAGTTTTAAAAAAAAAAGGCCTCGGCAGTTTTATATCTTCTCAAAGTCCACTGATAGTATTTTTTGGCTACTTACCCCTCCCCATCCCATACCTATATAACAGAACATGTCAATAACACCGTAGGGAACTTAATAACACTGGTTAGAAGAGGGAGAAATAGTGTGCGAGAAGGAGACAGAGTAAGATATTGGTCAGAATCGGAAGAGAATAGAGAACAGCAGGGTCTTGGAGACTAGATAGAATCCCCTAGTGCTAGTCTTGCTTGAGAACAATCCTAGGGCATCAGGCAATAAACAGCAATCAGATCTAAATGCATTACAATTTAGAAAGTCTTCATTCATCCAACAAACAGGAATGGAGCTCAAGGCTGTGGGGGTACAATGGTGAGCAAAAATAGACACAGAACCTGCATATGACTTTTTGAGGAAAAAAAATCACACAGGTGGGAAATCACTACATCCCATGATTTATGATTTTATTGTATTTCATTTCTTCTGAAGTTGAGTTATGAAAATCTATATGCTGGCTTGACTAAAGTGGTTTATCAAAAATACTAAAGTGAATTTTAATAAACTGAATTTCTAATCTCAAAAGACACAATAAGATATTTTTCTTATTTTAACAAGAAAATTGACCTGGGATAAAGTGAGAGAGTAAAGGTTCTATTGCATTTAAAGGAGTATTCATTTGAATCTACATTAAAGCTAACTCTATTTAGAAGAGAAGTATGCTGTTCATATATATTCACTATACCATGATTTTAATATATTTAGTCAAGGTAAGAGCTTGGTCTTGATCTCAGCTTGGACAGTAGCATAAAAGTACAGTTAAAACTTAACATTTCTTATATAGAAAGCTCACATTTTACTGTATTTCTTCAAGCAAAAGTCAGGAATTCGGCATTTTCTTGATTTCAGTGACACAACAGCTTTCTTAGAACCTTGGCTGAGGAAGCGGCTGATTTCAGTTCTGATTTCAGTTGTATTTGATCTCTCCTTACCAGCTGTGCATCCTTGATGAGAGAGGAGAGGAGGGGAAGATGCACGGAGTGGAGGAGTTAGTCTATTCGTATTTCATAAGACCTTCCCTGTGAGCACTGCAGTTGCCATCAGAGCACATGGGTGCACACAGTGTCCCTCACTCGCCAAGGGCCACTGACACAGAATCAGGGTCAAGATAGGCAGCATGGTAGAGTCTTTGAAGTCTGCATTTTGGTGGCACTTAGACACAAAATATTTGGTCACCTTTGACCCCAATAACCCTTAGGCTGTGAGCTGGACTACATGTGAGCTGTCTACTATCATCATGAGTACTGTCTCCTAAGAATCCCAACTACTATTTCTTATATCTGACCAAGTAGACCTCTGAAGAAACCAGAGCACAGAGTTGAAATTTGAAAATACAGCGAAACAGGATAAATAGCTGGTTGTTACTTTCCTACTCTAATTTAATTGGTAGTTTCCTATTATAAAAATCCACGAGAAGAGTTAATCACAATTTATAATATAAAAACTAAAAGAGAAGTTAGAATTTCAATAATGTCATCTGCCTTTAGAATGGACACATTCTAGGGCAAGGCAGACAGAAAACCAATTCTAGAAAACCTTTTTTATTTGCTAAGGTTTGCAATGATCAAAGTTTGGAAAAAAAATAATTGATCCAGGATAGAATCTAGTTAAAATGGGCATTAATTCAACACATGAAATAGAGGTTCATGTAGACTTGCCATATAGCAGATTTAATTAATAAGGATAATTTACCTACTTCTCCATGTAATCAATTGCCTACCACTGTGAACACTTAAAGGCTATTGCATCAGATTAGTGTAGTAACCTGTCTTTTTAATGAATACTAGTCACAGCAAAACTTGACCACTTAGAACCTCAGAATCAAGAGTACTCAGAGCTCTCCATATACTTTTTAAGAACAAATTAAGACAAAAATGTCATTTCCTAATTGCAGATGTGACTCAAAAAGCTTGAAAAACAGGACAACATAAAAATGTGCTTTTTAGTTTTCAACAGTTCTTCATGGCTGCCATAGGTTGGGATTCCCCAGAAAACAGACTGTGAGTGGAGATGTGAATGTGAGAGATTTATTAGGGCACAGTCTCCCCGGGTCAACACCATTTTGAGGGTGCTTGAGGAGAAGGAGCAGGAATGAGCAGAGGTAGAGGTTAGGCTGTGGTTCAGTCACAAGGCCTCGGCCAACCCCAAGGGAGCTCTGAAGCTGGGATGCCCTGGAGAGCTGTCCTGGGTGAACAGGTTGTGCCCTTATACTCCCTTGTTGACCAGTCATTGGATGTGGGCTGCCCAGTGAAAGGGAAATAACCCTGAAGGAGGGTGATCTCAGCCAAAGCATTTCCCAAAAAGGGCTGAGAGCTTTCAGCTGGACAATCTTTCCAAAAGCTAGGGGAAGACATCTTTCAGTCCTGAAGAGAGATGTCAATGGTACAGCACAGCATCCATGACACTGGCTTCTTCAGATATTCATTAAACACGTTCTATGTATAAATTACCATTACTAGAGGAATTCAAGGCTTTTAACACAAGTTCCTCTCTCCAGGAGCTTGATAGCATAGATAATACATATATATATACAAAATACACTTAATATTACTCAATAATATTACTCTTAATATTAAGTATATTAATATCAATTAATATCAATTAGTTCATAACTATTTAGAGACATATAAAAATCAAGAGAAATGAATATTTACAAAGCAAAGAGGCCATCAGCAGATGGAAACTATTGGGGAAAGTAACTTTCCATTTGATTTAGGAATATAAAAATAAATAGGATTTTAACATGGAGAGATGCAGGAAAAAATATTTAAGGTATAAAGAACATTGTTTGCAAAAATATGTAAGTAAATATGAAATGGACCTGTCAGAGAATGAGCAGCAAGGCCAGTTTGACAGGAATATAGGTTATATAAAAACAAAGTATGGGGAGATAATGTCATAAAGGGAACTTGGTGCACATTTGAAAGCCCAGATTTTATTGGAGATCTTTCTGATCTGCACTGAAAGATCACTACCTGTTTGTTTACGAATAGTTGGAAGGAATGACATTTTAAGATACGACCTTCTCTCTAACTAGTAAAGCCAACTGACCTTTTCCGATAATTCCATGTGTTTTCTAGAATCCTGTCCCTAGAGTAGATAATCAAAATGTTTTCTTATGCTGGTGGGCCTCTTGACTGGCTATTATTCAAAAGAACTAACATTTTTACATGAAATAAAAACTATTTTTTATCGGTCCTCCTAGAAAGAGTAATTTACCTTAAATAGTCCATATTTGTTTTCAGAATGGAGTTTTTGTACCAGATTTCCCCACTCTGCTGCTGTTCTCATAGTCTTGAAATAATACGTTCAATTACACACTTGATGGACGTATAGGACCACTCTTTACATCTATATAGGTTCAGTGTATCCCTTATAGACTCAACTGATATTGGAATAAGAGGAAATACTTTGGTTAAAATGTAGTAAAAATAAACCTCCATGTCCATGAACATGCTACCATCAAGCACCGGATTCTGAGTAGAACAACTACTGCTATCATTGCTGCTGATGGGTAATTTTCATTGAGCACTGTCCAATAAAGAGACTGGACATTTGCAAAGGATTTATCCTCTTTAGTCTTCACAATAACATTATTAGTCAGGAACTATTTTTATTCTAATTTTTCAGATAAGTGAACTGCCAGAGGTCCCTCAGTGAGTCAGCCAGTGAAATCCAGATTTGAACTCAAGCTGTTTATCCTAAAGATATCATCCCCACTGAGTACACTGAGAAGTTGAGGCTTACAAGATTAAGGAATTTATCCTGTTGATAGTCAGGCCTATTTGACTCAAAAGGTCACACTTATTAACGATTAGGTTATGTGGTTTCACATCAAAATTTATTTAACAAGATTTAAAATATAGATGTTGTTAACAAAAAATGGTTCTATGGGTTTCCCAATAGCCACAGAACACAATCCCAATTGAAAATAAAAAATTAGACACTGATGCATTCTGCATCTCACCAACTCATTATTATTCACTTTCATTCCTGAGATAATTATTTCACATCTTGGTCTTCAAACCTCTAACATCTCTCCCCCTATTCTCAGCTGATGATCTTGACATATACTTTGAAAAAAAAGGGAAGCAATCAAAAGAGAACAGATCTCTTTTTCACCACACCAGATCTGCCAGTCTACCTACATTTGTAAGTTTTAATCTGCCTTCTTTATTGAACTTAATAAGTATCTGTGCACTTATCTAAGAGCATCTGATGTACATGTACTCTGGATCGCGTCACCTCTTATCTTACTCAAGAGCTTAGGTCCTGCATTTACCTGTTCTCTGTCTTGTAACATCAGCATTCACCTTTGCATTATTTTTATCCTTCTTAAGTCTTCTCTTGAATCATGTTCCTCTTGTGCTTCTCTGCCTCCCTTCACATAAAAACAACTCAAAAGAGATTGTCAGTACTTGTCAGTTCTATTTGATTCCTCTTCCAGCCCCTCACACCCCCCACACACATGCTTTCTCTTTTCAAGCTCCTCCCTGTTGGGAATTCACCCCACTACTCTCACTAAAACTTTCTTGCAAAGGTCACCAAAGACTTCTATCTTGCTGAAATCCAATGGTTAATCCTTTTTATCATCTTATTCAACTTTTCAGCAGCATTTGACATAGTTGACTACTCCCTCCTTCCTAAAATATAGCTTCTTGGCTTCTAGGAAACAACAGTCTTCATTCTGCCTCAATGGCTGCTCCTTACTAGTGACATTTCCTGGATCTTCCTCCTTCAATCAATCAACTCTGAATGTTAGTGGTCCTGGAGCTGAATTGATGGCCTTCTACTCTTCTGTAGTATACTTTCTTTATAGCTTATCTCATCTATTCTCATGGCTTTAACCACGATCTGTAGGTTGATGACTTCCAATTTTATATATTCTGAACTGACTTCTCCCCTTAGCTCCAAATTCATATATACGACTGATTTCTTCTCAGCTATCCTTTGATAAGACAAAAGAGAAAAGCGGCCCCTGACATCTGGGGCCGCTTTTCTCAACATTCACAACCAGTCCAAAGGTTGGAAATTTTGACTCCCTTTTCACCGTCTCCACAGATAGCATCCTTTTTACTCCACAATCATCTTTAGACTAAATAACACAATATCCTCCTTACTGAATTTTGTAAAAACCTGTGCCTTCTACAGTGTATTCTCCATGCAAAACCTGAATAATTTTAAAAACATGTAAACATGATGATGTCATTTCACTACTTAAATTCCTACAATGACTTACACTTAGAATTAAAGTAAATGCAAGATTCCTACACAAATGGCTCCTGAGTACTTCTATGACAATATCTTGAAAGGATTTTCCCTTTGACTCCCTCGTTTCATCCACACAGGCTTTCCTTGTTCCTTGAACACATTAAGCTCTTCCCCAACTCAAGCTCTTTGCACATTTTCTTAACGGTGCCTGGAACATTTACCACTTGTCAACCAGATCTTCATATGGTGGGTTCCCTCACTTAATTCAGGTTCTTGTTCAAATGTCTCTTCGAAGAGACGTTTCCTTACAACTCTATCTAAAATAGCATAGTTACTCTGTATTGCTTCATCTGTCTATTTATTAATTTTATTTTTTGTAACAGTACTTAGAAAATATGAAATTATCCTCACTAGTTACTTATTTACTTATCTATACAATGGTAGCTGCTTCTTTTTTTCTTTTTTTTTTTTTTGTCAGGAAGATCAGCCCTGAGCTAACATCCACGCTAATCCTCCTCTTTTTTGCTGAGGAAGACCAGCCCTGAGCTAATATCTATTGCCAGTCCTCCTCCTTTTTCTCCCCAAAGCCCCAGTAGATAGGTGTATGTCATAGGTGCACATCCTTCTAGTTGCTGTATGTGGGACGCGGCCTCAGCATGGCCAGACAAGCGGTGTGTCGGTGCACGCCTGGGATCCGAACCCGGCCGCCAGTAGCAGAGCGCGTGCACTTACCCGCTAAGCCACGGGCCGGCCCCAATGGTAGCTTCTTAACAAGCAGAGACCTTCTCTGCCTGTTTCCTCACTATATGTCCATAGAGCAGGACCTGCCACAGAAATTAATGATTTTTTGTCTTATTTTTAGGAGAGAGTGACAATAGGTATAGATTAAATATCCCCAAAATGGCAGAAACAAAGTTTAACATTCATTTGCATATTATGTCTACTGGAGCTCAGCCAACAGCCAGAAGGCCAGTCTGATGCCCATACTTGAGGTCTGGACCCTGGGGTAAGGCCAGCACTAATGGCCACTGCCCATCATCAGCTCTGCCTGCAGTTCATGGCCTGGTCTTAGACACAGCCTCTGTGTAGCCCTCTCCATAGGGACTATATCCATTAGTTACAGTATCAAACACAGACCAGGTCAAGTCAAGAGTATCACACACAGGAGGTAATAGCAGAAGTGATGCTAACAGGAAAATCAAATCCTTTTTCTGGTTCACAACAGACATAAAAGAAAATATGACATAAAATATACATGAAAGTAAAAACAGAGACATTTGGAAAAGATCACTCCTAGAAAACAAAGCAATATTATCACAGAAAATTCTCTTTTTTTTCCTGAATCTTAAACTAAAAAAATTTACCTCATCTAGGGGCCGGCCTGGTGACACAGTGGTTGAGTTCGAGTGCTCCGCTTCAACAGCCCGGGATTCCCAGGTTAGGATCCTGGGCCGGGGCGTACTCACCGCTTATCAAGCCATGCTCTGGCGGCGTCCCACATATAAAGTAGAGGAAGATGGGCACGGATATTAGCCCAGGGCCAGTCTTCTTCAGCAAAAAGAGGAGGACTGGCAACAGATGTTAGCTCAGGGCTAATATTCCTCACAAAAAAAACAAAAAAATTTACCTCATCTAAGTAAGTCCAGAAACTTACTATGTTTTCTTAAATGGTCATTTCAAGTCTGGATATTAAAATGCTATTTCTAAATTCACTGGTTCAAGAAGAGTTTTCAAATAGATCAAACCCATATGAATAATTCTCAGTAATAATCACTACCCCTCATATAGTTTTTACATACTTTGCCAGCCACTGGTTTAAGTGTCTTAGGGACAATAATTCATTTAATCCCCATAACAACACAATGAGATCTGTATCATCATCACTGCCATTTTACAGATGAAGGCATAAAGCATGTAATTTATTGACAGATTTGGGTTTGAACCTGGGTAGTTTGATCCTATAGTACACGTTCCTCACAAATACTTTATGTTCCCTCTCTCCTGGGTAGCCCCTATTTTTTAGAGTTATCTCCTTCCACCATCTTCCAGTTCTTGGGTATCTTGCTTCTCACAGGGCAGACTCTGAGCTTTTTCAGTGAGATGGAAAGGTCTGTCTTTTCCCAACTCATAATCAAATTGACTCATGAACTGCTCTTCCAAAGATAGTACAACAGCCACCTATGCCCTTAGTACCCTCAGGACTATGAAATGTCGCGGCACTGCAGGTTACATTAGTCTTGCAAAACACACATTATGCTCCCTTACTGGGGCAAATAATTGAGGGATCTGTGCAGCAAAATAAAAACGCTAAGTACTCCATAATGCATTAAGTGGTTTGTACGCTAACTTTCATGGAATTATCAGAGACCGTCTATGCACTAGGAAACATAAAATTAGCATTTTTTCTTTTTGGTAAATCACAGAAATGAGCAGTGAAGGAATTTTTTTCATATTGTCATTTATTTAGGCATTATTGGCATCAACACAGATAAGTGACTTTCTAATTCTATAGTTAAACAAGGGAAATTACATTCTTTTCAAAAACCATCTTGTTATAAGACTCACAAGGTTAGTCTAAATCCTCTTATTTTTACTTTACCCTACAGTTTTTTTGTTTTCACACATTTGTTCATTTCGGGAATCTTTTTTACCATATTCTTTCCTACATGTGAGTTGCCTTCCTTTCTCAAACTAAGTGACAGTAACTCCTGAACACTTCTTCAGGGGTCCTGGTTTCGAGGACCCCTGAATCATTTTAGTTGGCATCTCTGAGTCTTGCACGTGTCCATCCCATCGGTTTTGAAATGAGGAAATGAAACTGCACACTCAATGCTACTCATACCGAGACTTGTTTTCCAATCTTTGCAGTCATCTGCTATGAGGACGTTGAACTGTTTTTGTTGTTGTTTGTGTTAAACCAAACAAACACCACTGTGTAAAATAACAGGATGCATGGGATATGAGCTTTCAGTAAGATTACATTGCTTGTCACATTAACTGGTTTCAGAGCAACCTGATTTGTGCCTAATCAGCTATTTTGTATTATACTTATCCCTTTTGAATACCATGTCATTTATTATGTAACATTCCTCCAATGTTTCAAAGTCACAAGACATCCTAGCTCTCTCTTTCTAGACATGGCAATCACATCCAAAGTGGTATTTTTCTATATCTCACTGAAAGTATTTTGATAACATAATTGAATAAATTCAGATTAAGAACATATCTCTAAAGGAAAATCTCTAATATGTCCACACATTGTGATAGTCATTGTGTTCAATTCTTCAATTCTCTGAGTAATTACTTAACTAATCATTGTCTTAGAGTGGGTTTATTAGTTGTATTTTAATAAACCATTTTTGCATAGCAATCAATAGCAAGAAAAATTCCATAGGAGTCAGAGTAAGTGCTATGAATTTTCATTCATTCATCCTTTCTTTCTTTACTTAATTAGTAAGTTAATATGTATCTTCTTCTATGCTCATTACCAAATTGAATATTAAAATAAAATTTTAAAATGCATTGGTTCAAAAGAAAACTGAAATGAGACTCAAACTGTTGCCTTTGAAAGTCATAAGTTTGCTATCTCTTTTCTAAGCACACCTCTTACAATTTCTGCAACAACATATGCATGCACACAAAATGACAGACACAACATATACACACCGTACTTTATTAATGAAGCCCTTTACACATTCACTTACCATAATCTCTGTGTATTTGGTGGATGTTTTAGCATAAGCTTATCACATGACAAGCATCCTATTAGACACCAGTAGTCTAAAAAGTCTAGTCTGTATTATGCTATGGTCTAGCATGTATGTCAGTGTCAAAAAGAACTGAATGAAAAAACTCTCTAATAGAAATACACTGCATTTATTATCTTTCCTCACAGATATCCTTAAATGACTACTCACAATATCCCTTCATGCCCATAAGCATTTTAAACCCTATATCCATCATTGTACAGCTGTTAGATAATTTGACTTCATCCACTTTAACATTTCTTTTGCTAAGAATCCATTCATATATTCTTTTAGTATTCTACCCAAGAAATTTTATGCTTATCACAGACCTCAAAAATCCAGGGAAATGAGAACTCTTCTTAGACAAATACATAAACAAATATACTTGCTTACTGTGTTCATCTCTCTCTCTTTTCTAATATGGCTAAGAGAAAATGTTTTTCAAAGGAAGAAACACTAAGGAAAAGTGAAAGAATTATATCTTGCTTCAAGGGAATGGAAAGCTATTAGGTTTAATTTTATTTACTATTTAATCTAAATTGCATAAATCCATTCCAGTTATTTGAGCTTCTTACAAATAAGGTACAGACTATTATACTGCAAATCTGGCTCCATATTCAGCATTCCACTCAAAGCCCTTTAGAGAAAGGATATTGTTTACAGCTGACATGTGTTTACCAAGCACTGGTGCTTTGTGGGTGTGCTAACTTAACCACAGAACTGCCTGTCTGAGACAGAGAAATTTGCACCTTTGCAAAATTCACTCCAAGGTCACTGACATCCCTTAGAACATTGGCTCATCTGGCTGTCTTCCAAACTGTCTAGTGGCTATTGAAGTCTCACTTTCCCCTTGTCTACCCAGATTATGATGAAGGATATTTCAGATTAGACTCGCAAGGTTCAAAACATCAAGACATAGTTAATCTAAGAGTTGTTCATTTTTTTGCCTATTACCTTCAAACTATTTAGCTATTAGAATGCTGAAATGCTATGAATGCCAAAAGTCATTACAGTACAGTATAAGTTTGTATTGAAAAGTGCAGAGGCTGTTCATGTCTATGTATCACGGCTGACATTGAAACCAAGGAAAGGTCAGAACAAGTGTCAGAAAAAGAGCCACAAAATTGAGTCACAGCACATATATTTTATCTAACAACGTTGAAAAGAAAGTTCGATGGAAAAGAGAACATTGATTCAGCTTGTCTGCTTCTAAACACTACCTCTTTGTAGTTACTCAACCACTTGTATTTGGAAAGTTTACATTTTATAAGTGAAACAGTCCATTTTTTTGGACTAATTCCCTTAACTATTTTAAGTCAAAGTCAAGAAACTCGCTTGGTGTATTTTTAGAATAATTACACAAATACTTTCATTTGGAATTTTTGTTTTGATTATCGCCCTTTAATTGCACATTGTTTGAAGGATGGTTGTTTTTTATTTAATTAATTTCTTTACTAGTTTTCTTTTACTACTTTACTGTAAGTTAAACTCTTTAAAAAATTTATATTATTTTAAATCTGTATGCCTGCTTTTGTTTTTCTTAGTAGAAACAGTTTGATAATTGTTACTATCTAAACTATTTTAAAGCCTGGTCAGGACGCCACCCAAGTTTTATTCTCTCAATATATTTTCTATTGTATTTGATTACTTATGTTTTTTTCTTGATCAATATATTTACAAATTCAACGTATACATGATCTATGTTTGCTTTGCCCATTCCTTATGTAAAGGTGTGATTGCCAAGAATCAACAAATGCTTTTCAATTTTTCTAGTGAAACAAATGAGAAAAATAATTTTCTTGTAATTAATAGGCAGTGAACATACAAATATTAGACACACTGAATAATTTATATTTGATTTGATACAATCTGAAGTTCAGTTTTACAAATAAAAAATCACTATCTCTAAAAATATTTTATCAATAAATATACATATTTTCAAATGCATATTTGAACATCTGTTTAAATTACTGCTGCTTTTGGAAAATGAAGCATGCTCTTCTGAAACTTTCTCTTATTGAAGTACTGAGACTTCAAAATCTCATTAATTAGAATGAGAAACCAGGCAGGCGTTCTCTCAAACACTTTTTGTAATGTAGAAGAGATGAAGTTTGTAGAACAAGCATATCATAAAGTCTGGAGGCAGCTGACATAAAAAATATCTAGCTGCTGCTTCCCACAAGACCACCTCAGCAGCAAGGGTCTGGAATCACTATTACCTGTTGAGGACAAGCGTATCATTCCTAGCACCACATCTCTTGAATTCCTTCTTGGCCCATGTGAATGTCTACAGATGTTCTTTCACAAGCTCTTATTATTTTGAATTGAACTGGTGTCCTCATTCATGAGTGTCGAATTGTCATATTTATTACTGACCCTAATGCCTTAACTAAAGCAATTGAAGCAGGTGTCAAAAAGAGTTAGAAGATGATAATGACTTGCCTCCTATGTCAGGACCTGTTTTGGCAGAGTATTGCTAGCTGCATGAGAGAACGATAGACATTGAGATCAGTGTGCAAGCCAGAGTACCCAAGGAGGAGTGGTGATGTAATCATATTCTGCCAACAGCTGGCACCCAGTGTTAGGATACGAGATGCTTGGGAGTGTCTGTAAGGGATATTGGTTGATTGCTTCTGCAGCATCCATCCTTCTTCTCTTCTTTGGTTTTCCTTAGAAGAGAATTTCACAAATTTTGTGGAATTGATCCTACCCTCAGCTCCAGCAGAGGACTCCGAATGGCTTAAGGTCTCAGTGCATCTACCGCTTTGAGAACAATAACTGGTTTAGAGATGGACACACATCCAATTGAGACCAGAGAGGTAAATCCCAGGACTTTGCAGACGCTACAAAAAGAGAGTCTCTCTCTGCTCTTGGACAATATGTTGTAAGGCTATGAAAGCTAGAATGCTCCTTGGCTACAGAAATTTTGCTATGACATAATATGGGGTTGCTGGTGAGACTGGGATAACCAGATAGATTCCTGGGATAAAGCTAATGCCCCGGAAGGCAGAGGGAAACTAGAAAAGCAGGAATGATGGTGTTGCTGAACCTCTACATCAAACTTGAATCTAGTCTTATCTTTGGATTTTCTATTTTTGAGCCAACACATTTCTTGTTTGTTTAAGCCAGTTTGAGTTGTTTTGGCGGGCACTTCCTAAACAAAATATCTTATCTGATAACAGTTTCCCAATGGATGCCTTAAGTAATGAGACGGGAAACCCACAAGAAAGATATTCAGAAATCTAAGCAAGCTGGTAATCATCATCAGAATTTGACTGCAGGTATCAGAGTTCCAGTCAGGGGGCCAGTCAGGACAACAGGAAATAAACTGGAGTCAGGCAAAAACACACCACTGTCCTAGTCCTGGGAAGAGACTGAAGAACAAGACAACTCATTACTAAAAGCGGAAATCATGCTGTCCTGTGAATTCTTAGGTCAGAAACTCAGGTGTCCAAATTTCACTAAGGATAAATTGCATTATTAAAGTTTGGAGTAAAACCCTGTCTCAGGAATCCATGTACGATCAACAAAGAGTGGGAATTCTTCTATAGCAGACAAGAGTTGAAGTAACTGCATCTTAAGACCTAATACAAGAGTCCACAACACTACCTGGGGGGAGTTTAGTAATAAATCCTATTGGCTATTTATTAATGCTTTTTGCTTCCATCAGGATTTGTGTGAGACTAAGCTGCTATTTAGTAAGGGAAGGGGGAAAGGGCAGGAAGCTTGTAATGGTCTGTTTTCCGACACAATGTGAAAGAGCCACAGATATAGGAAGTGTAATGGGAAAAGCAAAGAGAGCTGGATGAGAATGAAAACATGGCATACAAAACCACAGATAAAAGTTGTAGCATGATATCTTTCTTTTTACTGACAACTTGATTATATATTCCTTAAGAATAGAACTTTTGCTTATTACTCTGCCTTGAGCATAAGAGAGTCCCAAGAAACATCTATTGAATAATGCATTTTTTTGCTTATTTTTCCGAAACTTTAAGGCAAATGCCATATAGCTTATAGGGGAATTTTTTTTCTTGTATATACATCCCTCCCTAAATAAACGCAATTCCTAGAGAAATCACAAATCATCCTAACAAAAGCACTAAAGAACATATAAAAATTAGAGATGAGAATTTTATTCAAGATCAGAACAGAACCAAATCTGCACATATTTCTTACACTTAATTAAAATAAAAGTAACCTATTTTATTGTTTTGTCATTATGAAAAGGCACTCTGTACCATTTTAGATTAGATTATCTCTAATTCTATGTTTGGATCATTCGGTACTTAGATCATAAAAGCTTCTCATCATCAACTGAGTTAATATTTATCCAGCTCCCACTGTGATAAATTCTCAAGGATTTGAGGATTTGTACCCCATGGATTCTCTATATTCTTGGTAATTACTTAATGGGAAAGCAGTATTGTTTCTAACACTGATGTTCTGGAGATAACACATCTTCTCTACACACAACTTGCCTAATTGGGAAGACTTCCAGAAAGAAATTTGTGCAAAGGAGGGGTTGGGTAGATAAAGAGAAAGAGTTATCTCCCATAATCTCAGGCCTTTAGTGGTATCCAAGAAAATCATATCTCAAGAGAATATAACAATGATGTTAGGACCCAGAGAAAAAGTAACTTGCTCAAAGTCACACAGGAACTTAGTGACAGACCGGAATTAAATAATGGTTCTCAAGACTCCAAGTTCATGCATACCAGTGAAACATGCTGTAAATATTTAAAAGGACCATATGAAGTAAAATTTATGAGTTCTTCTAACTGATAAATGGAGATAAATTCTAATATAATTTATTCCATTAATTGAGCATTCCAAGAGCAAAACTAAATGCTGAAGTTGCTTTCAGGTAAAAGTATCAAATAACTGGTAAATTGACAACAATTTAATGAGTACCTACTATAAACCCTACACAGTAGCTACTAAATCTCACTGTGGAGGAACCTCCAGATGGTCTGACTCTGATACCGTTCTAGTTATTAATCACAGGATGAAACTAGATGACATTTTCTTCCAAAGCTTTGCATTTTTATAATAAAAACTGCCACAATAAATATATTTTAAAAGCTATATGCCATGTCTGGTATGACATAAAATTCTCTAGATTTTAATTCAGATACTTGAAGTTACTCATGAGTTTATTCAACCATCGGTTTATTCACAGCATACCATAGACTACTTTACCACGCAATGTAGAGATAAATAGGTCAACGTTGATGACAATTTCAGGAAGATATATAGGGACAGCACAAATATTTTGGAATAAGCAAAATTATCGCAACTTACTGCCTAATCACTAGATCTACAATAGTTAAAAAGTAGCTGGATCCAGATTTACTGCATTCTATTCTCCTATGTATATGTACTGGAAGACTACTGAGAAAATTTAATGCTTTTGGGCATTTTATTCATGAGTCAAATCCTGAAAGCAAGGGAGAAAAAAATCCAACTGATTTTCAGCCAAATCCTATTCTTAAGTTTTCGTGCTACCATGTTTCTTTTCTTTCTTATCACTTCTTTTCATTTTCTTTTTTACTATGTAGCATTAAAAGTTGCTTCAAGGTCTTTTAATATTTCAATACATTAAGAACTTCCAAGTCTAGTATGTTGAGACTGAAACCAAAGAGCAAGAGGGAGACCCCACACTCCACCTCCAGCTATTGCTTTCATTAAAATTAGTGTATGTTTAAATATATTGGGGAAATCATAGCAGGTAAACTCTTGAAAAAATTATGTAGAAAGGTAAATATATAGTTCTTTCATATCAATGATACAATGACCCAAAGTTCAAAAGTAATCATCTAGTGTTAAAACAATCCTTTTAAAATATTTAGACTTTACCAAAACTGCGAGGAGTAGAACAAGCGGTCCATTCCTTAAGTAACCAATTTTAACCTGAATAAATAGTGTAAACAGAGACCTATGGTTGGGTGTGTCCAAAGCTAACTTCCCTGAGACTTTCATTTTAAGAGCTTTCACTCCCAGTTACATGTGAACCAGGAAGAAAATAGCAGATGGGGAGAGAAGTCAAGATGGCGGCGTAGGCAGACTCTGAACTCACCTGCTCCTGCAGACACAGCCAATTTACAACTACTCGTGGAAAAATTAGCCCTGAGACAGAACTGAAAACTGGAGAAGAGGAACTCCTGCAACAACGGACAATCCTAACTGAGGTGGAAGAGGCAGAAACTCCCTTCTGGAGAGGAAAAACGCCGCCTTCACAAGCTGCAGCGCCTGACAGGAGCCCGGGAGCAGCCCAAGGGTACGCAGCCTCCCTGGAGGCGCGGGGCCCTGAGCTGGGGAGCGCCCCCACTGGGGGCATTTTATGGACCCAGCACAATCGAGACGAGTGGCATAATATCTGCCTTTGCCTGCTACTAAAACATTGGGGAGTACCCCCAGAAAAGCTGGTTCACAAAGAAATTAAAACTGGCTCTTAAAGGGCCTGCGCGCAAACTCACCTGTTTCAGAAAGCAACCTAAAATGACCAGAAAGAAAGGTGCACAGTGCTTTGGTGAAAAGAGACTCACCTGATAGGCTCTGAGTGCATCTCGGTGAGGGGTGAGACCTCTCCAGGGACTGGGATGTTGGCGGCGGCCATTGTCGTGGCCTGGTGTGGGCGTGCTGACACAGATGCCATTGGAGTTCTTCCTGGGGCCTGCTAGCCCAGGGTCTGCCCCACCCACTAGAGCACCAATTTAATCCAGCTCAGCCAGGGCAGGCAGCACACCCTAGAGACTGGCCCCACCCAACAACAAGCCCTCAGGCAACATGTGGGCCTGCGTAGATTGGTGACTGGATTCTCTGCAGCCTGGCAACTGAGCCGACCTCAGTGGGGCAGGGCGTACACAAGGAGCAGGTGGAGAGTGTGGGGCAGTGGTGGAGTGCATGGGGCTCCTGCCGTGGAGAGACTGGGTCTGCTTTGGGAGGTCGGGACACGCACACGGGGCAGGACGGTTTTCACTGTGTGTGTGGACCTGTGGGCAGCAGGGCTTGTCAGCTGCAGAAGACTTGTGCTTCTCAAAGACCCACATAGGGGATTTGCCCCACCTTCCAAAGCCTGAGACAACTGGGTGCTCCCATGCCTGAGGCCAGCCCCACCCAGCTACAATCCTCAGAGAGCTGACAAGAGACCTAAAGGCTGGAGGCTTACAGCAATTGTAAGGCCCTGAGCCTAATAACCTGCCAAGCTGGGGGCCTACTCACTTAAAAGAAATACTGCAACACAAATGTGGTATTAGAACTTGCAGCCAACGGTGCTGGGGCTCCCCACACCTGATAAGGAGACTGAAGGGCCCACAACAACTACAAGCAGCTGAGCATTACAACAGCTGGACAGGAGCATAACGTGGCCTCCCTGGGCACCCACAGGGAGAGCAAACAGGCCACAAAGGGGGACACACGTAGCCCACATAGGGGTCACCCATGGAACATTGAGAACTGAGGGAAGCACACTGCAGGCCTCCTAAGCGATCACTTACATAAGGTCACCTATCCAAGAGCAGGAGAAGTAGCTGACCTACCTAATACGTAGTCACAAGCACAGGGAAAGAGGCGAAATGAGGAGGCATTCCAAGTTCCCTTACATTCCAAGTAAGGGAACAGGACAAAACCCCAGAAAAGGAACTAAATGAAACAGAAATGAGCAACCTACCTGACAGAGAGTTCAAACAAAGAGTGTTAAGGATGCTCACTGATCTGGGGAGAAGAATAAATGAACTCAGTGAGAATGTCAACAAAGAAATGGAAGATATAACAAGGAACCAATGAGAAATGAAGAATATAATACTGGAAATGAAAAATTCACTAGAGGGACTCAAAAGCAGAGCAGAGGATCTAGAAGAAGGGCTCTGCGAGCTGGATGAAAGACTAGAAGAAATCATCCAAGCTGAACAGGTAAAAGAGAAAAGAATTAAAAAGAGTGAGGACAGTCTAAGGGACCTCTGGGACAACATCAAGCACACTAACATCTGTGTTATAGGTGTCCTGGAAGGAGAAGAGCGAAACAAAGGGGCAGATAATCTATTTCAAGAAATAATAGATGAAAACTTCCCTGACCTAAGGAAGGAAACAGACACCCAGGTACAGACAGCACAGAGAGCCCCAAACAAGATAAACCCAAAGAGGCCCACACCAAGACACATCATAATCAAAATGTCCAGAATTAAAGATAAAGAGAGAATCCTAAAAGCTGCAAGAGAAAGTCAAGTGACATACAAAGGAAACCCCATAAGGCTATCAGCTGACTTCTCAGCAGAAACCTTACAGGCTAGAAGAGAGTGGCACGATATACTTAAAGTGCTAAAAGGAAAAAACTTACAGCCAAGAATACTCTACCCAGCAAGGTTATCATTCAAAATGGAAGGAGAGATCAAAAATTTCCCAGACAAGCAAAAATTAAAGGAGTTCGTCAACAAGAAACCAGTGCGAAAAGAAATGTTAAAGGGACTGATGTAAGGGAAAAAGAGAAGACCACAAATAGGAAAAATTATCTATTTACATGATAAGAATGTAATGGATACAAATGCACAAAAAAGAGGTTAGATATGATATCAAAAACATAAAAGGAGGGAGGAGGGGAGTTCAAGAGTAGAGCTTTCAGACAGAGGTCAAACTAAAGAGACCATCAATTCTGTATAGAAGAAGAAAGGAACAGAGAAGGACTATTAAAACACTGAGAAAAAAAAAGTTAAAAAATGGCAGTAAGTACATACTTATCAATACCTACTTTAAACGTCAATGGACTAAATGCTCCAATTAAAAGGCATAGGGTGGCTGATTGGATAAAAAATCAAGACCCATATATATGCTGCATACAAGAAACACATTTCAGACCTAAAGACACTCACAAACTGAAAGTGAAGGGATGGAAAAAGATACTCCACGCAAATGGCAATGAAAAGAAAGCTAGGGGAGCAGTACTCATATCAGACAAAATAGGCTTTAAAACAAAAACTGTAAAAAGAGACAAGGGCATTACATAATGATCAAGGTAACAATCAAACAAGAGGATATAACACTTGTAAATATCTATGCACCCAATGTAGGTGCACCTAAATATATAAAGCAATTATTAACAGACATAAAAACAGAAATAGACAGTAACACAATAATAGTAGGGGACTTTAACACTCCACTTACACCAACGGATAGATCATCCAAACAGAAGATCAATAAGGAAACATTGGCCTTAAATGACACACTAGAACAGATGGACCTAGTAGATATATACAGAGCATTCCATCCAAAAACCGAAGAATACACGTTCTTTTCAAAGGCACATGGAACATTCTCCAGGACTGATCACATATTAGGCCACAAAACAAGTCTCCATAAATTTAAGAAGATTGAAATAATACCAAGTATCTTCTCTGACCACAAAGGTATGAAACTAGAAATCAACTATAGGAAGAAAATCAGAAAAGCCACAAACACGTGGAGATTAAACAAAATGCTACTGAACAATGACTGGGTCAACGAAGAAATCAAAGAAGAAATCAAAAAATACCTGGAGACAAATGAAAATGAAAATACGACATGCCAGAATTTATGGGATACACCAAAAGCGGTTCTAAGAGGGAAGTTTATAGGAATACAGGCCTATCTCAACAAACAAGAAAAATCTCAAATAAACAATCTAACAATGCACCTAAAGGAACTGGAAAAAGAAGAACAAACAAAGCCCAAAATCAGTAGAAGAAGGGAAATAATTAACATCAGAGCAGAAATAAATGAAATAGAGACCAAAAAAACAACAGAAAAAATTAATAAAACCAAGAGCTGGTTCTTTGAAAAGATAAACAAAATTGACAAACTTTTAGCTAGACTTACCAAGAAAAAAAGAGAGAAGGCACAAATAAGTAAAATCAGAAATGAAAGAGGAGAAATTACAACAGACACCTCAGAAATACAAAAGATTATAACAGAATACTATGAAAAGCTATATGCCAAACAATTCGACAATCTGGAAGAAAAGGATAAATTCTTAGAATCATACAACCTTCCAAAACTGGATCAAGAAGAAGTAGAGAATTTGAATAGACCAATCACCAGTAAGGAGATCGAAACAGTAACCAAAAATCTCCCAAAATATAAAAGTCCAGAACCAGACTGCTTCCCTGGTGAATTCTACCAAACATTCAAAGAAGACTTAATACCTATCCTTCTCAAACTCTTCCAAAAATTTGAGGAGGGGGTGAAGCTCCCTAACTCATTCTATGAAGCCGACATTACCCTGATACCAAAACCAGACAAGGACAACACAAAAAAAGAAAACTACAGGCCAATATCACTGATGAACATCGATGCAAAAATCCTCAATAAAATACTAGCAAATCGCATACAACAATACATTAAAAAGATTATACACCATGATCAAGTGGGATTTATTCCAGGTATGCAGGGATGGTTCAACATTTGCAAATCAATCAAGGTGATACACCACATTAATAAAATGAAGAATAAAAATCACATGATCATCTCAATAGCTGCAGAGAAAGCATTTCACAAGATACAGCATCCATTTATGATAAAAACTCTGAATAAAATGGGTATAGAAGGAAAGTACCTCAACATAATAAAGACCATATATGAGAAACCCACAGCTAATATCATCCTCAATGGTGAAAAACTGAAAGCTATCCCTCTAAGAACAGGAACCAGACAAGGATGCCCACTGTCACCACTCTTATTTAACATAGTACTGGAAGTCCTAGCAAGAGCAATCAGGCAAGAGAAAGAAATAAAAGGGATCCAAATTGGAAAGGAAAAAGTGAAACTGTCACTATTTGCAGATGACATGATTTTATATATAGAAAACCCTAAAGAATCCACCAGAAAACTTTTAGAAGTAATAAACGAATATGGTAAAGTTGCAGGATACAAAATCAACATACAAAAATCAGTTGCACTTCTATGCACTAACAACGAAGTAACAGAAAGAGAAATTAAGAATACAATCCCATTTACAATTGCAACAAAAAGAATAAAATACCTAGGAATAAACTTAACCAAAGAGGTGAAAGAGCTGTACATGGAAAACTTTAAAAACTTGCTGAAAGAAATTGAAGAAGACACAAAGAAATGGAAAGATATTCCATGCTCTTGGACTGGAAGAATTAACATAGTTAAGATGTCCATACTTCCTAAAGCGATCTATTTATTCAATGCAATCCCTATCAAAGTTCCAACAACATTTTTCACAGAAATAGAACAAAGAATCCTAAAATTTATTTGGAACAACAAAAGATGCCGAATAAGTAAAGGAATCCTGAGAAAAAAGAACAGAGCTGGAGGTATCACACTCCCTGATTTCAAAATATACTACAAAGCTATAGTAACCAAAACAGCATGGTACTGGCACAAAAACAGACACACAGATCAATGGAATAGAATCGAAAGCCCAGAAATAAACCCACACATCTAGGGACTGCTAATCTTTGACAAAGGAGCCAAGAACATACAATGGAGAAAAGAAAGTCTCTTCAACAAATGGTGTTGGGAAAACTGGATAGCCAAATGCAAAAAAATGAAAGTAGACCCTTACCTTACACCATACACAAAAATTAACTCTAAATGGATTAAAGACTTGAATGTAAGACCTGAAACTATGAAATTTCTAGAAGAAAACATAGGCAGTACGCTCTTCGACTTCAGTCTTAGCAAAATATTTTCAAGCACCATGTCTGACTGGGCAAGAGAAACAATAGAAAAAATAAACAAATGGGACTACATCAAACTAAAAAGCTTCTGCACAACAAAGGAAACCATCAACAAAACAAAAAGACAACCTAAAAATTGGGAGAAGATATTTGCAAACCATACATCTGATATGGGCTTAATCTCCAAAATATATAAAGAACTCATGCATCTCAACAACAAAAAAACTAACAACCCAATAAAAAAATGGGCAAAAGACCTGAACAGATATTTCTCCAAAGAAGATATACAGATGGCCAACAGACACATGAAAAGATGGTCAAAATCACTAACTATCAGGGAAATGCAAATCAAAACTACAGTGAGATATCACCTCACACCTGTCAGAATGGCTATAATTAACAAGACAGGAAATAACATGTGTTGGAGAGGATGTGGAGAGAAGGGAACTCTCATACACTGCTGGTGGGGGTGGAAACTAGTGCAGCCACTATGGAAAATAGTATGGCGATTCCTCAAAAAATCAAGGCTAGAACTACCATATGATCCAGCTATTCCACTGCTGGGTATTTATCCAAAGAACTTGAAAACACCAATGCATAAAGATACATGCACCCCTGTGTTCATTGCAGCGTTATTCACAATAGCCAAGACTTGGAAGCAACCTAAGTGCCCATCAAGGGACGAATGGATAAAGAAGATGTGGTATATACACACAATGGAATACTACTCAGCCATAAGAAACGATGAAATCCAGCCATTTGTGACGACATGGATGGACATTGAGGGTATTATGCAAAGTGAAATAAGTCAGAGGGAGAAGGTCAAATACTGTATGATTTCCTTCATTAAGTAGTAGATAACAACAACAATAAACAAACACATAGAGACAGAGATTGGATTGGTGGTTACCAGAAGGGAAGGGGGGAGGGAGGAGGGCGAAAGGGATAATTCGGCACATGGGTGTCATGATGGGTTGTAATTAGTGTTTGGGTGGTGAACATGATGTAATCTATGCAGAAATAGAAGTATAATGATGTACACCTGAAATTTATACAATGTTATATACCAATGTTACCGCAATAAACAAAAAATTTTAAAAACAAAAAAAGAAAATAGCAGATGGGATACAAGTGGCCCTTGCATCAAACAGTTTTAATTATCAAATGGGACTAGAGGAAAATACAAAAACATTGCCCACTATTTGCACAGCTTGAACACCTACTCATTGTGTTCTATTTCAGTTTGTGGGTTGAAATTTCCAATAAAGAGATAAAATGTTTTTATGGTATCGAGCTATAATATAACATGCCCCAAATATTTTATATAAAAATAAAGTTCAAAACTATAAAAACAAACATAAATAAAAATATGCAGCAAAAGTGGGTGATTTCTCACTCCCATATTTTTACATGGCACTATTGCCATCTCTCCTTAATTTAATAGAAGCTATTTTCTAGTTATCATTATCCAAAGTGAAGAGTTTGTATAAATCAGAAATCTATATGACTGCTCATAAAGAAGAGAAATGAAGAAAAACAAATGCACAAAATATTATATGATGTCCTATAATAATAATAATAGAGAAATGCTCACGCTTTCTGTTTTTATACAGTAATAAATATGTAAAGGACTAGTCTATTATGAAATAATCTTGTGACAGGTAAAACCAAATAGGATAAAAGATAAAATAGGGTCTCCATACACATGGTCCTTTGCTCTGTGGCACACTTTGGATCCTAACTCTTCTCTTTCTTTCTCTCTTGGAGAGAAATTCCTGGTGCTCACATTACTATTGCATAAAAAATTTTGAACAAAAAAAGGTTTTGGTGAGGATAAGAGTTCCTCAGGTGGCTGAGTTTTTAGTTACTTCCAGAAACAAAGATGAACCCTCTGTCTATTTGTAGTATTGGTCTAGTATAGAAGTCAAAGATTACTCATAGTTCAGTCAAGTCCAAAAATCAAATATAACAGATTTTTCTACTGTACACAGAGAGAGATTTGTCCAGGATGAAAATGCTGATTCCTGAACTGAAGGGCTAGCATTGCTGTTCTCTCCAGAAATCTCTGCAAGAATTAAAGAACAATGTATTAAGATCAAGAGAATGTGTCAAGGGAAAAAGAAAATTCCTGAAAATAGAAAACAGAAGTGTAGAAGAAAAAGAGAGTAAATACAGACTGTGGGGAATGTGGAGGACAGAAAGGAGAGGTAGGGCATGGCAGTGTTCAGGACACTCTACTCCAAAATATGGCACCTTGGCATATTGAATATTTTAAGCTGAAGGAGTTTGAGAAACAGTATGCACAGGAAGGACTTTCTGAACTTCTGAAGCAGGTCACAAAATCCTCATGTGAAAGGTGCCTTCCCTATACCCAGAGGAGAGGAGCATCCTCATCTCCAAAGACGAAGAGACACAGAGAGGAATCTGAACAAACAGGCCTTGCTAAGTTTCCTTCAGCTTTACTACACTTGGCTCCTACTCTTTGTCCTATATATCTTTCCAAGACTTTCCACTCCTCATCAAACCTAGCACAAAAATACTCAAGTTTAATTGCTTCTTTGTGTCTTAATTTCCTTATGAATGCTCCCATATCACTTAAAATTTATATTAAATAAATTTCTAAGGTTTTCTCTTGTTATTCTACCTTTTGTTACAGGGGTCCTAGTAGAGAATTTCTTGAAGAGTAGAGAAAAATGCATTTTCTACCTAAAGGTGGAAGGGTAGGAGTCAGGAAAAGAAAAACTAAAAAGTTGAAAATAGTCAAGAGAAATGGAAATATACAGAATATAATGTGTCAATGGGTTTCAACAAATTGAGTGATAATAATGAAAAATTATGGATATTTTAACGTAAGAACAGGAAGAACTTTTCAAATAACTTTAAAATTCTCTCTTACAGAAATTGCACTAACGTACTGCTGATAGTAAGGAAGTCCCTATAGGTAATGGTCAGCTTATTCAAGGTTTGGAGAGATATTTTTTAAAGCAAACTTATTTTGGACAATTCTCCTATATTATGTCAGAGATAAATTCATTATTTTTTTAAGAATGATACTTTTTGAATTACTTTCATGATATATTACAAAACAGGTAGCACTTTACAGTGGTACCACTGAAATATCTGTACACACAAACATATGATATTATTTTCAAGCCAGAGTTGATACTGGCTTTTATTTGTATATTACTTTTCTTATTTAATGGGATAAGACTATTAACAAAAATGTAAGGACTAGTAGTGGATAAAGTGGCAGAAAAATAAGTTACTGAAGTCATCAATTCTGAAATAAATGTTCCTAGCCTGTGCTTATGATGACTTTAAAAAAAATTAGCAAAGTAACTCAAAACCCAAGCTATACTGTTGAAGATGAATCTCAATTCTTTCATATATTAATCAATTCTGTCAATGAGTACTTACTATTCACAAATCTCTGTGCCAGGCATTATGGGTAATTTGTCCATGTTCTTGACGTTCAGTAAGGGATAGTAGCATACAAGTAGGAACTAATAACAGGATTTCAGCATTGTTACTAAGAAAATTAGAAAATGCTATGGGAAAACAGACTAAATTACCATTTCTATTCTAAGGGGGGAAAAGATTTCAAAAGTTTTTGTTTGTAAGGATTTGAATGGATAGAAAAGAGTTGAGGCGCATGTGAGGATGGAGTCGGGGGAGGTGGACAGCCTATGCACAAGCACAGGCATGAAAGCGTGTGGAATCTCATGTGACTAAAGCCAAGTGATTGTGGAAGGATGCAGTAAAAATATGAAGCTGAGAAACGAAATGAGGGCAGATTGAGGAGAGCTTTGAATGATGTGCTAAATGTGGATTTTAATTCGGATGGCGTGGCAGAGACACAAATCTGTTTTAGTACAGAAAATATGACCCAACTCACAATTTAGGAAGATGAGTCTAACAGTGAGACCGATCAGAAAGTTATTACAATAGTCTAGGAGGACTAAACTTACAGCAATTGTAGTTAGAATGGAAATTAGTACTAATACTATCGAAATACTATGTTGTGCTTAAAATGTGACTGACCATACTTCATATGCTTTACAAATATTAGTTCATTTAATCTCACAACAACCTATGAGGTAAACATAATCCCTTGCCCCATTTTTACAGTGAAAGGAACTGAGACACAGAGAGGTTATGGAACTTGTCCCATACACAATAGAAGAGATGGAGTTTGAATTTGAGCTTGGGTATCCTGGCTCAGAATTCTCATCTTTAATTCCTGTACAAGACTGCCAATATGTAGATCACATCTGAGAAGAATTATAAAAGCAGCATCAAAAATTTTTGGTAACATTAGCAGTGGTGCAGGTCAGTGGTAAAGACAAATCTGACATTAAGTAAGGGATCATCAATATGAGATAGGAAACACAAGAGACAGGGCTAGTTTACAGTGGAGAGGAGGAAAATGAATTTGGTTCTGTAGGTGTTGAGTTACAGTCAATTATATGAGAGGCATAATGTCTCTCTGCCTGAAATCTTTGACCTAAAGTTTCAGAGATTTCCGTCAGTGACAAGAGCCCTGGAATTGAAATGCTAATTAGTGCCACTACTCAGAAATGACAGGACCACAAGAACCTCCAAGTCATTAGAGAGTGGTGACAGTGGGGATGTGCTTGAAGAGACAGAAGAGAATCACACTGACACGCATGAGGTAGAGATTAGATCCATGCTGATCTACAGAAAAATGCAGAAAGGCACATTTTTCTCATTGACAAATTTCTCTCTCTCATCTCCAGTCCTCATGGTGTACAGTTAAATTTCCTTTCCTTGAGTTACACACAATTAACCAATGTTCTTTCAATAAACCTGTTTTTTACTTGAGCTGGTCATACTGGGTGTCTGTTCTTCGCCTTCAAATGGGCACTGATTAAAACATGACCCAAAGCAGAGGAAAAAAAAAAACCCAAAAGGAAGGAACAGTCTCTTACGCAAATGTTACAGAAATTGAATTCAAAGAGGATTGGTTTGATATTTTCGTCTATACTAAAGTTTTCTTCAACTTTTAAAAGAATATTAGGATAGTAATATCCTTCTTTAATGAGATTATGGATTCTCTTTCAAGATCAGAAAAAAAGGTTATACTTAATTGGACTGATCACTCTTGTATTGAAAGTATCACTTTCAGCATACCAACTGCGGAATATTGGTAAATATAGCAGCAATGGAGAAGACTAAGTGATGCAAAAATATTATATGGCAAGAAAAAGTCAGAAAATAATTTCTCCTTCTTTCCTTTGCTACAACTCTTTCTCTCTCTTCTGCTTATCTTCATTCATTTTTAAATGTTATTATGTCTATCATTAAATTTCTCATTCCTTTCCTTTCTCTAGAATGGGATAAAGGAAAATATTGCAAATTGAAATTCATGAATTTTCCAAGAATCTCATATAATCGCTCTTCCACCAAAACCCTTTACTGAAGTCACAAGAAAGCCTTGTTTGAGAAATCAACATCAATTATTTATTTTGTCCACTTCCAAATATAGGTATTAATAAATAGTAAAATTCCAAAAAGAAAATCAAGTAAAAAACGACTAAGAGCAAGGGATCTGCACAATTCTCAAACTAGATGATAGACCGGGTAGTAGTGCTGATAAAAAAGCTCTCACATTGGGGCCAGCCTGGTGGCCCAAGCGGTTGGGTGCGTGCGCTCCGCTGCGGCGGCGCGGGGTTCGCTGGTTCGGATCCCGGGCACGCACCGACGCACTGCTTTGGCAAGCCATGCTGTGGCGGCGTCCCATATAAAGTGGAGGAGGATGGGCACGGATATTAGCCCAGGGCCGTCTTCCTCGGCAAAAAAAGAGGAGGATTGGCGGATGTTAGCACAGGGCTGATCTCCTCACAAAAAAAAAAAAAAGAAAAAAGCTCTCACATTTACGTTTTAAATGCGTTTCAACACATCACAGCAGCAGATCTCTAATTCAAATTAATTGTGCAGGATTTTAGTTGTCCAAAGGCTAAACATGTTTAAAGTTTGACATAATTTGAGGAAACTGTAGGATAATTTAAACTGGTTAATTAAGTTAGATGACATGGACTATACAGAAGAAATTGCCATGGTCTAGGGTATCTTGAGAAGGCCAGTGGAGATGGAAAACTATTTGGAAATGTACATAAAAGAGATATGAAATGACACTGAATATAAATAGCCTCGAGAAAGATAACCAGGTAGGAATATCTAGTGGACCTTTGTCACTCTTTTGTCCTTCAAATCTCTGTGTTCCCTTTCTTCCAAGTATAAGCTGTTGACAGTAGGTGATTTTGAATTTTTTTAAAAAATTTGAGGGTTCTGTTAGTAAGCTATGATTTTTATAAGCAAAATAATTCTGTTCAATTAACCAACTGAAGCTAAAGTTTAAAAATATTACCAATTTGTCTAGGTTTTTTTCAGTTTTTTCTCCAAAATTTCAATAATTTCAAAATAGGTTCATACTAAATATACATTCACATTCCTTACCTAGCCAACACATAGTAAATGAGATAAAAAAGCAAATGGAAGGATGGCTACGACCAGGAAAACTAACATAGGAAATAGCCTAGATTCTCATAACTTCTGAATATCTAAAACTTTTTCAAGAGTACTAACATAAAAGTTAATTTCTTCTTCCAAAATTCCCCCTCGGATCACATCTTCATAGCAAAAATGAAACAAGAGAGAAATATCATAGAGATTAGAGAAGTAAAAAATTACCAGAAAGCTGAATATTGTAGCTGGTATTTTGGAGATCCTATACTGAAAGAGAGAAAACTTCCTATGTTCCAGCACTGTGTAGATTTCTCTAGGATCGATTTAGGAACAAAAGAACAAGAATCTTGAAGTGCACTAAATGAAGACAAAAATTTAATTGTCTAAATTTTGCATAACCAAAAACACTGAATATTCCGTTTTGTTAAAGATCTAATAGATAGACACATCCATTATTAGATTGACTGAAATTAAACATGGAACTGAGAAAGACTGGTAAATAGGAGGAGATATAAACCATACTATTCCTGTTAGGCACAGCTTAGCCATAATTGAGTAGGGGTGCGCGAAACAGGATTGAATGTAAACATATGACTATAGAAAGTCATAAAGTTATGCCTACATCAATTATTATTTGCAGTTCACTCTTTAAATGAGTATTATTAGTATCTTATTTTGTTGTCACTTTAAGACCAGAGTTTATGAACCATTTGGATATTTTGTTGTTGTTGTTGTGAGGCAGATCAGCCCTGAGCTAACATTCGATGCTGATCCTCCTCTTTTTTGCTGAGGAAGACTGGCCCTGAGCTAACATCTGCGCCCATCTTCCTCTGCTTTACATGGGACGCCACCACAGCACGGCTTGACAAGCAGTGCATTGGTGCGTGCCGGGGATCCGAACCCAAGAACCCTGGGCCGCCGAAGCAGAGCATGCACACTTAACCACTTGCGCCAGCGGGCTGGCCCCTGGATTTTTTTTAAGTATTTGAAATGTGCAGACTCTTATCTCTGACAAAATCACACAAATATAACATGAGTCCCTTCTTCTGTGACTGTACTGAAGTCTACTTAACAAAATGTTACTAGCTATTCACCTCCACATACTTGACCATGCTTAAGAAGTAGATCATACGTAAGAAGTTCAATGATTTTAATATTGAGGTCCTTCTCAAACGAGAATTTGCATCAAAGTTTACTCTTTTTTACACTATGATTCCATAGTACAAACTGTACATGCTAATATTCATATAGAACCTGAATTGATTATGATTTAAGAGCTAGAAGTCATAAACTTCCATACTATAAAACGCTTAATCATATGAAAACATTACAGAAATATTTTAAATAAAAAGCATGAGTTTCTCAACCAGACATATTATGTTTTGTCTGCCTGGAAAATTCTCTGCCCCACCCTCCCTATCTCTCTGTCTGCACATATCTTTTGACAAGGTCAATGTTCTTGAGAAATTCTCCCTGACAATTCCAGTACACAGTGATCTCTACCTTCTATGAAATGTGCCATATATAATTCAATATCTGTCATTATACTCTTTGCAAGAGGAGATCCACCGGGCCTGTTAGGGAAAAGTGCTGAAATTATTAGGGTTTATAACTTGAGTCAAAGCTTAGGGTAATAATAAATTATACACAATTATATTCCTGAGGAATTGTCATCTAGCATGGGGAGAAGAGGAAATATTTAGGAGCAGTACTCCTAGATGGACAAAGCCTTAGTACATGTCTGTTGCCAGTGACAGACATATTGTTATATTTGGTAACAACATTCAATAGATTAGAAGAAGAAACGGGTGAGAAATCATGAGTATAACCTTTCGGCAACTGCTAGAACACAACTCAACACTCCCTGCTCCTTTTCTTTTTCAGAAATGTATTAGTTTCTACTGCTGCTGTGCTGTAACAAATTCCACAAATTTGGTGCCTGAAAAGAACACAAATCTATTACGTTATAGTTCCACAGGTCAGAAGTCCAAAAGGGTCTTATGGGGCCAAAACCAAGTTGTCCATAGGGCTGCATTTATTCTGGAGGTTCTAGGACAGGATTCATTCCTTTCCTTTTCCGACTTCTAAAGTCTGCTCACATTCATGGCTCACGGCCCCTTCCATCTTCAAACCCAGCAATTGTATCACTCTGCCCCCTGCTTCCACTGTCCCAGCTTTCTCTGATTCTGACTCTCTTGCCTCCCTCTTTTACTTATAAAGACCTCTGTCATTACATTGGTCACACGCAGATAATCTGGGATAATTCCCCCATTCTAATGTCTTTAATTACATCTGCAAAGTCACTTTTGCCATTTAAGGTAACATATTTGCAAGTCCCAGAGACTGGGAAGTGGATATATTTGGGGGCCATTATTCTACCTAACACACGAACCTTCCTTCATTTGCAAATAGTCCAATGCTAGGACTTTTTCTTTACAAAGTATTTGTTTCTGACTTTTAAATTTATAAATACTTTTCTTCTGTTTTTAAGTCATCTCAAGATCCAAATTGATACAGCTTCATTGATTATTGGTTGAGAAAAAGTATCATCATGTGAGCTATCCAACAGACATTGGAATTCATCTGAAAGATGGTTCATGATATAAGAAAAGGAGACCAGTGAGTTTTATGCAAATATAGTTTTCCAGAGAATGTTTATACAATTGGAAAACAGGTTCAAGAGAGTTTGAGAAGCATTTATATCAGTTGGGAGCAATATAAACTCTAAGTTCAAAGAGCATAGTTAACTACATAAAGTTCCTAACTAAATTATAAATCTGTGTGTGAAAAAGATTATAATTTTTTATTTCCTTTTATAAGACAATATATATTGTTTTAAGGAACATAGAGATGAGATTAGTATTAAATGGGATTAACATTAAATTGGATTATTTAATTATACATTAAAATGTTCACCATTGGGCTGGCCCTGTGGCTTAGCGGTTAAGTGCTTGCCATCCGCTGTTGGCAGCCCAGGTTCAGATCCCGAGCGCGCACCAACGCACCACTTCTCCAGCCATGCTGAGGCCACGTCCCACATACGGCAACTAGAAGGAAGTGCAGCTATGACATACAACTATCTACTGGGGCTTCGGGGGAAAAAATAAATAAAATTATAAAATGTTCAACCTTATCTTTCTAAATGAGTAAATGAAATATAACCATCAGTGTGTAATAATTCATGGTTAAAATAAATGTACTGTGAAACATGCAAAGAAAAAAAGTAGGATATTCTAAATAAAGTGGCACATTTTTTACTCATATTCTTGATTCCAACATTCATGAATATCAAAATTTTTTCAGGAATTTCATCAGGTAAAAATAAAATTATATACATTTAACTTTTCAAGCATTACCTAAATTAACAAAGTTAAGTATTTTAAATTTCATCTAATTTATTCTTAAGGGTAAAGTTAACATAATTTAGAAGTTCTAATACTTGAACTTCCAGGGGTTCTGGGAACATCTAAGGGCAAATTACAAAGAAACAGTCAATTTCTTTCACATTTCCTTGAAAAGAAAAACCAAAAACAATACCGCAACAAGCCTTGCTCAGGAGTAGAAGCTTTGAATCCAGCATGGAGCTTCTCCTTGGGATGTGGCTTATAATAGATCTTTGTTTTCCCACCTAACTGAAAGTGAGAATGTCCTGGAGAACTTTGTCTACTTCTCCAGGCTCTCTGCTCTTCTGAAGAGTTTCTGAGGGAGTAGAACCATCTGTTTACAGGAAGATCATTGCTGTTATTCTATCAGCTTTCAGACACTGGCATTCTTAGTCCTGGTAGAGGCTACAGCAGAAATCACACCACTTTTAAAGGGACAAAGCCAGGACCAAGGCCCTCAGGATCATACACTTGATTTGATTTAGTGACAGCAAAGTCATTTACAACACCTTGATTGGATGGGTGCTTTTGAATTGTACTCGATCTCTTAGAAAGTGTTTAGGAAGCAAGCAGATCATATGACAAACAGATTCTGCTGAGTCCCTGCAGCCTTGCTAGTAGCTATCTAGTTTACACTACTTTCCATGAATCCCCAGTTTAAGAAACTGATACCTGCTTAAAACAAGGTTGACATAAGGGAAGCCACGTTGTAGAAAAGAAACCATACTGTAACTTTGAATGACCTCTGACAAACTAACCCAGCTGGATATGCGCTCTCCAGGAGATCTAACTGCTACTTTGATTTTACAACCCCTGCCTGTGCATATACCTCCCAGCTACGATAAGATGATAACTTTGTTCTTTTGAGTTCCTTAGGAATGTGATGACCCCCAAACAGAGAGTCTATGGTGAGAGCCATCATCAATGAAAACTGAAAAATATGGTGTGGGGACTCCCAGTCTGTAACACCGGAAGGTCAACATTCCTAACCCCCTCCCCTATAACCCACTGGCCTATATAACTGCTGTAAGATTTGTGCCCCCTTAAGATGGGTTTTTTCAGACATTAGTCGGCCATCTTCCCTCTTGCTAGCAAGCTGTAATAAAAAAAAGTCCTTTTTCTCCTACCACCTTGCCTCTTGACTATTGGCATGTCTTGCGGTGAGCAGAAGGCCCCACGTTGGGCGGTAACAAACCCAGAGGCTTCCTAAATTGGTATCCGCCTTTTCTTTATAATTTTATTTATTTATTTTTTTCCCCCAAAGCCCCAGTAGATAGTTGTATGTCATAGCTGCACATCCTTCTAGTTGCTGTATGTGGGACGCGGCCTCAGCATGGCCGGAGAAGCGGTGCATCGGTGCGCGCCCGGGATCCGAACCCGGGCCACCAGCAGCGGAGCACACGCACTTAACCACTAAGCCACGGGGTCGGCCCCGGTATCCGCCTTTTCAATTCCACAAGTCTCCTTTTAGTACTACCCCCGACTACCTCCCCCACCTCTGCCCCTGACCCAACTAGCTCTGACTCCTTAGGGAGGAGTCATTGAATAGAGAGCCCTTCCTGGGTTAGCTTGTGCTATCTGACAGAAATACATACACACACACACACACACACACACGCACACGCACACACACATACATACATGAGACAGAGTGAGAGAGAAGTAAGAAAGTGGATATCCTGACTTTGTAACTGTCTCTGTTTTAAAACCAATCCCAAAATTCACAAAAGAATGAAAATAAATAAATAAAACCAATCCCATAGGTACACGTGATCACAAATTTTCTCAGTATTTTGTGCTACAAATCAGCCCCTGCTGTATGCCAGTCACTGTGCTAGGCCTTGCAGTTACAAAATGGGGGGCGGGGAGTTAGGAGGAGGGATGCACAAAAAAATGTACAAACACATAAGCACATAAAACACTAACAGTAAAATACAGGCCTTGTCTACAAAAGGCTTATAGTTTTGTGAGGAGACAAGCACACAAATACGTAAAAGCCACATGATCTCTCTTTTTTTTTCCATATAAAAGGAGTAACACTATAGTCATATTAATTCTTAGAGGGAATAGTACCTCAACAACCATTCAAAATCTTGGTTAAAAGACTGGAAACTGAGCAGTCATATTTAAGGCTATAATAATGGCTATCATAAACACATAGGGAACTACAGTCACTCATCACTAACAGTAAAATGCAAGATAAGCATCTCTAGGCTCAGATAATAGTAGTCCCTGCCTCTATTGTCACATTGATCACCCTGCTATGAAACTATTTACTTAGTACTTCTTTGAAGGCAGGGACTTGTTACATATACCATTGTAACTCTAGCATGTATTATGTCTACTCATAATACACATTCAATAAAAGACTCGTAGAGAAATAAATATACTCTATATGTTATTGAATCCAGAATCATACAACTTAAAGTCCATTTTAATATGCATTTAAACTTATTCTTTAAAATTAAGGATATATGTAAACATACACAAAATGACACAACACTAAAAAAATTTATGTTTATAATTATCTCAGTCTATTTACTCCTGTTTTTGAAATTATTTGCAAATTTAAAGTGAACAAGATGAGGTGCTGACTACAATATATTAAACATTGCTGGTTCCATGTATTTCATTGTAAATTAGACTCTGTTGGATCCTTTCAAAGAAGCATTCCCAACTTCTCTCACTTTCCCTATTTTTGCTAATTTTTCTCTCTCCTACTTGAGGGGAGAAGATGGCATACTCTAAGAATTTCTAGGACAGTATTATTTTAAAAAATTTACAAATAATAACACGCATTTCTACTACTGCTCTCTTTCTGTGCTGCCAACATTCCTTTCAATTCATGAAATTGTGATCAAATATCAAGTTGAAATATGACTATTAATTTCTTTATAAAACTTGCCCTGAAAGGACTGCTCCATTGGGAATAAAAGCATTTGTCTACAGTATCTTATTTATTCATATGCTTTTTCAAGAGAACAAATGCATATAAGAAAGATCAGTTTTCTTAAAGTTACCTCCTTTAATTATTCAATAATAAATTAGTTGTTCTAAAGTTATTCTCTTTAATTATTCAAGATTAGTAGAAAATTGAATAGATTCCTACTTAGGTTAATGCCAAAAAATACTATAACAAATTGCAAATGCAATTTGAAGATGAGTGAATGTATAGATCGGATAGAAAAGATAAATCAAAATAAATATGTTTTTAATCTTTTTTTCATTAGACTTATACGCTTCTTTTGAATATAGCATATCAAGGATTATTCCTAGGTTGCAAAGGTACAGAGTAGCTGGAAAGCTCCTGCTAATCATGAACACGAATGATTATTTACAACAAAGCCTAAGAGGAGGTTTTCTCAAAGTGGCTGGCTTTATTAAAACAAAAACTAAAACTAAAACAACCTATGAAAGTATTTCTTTAAAATCAGCTAAGTGTATTATTTTAGTCTCTAAATTCAAGAGCTTCTATTTGCTCCAAGGCGTATTAACTGTAAACAAAATAATAGATACTTTTCCTTTATTGGGATTATCTCAGAGCACACTAGGATACCCAATTGCACATCATATAAAAGCTTCAGCTAGTACATACATAAATTCTAATCCCTACAGTTGAAATCAGTATTTTATGTACTTGCATGCGTATCTCCTCCAATTTTCACTACCTTCAACGATTTAAATGCCATAATCTTTCCATTTTTGCATAATATATTAGTATTCAAACCCACTTTTATACTCAGTGCAATTTTTGATAGATCGATGAGTTAGGTTCTGAATAATTTACTATCGCTATAAGGATCTGAAATAACAGCTTCGTGCTCTCATTTAACTGACTGTTTATTCACTTGCACCAGCCAAATCCAAGGCTCATCTCTATTGGCACTTCAAGATTATAGAAACATCAGTAATGAAATGGGGAACATTCTCTTCTGTTCTCCTAAAAGACCCCATGTTATCATTACTTTAGACTTGTTTTACACCTACGCTAAAAGAGCCTGGCACCTCTTCTAAAGAAACACCTTAACTCACTCAGCATGGACTAAATAAAAATGGCTTTAAATCTGTGTAAAAGCAAATGCTTTATAAAAGAAAAGTATGAGAACATATTGTAAATACATAAAGAAAACTGCAAGAAAATGAAGGTGAATTTAGTTTCATTAAATTCTATTAATTTTTATGTGCTTAATCCAAGTCAAAGATGAAGCCAATGAAGTGCCATTCCCAGTGGGAAAAAATCAATGCAACTTTATATTACTGTTCAGTAGGTGGGTGTCAATATAGCTTTCCCTGTGGAGAGAACAAATTAAGCTTCCTTTAAAAATAGCTGAGACCACAACTGCTAGGACAATTTTGCTTCCTACCTTTTCTATGTAGTAGTTTATGCCTATAATCAATAGACAAAATGGAGTGTTATAAAATGCAAACATTGTTGAGGAGTATATTATCCCAGGTGCTATTGAAAGACAGAAAAGAAATAAAAAGGAAAACTTTTAATAGAAAATAAAAATTGGAGTTCATGCAATATCATCCTTTTCCTTAAAAGAATTTCTCAAAATCCTTTTTTCTCAATCTTTTTTTTATCCTTTGCTAAACTCAAGGATAGTTTATCAACTATTAATAGACCTAACAAATATCCTTTTATGCTCATCTAAATATGGCACAAATGATAACCCATAATTCCTCATTATTTTCCATGCTTCAAAATTATGATAAGCTCTAAAGAGTAAGAGCTTTGTTTTGCTGCTGTTGTTTTGAGGTTTTAGAACATTGGAAATCCAAAATAACAGAGAAGTCTAATGGTATTAAATCCTTTTATAAAGAGTCTTAGTTCACTTTAGGTTTTTTTACTTTATATTTTACAATACTCAAGAGTCTCTGGTAAATGCAAAATTCTCAGATAACATTTGAAGAATGAATGAACGGAGAGTCATTGTTTTGGTCTTATACTAATTAGCAGATAAACTAGCTTACGTTTTCTTCTGTGGTACATAAAGTTTGTTAACATTTTCCAAAAAGGCTCTTTTCGTCAAATAAATTTGAAAAATGTTAACATGTACATAGAATTTCTTAAAATTCTCAATTTCTGAAATCCTATACACTTTAGCACATTAAGCAGTCCAAGAAATACTGAAGTAAATGCCAAAACCAAACAAATGGAAAAGTCTCTCTTATCCTGCAGAAGTGACTGTGAGAAATGTTATTTAAACCACCCAATCAGTATACAAATATCAATCAAAATCAGGGAATCAAAAGTAAAAGTAAGAGTGAACCTTAACAGATAATACTCCAAGAAGAAATGCTTTGAACAGATTTCCTCTGGTCAATATAGTTTTAAACAGGCATATATTATACTTAGCACCACTGAGGACACAGGTATAGTAAATGGCCTGGATTTACCAAAGAAACAAAAATTGTGTGTCCAAGTGCATGACAAAGACATTTTTTTTTTAACTTCTGAAAGTCAAGAAAAGCATAATTCAATATGTTGGAGAATGGATCATGGAGAAAGGTAGTCCTTAAAATACTTTTACTGAATTTGGATAGTCTAAAAAGTGAATAAAATAAACAAAATGGTATGGTGGGCAGACTCTAAGAGGGCCCCCAATGATCCCTTTCTGCTGGTATTCACACTTTTGTGTAATTCCCTCCACTTGAGTGTGGGCTGGACTGAATTTGATTCACTTCTAATAAATAGAATATAGCAGAAAAGGTGGAATGTCATTTCCAAAATTAGGTTAAGAAAAGACTATGGCTTTTGTCCTGGCATGGTCTCTTACTTGATCTCACTCTTTCTTATATTCCTCACCCTGGGGGATGTCAGCTGCCTGGGTCTGAGGCAGTCCCATGCAGAGGGACTAAGGTTTGTCAACAACAACTTGAGTGACCTTAGAAGTGGATCGCCAACTCCGCCCATCCGTTGCGAAGACTTCAGATGAGACCACTTGACTGCAACCTCATGAGAGACTTTGAGCCGGAGGCACCCAGCTAAGTGGCTCCTGGGTTCCTGATCCAAAGAAATGGCAATATAATAAATATTTGTTGTTTCAAGTTGCTAAATTTGAGGTAATTTATTACTCACCAATAGAAGAGTAATATATGTGGAAACGTGTTATGGTAGGCAAGTGAAAAGTTATAAGAGGCTCAATCACATCACACTCTCAACTGAAAACATTCAATGGCTCTCATTACCAGTAAAATACATTTCTTGCTCAGTTTTACATCTCAAGACTTGTACGATCCGTCCCAAATTGTCTTTCTAGTCTCATGTCACTCCCTTCTCTCTCCATGTCTCCTCATCATCAACCAAACCAGAGCAACTTGAACTCCTCAAATATGTTCCATGCCTTCCTGCTTCTGCATTTTTGCTCATCTGTTGCCTTTTCCCTCTCTCAGATCAAACTTAATCCCTAAACCCGAATTTAGAAATGATATATTGAAAAGTCTCTTGGAGTCACGTAGAGTTGACTCTATATGAATCAGTGAATCTAAATTTCTTCATCTGTAAAACAGGGATACTAATACATAATCATAAATTGTTTTGTAAAACAAGTATTGGAATGAATGGAAAAATCTAAGATTTGGTACAAAGTAGTTCCTTTTATGAGTGATGGCTTCTCTTCACTCCTCCATCAATCACCTACCCCAATCTCAGTTGGAATCCATATTGTTTTTCCATTAATGTTCACATAGCAATTTGTATAAATTTGTATAAATTGATGTGTACAAAAATCACAATATCACTAGTCTATCACTAATATGACATATACAACACACAGACACCTTTAATATACAGCTGTATAATATATGTGTATATGTGTGTGTGTGGCCTTATTAGCTATTGAATTTCTTGAGGACACAGACAGTGTCTTGTGGAACATTTTATATCCATTTTGCCCAGAATCAGTCCCTACATGTAGTAGTAATAAAATAAGTGTTATGATTGTTTGCTGAGTCAAATGGAATCATAGGAGACACTGATTAGAGAGACAATATGAGAGTAAATTTTGGAGGATCTTGAATAGCAAGATGAATGATTTGGATCTGAGGCCACAGATGATAGAGACTAATTTTAGGCTATTTTGAAGGAGACTGGCTTAGAAAAGCAGCATTTTATACATATTAATCTGGCCAAGGGTGCAAAAATACTGAAAGGGGAAATTTTAGAGGATAGCTAACTAAAAGCTATCAGTAAACTGGGACAGAGAATTTCCTGGCAGGCACTTGACCAAAACAGCAATATACTTATTATGTAGGCATCAAAATTCAGTTGACTTAAGTTGTGTGTTACAGTTCACATAAAGTGTGAACTGAACCCTATTCCTCAAAGGGTTTTTCATTTGTCTGTTTTTGTTTTTTAATATGTCATTCTTCATAAATTCATATTGAGATTTATTCAGTTAGCAAAGAAAGCCAGAAACAATTTACAACTCCATTTTACAAAGTGAAATTCTTTTATTCCTATACAAACATTTTGCTCTTTGTTTGGATGGCCTATGACTTCACATTTAGTAGTGTGTGATGAATATTGATGATTAAAATCTGTATTTATAAATTAAGCTTTAGTTAGAAAGAAACTCAGCTAAAAATTTAGATAAGAAAGATATGTTATTGAACAATTATATAACTGAGAATATTATTATTTCAAAGATTAGGAACCTGCATTTTCTTATAGGAAGAAAAGAAAGCCATATTTACCAAAGACAATGCTAATTTTTTTCACTTTTCCTTCAATAAGTGAGAAAAATTCCAAGTCTGAATTATAATCAACATTTTCACTGAAGAATCTCTGAGAAATCAAACTTGCAACTTCTTAGACTGACTCTCTAGAATCAATACTCAGTGATCCCAGATAGGAGCAACCAAATTATTTCACTGAAGCCAATCCCGTTTTATAGTAGGTAGAATTGATTTTCAACCTGAGTCTTTTTTAGCTTAACCAATAAGTGCTTTAGCATCTTTATCAATAGACAGGCCACTTGACTCAATCTGCTTGTTTTCATAAATTGCTTTGTGATTACAAAAATTAATTTTGTTCAACTTCATTATACTTGTTTTTTTTTTTCATTTTAGCTTCAAAAGAAAGAAATACTCTTTAAGTATCATAAGCTCCAAGTATTTTTATTATTGTACTCTGTACATTAAGATGCATATATCAGCACAACAAAATAAATTTTAACAAATTTTACATTTCTTTTATACCAATTAAGAAAGCAGCTATTCTCATGTGTAAAGAAAAGAAAAAATCATTGAATTGAAAATTTTACTCTTTCTATAAAATCAGATTGCTTCCCTGAACAGATACAGTAGGAAAAATGGCTTTCAACATCTTACTAAAACACTCCTTGAGGGACTGGCCCGGTAGTGTAGTGGTTAAGTTTGCATGCTCTGCTTTGGCGGCCCAGGGTTCATGGGTTTGGATCCCTGGTGTGGACCTACACACCGTTCATCAAGCCATGCTGTGACAGCATCCCACGTACAAAAATTAGAGGAAAACTGTCATAGATGTTAGCTCAGGGACAATCTTGCTCAATCCAAAAAAGAGGAAGATTGGTGACAGGTGTTAGCTCAGGGCCAAATCTTCCTTACCAAAAAAAAATCACACACCACTACTTGACAGTTAATAGGTGCCAAAAAATACTACAGAACACACCATAATCACAAAACTCATTTATTGATGTTGGTAATGTTAAATTAAAGACAGATCACACTCAGACAAGAAGAGAAAGGGAGAGTACCTTTAACTTGCCTAGGATACTGGAAAGGCAGATGTGAGTTGATTCCATAGGTAGAACCATTTGAAATTGCTGATATTTGACACTTTTTGATCTACAAATAAGAGTTTTTGGTGCATTATGCATCAGTGAATGAGACTGTTTATTCTCCAGGTTCTTCCCTTCCTGCCTATTCACCAGTCACTTCAGCAGCCCGGATCTACTTGAAGAAGGGTTACTGGTCTAGTTTCCTACACTTTAAGTGATTCAATGAGCAAAGATTTTCCAGGGTAAGGATAATTTCCACTTGCCCTACAATCTTTTATTCATTCCTTCATTCAACAAATACTTAGTCAAATAGCTACTATGTGCCAAGCATTGTTAAGTATTTAGTATATTATTGACAACAAAAACAGACATGATTCCTTCTTTTATGGACTATGCATTCTATTGGGATATATGTACCTCATATTCCATCCAAATGATATTTAACTATTGCCTAAACAAATGCTGTCTGTTGCCACTTTTATATCTTTACTTAAACCTTCCTTTGTACTTCCAAAAATATTCTCATCCTTTTCTCCCCCCATTCTAATACTATCCATATTGACAATAAATTAAGAACTTTGATTACTATGAAACGTTCTTTGATCTTCTAGCCAGAAATGATCTTAACTTTTCTGGGGAAGAGAGAAAAAAACGAGAAGTAACTTATATTTACTGAATGCTACTATATGCCAGGAATTGTACCAGATGAACTATATATATAATTTCATTTAATCTTCAGCACATCATTATCTCCATTTTTCTGATCAGAAGGAACCTAAGAGTGTATAACTGGAATCAAAGTTAGAATTCAGACTCCAACCTGTTCAATACCAAGTTAGTCCTTTATCCACCAAAGCCATCTGTCTGAACTGCTACAACACTCAGGTTTGTGCCTTTTTTTAATGTCAGGTACCACATGTACCTTATATTACAGACAATTAAATTCTTCTCACTTTACTTACAGTAGGTGCTAATAAATACTTTCTAAATAAAGTACTAAATGGGTTACTGTGCTGGAAACCCAGTTATTACTTGTGCTGGACTCTCAATAAGAAACTTAAGAGAATTAACTCATTCCTTCTTTTACTTATTGCAAAAGTAATATTCCTAAAATGGAATTTTGGTCAAATCCCTGCCCTGACTTCATGACTAATATGATTTAGGGAATATATTAGAGGGAGTCAAAGATGACTTCCAGGATTCTGGTTTGAATATGTGAGTATATAACGCTTCCATTCCCCAGCATGGAACTCTAGGAGGAGGAAGAGAATATGAGGCATGCAAATGAATTCAGTTTTGTTTTGTTTTGTTTTGTTTTTTTGGTGAGGAATATTAGCCCTGAGCTAACATCCAACGTCAATCCTCCTCTTTTTTGCTTATGAAGATTGGTCCTGGGCTAACATCTTTGCCCATCTTCCTCTACTTTATATGGGACGCTGCAACAGCATGGCTTGACAAGCGGTGTGTTGGTGTGCGCCCAAGATCTGAACCTGTGAACCCCAGTCCGCCACAGCGGAGCACGTGCACTTAACTGCTACACCACTGGGCCGGCCCCAAATGAATTCAGTTTTGGTCTGTTGAGCTTGATATGTCTGGGAGACAACAAAAGGGGCACGTCCAAAGGAAATGGATTTCTGGGCTGGAGAAACAGGTTTAAGGTTTGTTATCAAATAGTATTTTCTTTTAAATTTTAATAATTAAATGTTTTAATTCATATACAAATTCATCTTGGTGTGTGTGAGGTTAGGATATAATTTAATTTATGCCTAAGAATTAACTAGTTACTCTCAGCATTTTTGAATAATCCTTCTTTTCTCCATTTATTTACAATAAAGTTATTATCATTCAATAAGTGCCAATGTATACTCATGTCTATTTTAGGATAAGCCTGCTTTCTATAGTTTTTGAAAAGATGTAGTGCCATAAATAATAAGTAGTGAGCCTAGCCATGCCATTAAAGATATTCCTCCAAATGACATCCATACATTAAAAAACAATCTTTGGTAGTTTACCAACTTGCTACAGTTTCATAAACTCTACAATCATTCAAAACACATTTCTCTATCTTGTCCACAAGATATAATGACAGACATTTAAATAATTCATTAAATCAAGACATATTAGGGCTATAGTACATTTCATAAGATATCCATATTTAGCCACATTGTGAAAGTACAGAGTGACATTAGAAATGTTTTTTCCTTGTGAACCTGTAAGGCTTCTAGCACTTGCCTCTTTCTGTTCTTATTCAGAAATCACCTTTTTACTAATCCATTTGATTTTTTTTCCTTCTTGCCAAGGATTAACATCAAGATCTGGGGATTACTTACCTAATCTTTCCCCCTTTGAAAATCAATATATCTGTTTGTTTCTATTAATTTGTTAGAAGAAGAGGGCAGGACATTCAAGCATCAGATGTCAAATTAACCTCTAAGGTTCCTTCAAATCCTGAAATCCTATGCCTCTGTAATCCTGGAACATTATAAAATACCGCCTTAGTTTTCATGTCTATACATAGGTTTTATATTCCACGGAAGAGAATATCTTTGGGAGAGAAAAACAAAGATTGTTCAATTTATGCTACATTTTCCCCTATCCTATCTCAGATTTCAATTTCAGCTCTTCCCATATTTACCCTATTTCTTAGCTCTTTGTAAACAGGCAATGTGGAAGTAAAATACAGGTCGAGTAGATCTGATTTCTCTCTCATCAGTGACCCAAGTAGTAAACCTAACTTTGTCTTGTTTTACTAGAACATGCATAATATAAAACACAATTTATGTTGTACTCAATGTTTTTCACCTATCCCTTGTTCTATGTTTTAGAGCTTATCTCACTTTTCTTACAATTTATTCTTTATTTTGTGCTTTTTCCCACTTTTTATATGTACTGCTATAAAAGCTAAGCCCTACAGAAAGCTCCATCTCTATACAGATGCATTAGTTTGTTAGATGTCTGTGTGCTTTCTTTCTTATTAGGAAATCTGTGAGGCTATGATAAAGATTTCATTTTTCAGAGCTTTTAGCATTTGAGCACACCTATCTTTGTCATGAACTTGCTTTGTTCAGAAGATTTTCTTAAAATCTGGGGAAGATATTAAACTCTACAAAGCATTCATTTCCTTGGTTTTATCATCATCTTCTCCCAAGATTCCTGTCACTTCCACTTTGTCAACTGATTCTTCTGGAAAAAATAAGATCCAAAATAGCAGGCCTTATACAACTCTCTGAAAAGTAAAGCTCTCAGTAAGGCGAAAATTATCAGATGATCTGCTTTTAACCGAATGAGCTTTCAAGTAGATACCTAGACCATTTATATTTGCAGTTTCATCTAATTTGTTTCTTTGCCAATTTAGAATTTTGTGCTACTAGTCGCCATTACTATAATTGAAATAAGTAATAAGGAACTTAGACACTTTTTCCTCTATCCAATTTATCCAACCTATTGAGACATCTAATTTCTTATTCCTAAACATTGGCAATAGCTGCAGTCCAACCCTGGCTATTGCCGAGCATACTTAGCTAAGATGTGTAGACTCGTGAAATCTCAGCAAAACAAATTGGAATTTAAATCCTTGCTCTTCAAATTCTATCACTTATATAAAACTTTCTTTCTAGAATCAGGAGTTTATTATGAATGAGAGCTAATATATATATATGGCACTTACTATTTTAACTATTCTAAGCACTTTATGTTTATTATTTTATGTAATCTTCATAACATTACTTGATGTCAGTATCATTATTACCCCCGTTTTACAGATAAGGAAATTGAGGCACAAAAGGTTAAGTCACATGTCAAGGTCATACAATTAGTAACGGCAGAGGTGGCTCCCACATCTGTGCTCTTGGCCATTACAATACATGGCTATGAACAAGGCAATACAGACACAGAAATAGTACAGCTGCCACACAGTTTTACATGTGGTAAGTCATGGAACAGAGCCTAGAAATCCTGTCCCTCAAAAGCCTCTTTGTATTTAAGGAGCATTGACTCTGATTGTGGAGTTCAGTAGTTAGTTTTTTTTTTAAATGAGATGTTAAAATGTCATTCAGTTCTAGAAGGGGGGAGAGAACAAGGGAGGGCAGCAATATACCGGCCCAGGAGCATTCGGAGTTGTAAAACCGCAGCATGTAAGTAGGGTGGTGAGAGGGAAATGGAGAGGGAGGGATGGGGAGGGAGGGTAAAAGAAGACGTCTGTGGCATAGAAATATTTTATCTTCGACCACGCTGCTCTTAACACACAAACACTGCATGACCACTTATCTTATCTTGTTGACAGAATGCACTGCCTTTTAAAATATTATTCAGGGCCAACTTTTGTAACCCGACTTCAAAAAGAATGTCTTACAGCACTATGCAACGTTAGAGTGTCAAATTAATTTTAACTGATGAACTCTCTCGTACTCTTTTAAAGATGTTTGCTCTATCACTGAAAAAGAGTGAGCCCGGTTTGGAATGAAGAATACATCTAATTCACAGTAGGAAAAGGAGAGTCTATACGGATGTTTAATACAGAAAACAATTTATCTTGAATATACATAATTGCAATTTTAATAGCTATTTTGAATCTGCTTATTTAACTGAGTTCACAAACATGAAGTAATAAAAGGAGAAGTAGTCCACCTTGATTTTAATATCTGGGACACAGGCCGTAGTGATTTTTAAAGAACTGGTGCTGAATGAAACAAGCAGTCTGCAGAGGACGTTGGACCATCTCCCATATTCCTTACATTAGCAGCACCAGGGAAAGAGGCCACATCCTGACCACTCTTCATTATGTGAACAATTTTATTATAATAGACTGTAATTCTACAAGAAACAGCAATTCTGAAAGGCTAATGTTTCTTTTTAAAATACAGAAGCAGCTATTGAATGCCGCAAAGTACAGATTGATTGGATATTAAAGATAGGAATGGTGATTTTAAGTTTCATGAAAAGAGACACATTTCTGTCAAGTTTCTGAGCTGTAGGCACAAGATAGATGTTTAAGTGAATGATTCAAAGAAAACCACCTTTTATGGGTTTTTTTGTTCTTCATTATTTCTGTTCAAATGCTGATACATCATGCTCCTTTCTTACAACAACATATGCAATTACCAAACAATTTGACACATGCACAAATTTTCACTGTTCATCACCAACATTTCAAAATGCGGCTGATGCAAGCTACACAAAATGATTTATTGAAAATTTTCTTAAAGTAAAAGCACTTCAAATCAGCATATTTTAGGGCCGGCCCTGTGGCTTAGTGGTTAAGTGCATGCGCTCCGCTCCTGTCAGCCCGGGTTCGGATCCCGGCCGTGCACCAACGCACTGCTTCTCCGGCCATGCTGGGGCTGCGTCCCACGTGCAGCAACTAGAGGGACGTGCAGCTATGACATACAACTATCTACTGGGGCTTTGGGGGGAAAATAAATAAATAAATAAAATGTTAAAAAAAAAACAGCATATTTTAACATAACATTTTAAATTCCAATTTAATCAATATTCATGTATTAACCTGAATGAATAAAAGCCATGTTTCTAAAATAATTACAACAATGTGGGTGCCCACTAAACTTTATTTTCCTTTAAATTTCAAAAACAGAAAGATATGTTGGGTCAGTCATTAGGGTCTTCTCCATTATGTACACTTATGGCACTGATTGTAAATATATTATGAAACCACCCTCAAAAAAAGCACACGTGCAGAGCTAGGAGGCTTATGACTTAATTATTGAAAATAGAGCAGTAAAATATCATTGTCTTTCATTATTATTTTAAGTCATTTAAAAATTCACAAAATATTTACATTTTAACAATACAACATGAACTTGTACATTCTTTTCTATTCTTATATGTTCATTATTACGAATGTTCAGCTAAGTACTACTAATAATAACAATAATAATAATTAGTTCCTTATGTTATAACTTGGAAAGAGTACTGTATTAATTTACAATTTTTTAACCTAGTGGTGTTAAAAATTAATCATGGGGGCCGGCCCCATCGTGTAGCAGTTAAGTGCGCATGCTCCGCTGCTGGTGGCCCGGGTTCGGATCCCAGGCACACACCGAGGCACCGCTTGTCAGGCCATGCTGTGGCGGCGTGCCATATAAAGGGGAGGAAGATGGGCACAGATGGTAGCCAGGGCCAGACTTCCTCAGCACAAAAGGAGGAGGATCGGCATGGATGTTAGCTCAGGGCTGATCTTCCTCACACACACAAAAAATAATAATAAAATGAAATAAAATAAAGTAAAATAAAATTAAAAAAACTTGATCATGAATCCTACTTCATGTTTTGTAACTTGTTTGTTTATGTCATTTGTCACATAAATAATTTGGGATCTCCTGACTTTCTTGAAAGCAATTGTAATGTCTAGGATACCGTAGCAGTTCAGTGGAAACACGTGAATGAAAGAACTGCAATCTTAGAGGTTAACTCGTTTTAAAAAGTTGTTATTTAATAAAACACTATTTTCTTGTAATGCAATTGATTAATTGAATACATTTTGCTTTAATGACAATTGTATATTAATTTTAATACAACTATACCCAAGACTTTAAAGGAACACATTTGATCCAAAATGTATTTATTACATTACCCAAAATATGTGTGCTTCATTTATTTTATATATGGACACACTACGTTTATTTTTAAATTCATTAATTGAACAAAGTCTAACAAATCATCAAGGTCCATGTGGTGCTTTCTTCAGTTGAATGTGCTAGTGGATTAAACATGCTTTCCATGTCATTACACACCAGTTTCTCACTCTGACAGGCACCTGTCAGCCTCTGTTCTGCTTTATATACCTACTTATAGAATGCAAGACAGTTTATTTTCTGTCGTTACTGTTTAACATTTCTTTGCTTTACTGTCAAGAATTTCTGGCCAGAAAGTCTTCATCTTGCCTTTGAAATACAAGTGGCCTTAGGTGCAGGAAGAGACTGACTGCTCTCCTCCCAGCTTTGCATATGCGGTTGCCTTAAATTAGTCTCAGCACAGAAAGCATATGAGACTTTCTTAGGGCAGTTTCAAATATCCTTAAAGAAGGAAGATAGACGGCTATTCCACCTCTCCTTCCTTTTACCCTTTACCCTCTCCCCACTCACATTGTCATATGCATTCAACAACTGTTCATAAGTGCTCACTGTGTCCCAGACACTGTGCCAGGTGCCGAGCCACCAGGAAGTTCTAAGAGCTGAGTCATGCGGCTATTTGGCACAAAAGTAGTAGAAACTTGTTATTTGTCCCAGCTCTTCACTTTCACTTTTGCTCTGGATATACTGACTGCTATAATCATACTGTTATACCAGGTCAGAATAATAATATGACACAATTAGATGCAAAACTCTCAGCTTCCTGAATGAAAAATATCCAGGATTCCCAGACTATTTTAAACTTTTAAGTAAATAAATATGAACAACACAAACTGTTGTCTCTGAGGCACTCATGGACAAATTGATTCATGTGTATAATGCTGTTTACTCATAGGAGAACCACTAAAGCAGCTCCCTATGTGATCTTGTAACGTCAGGTAACATAGGATGGTGCCAATGCTGTTTGAAACACCAAATAAAGCACAGAGATAACTGAACAAGCTTTCATTTGTAACAGTTTGTGGAAATAGATGACCATGAAAACAACCATTCAGTGAAAAAAAAGAGAGGGCGGGTGGAAATGAGGGTCTTACATCATCAAAGCATTCAATTTTCCTCTACAATATGCAATTCAAATTTACCATTCAATGCCTTATTTCATAATTACAACATCTCAAAGCCTTTGAAGGCAGGGCACATGGCCACTATAGGGCCAGGCAGCTTTGCATTAATGTACCGTATTCCTGCTAATAATATCATGGGCATGTCAAACTCAAAACTTCCTCTGTCCTACCCTTTTCAGTGAGGAAATTGGCTAAAAGAATAAAAGTCTTTGTAGAAGGTCAAAGGGTAAAGTGGAGGAAAGTAACGGAGAGATCTAATTTTCATGGAACAATCTTAAAAACCATTATTGGATTTTTGACTAGTGAAAGAAAATGTGTTGCCTTCTTTTAGTGAATTTAAATGTGACTCAATCCACTAATATGAAAACGGAGAGTTATGACCTACTCATCCACGCTAATGACTATGTCATTTACATATGTTTGCCACTTTAATAGGGAATAAATGGTTGAAGATTTTATAAAGGATTCATTTGATTCTGCTAAGATGTCTGATGACAGAAAACATATCAAGTAGAAAACCATTAAAAGATTTCATTTTGTACCAGTTTTCACAAAAATGCATTTCTTTCTCAATATCTACTAATCTGATTAACACAAGCTGAGGAAAGTTAACTGTTTTACTATAGCTACAAATTTGATTTATTGGTGTTTCAGTAGGCTACCCAAGAACCAATTTCTGGTAAGTTCTCTAAAAATAATATTTTTTCCATGGATCTAAACATATATATGTTTCTTGGTTACAGGCCACCCTGAGACAGAAGAAGTCTTGATAAATAGTGATACATTTGCCACCCCCTTGTAAGTTAGAATATTTGACTCCTATTATTCTATTTTACATAACACAAAGAAAAAAAACAGATGTGAAAACCCTGTCTAAAATTTTTCACAAAGAGTAAAGTCAAAGGTAAATTGAAAATGTCACCAATAATCCAACTCTGGGTTTGCATTTTCAGTGTTCCTCTATCCCTGAGTGATCCCACACAGAAGCTGGATTTCAAACATTTAAAATTTATTTTTAATATTCAAGTACAGTAACATACAGTTATTCATGTGAATCTAAATAATATAAAATTTATATACATTACCTAAAGGAACCTATCACAAACACATCTATAGTAATAATTATATAATTTCAGCCCATTATTATATTTTTATATCTTATTTAACATATTAACATAAATAAATATAATAGAAGAATAATGTTAACTACGACAATATTAGTAAACACAGTAAAGTATTATTTGAAAGATTTATTTGTAAATAAATGATACCAAATATTCTTCCTAAGATAGAGTTTCAAATATATTTCAAGATTTCAGATCTTATAAACCAGATATCAGTATGGGGGAATGCTTATATACTGGATTCGGCTATAACTATAAAACTATAATTGTTTATATAAAAGATGATAAAATCAAATTGGAATGTTACCATGTCACTAACTGGTAAAATTGCTAATGTGGTATAAATGCAAATTCTTAGAAATGATAATGTCAGCACAGCATGCTAGTTTAATAATTTATTGGAAAAATAAAAAGAAGTTTTTTAAATTGTTCTTTAAATGATACATAACCTTAATAATATTTAAAAGAAATGATAACATAGAATATAACTAAATGAAAGAAATACCTTCAAAGATGACCTTAAAAAATAACCATCTACAGGGGGCCGGCCCCGTGGCTTAGTGGTTAAGTGCACATGCTCCGCTACTGGTGGCCTGGGTTCGGATCCGGGCGCACACCAACGCACCACTTGTCTGGCCATGCTGAGGCAGCGTCCCACATACAGCAACTAGCAGGATGCGCAACTATGACATACAACTATCTACTGGCGCTTTGGGGAGAAAAAGGGAAAAAAAGGAGGAGGATTGGCAATAGATGTTAGCTCTGGGCCGGTCCTCCTCAGCAAAACGAGGAGGATTGGCATGGATGTTAGCTCAGGGCTGATCTTCCTCACAAAGAAAGTAAATAAATAAAAAATAACCATTTATAAATATAAAATACATATACCAATAAGCAATAAGAATAACCAATATGGTTTTCACCACATTACCACATTCAAGAGAAGGGCTTCTTAAAATATAAACAATCGTCTTACATTTGCATACTTTATAAATTGGATACTTTACAATACTAATTTGTATACTTTATAAACCCAAAGTCGTCTTACTTTTGTATACTTTATAGACTGATTTTCACTTCAATATGATTAGTGTTGTAGACTGAACTCTAAGATGTCCCTACGACCTCCATCCCCCATTGCTATTCCTGTAACTATGTTACCTTATATGGCAAAAGAGATTCTGCAGATGTGATTAAGATTACTTACCAGTTGAGTTTAAGACAGGTAGATTATCTGGGTTGACCTAACCTAATCACATGAACTCTTTAAAAGCAGAGGCTTCTGTGGCTGGTAATAGAAGAATGCAGACATTTGAAGCATGAGAGGGATTTGATGAGAGGGAGTTTCTCCACTGCTGAAATGGAGGGGGCCACAGGTCAAGGATCTGAAAGTAGCTTCTGGGAGCTGAGAGCAGCTCTTGGCTGACTTCTAGTAAGAACTTGGGGACCTCGGTCCTTCCACTGCAAGGAGATGGATTCTGCCAACTTCCTGAAGGAGGTCTTTTACCTAGTCAAGCCTCCAGAAGAGGACACAGCCAGATGAAACCTTGATTTCAGCCTTATGGGATTCTGAGCAGAGGACCCAGCTAAAACATGCCAGATTAATTGGGCAGGTGCTTAGCAGGCTTACTTTAATAAGCAATAAAGAATGAATTTCCATTAGCATGACTCCAAAGGGCCTGAATACCTTCTTCATTTAAAATTTTTAAATATGGAGTGTCTTTACCTATGTAATCATCCCAAAATGACATTGTATTTACAAATAGTACAAAGCTTAAATGATAAATGTTATACCAAATTATAATTAGTCATAAACTTTAATACTGGGATTATCACTTAATATTTGATTTTTTTTAATTTCCAGGGAAAACACAAATTATAGAAAATATGTTATAGATCACAAATAATAATAGCTAGTCTTACAAGATTAACTCTTTATCATTAATATTTTTGTAAAACCTCACAATGTCAACTTTTATCAAGGAGACTGCTTGCCAGACACTTACACTTACCTAGATTTCCTCTTAACCCTCCACTTTGAAGATCATTTGAAAAATATTAACAATCTGTTAATAATTTAGCATCACATTATAACTTCAAGACAATAACTTCTTGTATGCAGATAATTTAACTTAATCATCTTTGTATCACCAGTACAAAGCACAATAGCACACAGAAAATTATTATTAACTATTTACTGAACAAATTAATGATTTTTTCACTATACTTATTTAATAATTATTATTAGTGTTTATTGATCGCCTCCTATGTGTCAAGCACTACTTTATATGTCTTTTCTCATTTATTCATTGATCAGTGAGATTTGGTTATTCTATATGTGAGAGAAAATCTAAAATAACTTTTAAATAAGATAGAATTTCACTTCTCTCCATCTCAGAAGGAGCCTAAGGGTGGACACTCCAGGGCTAGTACAATGGTCCATGGTATGCAGGACTCAGGTTCCTTCTATTTTGGTGATCCACCAACCTCAGCATGAATTCAAGCTCACGACCCACGAAACATCGGACGTCACATCTTCATTCCATCTGGACAGGAAGTAACACTGGAGGGCACAATCTAGATGTTCCACAAATCATTTCCTCTTAAGAGACATTGGCCAGAGCCAAGTTATACAGCGACAATTAGCTACAAAGAAGTCTGAGAACAGTAGACTTTATTCTAGGTATCCAAACAAAAATCAGGGATTCTACTGCTAAAGAAGAAATGGAGAAGGGCCGGACCAGTGGCCCAGCAGTTAAGTTCGTGCCTTCTGCTTCGTTGGCCCAGGGTTCTCCGGTTTGGATCCTGGGCGCAGACCTACTCACCACTCACCAAGCCGTGCTGAGGTGGTGTCCCATATAGAAGATCTACAACTCTACAACTATGATATACGACTATGTACTTGGGCTTTGGGGAGATAAAAGATAAAAAAAAAAAAGAGGACGATTGGCAACAGATGTTAGCACAAGGCCAATCATCCTCAAAAAAAAAAAAGAAATGGAGAAACAATATTGTGACCATCTCTCTCACTTTTCTTACAAAAAAAATATGAGATACAATTTTTACTGAAGATGATAAAATTGAGTGACAGAGAGGTTAAGTGTCTTTCACAAAATCATAACAACAGATGGGAGCTAAGATATACACCCATGTTGCCCAATTCCAGAGCATCACTACACAAAGTATAGCCTCTGAATCAGCACTGGTCTACAGATAGGACACTACCATCCCACCAGGAGAAAGGACAGAAATGAAAATATTTGAATTGTTGTGACATTAAGGCCCATGATTTTTTACTTTAAAAAAGCATTGGTCCATGATTGATTGAAGAAGGAAATTGAATCTTTCAGAGATCTTTAAGAAGGACTGTTGTAGACCCTGCAAGCCAATCATCATGTTGACTTGCTGGATGTTCTAAATTCCTCACGTTTGCAATTATTCCTTCTTTAAAATTTAAGTAAAATTGCCTCTATTCTCCTTACACAAACTGTGGGAAGTGAAATGCTTTCCTGGACTTCTGTGGACTCCCAGAGAGCTACATTTTCATGGGTACATTTTTTCTCAATTCCATGATCTCTTAAATTTCCTCCATTTTACTTACTGTAGTCTTCTCTCTCCCACTGCTGCCCAAACCAATATAACATCTACGTATTTTCCCCCATGTGCTCTCATCCCCTCATTTTTTTCTCTCTACTGATCTCTTTGGAACTACAAATTATTTTTTTAATTATGCATAGCAATTTTGATTTTTCTTTTTCTCACTGAGTTCAACACCTTATTCTTCTAAATAACCCATCAAGGATCATCAAGTGTTTTCTTCTAAAACAGAATTACATTCCTTCAAAGACAGAAACAGCTGAGATAAGTTTCTTGCTGTCATTTGCTTGTTTTAAATAGCATTTCATTTTCATCTCTCTGTTCTTATGACATTATTTTAGTACAATATTTAAGGCTTTCCACAACATAAGCCCCTGCAAAGCTTTCAAAGTACGTCTTCCACCAGGTTCCCTCTCAATTCCCTTTCATTCTTTTATAGAATTTAAAAAATAACTCGATTAGACATTTGCATTGCATTAACATGCCTTAGATATTTTTCTGTCCCTCCCACTAGAATATACATTCCCTGGAAAAGTTAATTATTTCATATTTGTATTTGTCTCCCCACCATTTAGCAAGGGGTCTTATATAATGAGGCATTTAATATATTTGTAGTTGAACTGCTTAAAGAGAATTCATTAGGCCAACTTTAGAATTTATTTTCAGGCCTTCAACTCAAAATTTTGCTATCCATTTATAGGTTTGAATTTGCTAGGAACTTTTTTTAAAATCCTCATATTTCCACCAAAGAAATGTGCCAACAATTTGGATACCTGCAGCATTTGTATTTGGCTATACGGTCAACCAGACAGATTTTTCATATATGTAAATCAATGATTCTCAATTCTAGAGGACTCAGATCCTTTTTACAACATATTTTTTATTGTCTCTTTTATTATCTGAAATGCAATTTATAGACAATGTAACTTAGTTGACTGAAAAATTTCAACGTAACTCCCTAATATATATATATGAGAATTAAGAAAAAGTAATTTAAAAATAAATAGTTAAATTGTCAATTCTTTGTATTCTATAATGAAGCAGTCATATGTTTGTAAATGTACATACAATCTCTAAACACAATTGCTACAAAGAATAATATAGAATGTTGAGTTGGTAACTAAAAACCATGGCTAAAAATCAAATTAACATGTGATTTTACACAATGGTAAACAGTTGTTGGTAAACTTTCAAATAAAATAAAGCACCATTTTCTCTAAATTTAGGAAATAGCCGTACTTATGAAAAATTTAGTCTGTATTTAAACCATACAAAACATATTTTGGGTTTACATGTAAAATGGAATTAGGGTCTATGCTCAGATAATCAAACAAGTTTTCCTGCTGCATGAGTGGGCATTAAAACAAGAGAATATTGTCTGGAGGCAGAACAATTTTTTATTTTGCAAATTATTGAATATCTCTGCCCACTATAACTGCTCATAGCACCCTCCACATTGTTATAACCAAAAATTACCCCTCACGAATTACTAAAATGCCCCTAGAGGGCAGGTCATTCCAAGAAAGAAACACTAATGTAAATATATGAATCACACATATTTTACCACAAACTTTATTTGATAATGTCTGCCCATACATAAGAACTTTATTAAAATAGCAAACAGCATTTGTTAATCATTGCTTTAAATAGAAAATTTTAATAAAATACAGTTAGATAAACTTTCCTACTATCATTATACTTCAACTGTTGCCTACCATTTCTTTAAATAATCCTTGTATTTACAACCACAGCTAATAAAAAAAACTCATCTTGAACCTTAATGTCTAACACATCCTGAAATGCATACTTAGCTTTCATTCTGACTGTGGAATTTCAGAGGACAATGAAAGTTTACTATTGTCCACAAATGTGTGATGTTCCCCATTTTTCATGGGCTTTGGTTTTGAGTCACATATTTAGAACCCCATCAAAACCATGACATTTTTAGAACTGCCCCTTTACTTTAAGCAGCAAGCCAGCAGGCTGATGAGGTGTCTAGACGATCATACCTCATTCGTCACTAACACTTCACTCTAATAATGAAAATGCTGGAGTTCAGGGACCTGGCGTCACATTTTTGATAGACTTCCTGAGCAACTAATTGAACTATCCAAATCCAAGGTCCCAGTCATAGAGATTTTTATTACCTGTGCCTCTGCAAGGAAAGTGATACAGCAGAACAAAGACCATCCAATAAGATCCTGTAATAAGTTACCGACAACATTCTAATACAGACAATAGAGAAACCAACTGTGAGTCGCGCTCTTCCAGACTGCTTCTGCTGGGTAGAAATAAGCTGATTGCAAACGTAATAGCTCAAGGCGGTTGCGGGAAAGGACCTTCACGAAATAAGTGAAACAAATTCCCGTGGGCAACCAGATGGAAGGATAGGACAATAAAAGTGGCATTGACCTTTCCTAGTCCGTTCTGCTTTTGTTTTTATTTTTAATGTTGAATTAAACAAACTTGCTATATCCTGGAATATGGGGGCTGGGATGGGAAACTCTTCAGAAATTCTAACGTAAAAAAGATATGGTTCATGTAATCACCAGTCAAATAGGGTGACAAATCCTTACCTTTCTGGGCTAATAAGTTCTCCCAACCTCTACGCTCTCAGAGTAGGAGAAAAATTCTCCTTGCCAATGCACACAAAATCATCTTAAGAAGTAAAAATAAAAGGGCCTTGATTAGTAGAAAATGTTAAGACATTACAAATTCTACGTATATCAAGTTAGATGAGTATACGTTTTTACAAATTTTGCAGAGTAAAATTCTGATACTCCACACTTTAAAGATGAGGCCAACAAACACCAGCTCTGGAATTAATATGCTCCAGTGTACCAAAAGAAATTCTGGTTCTCCTAAATATACCTTGTTTCAGTGTAGGTCTATTTTGTTCACTCATATTTCCTAAGCACTTTCGACAATGCCTGTCACATGGTAGGCTCTCAATAAACGCTTGCTGAAAGAATAAATAAATAAATGAATTGCCTTTATCATAAGTCTGGTAATAGACAAGTATTAATTAACTTGAGTAGGATGGGAATTGTCAAAAATATATTATACTAGCTATTCTGCTTCTTTTCAAGATTCCTTGATGAATTATTTCTTTTGTTTAGAGTAATACATTCAGAGTAATATTAAGTATAAAAAGTTAATCTTATTAGAAAATGCTCTTATTATGTGGTACATTTTCTTACCTTTTATGTAACTATGTAGGCCTTGCTCTTTGCCTGAGTAACTTAAAATGTTATTACTGTCTGGTAATATTTATTTAAAGTAAAGGAGGGGCCAGCCCGGTGGTGCAGCGGTTAAGTGCGCGTGCTCTGCTTCACTGGTCCGGGGTTCGCAGGTTCGGATCGCGGGCACGCACGGACGCACTGCTTGTCAGGCCATGCTGTGGCGCATCCCATATAAAGTAGAGGAAGATGGGCATGGATGTTAGCCCAGGGCCAATCTTCCTCAGCAAAAAAGAGGAGGATTCACATTGGATGTTAGCTCAGGGCTGATCTTCCCCACAAAAAAATAAATAAATAAAAAATAAAGGAAAGGAAAATGAAGTAATATTTAACGATCACCTACTATGTCCAAGGTATTTTGCACATATTATTTTTAAATGCTCAAAACAACTGAGTGGGTATCATTGACATTTTACAGAGGAAATAATTAAAATATTTCTAGAAATAGGTGACAGAATTTATACTCAGTTACATCTAAAAAACACTTGTCATCTCCACTCTTATCATATTACAAATGCAGTGACAGGGAACAGAGAGAACAAGAGAGTGAGAGAGAGAGAGAGATTGAACAAGAGAAAAAAATCTTCCCGTGTAGATTGTGCTGGGCCCAAACAATCCTACACATATAAGGAAAAGTCTCCATCTTCCTATACAATCACTATTATCCATTCTCATTACTGTACTTTTCAAAGACAAAGATTGGGAAATCTTTCCTTTCTCTTATTTAATTTATCATGTAAAATAAAGGACACACTCAGAACGCACCAAATGTAGGTATGTGGCCCCCTTGCCACTCTATGCAACATATAGAGAAATTTATTCTTATTTAAACAAAAGAAAACAAAGTCACAAATGATGAAGTTAGTGGAATAACTCAAAATGACCTATAATATCTAGAGAAGTAATAAATCAAAACTCTCCATACTAATCTCTTTCCCAAACTCATCTAGTTTTAGATCATTCAAATGATATCATTCTTTGTTTTTTCACTTGCAGTCACACTAGTTTAACAACTGTGTAAATTTCAGGTGTACATCATTGTAATTCGGCTTCTGTATAGACTGCATAGTGTTCACCACCAAAAGTCTAGTTTCCATCAGTCACCATACACAAGTGCCCCTTTACCCCTTTCGCCCTTTTTTTTTAAATTAATACCACAAATATTTATAAGGTATCTGATCAGCACCAGGCACTCAGGTTCTAGGCACAGAAGAGTGAATACATCAGTGTCACTGTGTTATTTTTGCTTCCGTTTCTCAACTAATACAGAAACAGATCAAAGTAAAAATGCTAGATACCTAATATGAGTAAATTATTTGTTTTATGAAGAATGTAGGTAATTAACATATTCTGTAGGAATAGTTTTTAATTAATTATTGTTGTTTATTACCACTAGCTATCAATTAATGAAAATTTGTCATGTCCTGGGCATTGAACAAAGTGCCTGACATACATTACTTCATTTAATCTTTACAAGAATCTCGTGAGACATATAAGGTTTTTCTCATTGTATAAATGAAAAACCTGAGGGACTTAGAAATGTACGCAGGATTCTTAAGTGCAGACCTGGAATTTCAACCCAAGTTCACCTTCTCCAAAGCCCATTCTCCTCCACTGCAAGGACAGGAAGAGTTCTTTAAAGGCAGTTCCTTCATCACAGACGAAAACTTCTCTACAACCTTAATAGTCCACAATCCTTTAGGCTTCTTTAAAGTTAGCATTTTCTGATCATAACTATTTTATGTCCTTTCCCTTTGAACTCTTTCCGATTTCTAATACCTTTTTCTCAATAACGGTCCTAAATCTGGGCTTTGATTCGCAGTGGTAAACTCAATTTCTACATGTCATTTTCATAGGCACTGTTAAACACAAGAGAAATTTATATCTTTCTCATATTCAGATTCTATTTAATTATGACCCTGTTGTTTCTCCTAGGTGTCATTTGTTATTTGAGCCTCCATAAATACAGTAGTTATTTCCACCTTGATTGCACTTCAAGGCAGTCATCTCTGCTAAACTTCATCTATTCACTTAACGGTAATTCTTTTAAACTGGTGAATGCACAGCAACGGCTATTAAAACAGGGATCGAATGGTTGGGGACTACTTAAGCAAACTTAATGGTTGTAGGTCAGCTGAAAAACCATCCACCTGAGAGTGCTAAAGAACCGGAAGATGAACTCTCACAGCAATTAGCATTTTATAGATAAGCACTTGCGGGAGAGCAGTTGAATTTTAGATGACGAGAAAAGACTGCTTCTTACTAATTTTTAAAAGGCACATTAAAGACCGCATGGGAATTACAAGCTAGTGACCTACCTACAATATCAGAAAAGTTTCTATGGTGATTCTTTTAAAAAATTCATTTTGGGGCCAGCCTGGTGGCGTAGTTGTTAAGTTTAGGTGCTCTGCTTCGGCGGCCCAGGTTTCACAGGTTCAGATCCCAGACACAGACCTACACACCGCTTATCAAGCCATGCTGTGGCAGGCGGCCCACATATAAAGTGGAGGAAGATGGGCATGGATGTTAGCCAAGGGCCAATCTTCCTCAGCAAAAAGAGGAGGATTGACAACAGATGTTAGCTCGGGGCTAATCTTCCTCACCAAAAAAAAAAAAAAAAAAAAATTTCATTTACAGTATATCCTATGTAGAATAGCAATAATGAATTGTTACAGGAGAAAATAGAGAATTGTCAGAAATAATATGGAAGTTTAATTTTTTATTTGATAGTGCTATAGAATTGAGGCAAGAAAATATTCCCTACCTTGGTTTTTAATATGGTATTTCCTAATATATCTACTGACAAATGTGTTTCATTTTGTCAATGGAAATATTAGCATCACATATTATAGGTAAAATATTTTAATACAAATAAAAAGTCAACATTGCCATCATGGCTAAATATTTGCAGTATTCAACTTTGTTGAGTTACCAAATCTTGTCTATAGTCTTTAATTCACCTCTAATTATTGTTCAGTAAGAGGATAGTCATTGGATAGCTTAAGGGAATTTACGTTTACTTTGTCTCACATTAACATTCATGTTAATGTTAGCATCCACTTTGCTTAAGTGTATCACTTCTATACACAATACGAGTTAACATTTATCCAGTGATGAAGCTTGAAGACTTGGAGTGAGATTCACTGGATAATTACACAAAGCACTTAGAGTCGCAGGCACAATGTAAGAGTTCAAAAAATGGTAGATTTTCACTTTGCATAATACCCTCAATGTCCATCCATGTTGTCACAAATGGCTGGATTTCATCGTTTCTTATGGCTGAGTAGTATTCCATTGTGTATATATACCACATCTTCTTTATCCATTCGTCCCTTGATGGGCACTTAGGTTGCTTCCAAGTCTTGGCTGTTGTGAATAACACTGCAATGAACACAGGGGTGCATGTATCTTTATGCATTGGTGTTTTCAAGTTCTTTGGATAAATACCCAGCAGTGGAATAGCTGGATCATATGGTAGTTCTATCCTTGATTTTTTGAGGAATCTCCATACTGTTTTCCATAGTGGCTGCACCAGTTTCCACCCCCACCAGCACTGTATGAGAGTTCCCTTCTCTCCACATCCTCTCCAACACATGTTGCTTCCTGTCTTGTTAATTATAGCCATTCTGACAGGCGTGAGGTGATATCTCATTGTAGGTCAAATACCGTATGATTTCCTTCATTAAGTAGAAGATAACAACAACAATAAACAAACACATAGAGACAGAGATTGGATTGGTGGTTACGAGAGGGGAAGGGGGGAGGGAGGAGGGCGAAAGGGATAATTCCGCACATGTGTGTGGCGATGGGTTGTAATTAGTATTTGGGTGGTGAACATGATGTAATCTATGCAGAAATAGAAGTATAATGATGTACACCTGAAATTTATACAATGTTATAAACCAATGTTACTGCAATAAACAAAAAATTTAAAAAAAAATGGTAGATTTTTATTATGCATTTAGACACCAAGTTAAACCATTTACATGAATTATCTCATTTAATCCTCACAACACCCCTATGAGGTTACCTTCATTCCACAGATGAGAAAATTTAAATCACCAGAGATTAATTAATATCTCCAAAGTTAAATCTGGTAAACACTAGAGGCAGTTACACATAGTGAGGTTTCTCAGCACTTTGGTTTGTTCAGGCTCTTCCTTCTATCTGGAACGCACTTTCCTCCTGTTAACTAGCTTGATGTTAGTGCCATCAAGTCTATTCCAAGTCCTAGTGACCCTGTGTACAGCAGAGTAGAACCCTGCCTGGTGTTTTTTGCGCCATCCTCTCCCCTTCCAGCGCTATATCAGACAGTGCTCCACTGCTATTCACAGGGTTTTCGTGGCCAATTTTTTCAGAAGTGGGTCGGAAGTGGGTGGCCAGGTCTTTTTTCCTAGTCTGTCTTAGTTCAGAAGCTCTGCTGAAACCTGTCCACCAGGGGTGACCATGCTGGTATGTGAAATTCCAGTGGCACAGCTTTCAATATAACAGCAATACACAGCTGCCACAATAGACAACGAACAGACAGGTGGTGTGGTTCCCTGACCTAGAAACGAATCCAGGATGCAGTGGTGAGAGTGCCTAATGTTAACCACTAGACCACCAGGGCTGGCTTGTTAATTAGATCCTATGAATTTCAAATCAGGCCTGTCCATCAACAGAAAATATTCCTTAGACCCCTATATTTCTGTAGGCTTGGTAAGTAGTCCCTGGTCTGGAATTCCGTAGTATAGATCTTTCTCGTATTACATTTGCCATACTATGTAACAAATATATATAGCACTCTGTTTAATAATCTATGGCTTCCTTAACAGAAAGGACTGCCCTTATGAAAACCTGTACCTAGAAGGTGTTTAATCACTTTTAATGAATTAATGAATAAGCGAATAAATGGAAAGAAATTGATTAAAAAACTATTTGGTTAATGGGGGAAAGGAGATTTAAGTTTCAAAAGGCACACTATGCATCCTCCCCTATGACTGAGGCAATGTTCTGAAGATAAATTTCCTGTGTCCGCTGTACCTCTAGGACAGCCTTAATATATATGAAGTATGATAGGTAATAGAAGGTTCAACGTGGTTAAAGATGAGAATCCTGAGCAACAGGCAATATCAGTGATTCTCAACCTCTGGCCTATCTAAATGATGTGGAGAGAATTCTGAATGCATTCGTTTGGTTATTGCAATATATTATTATCAATGGAGAGGGTACAAAATTAGAGAGAATATGACAGACCACAGGTGTTTCCTGAGACAGAGAATTTTCCCAAGACTACTTTGTGAGAGGCAAAGTCCCAACTCAAGTAGTTCAGGTGGGATTTGTGGGTGCTTCAAACTTTTTCCACATATTTTCTTTCACACCAAAAGATATGAAAGCCACAAAAACCCTCAGGTTCTAGCTTATTACCAACAGAGACCCTGTTGAAAAGTTAAATATTTTTTCTTTGATTGTCTTAAAGCACACACTAAAGAAATCCATATTATAATAGATATATTGGTATCATGTGTGTTCTGTGTTTAAGTATGCTTATCTGAATAAACATATAAAATTCTATATTTCTTGACATAACACAGATGTTTGTGAATCAGATCTAATGGACTTTTCTTGATCTAAATGCAATAAAACTGTATGAGTCTACAAAGGTAACATGGCAATACAATTGCAAAGATTTTTCAGGGCTCATGGAAGAAAAAGAAAACTAAAGTGAGAAGTCATTGTTTGAAACGAATGAATAAACATGAGCAGAGGCTTCTTAACAAATTGTGTTTCCATAGATAAAATAGTTGATAAATATTATGACTGATTTTGTGTTTGTGTTATCTAGTTGTGTGACAGCAACAAAAAATTATTTTCAAAAATAACAGAAGTTAGCTAATGAAAGCATCTGTCTGTATAGTAAAAAAGTAGTGGCCAGTGATAAAACTCCTCTTTGAGAAATATCTGCTATTTAATGATCATTTACTCTGCCCCAACTATTACTCAAATTTTCCTCATTTAATCACGTATGAACAGTTGAGGCTTAGGTTAGAAGAAGCATGCCAAACCTCACACAGCTATTTAAATGGCAGATGCAAGACTAACAGGTCTATCTGTTCCCCAAATTGAGCTTTTAAAATGCCCTGCTACACTTACTAGGAGCACACACTGGGATATTTAAAATTAATATTATTACAGCATTATCAGATTATTTCACTTCCCAACAAGAAATGAATCCAACCGGCCAGTCATATCCAGCCACCATCCAAGCATCCTGTGAGCTAAATATGTTAAAGCAAAGAATACAGAGAAATTGGTTTCAACCGTTTGGCAATATTAATATAGCTGAATACTCTATTTTTTAGATAGAACATTTGGGAATGTTTAATAACCATGAAATTACTGACTCTAATTTTTCTCATATTTATAAAGTGTTTTGGGTCTATAAATACAAGATAGGAAAAAAAGTGGTGAATTTCACTAAGGCAAAAATGAAAACAACCAGTTGAGAAAAAAAAAAATACCAGGATCCCAATGAACCACAAATAGGTATTTCCAACACTGAAAAAGCAATTTTATGGTAATAAGTTCTTCTATATTCTGTGCACAATTTTTGATAATATCATTTTGTGTTGGGTCCATATTCACTTTAAATTTTTTAATAGATATACATGGGGTATGATAAATGTAAGGAACACTTCTCTTTTTAATCATAATATCTCAGTAATTTCTAAATTATCACACAGCACTTCTTCATAGACATTTTATTAACATATTAACTTTCTTATTTTAAACATAATATATTTATGAATGCATTCAAAGAAGCTTCTTTGGATTTCTACTTTTTCCATTGTCTTTATTTATTTAAGAGAAAGATCAGCTTCTATTTCAAAAATACTAAAATATGATGGCCACTTTTTAACAATTATAAAAATGGGTTAGATTAGAAGTCCATAGAGAAGGAGCACACAATTGAACGAAGTCAGTGTCATTGAAATCTTGAAAAACGCACTCCTATATTATGCACAACTATATTATGATCTGGTGGGTTATTTATAGTGACAGCTCAGTGACTGCAACAGGTGATGTAATTATCCCCATTTTAGGAAGGGCAAATTGAGGCAAAGAGAATTAAAATGGGGTCTTTTGAGTATCCCTACCAATTTTTACAATAAATTCCTTTTCTATTCAAATCAAGATAGGTGCCATAGTGGGCTTTACTTCTTTGCCATTTCTATAAAAATGTAAATAATATGTGCTTATGAACAGAAACTAAACCATTGCTGAAATTATACCATGAATTTCATTTATTTTGGCCCCTATTTTTCTGCCTGTCATATATGCCAAAGCAGGCACAGTAGGCAGCACCCAGAGGGAAAGACAACCAAATGAAGCTGTCATTCAGTTGTATTACTGTTATGCACTTAGCTCTGACTTCAGGTAGCTAATGTTTTAACATCATTTTCTTTACACAGTAGCTCTTTTCAGAAGGAGTTGATGTATTTAATTGGTGTTGTACAACTCATTAAAACAAATTAAAATGGTAGAAAAAGAACATCAGTTACCCCAATGTTAATTTTTCCAAATTTTCTTTTCACCTTACACCTCTCTCATGCTTTCTCAGTCCATATATTTAACTTCTTGCTGACATACCTCATTGAAAGTCTTGTTTCAAATGGTGAAACCTGATCTCATCATCCTGCAGCCTAACCTGTTTCTGACTTCTATCAAAAAGAATAAAATACCTAGGAATAAATTTAACCAAGGAGATGAAAGACCTGTACACTGAAAACTATAACACACTGATGAAAGAAATTGAAGGGGACACAAGTAATGGAAAGATATACCATGCTCATGGATTGGAACAATTAATAATGTTAAAATGGCCATACTACCCAAAACAATCCACAAATTCAATGCAATCTCGATCAAAATACCAATGGCATTTTTCACAGATCTAGAACAAAGAATCCTAAAATTGGTAGGGATACTCAAAAGACCCCGGATAGCCAAAGCAATCTTGAGAAAGAAGAACAAAGCTGGAGGTATCATGCTCCCTGATTTCAAACTATACTATAAAGCTATAGTAATAAAACTATAAGGTACTGGCACAAAAACAGACACATAGATCAATGCAATAGAATAGAGAGCCCAGAAATGAACCCACACGTATATGGTCAATTAAATTATGACAAAGGAGGCAAGAATACACAATGGGGAAAAGACAGTCTCTTCAATAAAGGGTGTTGGGAGAACTGGACAGATACATGCAAAAGAATGAAATTGGACCACCATCTTACATTATACACAAAAATAATAAATACAAAATGGATTAAAGACTTGAATGTAAGATCTGAAACCCAAAAACTCCTAGCAGAAAACATAGGCAGCCGGCTCTTTGACACTGGTCTTAGCAATATTCTTTTGGACCAGTTTCCTCAGGCAAAGGCAACAAAAGCAAAAGTAAACAAATGGGATTACATCAAACTCAAAAGCTTTTGCAAAGAGAAAGAAACCAGTAACAAAACAAAAAAGCATGAGAGAAGATATTTGCAAATCATACATCCAATAAGGAGTTAATATCCAAAATATATAAAGAACTTACACAATTTAATATCAAAAAAAAAAAACAAGCAACTTTGTTAAAAGCTGGGCAGAGGACTTAGATTTTTTCCCAAAGAAGACATACAGATAACCAACAGGCACATTAAAAGATGCTCAACATTACTAATCATTAGGGAAATGCAAATCAAAACCAGAATGAGATATTACCTCACACCTATCAGAATGGTTATTATCAAAAAGACAAAGAATAACAAGCACTGGAGAGGATGTAAAGAAAAGGGAACCCTTGTGCACTGTTGGTGGGAATGTAAATTGGTGCAGCCACTATGGAAAATAGTATGGGGGTAACTCAAAAAATTAAAAATAGAGCTACCTTACAATCCAGTAATTCCACTTCTCGGTATTTATCTGAAGAAAACAAAAACTCTAATTCAAAGATATATATACACCCCTATGTTCATTGCAGCATTATTTACAACAGCCAAGATATGGAAGCAACCTAAGTGTCCATCGATAGAAGAATGGATGAAGAAGATGTGGTATATGTCTATATATACCATATATAATGGAATATTACTCAGCCATAAAAAAGAATGAAACCTTGTCATTTGTGACAACATGAATGGACCTAGAGGGTATTATACTAAGTGAAATAAGTTAGATAAATAAATACAATTACTGTATGCTTCACTTACATATGGAATCTAAAAAACAAAACAGAAACGTAAATGTAGACACAGGAAACAAACTGGTGGTTCCCGGAAGGAGTATGGGTAGGAGGCGGGTGGGAGAAATAGGTGAAGGGGATTAAGACATACAAACTTCCAGTTATAAAAGAAATAAGTCATGGGGATGTAATGTACAGCATAGGAACTACAGTCAATAATATTGTAACAACTTCGTATGGTGATAGATGATAACTAGGCTTATTGTGGTTATCATTTTGTAATGTATATAAACATCGAATCACTATGATGTACACCTGAAACTAATATGATATTGTATGCCAATTATACTTCAATAATAATAATATAAAAAAGTGTGTTGTTTTCCCAGATATCTAGACTCAAAACTTTCATCAAGTTATGTTTGGTCTTTTTTCTTGCCTTATCAAATCCTGTGGATATTGCTATCAAAATATTCTCACATATACCCATCTATCTCACTTCAGCTACTGTAATTTAGGGAGTTATTACTATAAAAAACTCCCATCTAGCATTTGGGCGCTCCTGGTTTTGGTCATGCTGGTTACCTGTTCCTAATTTTCCTTGGTACCTAATAGACAAAATTTAAATTCCATGGTTTGTTGCCTAGGGCCTTCTATAGTTAAGAACCAAGAGCATATTCCTGTCATAACCCCACCAATTTCCTGTACAAACTCTCAGCTTGTTTCAGTGGTGGTAGTTCTTCCATGCGAACCCCTTGTACTCTCACGATGGACTTGTGCCTGCATGAAGGTACCACGAGGAGTGCCTTCTACTTTATCTCCTTCATTCTGTAAAGGGTTTTGCTAATTCCACCTTCTCCAAAAAGCCTTCCTTGATCATTAAGACAAGAAACACTGTATTTTATAATTGAAATTTGCTGACAGAGTAGAATTTAAACATTCTCACCAAAAAAAAAAAAAAGATAAATATGTGAGGTGATGGATGTGTTAATTAACTAGATGGGGGGATTCCTTTCACCATGTATACATTTATCAAATCACCACAATGTACGCTTTAAATATCTTACAATTTTATTTATCAATTAAACCTCAATAAAGCTGAAATTAAAAAAAAAAACAGATCAGTATGGAATCCTCTGTCCCCATTAAACATTTTGTATACGCTGTCCCATCTGGCCTTCATCAACTCTATCTTATCTACAGTTGCATAGATACAAACACACACACACACACACACACACACACACACACACACACACACACTGTCTCATCACATGGCTGCCGCCTTCTAATCATTCAGGTTTCTGTTAAAAAGCTTCAGTGAGGGCCGGCCCTGTGGCTTAGCGGTTAAGTGTGCACGCTCCGCTGCTGGCGGCCCCGGTTCGGATCCCGGGCGCGCACCGACGCACCGCTTCTCCGGCCATGCTGAGGCCGCGTCCCACATACAGCAACTAGAAGGATGTGCAACTATGACATACAACTATCTACTGGGGCTTTGGGGGAAAAAAAGGAGGAGGATTGGCAATAGATGTTAGCTCAGAGCCGGTCTTCCTCAGCAAAAAGAGGAGGATTCGCATGGATGTTAGCTCAGGGCTTATCTTCCTCACAAAAAAAAAAAAAAAAAGCTTCAGTGAGGTCCCAACCGCCGTATCTCCAGAAGTCAGTCACGTCACGTCACCGGTTTTATTTTCTTTCTAATACCTAAGAATACTGCTGTTTTGCAGATGGGGAAACTGAGGCTAGAGAATGTAAGGGATTTGTCCACAGTTGTTCAGTTTCTGAGCAGCAGAGAGAAGGCCTGGGAAACAGAGGGTGGGGTTCTGAGGAGTCTGCAGGTAAACCTAGCCCACTTTGAAATGTGTCTTATGACAGTCCCAGCCCTCCTCATAAAAAGGAAGACAGCAGTCATTTGACTTTTAGCTTTTTAAAGTCTTTTCAAAGTTGCCTTCTCTCTCTTCTTTTCTTTGTCCTTACCACCTCGATAAAATCTGTCTGGCAGAGTGACAGGACAAGTACGGGAAGAGCGAGGAAGCATTTGGTCAGGTGTAGAGTTGCCAGATTTAGCAATAAAAATGCAGAAGTACAGCTAACTTTGAATTTCAGATAAACAAGAATTATTATTTTTTTTTTTTTTTTGGTGAGGAAGATCAGCCCTGAGCTAACATCCATGCTAATCCTCCTCTTTTTGCTGAGGAAGACCGGCTCTGAGCTAACATCTATTGCCAATCCTCCTCCTTTTTTTATCCCTTTTGCTCCCCAAAGCCCCAGTAGATAGTTGCATGTCACAGTTGCACATCCTTCTAGTTGCTGTATGTGGGACGCCGCCTCAGCATGGCCAGACAAGCAGTGCGTCGGTGCGCGCCCAGGCTCCCAACCCGGGCCGCCAGCAGCGGAGCGCGCACACTTAACCGCTAAGCCACAGGGTCGGCCCCAACAAGAAATATTTTTTAAGAATAAGTATATCCCATACAATATTGGGGACATACTTACACTAAACATTATTTGTGTTTCATCTGAAATTCAACTTTAACTGGACATCCTGCGTGTTATCTGGCAGCCCACCACAGATGGCCACTCTACAACCACATGTATCCTATGAATAACGGTTATAGGCCTCTTGTGACTATGCTTGGAAAAGAAAACAAACGATAAAATCACTTTCAGACCTGTTGTTTTATTCACTTTAGTGACATTTTGATGTTCTTTGACAATAAAAACAGCACAAATATTCCAAAATGAATATGTATTTTACTTTGGAAACTTTGAATTACATTTATCTTTATCAGCTCAGTTCCTTCAACTTTCTGTGAATTCACAACACTTAATATCTAGCACCAGAGGAATGAAAAAACTGCATGAGTTTCTCATGCTGAACTCATGTTTGGGTGAACTTGGACAAGCTATTTAATTTCTCTTTTGGCCTCAGTTTCTTCATCTGAAAAATGGAGATAATAATAGTACCTATCTTATAAGGTTGTTAGGAGCAAATGAGGAAATGTATATAAATGTGGCAGTCCAGCACTTAGTAGACACACAATAAACATTAGCTTCCTTTTTCTTCCTCACCACTTTATTTCTGAGAATGGACAGCATCACTTCCCAGATCACTGCAAAATATTAGGCTAAAGAAATAACACAGATATGTGCCAAAGAAACATTGATTCTTGCTCTTTACTAATATACAGGTACCAGCAGAGCCACATTTCTTGTTATAAACCCCTAATGATGAGTAATCAATTCATTGCTTCATTCATTCAACCATTTATTCAACAAGTATTTATTGAGGATCTAACACACACCAGGCAAAGTGTTCTAAGAGCTGAGAATACACGGTAAACAGAGCAAAGTTGCTTTTTTCCCACAAGAACTGCTTATATTATGGTGTGTGTGGGGGGGGCAGATAACGAACAGGTAGCGAGAAAATTTATATTACATTATATTATATTTATTATGTTATAGGGAACAGCCAATTAGGGAAAATGTTGTGAAACTGAGTCTTGAATTTGGTTTTATGGAGATCACTGGTGACCTTGACAACAACTTTTTGTTCCCTGAAGTTTGTTGGAGAGAATGAGAGGAGAAGAAAGTGAAAAAAAAAAAAAGACAAGAAAGCATTCATTCTTAGTCGAGGGATAGGCAGAGAGGATCAGAAATTCAGGTAAAGAAAAGCTCAATAGAAGACCAAGCTGAAAACAAATTGGCAAGGAGGATATATATGTCAGAAACATATATTTAAAAACTTAGTAAGGCTCATGCTGCTCTAAGTATTCAAAGATAAGAGATGCACACAAACACTAAAATTCATTCCACAGAGATCGTGAGTGAAAGATACAAGACGTTAGAGAACAGAAATGTTCCAGTGCTGTCAAATAAAATACATGAAATTCCTTGTTCATATTCAGGAGTGTGGAGTCTATTAGAACAGCGTCAAGTAAAGTCTAAGGGTCATTTTGTATTGCTGCGCCTGCCGTGAGGCAACAATAGCTCTGCCTCACGGTGGTAGAATACCCCATCATCTGCTAGGGAGAGGACAGACTCTTTCCTGCTCCTTTCAGTTACAGGTTTAAACTGTTCTTTAATTTTGGCAACACATTTTCATTCTTGAATCACACTCTTCTACACTGCTTTTCTAGTCATTTGATGTGTCATTGCAAATGGACAGATGTTATTTATTTTAATGAGTGTTCCCCAGGTGTTTACAGCAATGTGGATATGGGCTTTTGGATAAAAATTGGGTGAGGTTAAGGTGAATGATAGTTTGTTTAAGATAAAGGATAAATGTCTGTTTTCCAAAAGTCAGGCCACCGTATATTTACTAAGCCAATTATAAACAATTAAGGTAAAATTCTGTATGAACATGGAGTTAATAATTAAAAGGAAAACAACATCTGTTAAAATTAGAAATATTTTGAAGCAAGATATTTTTGGCAAAATTTTCTGTTCACAAAATTAAGCCTACTTGAGCAATAATATATATTCATCTTTTACCCTTCAACAAACTAAAATGTGAATACCAGATCCATGTTATTTTAAATAATTTTCACTGATTGAAAGTACAAATAAAGCTCTGTGTCCTGTCATTCCCCACAACCTGTTCCAAGGCTCTGAAGTAAGTAGACACTGGGGCGGCCAGCAGCAGGTGTCTTTATCTCGGGTTGTAGTAGACTTTATACGAGAAGGAAGGAAAGTGGAATTTCTTTTTTTTTTTTTAAGAGGGAAAGAAGTCTACTTTGATTTGATTATTTTTTCCTAATCATCTACATAAAGTTAATTTTATGTATCAACTGACTGGATCATGGAGTGCCCAAATATCTCGTTAGGTATTATTTCTGGATGTGTCTGTGAGAGTGTTTCTAGAAGAGACTAGCTTTTGAATCTGTAGACTGAGTTAAAGCAGTGTGCCCTCCCCAACGTGGGTGGGCATCATCCAGTTTGTTGAGGGCCTGAACAGAACACAAAAGGTGGAGGAAGGAAGGATTCACTCTCTCTGTCTGACTGGTTAAGCTGGGACATCTACCTTCTCCTGCCCTCGGTGCTCCAAGTTCTCAGGCCTTCAGACTCAGACTGAAGTCTATACCTTCAGCTCTCTGGCTCTCAGGCCTTCAAACTATACCACCAGCTTTCTTGGTTCTCCAGCTTGCAGATGGCAGATGATGGGACTTCTCAGCCTCCATAATTACATGAGCCAATATCTTATAATAAATTGATATAGATATAGTTATATACAAATATAGTTATATTTGTATTTTTAAATTTATATATATACCTTACATATATATTTGTACATAACTATATCTATATCTATCTATACATATCTATATATCCTATGGTGTGTATATATATATATACACACACACACACACACACACACACACACACTATGGTTCTGTTTCTCTGGAGAATCCTGACTAATACAGTTAAATAACAAGTATTAGAACCAATAACAACTGTATCATATAGCGAAACAGGGTTATTTCAATTAGGCTAGGAACCTGGCCCACCATGTCTGAGTTTTCACCTATGGAAAATATAGATTCTAAATTTTAAACAATCAAGTTATAAGTAAAATATAACATACACTAAACATTTGAAAAGAAAGGCCCATCAGTCTTACAATGGTATGATTTCAGATATCTTGTTTGATTAGTCTTCATTCTATATTCAATGTATTGATTTTAAAAAATAAAGTAATTGAAAACCAGAATTTTAGCTATCTGAAGAAAAATGTCCTCACTTTTATATAATGTCAAAATATCAAAGATATTTTGGAAAAATGGATGAATATTTCATTATTTCATATTAGAAATAAGAAAGATCAACATATAACACAGAATCATCATTTTGAAGAATATCAATAAATATAGCCAAAGGGTTCTGAAAATGTAATAACAAAAATATCAATGTTTGAGACATCTGCTCTTCTGTGTAAGAAATAGGATATTAATAGTAAGCCAATTACCCTAATGTAATATTTTATGTGAAAGAAAAGTGACCTAGTGAAATTAGTTGTTTCCAATGAATATAAGGGAAGAGGACATTATGTACCAAGAGTCATAGATGCAGTGTGCAAAGCAAAAAACAGAACAACTGTATTCTATCAAATTATAAGATATTTACATCTGCTTCAGATATCACTTTATCTTTTCTTTTTTCCAAATTGTGACACACTAAACTTCCCATAATTACCACAATTAACTAAGTCTAATTTTGGAATGCTTCAAATTTTTTTTTAATTGTATGCACTGTATAAATTAGATAAAATATTGATTTCTTTCATTTTCATTCTAATGAGAAGCTGTATATTTTTAAAGAGTGGTTAGTTTTCTAATGTTTTATAGTGACTTTCTGTTGTTCTCGTTTTTGTTTTCTTTTACTGCAGGAAAAAAAGAACAAGTAAAATAATAATGAAAAGACCAAGGATAAAGGCACACGTTCTCTGAATCTTATTTTTTAATTTTACATTTTAAAAATATCTGAATGAGACCACTAACATGCAGAGTATCAAAGCAAAGTCAGCTAAATTAAGCATTAGATCTGGTTATTGAATAAAATGTAGATCCAACATTAGGTGATTAGCTGAATGTCTGACAGAGTTAAGAGAATCTGCAGGATATTCTGGCATCATAGAAATAAAACTGAAGAGCCTCACTTCTAAATTAAGAAAACAGTCAATCAAAATAAGATATGCACAATTTTCATATATTTTGGTAACCATTTGAATTTATGAACAGGATTGAACCAGTTCAGAGCAAGCTGCCAACTTGTACTTATGTCTTCATTTATGAGAAAAAAAGCAGATGAATAATGTTTATAAACAAAGCAAAAAGTTAGAAAATAATTAAAGTAATTCTCAAACCACCTGTTAAGATTTTTAAAAACTAGTACTCACTTATAATAGGAATATCTGTGACTCTCCACAGAGGCAAATATAGTATTGAAAGCACAGACTCTAGAGCCAGCTGCGTGGGTTCAGGCCTAGTTCTGCCAATGATGAGCTGTGTGACATCGAGCAAGGAAAGAGAGACAGGCCTTTTGTCTCGCTGATGGCTCTAGCGGCTGTGGCTATGCTGACCTGCTCGCTTGGCCCTTGTGGAGGCTTGGCAGAGCGCAGGCCCAGGAGAATGAAGCTAGCTTGCAGGAAGAACTCTCAGCCTCTGGCTGATACTGTCAGTGTTGGTTTGCCTTCTCCCCTAGCTTAGCTCCTGTCACTTCTCTTTTCTAATAAGACCATTTCCACAAGCACAAACATTCCAACCAGATTCCAAGTGTTTCCAGCACTTCTCCCAACCCCATAATGATACCTGCCCTGATATCAGTTCCCCTACATTAAACCCAGAACATATGGGGTTAAAACCAAAAGCACTCATCCTCTTTCCCTGCTTCTAAGTTACATTCATATGTAACTATTGGTTTTGTTAAACCTTTGTATCCCTGAACTTCACAAGGCAGATAGAAGTTACTAATTGTTAAAAGCCCAGGTGGCCTCAAGCTGGGCTCACATTGATATTTTGGCTAATTACCAGTTCTTGAGATTTGTTACAGGGAAACTGATATCAAGAAGCTAAAGCTTCTCAGACCTCAACTCCTTGGCTTCCTGGCGCCAGACTTCACCATCCACCATGGAGACAGAGATGGTTGAAGGACACACACCTGTGATTCCCTTATCTGGCCATCCTCCTCCCTGCTGGCAGCCTCTCAAGGCCAAAGGCAGGCTGGTGGGAAAGCGCTGACTAGCAAGGCCACAGGCTCCCCCTCCCTACAAGCAGCTACATTCTTCACAACCTTTAAAACCCTTTGCCTCCCATCTTTTGAGGAGACGGGACAAATTTGAGAGCTTTTGTCCCCCGGCTGACGTCACCCAAAACAAAAACTCTTTCCTTGCCATAAGCCTGGCGTTCTAGTTTTATTTGGCCCCTCTTGTGCAGCATGGGTAAAGAACCTAGATATGTATCAGTAACAATAATAAATGTAATGTCTTCTTCTTGAGACTAGCTTTGTCCAGCTTGGCATTTTATGCTGTTCAAGTCTTTCCAAGCCCCTGTAATCAAGTAATCCTTTTGCATACATGGGTACTGTTCATAGGCTGCCACTTGTTAGAAAATGTGGAAAGACGAACTCCATCAAAAATCTTACTACTGCTTTGTGATTACTGCTTTCTAGTAATTTTTTTAATTCACCTTTTACGGACTTGATCATATTCTCCCCTAATCTTTTTTCCATACTTCAAAAATATCAAATTTGAGGGAAAAGGACAGTTTTCTCACTTGCTTAGAAATGAATATCTTCCAAAATGAAGACCCTAAACTTTTATTCTGACTGAAAAACGCTTTGCTTCTTTCATTTTTACTTTACTTGACTATTTAAGAAATGTTTCTTCTTTTCCCAGGTTAATTCCCTCTTGTTTTCTTAGGCTTTCAACTCGGTTAATTCTGAATCACTTCTGCCTTGTTGCTCTTACATGTCTTTGGACAAATGTGTCCAATTCCCTCTTCATTTGTACGTTGTCCTTTTATTGTTCATGTGTTCTCATCTCTTCATGATCTCTTCTCAGCCCAAATCTTGATCCTCTCCAGAGGACAAGCCTCGCCTGATGCTTCAACTTCAATGCATTACCGCATCCTTAGTCCTTAACCCCTAAATTCTGGTTTCCATCACTACTCCCTATTAATAATGTTTTCTTATAGGTTAGTAATGCTTTTATAACTTGTAATATCATGTATTTTCCTATCTTTTATTTTAATTCATCTTATAGAACTGTTTTACTCGCCATAGTACTTTAACCTAGTAAGCATTGAATAACTGTTAAGTTGAATCAAATTGAAAGAAGAAAATATGTTAAATATCATACTCTGTCTCATTGACCTTGAGTCTGTTAGAATCCAACTAGAACTGGCTATAAGTCCTGGGTTTTGTATGTAATTTAAATCAATTTTTAACTTTATGCCCTTAATGACTGTGAGTCTCAGTTTTCTACAAGTGAAAATGGGGATATAATCATTTGCCATCATCTCACAGCATCGTGATAAAAATTAAATAAAAGAGTGACTGGTACAATAGGTGGCAAACTGTAATGCAATTACAAGTTATTACATATGAAAACATTTTTATTAAAAAGTTATTTTTCAGCACATAAAGTTAAACTCATTTTACAACAAACTGGAAAATTAGAAAAATAGAAATAAAGTGAACAAATGAAAGGCATAGACATATGAAAGTTTATGTCTACAGGGATTTTTAAATTAAAAGTTACTACATGTCTAGATTTTGGAGGGGACAGTTAACCTCAAATGTTCTTTAAAACATAACTATGGAATATGGTACCACAGAAATCGTATAGATTCTATTTGTAAGTTTATTTATAAAATCAAGAAACAACTGCAAATCAGGAAAGGTCACCAAATGCAATTGAGTGAAATTCTCTACTTTTACAGCTGGAATAACTATTATGTGAAAGTTGTTTCCATTTTGAAGTCAAATGGAAAACAATCTGAGAGTGAAGGGGGAAAGTTTTACTCTTAGAAGAGACTACATTTCTATATATTCAATATGTAATATATTCTATATATTTTTATACATTCCACATTTCTATATTTTACATAATCTACTCCTAACATACCAAAATTCCATCTTCCCAAGGGTTCCTCTGAACACTTTCTTCCAAATGTTATTGTGACCATATCAGTGCACACCCAGTACTGGCTTAAAACTGTAATAACATTTTGAAAAATCTAAATTAATACGTTTTCACTAAGAAGGTCAAAGGAGCATTGAGAAAGTTATAGTCTTATTAACTAAGTAGTATATTTTACTTAAGGGAATGTTCTAGTAGGAAAATGATGCTGATTGATAGATTGATAAATGATACAGAGACTAGAAGAGTTTATTTTAAAAGTAAGAACATTTATTTTCCCATAGTCTTCACCTGAAAGAACATTATGCATCTTTTATGAAATGGACTATATGAAGGGTACATTAAAAGGTATTTTATGATGCTTAATGTTTTAAAAACAGACCAGGACATATATTAAATGAAGTTGCTAAGTTGTATTACTAGTAACAGAATATTACAAAGTCCAACAAAATGGAACTCACATGGACGTCTTTCCTTACACCCAAATCCTTTGACTTTTTCTTTGTCTCATTTTTTCTTACACGAAGTTTTTGTTTAAACTTGTTTTGGAAAAAAAAAGAGAGAGAGAAATTCTTGATTACCATAGTGTAATTCCCTTTCAAAAATGATATTAGGTGACTCATTAGAGAGTTGGAATAGTGACCAATATTTAAAAGTTAAAAGTCATCTCACAATATGACCTTGAGTTCTATAATTTGGGATGACTTTTGTCTGTAGTTTATTTTCTTTATAAAGATTGAAACAAAAATTCTCTCCCAACTCACAAAATATTTTATTTTAAATTATTAAAACAGAATATCAGTATTTCTATAAAATTCTAGATAGTAAATGTGTTTGCCTGAGATACACACAATCTTTTCCAAAAAATGTAATATAGGGTAAAGACCCTGTGTATAAGAGGGTAGTAAAGTCAAGAACCTTGGAAAGTGATACTTTTGTAACAATAATGGCTTTATAGCACTGGTGTGTGTGGCGATTGGAACCAAAAATATCTCAGAATAAAAAGTTTCCCATGACAAATGCAGTCATTCCAAATATGATTTTCTTATGTCAAACACATCTGCGTGGTTATTAAAACACAGATTTTGGATCCAGTCTAGAGATTTTGATGAATTAAAGGTAACTTTAAAAAGTCATTGTATCATCTTGGAAATACAGTATAATGAGGCAAACAGAATGCAGTCGTCTCTCAGTGTCCACGGGGGATTGGTTGCAGGACCCCTGGATGCTCAAAGTCCCTTATATAAAATGGCATGGTATTTGCATATAACCTAGGCACATCCTCCTGTATACCTTAAATCATCTCTAGATTACTTATAATACCTAATACAATGTAAATGCTATGTAAATAGTTGTTGTACTGTATTGTTTAGGGAATAATGACAAGAAAAAAAAGGTCTGTACACGCTCAGTACAGACACAACCACACTAGGTCTTTTGGTCGTGTTTGATTGAATCCACGAATAGGGAACTCGTGGGTATGGAGGGCTGACTGCATAGGTGATTAGTGGATATAGCACAATGAGTATGGCAGTTTAGCTCTGGCCATGTACTTGTGACCAAGGTCTTGGCTCATTCCACGTTCCAGCAACCACTCTCTCCCCTTGCTTCTGCCCCTCAGGCCTAGGGACAGTGATAGCATCATATCGTTGTCGGCTCTGTGGTTCCCTTGCCCATACTTTTGTAAATAGTCCTTTTATTCAATTCTCATTGGTTACCTGCTTGTGTGTGTCATTTGTTTCCTGTTTAATAAAGTAGCAAAACTCTGCAAAGTTACATATAAACATATGTATTAAAAAGTTCATAAAAATAATATAATTATTGACTAGTATGAGATTTAATGTATAAAATGAAAAAATTCTGTAAGGACTATTTCAGTAAAAAAAAAAATTTCTTATTTCTATTCAATACTAATTAATCAGATTTTAGAAAAGGAGGATGGTGTTGGGCCCAGGGCAGGTGACTCCAACATATCCCACAGTGGTATACGATTATTTTGAACTAAAGTTACTTAAGAAATAGCCAGTGCAAAAAGAACACTCTGACTGTCCTTCGTCTCCCTGAAAGCAGGAAATAAATCTCCCACGTGAAGGGTGCCCTCCCTGTGCCTGAAGGCTGAGAGAGACATCCTTATCACCAGAGCTAGGAAATCCAGGGCCAAAAATCCTGTATAAACAGTTACTTTTATTAATTTACTACCTCAAGCCTAAACTCTGTTTAAATTCCTCTCATTATGTACCTCAAACCTAAGTTTCTTTGTCCTGTCATTCCTCACAAATTTATTGTTTCTTTGTGTAAAAGATATATATACTGCCTGCTTTGTTCACTCTTTGAGCATCATTTCTCTATGATCTCCAATACATATGTATTAAATTGGGTTTTCTCCCATTAATCTGGTTTTGTGTCAATTTTATTATTAGTCCAGCCATAAAAACATAAGAAGGGTAAAAGGGGGAATGCTCACCTCCCTCACAATGGAAAGTGGTTGATACTTCCCTTTACTGAATCATTAATTAACTCCACCTTGAGTGGAGGAAACACTGGAGGATAGCTTTTTCAGGTAGAAGAGAATGAGGCTCAGGTAATATTTTATAAGCCAATGATTTTGATATTATTTGAAACTTTTTGGACCTTCCTTCTCTCTGTCGTCATCCTTTTAAACTAGATTTTACTCCAATTATTATTTTTTTTCTTCCAGACAAGGCCAAAACCCAATAAAATTTAAGTAAGCTATAGATTACTTCATGATTTAGAAGAATATGACTAAACTATGAAACTAAGTTTTTTTTATTGGAAGCATCAAGTTAAAAAAAATTTAAATGAAAGTACTAAGACATGTATGGTCCATTTCTTTAGTAACTTTTATTGATTTATAACTTACATTTTAAAAAGTGCATCAATTTTATAGATATGGATCAATGAATTTTTACATATATATGTAATATTATATATTTATGGTTAGAATAATAGTCAAGGCTGTACCCAATGAGTTGATGTGCTTCAAAAAGCAACAGATCTGAACCATAAGTGTCTAAGAGAAAAGGAATTCCCAGTTCCCTTCCTCAGCCCTGTAAGGAATTTCTGCAGATTTGTGGAACATGCAGTGAATGGCTGGGTCCATTCTGTTTAAATCTTAAAGGACACGGTAACTCCAGAGAGATGAAAGACTTGAGGATGGCCATGTAGCTAATATATGACTTACTCCAAGTTTATCAGATCTCAGCCTTATCTGGAAAAAAAAGCTGGAGTGAAACCTAACTTATAACAATGACAAGGGAGACAAGGAAATTCCAAAAAAGCTTCAAATAACTCAAAACCTAGGTTAACTGGCCCAAACTTTGTGAAAATACTGAAGCATAACTCCTTTATTTAAAGAAGCAAGATATTAAACATCTGATACACTTTTCAATTTAAAGCAGTCTTCTCTCGTACTTAAGTACAAAATATAAAATCCTTTGAAAGACATAAGAAGTATAGTAATCATATCACAAATCAGTCACCTTAGAAATAATACATCACTAATACTTTTTTATAAATAATTTCAAGATATCAAAAAAGGATATAAAATGATTGTGATTTGTATCCAAATTATATAGGATCACAAATATCAACAGGAATATTTCTTGTAAAATACAACCTGATGAATGCTTCAGTAAATGATCAATTGTTCTATGGTTATAAGAAAAGTGGCTGATTTGAATCCAGTAAGAGTTTTATTAAATTCTCAGAAGACAAGAATTCAACTCGATAAGGACTACCAAGACTTTGTTGTCAGGGCCACATAGCCCAAGAGATTGCCTTCAATATCTGATAGACCTTTTGATACTATTAGAGATACATAATAATGTCTGCTGATGTAAAGATCTTTAAATTTAGCATTCAAAAATAAGAAAATAAGTCCCACCCACATGGAAACATAGGAATACCATTTAAACAAATTTATTATTATTATTATTATTTTATTTTTATCTTTTGCCATTGGCAATCAGGATATATTCCTGGATGTTGATGCCATGTTTAAATAATACTCATGGTGATGTGCTTTCTTTAAGGGTTGAATTTAATTGTAAGTAGTTTGTGGCTTATAAATGCTTGAATTTAGGCAAGAATGAAATTCTTAAAGGACAATCTTAAATCTTAAATCTTAAAAGGAAAAGGGTTAGAACGTTAATCTCAACGTTCAGACTTGAGTAAAGGGACTTCATCAAGATGAAAGGGAAACTTGACAGGGAAGGGCATTTAGCTTATCATTTTTCTACAGAATATAAATGTATTTTTTCATATCTACTTATCACTAATTATTATAAGATACCGTTGAATCAGCATGAAGCCTGAAAGTAGCATTGAACTGGGAGTAAAGAGCACTGGATTTAAGTCTACTTACTGTACAGCAGCATATGGTGCAAAACAGGCCTCAGTTCTCTGAAGGGGTTGGATTAGCTCAGCGTTTTTTAAATGCTCTGGGTAGAGTTTGCAGTTCCAAGGACTCCCTGAGGGAGGATGGTGGGAACAAGTTGGAGAATTAGGGAAGGGGGACTCTCAGGTGGGTGAATTCTAGATCCTTGCTCCCATCTTACATAAGTTGGAACCATCCTGGAAAATTAAAACTGTATGATTATAAACTTGCATATATCCATATCATAGAAGTGTACAGACACTTAAAGAAACTGTAAACTCTAAGAAAATACCTGCACATAACTAAAACCAAGTTAATCCATTATGATAAAAAAGATTATATATGTTTGAAACCTTGAGGCATTTTAGCAGCTCACATGAGCTTACTACATATTTTTGTCTATATTGTTACCTATATGTCACTTCACCCTTCCCTAATTCTTCCAGGAAGTCAACCCCAGTTTTCCACCATATTTTTGTTCTCTAGCACCTTTCCCTTGTACTTATCTGTCTCTCTCATTCAGACACAGTAAACTCCTCAAGAACATCAACCTTACTTTATTGATCTTTGCAACTGATTATTGACCCCCTCCCCTCTCCAGCCACTATCCAACTCAGCACAATGTCTGCAGGCAGTAGACACTTGTTAACTATATGTGGAATCTTTATATAATGATAAAACATTTAGATTTGGAAAATAAAATTTTAACAATTATTATTTATTAATCCACTTAATAACTGCTTCAAGTAAGCTTTAGTTAAATAAATTCACCACTTTAGAAATGAAATAAGCCTTACATGGGTTAACTATATTATTGACATTTTGGCAACTAAATACACCACTACGTTTAATTATATTCACTTTGAGGTTATTAGTGTTGACTATAAAGCTCAGGGACATTCATTTCAGAAAACTATCATCCTAAATAAAATATTGCAGGACTCAAAATAAATGTGCACAGCCCAAGATTTATCTTCTGATACATATTAACATTATAAAATATGTTTGATTTGGGATATTCCATACATCTAAAAATCTTATGACAACCACAAACATTATGTTGTCATTATTCCTCTGGCTTTGTTATATGTCACCTAGTTTAGAGTAGATAAAACTGCTTTAGAAATACCTTCAGGGACATGTAGCAGTATAACATGTCATGTTCACAGACATTTGTAGTTAGACCCTGGCTCACAATTTTAACTAACTTATGTTCATGAAAAACACATATAATTGGAACTGCCATCTGTCCGTTGTAATACAATTTGATCATTGTAATTCACAAATACAGTTCCATTAAATTCAAGAGAGTCCTAACACAATGTCCTTGTTATGAAAGACAGAGCAAGAAAGAGAGGGATGGAGCAGGGGAGAAAACATCATATTCTAATTTACACAAATGTATACTTATTAACATTGCTTTATGCAGTTTGATTTCCACTGTATTGAGATTATGTTTAAGTAATAATAAAAAAATTTCCAAAGAGCCAAATATGATTTTCACCTCTATTCTTCCCATCTGTCCCCTATATAACCAAAGATAATCACTCTGGTCCCCAAATGTAACTCATCTCTGAAATTGGATATGGAATTTTATACTTTTACATATTAAGCATAAACAATAGATAGAATTGCTTTTCATATTTTTAAACTTTACATAAACACTATCTTACTCTATTGACATGCTAGCACATCAAATTTTCTAAATTTTCCATTATTTTTATTTTTCAAAACATAAAAAAATCTATCATATTTATTGAAAGTTGAATTCTACTTTTCAAGGTTCAATTTAGTTACTATTTTCTCCCTAAAGCCCCCCCAACCATATCAACCAAGAAAAATCTCTCCCTCTGCTTACCTCTCACGGTGTCTTTTTCTGGATATCTTTTGAAATGTATCATTTTCTACTTCATGTTTAATTATTTGTACACACACAATTGTATCTCTGCTTAATTTCTAGGGCTGAATCCTCAACTTATTTGATTCATATTTGTGCTCATATAACAGTTGATTTCTGAATACATACATGTTAAATGTGTGAATGTTAAAACTAAGTTATTATAGTCTATAACATAAATTATATCTATATATTCACTTTAAAGTTAATATTGGACCAGAATCTATCTCATGCCTGTTCTTTCATATCAGCCACAGATAGTAAAGCCCGTGCTAAATAATTTAACTGAAACGCTCTGTTCACTTGCAGTTTACTGAACTCTCATGGCTATATTCTCTCCTGATTCTAGAACTTTATAAATCTCCAGTAAAGAGCTCTTCCTGTCCTCAGATCTTTGGGATGCACATGTCAGGCCAAGTCCTGACCCTTTCTCCCCACACCAGGAAGGGTGAATTGAGTCAGTCACGGAATGATGTACATATCAAATACAGTGACCCTCCCCTCTCCAGAGCAACAAACATCTGCTTTAAAATATGTTTTTTAGGTCAGTAGGGAGCCAATTCACTCTTTTGAGGATATTTAACATCTAGAAAGTTTTTAATACTCATAATTAAAGATCAGAAGAAAGAAATCAATATTTGTAACCTTTGCTGTTCCATTTTACTTATCTTTATTAGTGGCACTAATCACTGATATTGCTGTAACTAACTTCATTATGATGTTATTTTTCCTAAGCTGAATGATGACAGTTTTCACAAACTATTCAGAGGTAATTAAAAGATCCAAATAAACTGAGTATAGTATAAAATGAAAATCAAGTGCCAGCTTATAAAAATGAACCCATTCAGTAGTGAAAGATTTATATTAATGAAGGTACCTGTCTTCCTTAATAACATATCCCTATTTTTTCCAGAAAATTAGAAAATATATATTGAGGTTTTAAAAATAATGTCAAATGCTAGTGATAATACAGTAGAGAGTCAGAGAAGAGGTAAGATCCGAGAAGATCTGATTAAGTAAGATGGAGAACATCAGGGTGACAGAAAAGGGCAGAGGGTAAAGGTTATGAACAGTGAAAGAAAACGGTGACTAAGAGAAAAATGCTGTTCTGCTATTAGCAACAAGGAATAGGGAACAAAAGGGCATGCTTGAAATTTTGTTACAAGCTAGAGAGATGTTCCCCGTGGAATTAGAGATTAAAACTAAAAAAAATAATAATAAAATGTAAAAGGAAAGTGCTGGTTGAATCAGTATATTAATTTGAAATTTCAAGAGTGCAAAAAAGACTTAGGAAAGGATGCACTTCCTTGTTGAAGGAAGGAAATGGATCCCTCCGTGGTTTACAGTGAAGAGCTCTAAAAGAAGATATCCAGGAATTGGGGGTACCTTTAAAATTTACTCTCTTTATTCCTGCTAATGCTTAGTCAATTTCCAAGGGACGCACACTCTCTATTAGAGGGCATTAGGAAAGATCAATAACAATTCTGAGTTTCAGGTCACAGAGACCACAATAGATATGCCTACTCTACCAGTAACTCACTTCACGTCCTTTGACAAGTGACTTGTATCCTATGATCCTCAGTTTCCACATCTGGAAATACACCAGTAGAAATACTATCTACTTTGTGGTGCTCTTCTTAGAAATGACCAAAATAACATGTGGGTAAGAAAATACGTAAAGGCCCCAGGATAGTACCTGCTACATAGCAAATGCTCAATAGATGTTTGCGTGGTCTGAGGACTCATTCATTTTTAATGCTACTATCAAAACTTACACTACCAGCATTGGCACCTGAATCTAAGTTCTTTCCAAAAGAGACTCATAAATTTATCTAAAAAAAAAAAAAATTCAACACCAACTACATGGTTCCCCTCATAGAGCTTATACCAAACAGAACAGGCTGAGCTACACCACCCCCACTAATCTTTTTTCCATACCCAATTAGCAGACTTTGGTGACTGCGGTTTGTTGAATCACTTCATACTTTGAGTGAGACTCCCTGTTTCCACGACGGTAATTTTATCCATTAGGTCTTCAACATACTACTTATCCGTAAAGCAAAGATATTTTATGATCCATTCATTTATCATTCTTGCAGCAAAAATTTGGTGGCTTACCATGTACCAAGCATTGTTCTAGACACTAAATAGATAAAAATCCCTGTCCTCACAAACTTACATTTTCGTGTGAGAGGACCAATAAATAAAATTAAGAAACAATATAGTACATAAGATGCTGATAAATGTTACTGAGAAAAGCACAGTAGAGAAGGTTGTTAGACATGCAGGGTGAGGAAGTTACAAATAAAGAAAATGGTCAGGGAAGATCTCACTAAGAAGATGAGATTTAAATAAAGATCTAAAAATTAATTCAAAAGAAATGGGGAAATAAGTAACAAAGTACAGATGGGAAAAATGAAAATGGCAATACATTAGACTAAATACGTCCATATTAATAATTACATTAAATGTAAAAGGACTAAACAAACACTGCAATTAAGTCAGAAATGTTCAGACTGAATAGAAAGCAAGACCCAATTACTGGACACAAGAGATTCACTTTACATAAAGGCGCAAGTAAGGTGAAAGTAAAACGGCAGAAAAAGTTAGGCTGTGAAAATATTAATCATAAAAAATGACTAGACTGTTGAGTAAATTTTAACATTGACTGAGTATTTCATGATATTAAGGAATGATTGTTAATTTGGGTGTGATAATGGTATTGTGGTTAGTATTTTTTGAGTCCATGTCTTTTACAGGTACATACTGAAATATTTATAAATTAAAAGATAGCTGGGGCCGGCCCAGTGGCGCAAGTGGTTAAGTGCACGCGCTCCACTTCGGCAGCCCAGGGTTCGCAGGTTCGGATCCCGGGCACGCACCATCGCACCGCTTGGCAAGCCATGCTGTGGCGGCATCCCATATAAAGTAGAGGAAGATGGGCACGGATCTTCTGAGCAAATAAATGAGCTCAGGGCCAATCTTCCTCAAGAAAAAAGGGGAGTATTGGCATCGGATGTCAGCTCAGGACTAGTCCTCCTCACAAAAAAAAAAAAAAAAAAGATATCTGGGATTTGCTTCAAAATAATTTGGAGCAGAAGGAAGGAATATTCAAGAAATGAATAGAGATAGAGGTGAAACAAAATGGGCCATGCAGTGATCATTGTTGAAGTGTGTGATGGACACGTGGAAGTTTCCTATACTATCCTCTCTCATTTGTATGTTTGAAATTTTCCATGACAAGTTCGAGACAAAATCAATCAAAACAAAGGAACAAACCTGAATTCAATCTTTTATGGTAGAAATAATAAAAGAGCATTAAGAAAAGGGACAATAAAAATATCACATATTTCTCAGTATTGGTTGGGCTATTTCGGAATGTTTAATTCTAAGTAGCAATTTAAGACAAACATCCAATTTTAAGGAATCAGTACAGTGAGGGTATTTAGAAACCATATGGTCTGAGAAAAGTTGGTAAATGTAAGAAAAGAGAAGATCCAAGAGAGTTATGACAGTTATTATCAAAAGCTGTTTTTCAAATATCTGAGAAAAGATGTGGTTCATGTGAGAAAATCTACACCCAAAGGATTAAAGGTAAAGGGAAAAAGACAATATTATCTCTCTATCCCCACACTTCTTTCCCACATCCCTCCTTTCTTCTTATTATTCAGACCATTGTACATTCTCCTTTCATTTTCTTTGCTCCAATGCCTAGTCTACCTTCATACAACACTTCCACCAACTAACTCCTCTGGATCCATTCCTGACAAACACCTTCCTCACCTCCTACTCCTCCTTACTGAAGGCCCTGACGAAGGTCATTGGAGAAAACACCGTATATTTGGAAACGGAAAGCAGGGATTTGGACATGGTCACTATTTCAACTGTTCGATCAACAACATAATAAAAAGAAATTTTTTTAAGGCTGTAAATGGAAGTCTGAATTGATTTTCTCATATAATATAGTGTTTGATACATTATGAGTCTAACAAAGCTTCTGGGTACTAGCTAATATGTATTATTTTTATTTGATGTATATACATTCCGAGTTCCGAACACTCATCTCACAAATAAACATTTTAGAATATACTATTTCATTTGAGGTTGCTGACAGAGAGGTAGTAAAGTATAATGATTAACAGCACGGACTTTGGAGTTGAACTCTCTTGGATCCAAAACACAAGCTGACCTTGAGCCAACCACTTAACCTCTCTGTGCCCTAGTTTCCTTATTTGTAAAACAAGAATAACAATACTGCCTACCTCAAAGGATGATTATGAAAGTCAATGAATTAAGACATGCAAAACACTTAAATAGCGCCTGGCACTTCGTAATTACTATATGTGTTACATATTAAATTAGTATTTTTAACGCTAAAACTTAACATTTACTGAACCTTTACCCTACTTTTATTTATTATTAGCAATAATAAAATAACTAAGATTAATTGAACTCTTACTCTGCACTTAATCCTTACAAAAAAATCTTATGAGGTAGGTGATATCATGCAAGCAGTGTTTATCTACTGTTCATAAGCAAATAAATGAGCTCAAAATAGTTATTACCTTGCCAAGTATTCACCAACAAGGAGGTAAAATGAGATGAAAAAATGTAAAGAAAAGACAAAAGTGATTAGAATTTTGTAAATTATGGAATGTTAGCATTAAATTTCTTAACAAATGTTTTAAAGGCATAGCAAGCTCCTAAAAATGATAATAAATCCGTGACCCTGCTTTAATGATCAGTTTGCTAAACGCTACTTAATGCCAACACAACAGTATGCAGAACATTTAATAAGTATAAAATGAATTGTGTTTCAAATAACAATCTAATTGCAGATTCCATTAACAAAGAATATTGCAATAGTGCTAGATAATAGATTAATCAAAGGCTATTAAAACTCTCTCCTGTGGTGCTAATGAGTTATTGTTCTTTCAGTATACAGCCTTGTGAAGTCTTTATGTTATTTGCATTGTTTTACAATAACCAGAATGAAGAAAACACTTGCAGGAGTTTTGGTACAACTGGTCTCCTCATCATCTGTGAAGATGCTTCCTCATCTCTGCCTGTCAAGACAGGCATAACGAGGAAGAGCTCAATTATTCACAGTACAGAAAATATTTAGAAGTTCTCTCTGGTTGATTAGAGCACAAAAAATCATGATACTTAATTGAAGCTCTGTTATTTAACAATAGATATTAGAAAGTGGCTCAGGATAAGATTTTGGATACAAAATTGAAATGGCCAATAGATAAAGTCAAAAGGTTCCCAGATGATGTATAATTTCTCTTTAAGAGATAAAATGACATTCCCTATTGTCTGGTCACCTGTTGATGGCTTATTTCATTCATGAAAGTCTAAAGAAAAGGGCACTATTAGTTTCAACAGTTGGCCCCACATGGAATAGGTGTATAATGGCTTTGATTTGCAACCCTGGCGGCTGTTCAGAAGCCTCATTTGGTTTATGGTCCTATATCTTCACCCCAGAATCCGATTGTTACATGTTGGTTCGCTCTGTCAGCTTCTGTTTCCCAGCATGTCAGAGATATGTCATGCTGTTGAAGCTTTTTATCAGCGAGTTCGTTTAAAAAGATATCTTCTGCCTTCAGTTCCCTGCTTCAGATCTCCATATGATTCCTGCTCAGGTAACCTGCCATGCTGCAGTGTCTAGGTTGATAGAGTTTTATAATATACAAAGCTTTCTAGTGGATATACTAGAAAGGGTATTTCTAGGGTATTTGGTAATTGTATTACTACTCTATCTGGCGGTGATTAATATAATGCACAGAGTAACACTAGAGAAATCGTATTCAATGTATCTAAGTTTTCCTAATCAATTAAATTTACCATTCTTCCAGGCTTAAAGGGCATAAACCTAAGCAATAAAGAATTAATTTCATTCGTGTATATATAAAGGAAATATTTCCAATGACATTTTTCAAAAGTAGAAAATGTTTAAGAGATGTAAATTTTCATTTCTATAAGGACTATCACAATATATGCAATAATGACATCGAAGAGAGAAGAGGCATGCACATAAAAGGAAATTTTAATCTCTTTTAGTTATGCCCAAAAAACTATCACCCTATACTACCACACTAAAACATGCTCCTAGAAGCAAAGCTCAATATATTCCCATATGGTCACCACCGTGTCTACCTCTTTACAGTCAATGTTGCCAAACCTAGTGAATATTTTAATTAAAAATACTGACTACCTGGAAGGAGGACTATAATATTTACCCATAAGCAAGCACAATGGAGGAAGCGAAAATGGAAGTTATTTAACTTACTGAATAGCAAAGCTGATTTCACAGGGAGATCAACATTTCCAATATGTGATCAATCCTGGAGAACGTTCCATGTGCATTTGAAAAGAACGTGTATTCTTCGGTTTTTGGATGGAATGCTCTGTATATATCTACTAGGTCCATCTGTTCTAGTGTGTCATTTAAGGCCAATGTTTCCTTATTGATCTTCTGTTTGGATGATCTATCCGTTGGTGTAAGTGGAGTGTTAAAGTCCCCTACTATTATTGTGTTACTGTCTATTTCTGTTTTTATGTCTGTTAATAATTGCTTTATATATTTAGGTGCACCTACATTGGGTGCGTAGATATTTACAAGTGTTATATCCTCTTGTTGGATTGTTCCCTTGATCATTATGTAATGCCCTTCTTTGTCTCGTTTTACAGTTTTTGTTTTAAAGTCTATTTTGTCTGATATGAGTACTGCTACCCCAGCTTTCTTTTCATTGCCATTTGCGTGGAGTATCTTTTTCCATCCCTTCACTTTCAGTTTGTGAGTGTCTTTAGGTCTGAAGTGTGTCTCTTGTATGCAGCATATATATGGGTCTTGTTTTTTTATCCAGTCAGCCACCCTATGCCTTTTAATTGGAGCATTTAGTCCATTGACGTTTAAAGTAGCTATTGATAAGTATGTACTTACTGCCATTTTTTAACTTTTTTTTTTTTTTTTTTCTCAGTGTTTTAGTAGTCCTTCTCTGTTCCTTACTTCTTCTATACAGAATTGATGGTCACTTTAGTTTGACCTCTGTCTGAAAGCTGTACTCTTTAACTACCCTCCTCCCTCCTTTTATGTTTTTGATATCATATCCAACCTCTTTTTGTGCATTTGTATCCATTACGTTCTAATCGTGGAAATAGATAATTTTTCCTATTTGTGGTCTTCTCTTTTCCCCTTAAATCAGTCCCTTTAACATTTCTTGTAACACTGGTTTCTTGGTGACAAACTCCTTTAATTTTTGCTTATCTGGGAAAATTTTGATCTCTCCTTCCATTTTGAACGATAACCTTGCTGGGTAGAGTATTCTTGGCTGTAAGTTTTTTCCTTTTAGCACTTTAAATATATCATGCCATTCTCTTCTAGCCTGTAAGGTTTCTGCTGAGAAGTCAGCTGATAGCCTTATGGGGTTTCCTTTGTATGTCACTTGACATTCTCTTGCGGCTTTTAGGATTCTCTCTTTATCTTTAATTCTGGACATTTTGATTATGATGTGTCTTGGTGTGGGCCTCTTTGGGTTTATCTTGTTTGGGGCTCTCTGTGCCTCCTGTACCTGGATGTCTGTTTCCTTCCTTAGGTTAGGGAAGTTTTCATCTATTATTTCTTGAAATAGATTCTCTGCCCCCTTGTCTCGCTCTTCTCCTTCCGGGACACCTATAACACGGATGTTAGTGCGCTTGATGTTGTCCCAGAGGTCCCTTAGACTGTCCTCACTCTTTTTAATTCTTTTCTCTTTTACCTGTTCAGCTTGGGTAATTTCTTCTAGTCTTTCTTCCAGCTCACAGATCCGTTCTTCTGTATCCTCTACTCTGCTTTTGAGTCCCTCTAATGAGTTTGTCATTTCCAGTATTGTATTCTTCATTTCTGATTGGTTCTTTTTTATATCTTCCATTTCTTTGTTGACATTCTCACTGAGTCCATCTATTCTTCTCCCCAGATCAGTGAGCATCCTTAACACTCTTAGTTTGAACTCTCTGTCGGGTAGGTTGCTCATTTCTGTTTCACTAAGTTCCTTTTCTGGGGTTTTGTCCTGTTCCCTTACTTGGAATGTATTCTTTTGCCTCTTCATTTTGCCTCTTTCCCTGTGCTTGTGTCTACGTATTAGGTAGGTCAGCTACGTCTCCTGCTCTTGGATAGGTGACCTTATGTAAGTGATGCCTTAGGAGGCTTCCAGTGTGCTTCCCTCAGTTCTCAATGTTCCAGGGGTGACCCCTATGTGGGCTACGTGTATCCTTCTGCTGTGGCCTGTTTGCTCTCCCTGTAGGCGCCCAGGGAGGCTGAGTTATGCTCCTGGCCAGCTGTTGTAATGCTCAGATGCCTGTAGTTGTTGTGGGCCCTTCAGTCTCTTTATCAGCTGTGGGGAGCCCCAGCACAGTTGGCTGCAAGTTCTAATACCACATTTGTGTTGCAGTATTTCTTTTAAGTGAGTAGGCCCCCACCGTGGCAGGTTGTTAGGCTCAGGGCCTTACAATTGCTGTAAGCCTCTAGCCTATTAGGTCTCTTGTCAGCTCTCTGAGGATTGCAGCTGGGTGGGGCTGGCCTCAGGCACAGGAGCACCCAATTGTTTCAGGTTTTGGAAGGTGGAGCAAACCTCCTATGTGGGTCTTTGAGAAGTACAAGTCTTCTGTGGCTGAGAAGCCCTGCCGCCCACAGGTCCACACACACAGTCAACACAGTCCTGCCCCGTGTGAGCGCCCCGACCTCCCCAAGTGGACCCAGTCTCTCCACGGCGGGAGCCCCACACACTCCGCCACCGCCCCACACTCTCCACCCGCTCCTTGTGCACACCCTGCCCTGCTCAAGTCAGCTCAGTTGCCAGGCTGCAGAGAATCCAGTCACCAATCTATGCAGGCCCACACGTTGCCTGAGGGCTTGTTGTTGGGTGGGGCTAGTCTCTAGGGTGGGCTGCCTGCCCTGGCTGAGCTGGATTAAATCGGTGCTCTAGCGGGTGGAGCAGACCCTGGGCTAGCAGGTCTCAGGGAGAACTCCAATGGCGTCTGTGTCAGCACGCTCACACCAGGCCACAACAATGGCCGCCGCCAATGTCCCAGTCCCTGGAGAGGTCTCACCCCTCACCGAGATGCACTCAGGGCCTATTAGGTGAGTCTCTTGTCACCGAAGCACTGTGCACCTTTCTTTCTGGTGATTTTAGGATGCTTTCTGGAACGGGTGAGTTTGTGCGCAGGCCCTTTAAGAGCCAGTTTTAGTTTCTTTGTGAACCGGGTTTTCTGGGGGTGCTACCCAATGCTTTAGTAGCAGGCAAAGTCAGATATTATGCTGCTGGTCTCAATTGTGCTGGGTCCACAAAATGCCCACAGCGGGGGCGCTCCCCGGCTCAGGACCCCGCGCCTCCAGGGAGGCTGCGTACCTGTGAGCTGCTCCCGGCGGCCGTGAAGCTGGCGGCTTGTGAAGGTGGCATTTTTCCTCTCCAGAAGGGAGTCTCTGCCTCTTCTACCCCAGTTAGGATTGTCCGTTGTTGCAGGAGTTCCTCTTATCCAGTTTTCAGTTCTGTCTCAGGGGTAATTTTTCCACGAGTAGTTGTAAATTGGCTGTGTCCACGGGAGGAGGTGAGTTCAGAGTCTGCCTACGCCGCCATCTTGACTCCGCCCCTCTCAACATTTCCAAATGACGGAGGAGTAGGTCATGCTAATGGTGTACTATGTCAGTACGCACCCCCATTTAATCAGACATATGCCAGTTATGCTGACTTGCATAATGCCTTGTATTCTAACATGAACGTGAATCTAAATTTCTGAACTGAAATCTACCTATTTGGCTCACAAAAGTTTGTCAGCAGAATTACACTATGTTCTTAAGGTAAGTGCATATGATTTAAACAAAGCACTCATAGAGGCTTCAATATATGATTACTTTTCAGGTTAGTTACAATCTTTATTAAGAACCACATTCAAGAGGGATGTAAAGAGAATAAAAGAATAATCCTACCTCAACATGGAGTAGATTAAATGACCTCAAAGTTCTTTTGCATCTCTAAATTCTATGCACCATTATTATCTACCAAAACTATCCATTCCAGGAGAAGACTGAGGAAGAAAAAAGAAAAAGTATGGAAGTATAGTTTCACCTTAAGCAAAGAAAATGTTGAAAATAACCCTACATCAATCTCAGAGTTAACAGACAGAATCATACTCAATTAATTTTAATTAAATTGCTTCGTTAGGTTGATTTTCCTTGAGATTGTGGAATCTGACCTCATGAAGTCTACAGAAGAGTACCACGAGCTTCCACCATAATAAACTGTTTCACTTAAGCTTTATTACTGATCACATTTAATGACCTGGAAAGGATAAGGAGACCATTTCTGCTTTTCTGATACCTGCAGTACAATATGCCGAAACAGTTCCCAATTTCTAGCAGCATGGGGAGTACATGTAAAAAAGGTCATAATCATTGAAGAAGACTACATTCATTCTTAAAGTTTAGAGAGTAGAACTAAATATATTTTAACTATGTCTTGTTGTCTGTTTTTGAAAGGTAATCGACTTAAGTTGAACATCAATTGGTCAAATGTCATTTCAAACAAGAGTAGGGTTCATTTTAACAAGGAATTTTAAAAATTCATTCCAATACTTTTGTAATTTTTTCATCTCAGCTGGTTTTTCTACATTTTTCTTCAATGAATTCTCATATATTAGGGTCTCTATCCAGTTAATAAAATTTTATAAGTACATACATAGTAGATAAAAAAGGTATGCTTTGAAACAGCATTTATGGAAACTCTTTAGTACAATGGCTGTGGCCATTTATTTATTCTTGTGCTGTATGTGAACAGAAAATAGTAAATGTAACTACAGTCTTTAGGGTTAAAAATATATATCTTCTAAGTATAAGTGAAATAAAGATTTCAGAAAAAAGATGAACCAAGCTGAATTCATGATTTTATAATGGACCACAAAAAAATAATACAGATTTTTTAAAATAGAGATTTACAATCTATAAATACAAACTTTTTGCTATTATATTACAACACTCTTAAATTTTTATATCATGGGGGTCAAAGATTTATAATTACAAAGCAAGTAATTTATGTTGGCTTGTCTTCAGTCTTACCCAATATTGCATCCTTCTTAATGATTAGAAAGAGTTCTTTAAAAAAAAAAAAAAAAAAATGTTAAAAACCCAAGACAGGAAAGGATTCTGGGAAGATGGTGGAGTAAGAAGAACTAGGATTCCATCTGCCACCCAGACAACAATTACACTGGCAGAATCTGTCTGAGCTATCTAGTTCGGAACTCAAGGGTATATTGAAGACTTGCAACTTCCAAGGAAAGGCTTGAATGGTAAATTGTGGTTAATTTCAATGAATTTCAGCTCTTAACTCAGCAGGGGCCAACCAGCCCCCAGCCCCCAGCCTCTAGCACCTAGCGCCATGGCAGGCAGCTGTGCACGTGTTCCTAGAACGGTCTGCATGCAGCTTGAGAGAACCAGGGTGGGCAATAAGAAACCATCTTCCAAATATCAGCCATCTGTGTTCTGATCACTGATTGCTGCTTCTGATCACAGAGGTGAGACGCAGGCAGGCAGCCTTTGTGTTCACACCTCCTTCCATTGTTGCAAGCCCCTCTTCCTCTGGCCCAAGTGGGTTCCAAGATATTTAAAGGCCCAATGCTGTTTTCCCCTCTTTATTTTTCCCCTTTTCCCCTTCCAGAAGCTAGACATTAAAGACTAGGACATTCAAAAGCATATACGGGGAAAGTTAGAAAGTCATCATACATGCAAAAAGAGAAAGGTGAAGGCTCAGAAAAGACTTGAAAAGACCTGAAGTTTTATACCTCGGGGTGATCCTCAGCACAGAGACAGCCTACAGCAATCAAAACAAAACAAAACAAATAGCGAACCCTAGGGAAAGGGAGAATTTGATTTCCAGAATTATCATATTATTAAGATTCAAATATCCAGTTTTCAAAAACAAAAAATCATGAGGCATACAAAGAAACAGGAAAGTATGCCCCATTCACAGGAAAAGAAATAAACCAACAGAAATTGTCCTTGGAAAGACCTGATGACAGATCTACTAGGCGAAGGCTTTGAAACAAGGTTAAAAGATGAACAAAGAACTAAAGTAAGATGTGGAGCAAGCAAATAAAGAGATGTATGAACAAAAGGGAAATATCAATGAAGAGACAGAAAACAAAAAGATATCAAAAAGAAATTCTGGACGTTAAAAGTACAATAACCAAAATGAAAAATTCACTAGAGGTGTTCAAAGGCAGATTCGAGCAGGCAGAAGAAAGAATCAGTGAACTTGAAGCTACAACAATAGATATTAATGAGTCTGAATAACAGAAAGAAAAAAGTTGAAGAAAAGGAAAAAGTGCCTAAGACACTTGTGGGACACCTCAAGGAGACCAAAATACACATTATGGGCTTCTCAGGAGAAGAAAGAAAGGAGCAGAAAGAGTACTCGAAGAAATAAGGGCAGAAAATTTCCCTAATTTGATGAAAGACATGAATATAATCACCCAAGAAGCTTGGAATATGAACATCCAAGCAGGATGAACTCAAACCCACAATGAGGCATATTATAACCAATCTGTCTAAAGCCAAAGACAAAGAGAGAATCTAGAAAGCTGCAAGAGAGAAGCAACTTGTCACAAACAAAGAATCCGCAATAAGATTATAAACAGATTTCTGATCAGAGACTTTGGAGGCCAGAAGGCAGTGGGCTGATATTGCAAAAGTGAGGGAGAAATTAAGACACTCACAGATAAACAAAAGCTGAGGGAGTTTGTTATCACTAGATCTGGTAGACTAAAAATGCTAAAGGGACTCCTGTAAGTTAGAATGAAAGAACACTAGACAGCAACTCAAAGCTGTATAAAGAAAAAAAGACCACAGTAAAGGTAAATACATGGGCAATTATAAAAGCTAGTATTATTGTAACTTAGTTTGTAACTCCAAATTTTGTTTTCTACATAATTTAAGAGATTAATGCATTAAAAAAAACACAATTATTAGTTTATGTTTTTGGATACACAATATATAAAGACATAATTTTGTGACATCAATGGCTAAAAGGGGTAGAGATGGATCTGAAAAGAAGCAGAATTTTAAAACGTTACTCAAGTTAAGGAAGTATAAATTCAAATTAGAATGTTATACCTTTAGGATGTTAAATGTAACCCCCATGGTAACTACAAAGAAGATATCTATAGAATACACACAAAAGGAAATGAGAAAGGAATTTTAACATTTCACTACAAAAAAAATCAACTAAGCACAAAAGAAGACAGTAATGCAGGACATGAGAGACAAAAAAAGCTATAAGACACATGCAAAACAAATAGCAAAATGACAGACGTTCCTCCTTATCAGTAATTACTTTAAATGTTAATGGAGTAAACTCTCCAATCAAAAGACAGATATTGGAAAAACAGATAAAAAAAATATGATCCAACTATATGCTGTCTACAAGAAACTCATTTTAGATTGAAAGACACAAATAGGCTGAAAGTGAAAGGATAGAAAAAGATATTCCATTCAAACAGTAACTAAGAGAGAGGAGGAGTGGGTATACTAATTAGACAAAATAGACTTTAAATCAAAAAAGGTTACAAGATACACAGAAGGACATTATATGAATGGTTCATTACAGCAAGAAGATATAACAAATATAAACATCTACACATCTAATAACAGACCATCAAAATATACGAAGCAAAAAGTAACAGAATTGAAAGGAGAAACGGACAATTTTACAAATATACTTGGAGACATCAATACTCCACTCTCAATAATGAGTAGAATAACTAGACAGATGATAAGTAAAGAAATAGCAGACCTGAACAAGTCAAACCAACTAGATCTAACAGACAAATTCAGATCACTCTCCCCAAGAACAAACACACATTCTTCTCAAGCGCGCGTGGGAAATTTTCCAGGGTAAACTATGTTACGCCACAAATTGAGTCTCAATAGATTTTAAAAGACAGATGTCATAGAAAGTATCCTCTCCAACCACAAGAGACGGAGTTGGAAAATTCACAGATGTGTGGAGATTAAACAACACACTCTTAAACTACCATGGATCAAAGAAGCAATCACAAGGGAAATTAGAAAATGCTTAGAGACAAATGAAAACAAAAGCACAACATACCAACTTATGGGACACAGTGAAAGCAGTGCTAACGGGGAAATTTATAGCTATAAATGCTTACATTAAAAAAGAAGAAAGAATTCAAATAAACAACTTATTTTTACAATTTAAAGAACTACAAAAAGAAGAACAAACTAAACTCAAAGCTAGCAGAGGAAGGAAATAACAAAGATTAGAACAGAGATAAATCAAATAGAAAATATAAAAACAATAGAGAAAATCAACGAAACCAGAAGTTGATTGTGCAAAACGATCAACAAAATTAACAAACTTTTAGCTAGACTGGCTAAGAAAAAAAAGGAGAAGACTCAAGTTACTAAAATCAAAAGTGAAAATGGGGATAATACAGAAAAAGAAAAATCCATCCTAAAATTTAAATGAAATCTCAAGGGTCCCCAAATAACCAAAACAGTTTTGGAAAAAGAACAAACTAGATGATTCACACTTCCTGATTTAAAAACTTACTATAGAGCTATAGTAATCAAAATAGTGTGGTATTCGCATAAAAACAGACATACAGACCAATGGAATATAATTGAGAGCCCAAAAATAAATATTTGCTTATATAGTCAAATGATTTTCAACCAAGGGGCCAAGACTATTCAAGGTGGAAACAACAGAAACAGACTTCAACAAATGATGCTGGGAAAACTGGATATCCATATGCAAAAGATGAATTTAGACCCTTACCTTATACCGTATACAAAAATTAACCCGAAATGGATCAAAGACCTAAATGTAAGACCCAAAGCTATAAAACTGTTAGAAGAAAACATAGGGCAAAACCTTCATGACAATGGATTTGGCAATGATTTCTTGGCTATGTTACCAACGGCACAAGCAACAAAATAAAAAATAGACTTCATGAAAATTTTAAAATTTCAGGCATAAAAAGACACAGAGTAAAAACAGAGTAAAAAGGCAACCCAAAGAATAAGATAAAATATTTGCAAATCATATATGTGACAAGAGATTAATATCCAGAATATATAGAGAATTCCTACACATCAACAACAGAAAAACAACTCACCCAGTTCAAAAACGGGCAAAGGACTTAAATAGACATTTCTCCAAAGATGATATACATACGGTCAATAAGCACATGAAAGAATGTTCAACATCACTAATTGTTAGGGAATGAAAATCTAAACTACAATGAAATATGATCTCACATCCATTATGATGACCATTATTAAAAAAAAACAAACAGAAAATAAGTGTTGGAGAGCATGTGGAGAAACTGGAAGCCTTGCACATTGCTAGTGGGAATATAAAATAGTATAGCCTCCATAAAAAACAGTATGCAGTTCCTTAAAAAATAAAAATAGAATTACCATGTGATCCAGCAATTTCACTTCTGGGTATGAACTTAAAAGAATTAAAAGCAGGGTCTCAAAGAGATATTTGTATACACCTGTTCACAGCAGCATTATTCACAATACCTAAAATGTGGAAGCAACCCAAATATTCATCAGTGGATGAATGGATAAGCAAAATGTGGTGTATGCATACAGTGGAATATTATTCAGCCTTAAAAAGGAAGGAAATTCTGACATACGCTACTACATGGCTGAATCTTGATGACACTAGACCAAGTAAAATAAGCTGATCACAAAAAGACAAATACGGTATGATTTCATTTATAAGAGTACTTACAGTAGTCAAAATCATAGAGACAGAAAGTGGAATGGTAGTTAACAGGGGCTGGGGAAAGGAGGGAATAAAGTGTTATTTATTTAAAGAGTATAAAGTTTCAGTTTTGCAAGATGAAAAGAGTTTTGGAAATGGATGGTGTTAATGGTTGCACAACAATATGAATGTATTTAATACCACTGATAGGACACTTAAATATGGCTGAGGATAAATTGTATAGTATGTGTATTTTACCACAATATAAATAAATTTTAAAAAAGGAAAATCACAAAAACAAAACAGGATATCTTTGTGAAGTTGCTTTTTCCAACAAAGATGGTAAAAAGAGGCAACAACTGCCTATATGTTAGATAACGGCTTTTAGTAATTATACTGATAATCAGCTTACTGCACATGCATACTCTCCCTGAAAGAATGATTCCCAGAGCCAACAGAAGATGCTCTATGAATTTCGCAGTTACTTACTGACTATTACATTTAAGCTTTTAAAATAATGTTATCTCTAACCTTTCATAATTTCATATGACCTTCATCCATTTGCACAGTTGATCTAAACTCTGAAGTCCATTTTGTTTGCCCAGTATTTATTAATGCCATGCTCTTTATTAGCAAAAATGATGCTATTAATAAATATATGGTTAATTTGCTATGAGCTATTTGAAATTACTCCTGTCATTTCATATTTTTGTCAGTCAAGAGACCGGTATTTTTCAGTCTCAAGTCACCTCACTTGTACTGAGGCTGAATAGCCAGGCTCGTAAAAGTGTAGTGCCTGGAGAGCTACGCTTCAGCCCCTAGCATATGAATTACATAAACTAATCAATATCACTCTGTCTGACTGCTTTGTATTCATTGTATTCAGGGAGCTCAATAGCCCAGTATCTTGTGAGGTTAAAGTAACAAGTGAATTTTTGTTACTTAGTAGATAAGTTTTAACTTCACAATAAGGAAATAGTTTTAAATTTCTTAATATTGTGTTTCAATATATTATCAAACAACAGACATTTTATTAAATAATAGAATATATATTCTTCTATAGCAATAAACCTGGTATAATAAGCACTCCGGGAAATTTCAAATATCGTTTCTTAATCAATATTCAAAAGCCATTTTGGGGAATAACATAGCAAACCATTGATTTGGAATATATTTTCCAGATATCCCATAAATTTATCTGTCCTCTCCTTTACCCAGGTTGTACACACCTGTGCTTTATGCCATGCTGCTTGGCTGCAAAAATGACTTGCAATGGTGTTCCACTCACACACTGCTAAGTTTAATAGATATATTTTAATACTTGTCACTGGCTTTCCTTGTTCTTTTGTTCCTGGCTTTGAAAAGCAGTATCCAGAGGAATTTGGAAGATCTTATAGTGGCAGCAATAGCTCAAAATGTTTTGGTTTTTTTTTTGCTTGGATCTGATTAGCACGTATTCAATTTTTATACTTATATTTTATGTGCATATATATTAAAAATACATTTCCTGGATTTTTCTTACTGTAGTCAACCTCATAACATAGCTAACTATTTAATAGATACAGAGACGGCTTTACTAACAAGCCTCTTAGTTGTTTTGGATAATTATCATAATAAAATTATTCTCTGCTTGAAGCAATAAATATATCCTTACACTTAGTTAGAGACCCATTAATTTCAAGGCATAGGATTCAATATTCACCACTTGTAGAAGTTTCTTTTGAAAACATTTAATAAGAAAATTGGATGCAATAGCTTCTTCCCGATTTGGCTACATCTTGCATTACTTAATCATTATTCACTTTCTTTTCAGAGAAAGAAAATGTATGTGAGGATGAGATGGGCTTAGGACCTCACTGGGATTTACATGGCAGAATAAAACACAGAAAAGCATATTCATTCTCAACTAAGAAAAACACCCACTTTAGACTTTCACAACCGAAAGGATTTGATAGACCTAAAACATTTTTGCATTCTTTTGTATGAAAATGGATGATATATAAAGAAAAAAATGTGATGTTACCATATATAGTATTTTTAGTTATCCAAAATTAAGCTTAATTGACTAAAGCTATAAAGAATGAAAAATATGCATTTGGCCTTGGTCATGAGCTAAATAAAACCCCATTTTAAGTGGTTACACTAACTAATATTTTCTCCCTTTTGTTTTTCATAATAATTTACTTGTGTAATTACCACATTTATTCAGTTGAGAAATTAAAATTATGTCAGCATTAAGACAACAAAATTATTATCCAGTTAACTATAACAACAGAAGGTAAGTGGCAGGCATTAAATTAAAAATATTCCAGGGCCAGCCCCAGTGGCCTAGTGGTTAAGTTCGGCACGCTCTGCTTTGGGGGCCTGGGTTTGGTTCCCAGGCGTGGACCTACACCACTCCTGTCAGTGGTCATGCTATCATGGTAGCTCACATACAAAACAGAGGAAGATTGGCAACAGATGTTAACTCAGGGAGCATCTTCCTCAGTAAGAAAAAAAAAAAAATTTCAAAGTTGGTTAATCAATCAGGTTTGATTTGGAAACTGAAGGGACAAATATATATGGATGTTTAACTTGGGAAAAAAAAAATCCCCTTTTCCCATTTCATAACATTTATATAGCTTATTTTGCCATCGATAATCGTTCATGCAGAAATGAGGCACTTAGTGCCTTCTCCTTCCCAAACCCACACCAAGAATGACTTTAACAGGAATCACTCTGCACTGAAACTTAAGGTAAAATAGCTGCATTTAAAGAAAACACTTTCATTTATGAAGGTAGCTTAGTTATTGGCCCCAAGGTAGCATTAGAAAATGTAGGCAGTTTAAAATTAGGAAGAAGAAATAGATTAGCTATGAGATTTTCTGTAAGTCCATCGAGACTTTTAAGCAGGGTGATTTTAAAATAAAGTTATAATTCGTCATAATTACAATTTGCTAAAACTTGTCACATTTCAAAATTTCCTTAGAATATCTCTGTTGCCAGTTTTTTATGCCCTAACATCATCATGAAGGAAATAGAAAGAACAGATAAAAACAAAAACAAAAAAACAGAAAAACCAACCATGTTTCATTCTCCCTTTCTGCTTGTACTGTTAGTAATGTGAATAACGCCTCCATACTGTCATGTTAGCTGATAATGATATATATTCTGCCCACAGCTATTATAAAGATTCATCCACTTGACAAACTCATGTAATAGTTGAAATAGAAATATTATTATCTCAGAAGTTATACATGAAAATAATTAGTAACCTCTGAAAAGGTTAGCCAAAATGGCCTCAATAATAGCTATAATTTCTAATAGAAAAATGACTAATTTTAAGGCATAAGTTTGTCTTAATGAAGAGCACATTCAAATTATTTTTTTTGCACAAATCCAACAATGGAATCATCCTCTGTTTTACGTAACATATATTCTCACTTAAATCTAATTCAACAGAAGAAAATCATATTTTTCATAGGAAAGCAAAGAGGCTTCTTAGGTATATGCAAGAGAAATGACTGTATTTGTATGTAAATAAAGGTGGTATATAGACAGTGTTGATGCAGGAAGAAATAGAATGAATGAGTCGGTGTCTATGGAAAAGTAAGGAACCACCCTTATGAAGTGGTAGGTAAACCGTTAAGTGTGGATATGGTTCCTCCCCTGTCCTAACAGTATCAGGATCAAGAGTCTTTTTAAGGGGTATATTGACTACGAAATTTTGGTTGCCTCTGAGGAACTAAGGAAGCATGAAAAAGCTGTGTTCATTTATTTATGTATCGCTTATCTTAGGACTGCTTCTGATTTAGTTTATGTAAACCAAAGTGAAAGCAAACTTGAAACCCTTCCTGAGTCGTCATTCTGGCCAGTTTTTGAACTGGAACCAGCCCTTTATAAGCTGGTCTAGCCAAGAGTCGTATTATCTATACTAGGACTAATATGCCATGCATAGCAACTTGAAAAACCTGTTTCTGTTCTTTAGATCTTCCTATAATAATTAGTTACAATTAAATTATATATAATAAATTATATTAATTATTTATAATTATAATTAAATTGTATAATAAATTATATATAATGGATAATTAAATAATTATAACCAGGTAATTACTGGTTGGTAGCATTTCTTTCTGAATCAACCGATTTTTTCTTGTTTGTTTTACACCCAACTTTGGCCTCTTCTTGCACATATACTGTTATGATTAGCACAACACAATTTTTTAAAAAGTACTGCATACATGGTTTCCACATTAAGACACGTTTAGAATTTTCAGCATGAAGTAGGAAGAGTGATCTTTTCACGGCTATTCTCTACCATCTAGAATAACCCAAGAGCTTTCATGGAAATACGCTGTTACAAAATCTGAGAACACAGAAGAGGTTCAACCAAGGTAACAGCCTAACGTCAGTGTCAGCGTTAGAATCTGTTTACAAGCAAGAAATCGAACTCGGTGAATCTTATTGCACCTTATCTGAAGACAGAATGTGCTAACTGAAGAAAAATGGTCTATCTACGTGCTGCTTACAAAAATAGACCTAAAGGTTGAGAATTGGACAAGTACTAGACAGCATTTTCCAAGAGTGTTAATGGATCTGGTGGATATGAGAATTTGGGCACTGGAGAGCACTGGCTGTGGGACAGGAATGGATTTATCCTTACACGCCTCAATCTCAATGTATTATCCTTTCAGATAATCCTTTTTTTCTTCTTGTCCCCAAATGCTTTCTAATTGTTCATTTGGTTTTCTCAAGTATTGATCAGGAAGAGAACATCTTGGATGATAGATAAAAGTATTTTGGTAACTACATAGAAATAATTTATTACGATTTATATTTATATATCAGTCTCACGCAAGATTATAAAAGTGAATTAGTCCACTTAAGTGAAATTATTTTTGAGTATTCTTTTTGAAGTATTCTAAATTCCACATCTGCAAAGCTGAAGACCAGTTTGTTTTAATTCTCCACCAAAGTGATATAATTGTTACCACATGAGGCTCTGTTTAAGCAACCAACTGAGTTTCTGATGTAATATGCTCACCCAACAGTCCCTTCCCTCATTTCTCTCTCTTTTAAGTACAGGCTTTAGATTTTACTATGAAGTGCTGCTTTTAGAACACACGTGCATGGGAATAACGAAATCAAAACTACTTCCAAGGTGGTGACTTTAAGGTAATGATACTAAAAGCTTTGAAATGCCATATTATTTTATTTTCATAACACAATTTTAGTTCATACATAACTTTCATATTTCAGATTTCAGATTTCATAGGGTATTCAATTCATACCCTATGTTTTTATAGTTTATCCACTGTTATTTCTGCATCCACACGAGATTGTAATTTGTTAGGGCAGAGACCACATGTTACCAAAAATTAAAGAGAAAGTAGTACAGAAACAACTGGAGTTACAAAATAACGCTATAGTACTCCTTTCATAATTCTTCCTGATGGAATTTGCTGGAAAGGAAATGCATATACACATATACAAACACATATACAGACACATACATTGTAGTTCAAAATCAAATGTTCTAACAAAAAGAATGATCTCGGGCCAGCCCCGCGGCTTAGCGGTTAAGTGCGCGCGCTCTGCTACTGGCAGCCCGGGTTCAGATCCCGGGCGCGCACCGACGCATCGCTTCTCTGGCCATGCTGAGGGGGCGTCCCACATACAGCAACTAGAAGGATGTGCAGCTATGACGTACAACTATCTACTGGGGCTTTGGGGAAAAAAAGGAGGAGGATTGGCAATAGATGTTAGCTCAGAGCCGGTCTTCCTCAGCAAAAAGAGGAGGATTAGCATGGATGTTAGCTCAGGGCTGATCTTCCTCACAAAAAAAAAAAAAAAAAAGAATGATCTAATGAGTAAACATGTCTTTTTGCTTTGAGACTAGAAGAGCACTTATTTTTGCTTCAGTTCTTTTGCTTCCTTTTCAGAGGCCCAGGGACCTGGGTGGGCTTGTATAACATACAGATAAAAAAGAAAACGCCTGTCTTCTCTCTGACACCAGGCCCTTTCACCAAAGAAGGTTGTGAACATTAATTAATGTGATTTGCTCAGCTCCTCCAAACACAAATGCTGTCTGGGCCAGACCTAATGGGGCTTCAGCTATGCCTTTCCCAGCGTGGCTAATCTAATTCGCGGTGCAATCCTTTTTCTGGCTTCACTGTTTGCTCAGCAGACACACTCGTTCTCTCTGAACACTTCTTTTTGAAGAATATAGTGCCAAAGTTAGATATACGGGGGAATCTACATTTTAATGAGATGAAATTTTTGTTTTAATTTTATTTATTTATTTATTTTTCCCCAAAGCCCCAGTACATAATTGTATGTCATAGCTGCACATCCTTCTAGTTGCTGTATGTGGGACGCAGCCTCAGCATGGGTGGAGAAGTGGTGCATCGGTGCAGGCCTGGGATCCGAAGCTGGGCAGCCAGCAGCGGACCGCGAGCACTTAACCGCTAAGCCATGGGGCCGGCCCGAGATGAAATATTTTAATAAGAGAAACTAAAAGCATCCATCACTAACCACCAAAAAATCATATAGCTACCAGCATAACTGGACTAAGGGATATCCTGTTTAAAACTCTGACTTAAATAATGAGTAGGTCTACTCTGAATGCACATCATGTAATCAATTGTATTCCCATGGGCAGATCATGATATGCCTTACAAATAACATTTTGAACATATATGACACAAATATTTTTGATAACATTTTGAACATATATAGTATATTTAACTCTGGATTCAATATTTTATAATCATAATGATAAAGCTCAAGTTTCTTTTTCATGTAAAAATATGGGAGAAAATAAATTATTAGCCTAATAACTAAATGACACTATAAACAGTGAAAATATATTAGTATACTCCACAGCTATTTGGAGATACAACTTACAGAATCAAAATCTTAGTTTTCTTGCTCCTGCCACTGTATTTTACATGTCTGAACAAAGATACACATCTACAAGTCATTTCAATTTGCCACAGCATGCACAGACATTCAGATACAAATTTCACCTAATTATATTCAGAACAAAAGAAAAATGCTCTGAATGACAATGAGGGAGACTCCTTTATCAAAGCCTGTGTCAAGAGAAGTCTATCAGCTTTTTCTTAATAAAAAATAAAAATAAATGAATCCCATATAAGCGAACTGAGAAAGAATAGAGCTCTCTTTTTTTTTTTTTTCTTCAGCTACTGATAAAGTTAACTCTGGGATTAAAATGAGACATGCCTAATTTTAAACATTTTACCCTTCCTAATTGTAATATAGTCAAATAAATACACAGTGGTATAATTTAAGCAGATTTCATGTAAACTAGAAACAAATACTTTTAAAGCTTTAAGAGAATCTTCAATGTTATCTAGTTCAACAATTTTATGGCATGAGTATATTCATATTTTTGTGGAGCTGAAAAATAATGAAAAATGTTAATTAGGAAAAAACAGCATCATCAAATTCAGCTTGTATCTCAGAAGCAACAAGAAAAAATACAAGTGAAGAGATTAAAGGGGAAAAAAGTAAAGTGACAGCCCAGACCCTAGTAAGGCACACATGCAAATAAATACAATAAGATCCTAGCCTGTGATTCACAGGGATTGTGTGATAGCTGGTAGATGAAACAGTGAAGCAATGCCCTGGAGCCTTCCTTCACCACCAATTTTTCAATGGTCCCTGAATAATCACTTTTTCTTTTCTAAAATATGAGTCTTAATTAAAAGCAAACCTTTCTTGTTGTACTATTTGAAAGAAACAGTACGATTTATTATTAGGATACTTGCAGCCCATTTCCTGACATTTTTTATTTGATAATTGAAAATTCAGTACTATAAACTGCTGACAAATTGATGGTTTATATGAAAAATAAATGTACTATGGATATTTCCATTTTTATCTGCTCTATATTACTATGTTTCAAAATAAATATTTTGATAAATTATTCATCTTTCTAGAACTTGTATATAGCAATACTGGTCTGTGTTTCTATCTTTTTTATGTCATCTTGTAAAAATAATTACCCTAATTATTAAAAAAAAGTGTTCTTTAAAACACAAGTTAAGTCTCCACATTAACACTCCTTCCAGAAGCAGCACATTTCTCAGAGTTTTAATGTGATTTATTGATTTTCATTGCATGGGAGAGCTCACAGGAAATTGTCTTCCATAGAGGGTGACAGGGTAATTGTATGTTTAGAGTGATATGTGGTGTTAGGACCACTTTCTATGATTAGATTGTGATGATTTAAAAATTTTAGTACATTTTGAACATTTCTGTAATTGTTAACCATATGCTGTAACACAAGCCAATTTCACTAAGTTTTCTTGTCCTGCCACTGGGTTGGAATGATGAGGAAAGGTTTTGCCTTGATGGAGGGTGGGGGGGGTATAACTTGCTAGCGTGTACTGTTTTCAGGCAGTGTTCTTAATTTTGTGAGTTAGTCACAGCTTCTTTACATTCGCAAGTAATATATGAAGAACAATGGATAGTAGCTTCTCAACAATTTAAAACACTACCTGATAACGACATTAAGAGCAGATGTTTATTGTAGTTGTTTCTACTGTGCACCTTTTGTTTGTATGGTTGATTATTTTTAGCATATCAGAGTTTTTCTAAAATACACACACACACAGATAGATGGCAAGTATAATCTCCCTTTTTCTCCCCAAAATGATTTGCTGTCCTGCAATATAAATAGATAAACTGTGGAATGTGCTTAAAATTCAAGCTGAGAACTCCAGAATGTCCCTTCAGGTCAGTAAAAGACACTTTTAATAAATTTTAAAAATATCTGTGTTCAGGCTTCCATTTAGCAGTCAATCACTTACTGAAGTGATTCAGATAAAGATGCAGGAAGTAGGATTTTGTTGCAATGTCATGTATGGGTAGAATATGATGCAAATCACACTAAACTGTGATGATTCTTCCTCTGTATAGTTTCTCCAGTTCTTCAGCAGTAAGAGGCACAAAATTTGCCATCTCACATCGGCACTCCAATAATACACTCCTAGCTATAAACTGACTCAAATTGATCCTCTACCTACTTACCACCTTCTTCAAATTTTAATAATGCCATTCATGTGTTTAGGAATCTTCGGTGTATGGACAGCGTTACGGACTGAATGCTTGTGTTCCCCCCAAAATCATATATTGAAGCCCTAAACCCTAATGTGATGGTATTAGGAGGTGGGGGCCTTTGGTAGATAATTAGATTTAAATGAGATCTTGAGGATGGAGCCCCTACGATGGGATTAGTGCCGTGATAAGGAAAGGAAGAGACACCAGAGCTTCCTCTTTCTGCCATATGAGGATCCAACAAGAAGGCAGCTTACTGAAAGCCAGGAAGAAGGCTTTCACTAAGAACCAAATCTGCCAGCGTCTTGATCTTGGATTTCCCAGCCTCCTGAACTGTGAGAAATAAATGTCTGTTCTTTAAGCCACCCAGTCTATGGTATTTTGTTACAGCAGCTCGAGCTGACTAAGACAGCATTTACCTTTGAGAAATAACAGTCCAGCACTAATACAAACTATGTCATTTTTCTTGGTCATTCTGTCCCTAAGACTGTCAGGCATCATGTTTCAATATCTGGAATGTATTGTTACTATTCCTTTAAAAAGAAAGAGTTCTCAAGAATCTGTGACACAGCTCATCTAAGGAAGAGATATTAACCATCCCAGCACCCAAGAAATAAGCAGGAATTTATCACATAGATATCAAAAATATATCACCAAGAGCATCTATATGCTTGGGCATATGCCCATGGGGACCTGTCCAAAAAAGTGACAATGACATCCATCCCCGCCCAAAATCTGCTGGCTTAATATTGTTTTAGAGCTATTGAGCATCCAGAAAGTATTGTATATATAATAGATCCTCATTAAAATAAATGGAAGTTTAAATTCAATTTTTGGTTTAATCCAATATGTTAATAGAAAAGTAGAATTTTCTTTAATACAATAATAAAAGACACTATATTTTCATAGAGCTTAAAGTGAATGTGCCCAAGTAAATGGGGTACCACCAGCCAAAGAACAGAAGTGTAAACTAGTGGTTTGGAAGTCTAGCACACTTTGTGATATATTTACTTGTTAAAAAGTACACTTAAGTATATGATTCTATTTTTGATTTTGGGGTATAGAGACCTTGTAGTTAGGTAGTTAGTATTGTATTTACCTTTTGGCAACATATTATTGCCTTAAAAGGAAAGTTTATGTTTCTGGATCATCTACCTTACAGTCTTAAATCCAGAAACAGATAAATATTACACAACTCTGAGGTCAGATCCAGGTCTCTTTCTCGCAGCATATGTGTCCACCTCCTTGTGGAGAGTCCTCTCTCCCCTCTGTACTATGTCCTGTCTGAGACTTCCATCTCAGCACTTCGCTCTCCCAACACTGCTACTCCCACTGTGCATTTTCCTGCATCTCTTTTTCTGGGACACCTGAAACTTCTGTTCCATTAAAACCTGCAGTTACACCAACAATTTATCTCCTTAATAACTGCAATAATTGCTCACTTTTTGCCTCAGCTGAAACTGGAATTGTGAGGAAGGAAGTATACCAGATACACCAAATGATTATCTCCTCAGTGACTTTCTCTCTAAATTTTCCCCAAGCCCCTAAAGGAAGTCAGCATTTTATCCTTCCACACAGATACCCTACCCCATTGCTGCTTTCAAATCACTACTGCCTCCTCTCCAGTATCAAAATAGTTTTAATGCAACCACAATTCCATTGATCTGTATTTGTTATTATCATCTAATGTAATTTACATCTGTTGAGGACTCTGTCACATGGAGCAGTTTCCATGTGAAAGCTACTAGTGGAAACTCCTAGTAGAAAATATTCAATATTTTGGTGCATCACTTATTTAAAAAACTAAAACAAAAAAGGAAAACTAAAAAATACACTACACTACGCATCCGTGAAATCATCAAATATAATCGCAGTATCATTCCATTCTCATGGCCAAACCTTGATCCTTGCCAGGACTCAGAACTCTACTATCTGAGGTCATTTACCTATTACATGATAGAACTATAGTTGAAGTTCAGGATAGCTCTATCACACCAAACTTCCAGGCTCAAACCACAGACTTGACACATCATAAAGGGACCTTCGTTCCTGCTCCTTCAATTCATATCCAATATGTGTAATGTTAAATCATGACATTAAATCTAAACTCTTCTAACTTCTGCCATTCCCAGGATCTCTTCCAATTCATCATTCATTATTCCCCATAGGTCTCTCTGTGCTCTAGCCAAACCAATCTACCTAGCCCGCAATTTCCCATAACCTTTGTCAATATATCTATTACTCTACATCACACTATATCATAATTATTGGTTTAGCCATCCACTTTCCAGATAGTGCACTCCTCTGAGACATTTCTGGATCTGCAGCACTTAGCAAAGTCTCAGACCAATATGTAGTGCTCAATTAATGTTTGCTGAATAAATTATTTAATAAATCATGAATGCTAAGGGGTGCTTGTAAAATAGAAAGCTTGTAATAGCACATTCAACACTGGGTTCATCAGTTTTATCTGTGTTAATTAAGCACAGCTAATGAACTAATATTTATTTATTCACGTCAAGACAATTTTCTTTGCCAGATCAGTGAATAGTTTGTAAAGACAGAAAATCACCAGGATGTACCATGGGATCTGTGGAGGGAACAGAAATCATGCTTTTGTAAATATGTTCTTCTTCACACACAGCAAATACCAATGTTTTTCTTTTAATAAAGCACTAAAGACACACTGTGTGTTAAGATAACTGCTGCTGAAAATTAAATAAACTGTTTTCATCTCTAGTTGGCCTTTCCTGTATCTAACCGGGTATCTGGTTAGTGATACCAGTAGAGAGCTTTGCAAAATCACATACATGAAAATGAAACAGATAATAAGAACAGGGACTGCAAAGAAAACGTAAGAACAAAGACTTTCAAAATAACCTGTTCTTTGTCATATCTCTCTCCAAGGTAAAGCGTTAAGACTATGTCACTCAAATTCTCTTCTACCTCAATGACAAAATTATGTGACATAAGATAAAACCAGGGAGATATATGCACTATAGCTCACATAGCACCCATTCAACCAAGCAACAAAATATGAATTCTTAGACTTAACAAAGTTTTAAGAAAAAACGTATATAGTTCTTCTCTGACTGCTTATGTTTATATATCCCCTTTACATTGGTATCAACAATATCATAGAAGCTTATGAAATAAATCAATTAAAGTAAATTGAGCTTGTTCAATTATAGATCTATGAGCATCACAATAATTCAATTTATTCTATAGCACCCAGTTCTACACATAAATGATATTTTTCTCTAAAAACAATGTACATGATATATTTTTTATGGTTATATTCTGATAATGTATTTTATATTATAAATTTTATTTTTAGAAATCTATTTGATACTTGATTTTTATCTCTGTACTCATGTATCATCATTCCTTACTAGGGAAAAATATATAAACTGATATAGTCAATAAATCAAGTGCAAGAATCAAATGGAAATTTAAGCCTTAATTCTAAATAACCCTACAGTGGTTGTCATATACTTTTATAACTTCTTTCTAGAAATGTCCCTGCCCTACTGGGTAGCATATTTATTCTTTATCAATTGCTCTGCTTGCCTATAGCACTTTATATACAGCCTTATCAATTACTCTTAGCATTGCACTTTTATTATTTTTTATTTTCTACCCTGATAGAATGAGATCTCCGTGATGAAAGACTGTGCCATATTATTTTTTTCGACCCCCAGTATTTATAACAGTGCCTGACACAAGGTAAGTACTTGATAAATATTTGTTGATTATTAAATTAAACCACTACTAATATGTGTCCCATCTGTCTATTTGTGAAATAATGAGGAGAGATGATAAATATTCCAAGAAATAGGTACATATATAAAATTTTACTGAAGATGTTGAGATCAATAATATAATTAGAGCAATGAGGTCATATTGCTGAAAGAATTTTTATGCTTTTTAGGCATGCATGCACATGCAAACTAATAATTAGGTTTCTCATTTCTTTAAGCACATTCCAAATTAAATCAAACCAAATGAAATCAAATCAACAATGACTTATAGCTCTTTTCCTAAGATCAAGGTCTAAACTAGACATTGCTTCCACTTCCCTTGCTTATACTATTAAATCAAGGCATTGCACGCTACACCATCTTGAAGAGTTTTGTTAATCGTCAGGTGATACAAAGTAAAAACTGAATATTTCAGCAAAAATTTCAGGATAAAATATTCTCACAAGAGAGAAAATTAATTTTATGAAATTATTATTTTTTTTTAATTTATTTTTTTCCCCAAAGCCCCAGTAGATAGTTGTATGTCATAGCTGCACATCCTTCTACTTGCTGTATGTGGGACGCGGCCTCAGCATGGCTGGAGAAGCGGTGAGACGGTGCACGCCTGGGATCCAAACCCAGGCTGCCAGCAGTGGAGCGCACACACCTAACCGCTAAGCCACAGGGCCGGCCCTATGAAATTATTTTTAGCAGGGTACAAAATCAAGGAGAATATTTTGTTTATTTTACAACAGAGAGAATCATTCCATTTTTAACCTACCCCTAAGTCTATACAAGAAAATAAACAGAATACAATGTACCAAATCGACCACACAAGACAAAAGAATTCTCATATAAATGAAATGAAGCCAATCTGTCTGATTTGACTAATTTAATTTCCATTTATGAATGAGAAATATTTCAAATAATTAGCTCCAGAGTGCAACGGGGTGCAGAGGTACATATTAAATTTATAAAGTAAAATGAAATTTCCGTACTTTTGCATTGTCATGAACTTAATCTGTTATTTTTAGGAATATCAGTTTTATTTTTATTTTTCTCTTAATTTCGTTTTTCTCTCTTAAAGTTCAACCCATGAGGAGAATTTCATAACATACTCCTATAGTGCTCTCAAATTATTGGTATGTTCTGGAAATGCTTAGGAAACAGTTCTGTAGAAAATATGCATTCTAACTTCCATTCATGTCATGTTACCTTAATAATGAGAAGCTATTATGGAGCTACAGCTTTATAAATGCTTCCCTTGTAAGCAGAGGTTTTATAGTTTTCCTTAGTTTCACATAACAAAACAAAACCATTAATTCAGAAGCCATAATGATTTTGCAACAATTCATTGTCCTATACTTGGATAAGATTTTACTTTTAATATCTCATTAGCCTGGTGTTCAAAGTGTATTCCCTTTTAGTTAGTTTTTGTTTGCTTGTTTATTTTCTTTTTGTTGAACAAATAAAATCATCTTAAACCCCCACACATAAACTGTTTTGCAATGCTTACCTCGTGCCAGGCACCATTCCAAGCCCTTTGCAAGTGTTAACACTATGTTAACTCTCACAACAACCGTATCAGGAGATACTATCATGATTCCATCTTAAAGAAAAGGCAGCTTATACACAGGAAATGAAGTAACTTATTTAAGATTGCACCATTACTAAATGTTTCTGAGTCCCTCCTGGTAAGCACTGTTCAATACTGCCTCTTAGACACACTGAGCAATTATAGCACATTTCCTACCGTTATTTAACTTTTTTGTGTGTGTGTGTGAGGAAGACTGGCCCTGGGCTAACATCCATGCCCATCTTCCTCCACTTTATATAGGACGCTGCCACAGCATGGCCTGACAAGCGGTGTGGCAGTGCACGCCCAGGATCCGAACCGGCGAACCCAGGCTGCCGCAGCAGAGCCCGCACATCCAACCTCTTGCACCACTGGGCCGGCCCCTGTGATATAACTTTTTAGAAAATGAAGTTATATTACTAATATCAAAATTATAAGAAAAGTTGGATAGTTTTCAAAATGTATAAATCTAAGTAAAACACTTGACCTTTGATAAAAGCTTAGAAAAAAGCTAAAATTAAAAGCTAGATTATGATTTTTTACAAGTATGCTGATCATTATATTACTAATTCAAAAGCAATAAAAATGATGATAAAATAAAAATGTAAATATAACGCCAAAATCACTTCATGAAAATGGATGAAATTTTAAAAATCCGTCAAGGATTCCTATGCTCATGAAGATATTGCACAGATGTCACAAAATTATTGTTTAGCTTTAGCAACCTGTTTGAAATTTTTATTCATATTTGGATAATCATGAAAAATAATCCAAAGTATTGAACAGGGGCTGGCCTGGTGGTGTAGTGGTTAGGTTCGCAGGCTCTGCTTCAGCAACCTGGGGTTGGCAGGTTCGAATCCCAGGTGCAAACCTATGCATTGTTCATCAACCCATACTGCAGTGGCGTCCCGCATACAAAAAACAGAGGAAGATGGGCACAGATGTTAGCTCAGGAACAATCTTCCTTAGCAAAAAGAGGAAGATTGGCAACAGATGTTAGCTCAGGGCCAGACTTTCTCACCAAAAAAAAAAAGTAGTGAACAGGTAGCCCTATCAGTCACCACACATAAAAATTAACTCAAGATGAGTGTGAAGGTTAATTTTGTGTGTCAACTTGATCAGGTCACTGGGTGCCCAGACAGTTGGTTAAACATTATTTCTAGGTATGTTTGTGAGGATGTTTCTGGGTGAGGTTAGTATTTGAATTGGTAGACTAGGTAAAGCAGATTGCCCTCCCCAAGGTGGGCAGGCATCATCCAATCTCTTGGGGCCTGAACAGAACAAAAAGGCAGAGGAAGGGAGAATTTCCGCTCTGTGCCAGACTGTTTCAACTGGAATATCCAATCTTCTGCCCTCAGACTAGGACCTACACCATAGATTCTCCAGTTCTCAGGCCTTCAGACTTGGACTAGAACATGCATCATCAGTTCTTCTGGTTCTCAGGCCTTCAGACTCGAACTGGAACTGGAACCAGTTTTCCTGGGTCTCCAGTTTGCAGATGGCAGATTGTATGATTTATATATATCCTAGTGATATATATATATCAACATATATCTATATCTGTATCTATATCCGTATATCTCCTATTGATTCTGTTTCTCTAGAGAACCCTGACTAATACAGCGCCTTATAGATCTAAATTTAAAAGCTAAAGCTATAAAAGCAAAAACTATAATATTTCTAGAAGAAAACACAGATAAATATATTCATGATGTCAGAATGGGCAAATATTTATTAGACAGCACACAAATTGTAATAATTATAAAAGAAAACAGATTACTAAGTTGAGGTTTATCAAAATTAAAAACTACTGCTCAGTAAAAACATGTTAAAAATGTGAAATATGCAACAATACAACTGGCAAAGGAATGACATACAGAATATATTTTTGAAAACACCTATACATCAATAAGAAAAAGAGAAAATAACTCAATTTTTAAAAAATTAGGCTAAAGATTTGAACAGGCACTTCCTAACAGAAGATATCTGAAGAGCCAATAAGCATATTAAAAAAAAGTTCACTATTAGTAACTGTAGGTGCATTGCAAATTAAAACATCAATTAGATATCACACCCATCCAACTATTACCATTAAAGACTGACAATAACAAATTATATCAAACATGTGGTACAACTGGAACTCTCATAGAAAGCTGGTGGGAGTTAAGAGTACAACCACCATGGAAACTCTTTTGTTGTTTCTACCCTCTGATCCATTCTATTCTATTCCTAGGGTATTCCACTCCAAGAGAAATGAATGCATTTTTCTACAAGAGGACTTCTCCAAAGGTGTTCATAGCAGCCCAAAACTAGAAATAATATAAAAGTCCATCACCAGAGATAAGATAAACATCCTGTGATCTATTCATATAATGAAATACCACTCAGCTGTAAAAAGAAATATGTTATTGATACATTTAACAAAATGGATAAATCTCAAAAACATGATAGAAGAAAGAAGCCAGATGCATAAGAATACATATCAAGTTCAAGAACAGACAAAAGTGATCTGTGACGATAAAAAGTAAGAGTGGTGGTTGTCTATGTGTGAGAGAGTATGCGTTGGGGAGCTTGACTGGAAAGGGGCATGAGGAAACTTTCTGGAGTACCAGACGTGTAGTATATCCTGATCTTGATATTACTTATTTGGATGTATAGATTTATCGTGATTCATCAAGCTATATACTTAATATTTGTGCACAATATGTAAAGTATACATCAATAAACTACTATCAAGAAAAATCAATAGACAAGACAACCAATTCTTTCTAGGAAATAACCTTGTCAAAAAACTAGTGGTCAGGAGCCGGCCCCGTGGCTTGGCGGTTGGGTGCGCGCGCTCCGCTGCTGGCGGCCCAGGTTCGGATCCTGGGCGCGCACCGACGCACTGCTTCTCTGGCCATGCTGAGGCTGCGTCCCACATACAGCAACTGGAAGGATGTGCAGCTATGACATGCAGCTATCTAATGGGGTTTTGGGGGAAAAAAAAAAAAAACTAGTGGTCAAAGTTTGTGTGCTCTGCTTCGGTGGCCCGGGTTCTCAGGTTCAGATCCTGGGCACAGACCCACACCACTTTGTCAGCCATGCTGTGGTGGCAACCCACATACAAAATAGGGGAAGACTGGCATGGATGTTAGCTCGGGGATAACTTCCTCAAGCAGGAAAAAAAAGAGGAAGATTGGCAAATGATGTTAGCTCAGGGCAAATCTTTCTCAGCAAAAAAAAAAAACAACCCACCATCTAAATCTTACCACTTTTCATTTGGTGGATCTAACTACCAATACATAGGTAATAGAGAAAACAGGGGAACATGTTAAACACCACAGTTATGCAATCAGACTGATACATATTGTAGGAAACTAAAAGAAAAACTACTCAGTTCCACCAATAAATACATACAAAGAAAAAAGAAGAGATTTAGAATTTAGAGACGAAAAAAGGTTTAAAAGACAAATCAGGGCCGGCCCGGTGGCTCAGCAGTTAAGTGCGTGCACTCCGCTATTGGCAGCCTGGGTTCAGATCCCAGGTGCGCACCGACGCACCGCTTTTCCGGCCATACTGAGGCGGCGTCCCACATACAGCAACTAGAAGGATGTGCAACTATGACATACAACCATCTACTGGGGCTTTGGGGAAGAAAAAAAGGAGGAGGATTGGAAATAGATGTTAGCTCAGAGCCGGTCTTCCTCAGCAAAAAAAAAAGAGGAGGATTAGCATGGATCTTAGCTCAGGGCTGACCTCCCTCACACACACAAAAAAAAGACAAATCAAGTGATCACGACATGAGAATTTATATAGATCCTTATTCAAACAAATGCTTAAAATTTATAGACAAAGTACTTTTATATAAAATATAGCACTTATGGGAAGATTTAAAGTTTAAATACTAGCTAGATATTGATTATATTAAGAAAATATATTTTATTATGAAATTATTGTAATTACATTTTTAATAGAAAATATATCTTTCAGAGATATATACTCATATATATTTACATAAATATACATATTTTAATTTCCTTAACAATAAGTAGAGTAAGAAAGCCATCAAAACCTTTGGATGAAAGTTATTTTATAAAGAGGAAAGCAAAAAGAATAAAAAAAAGAATTGTGTAATATATCTATTGCACATCAATCATAAACATCTTACTATTTAAAATCTGATGGAATATTTGACTTATATGAATATAGAACCATTCATTTGCCTTCTAACAAATTTGAGTGGGGTTATTTGAAGTATAGAAATGGTACTGTACTATCTTAACGATGACCTTGTAAAAAATGTGAACATGTCATTTTTTTTTGTACCAATAAGTATTTGAAATCCCTTTGATCTCCAAAAAAAAAAATCAATCAAAAATTGTTAAACGGAAAAAAATCTTTTAAAGATAGGGAAAGCATGTAGTAATTTGCTCACGCATTTGTTCAAGAAACATGAATCTTTCACCTCACCAAACAGAAAGTTGAACGATTACCATTAAAATGTATGACATCTATAAAAGTTAATAGCCATAACGCCAAAAGCTGGCAAATATAAGAGCAGAATAAAAATGAAAGTTTCTGCTTCTCAACCTCTATTTGTCTCATAATCCAGAAACAATTTCTTAAGGATCTTTGAGATTTTATTCCAAATATTTCATATTATTTATTTTGGGGACTCAATTTATTTATTACTTTGGGGAAGCATATTGATATCAATTAGGAAAATTAACATAAATAGATATGTGTATATATGCATTATATAGATAAAGATATAAATAAAATACACATATTTCTGTGTATTATTTATTTCCATTAGAATCAGGCTTTATGAGAACTATGCTGTTTATTTATTTATATGTGTATCCATGTACCTATTTAAATCATGGCTACAAAACTTACAGAAAGTCATATCTCTTTTCAGTGAAGTCAACGCTGTATAGTATCAGGCATCTCTGCAGGTGACCCTCAATGCCAATACTGCTCTCATATAAGCAATATATTCTACGATTTTTTTCAATCATGGAAGAACATCAAGCAAGATATAGGTCTAGATTTCTGGCTCTCACAATAACTAATATCTCTGCTTGCAATGTAAAGTTCTTAATGCATTTGTAAGCCAGTGAACTAAATAAATGCATGTGGGCACATGTACAGGTATGAAATTATGCCTATCACCATAACTACTATCAATGTAATAGTATTTAGTTTTTCTTAAGAAAGTGTTTATAGGAATTCATTAATATCCATATTACAATATATGAATTTTGAGGAAAATACACTGTGCCATTAAAAAACAAACCTCATTAGATCAAATATTTCATCAGATGAAGAGCTTAATTTAGTTCAATTTTCACTCAATTTGCAAATATCTTTTGAAATTAAGTCATAAATTACAGTTAAACAATCAAAGCTGTTTTCTAAATTTGACAATGTAATTTAAAAACTTCCGGGGCTGGCCCCATGGCTTAGCAGTTAGGTGCGCGTGCTCCGCTGCTGGCGGCCCGGGTTCAGATCCCGGGCGCGCACCGACGCACCGCTTCTCCAGCCATGCTGAGGCCGAGTCCCACATACAGCAGCTAGAAGGATGTGCAACTATGACATACAACTATCTACTGGGGCTTTGGGGGAAAAATAAAATAAAATAAAATAAAAACTTCTGTTCCTTTTACTATAATAAACAAAAATTTTATCTTACATAGTATTTTATATATATATATATATATATATATATATATATATGACACATACACAAAATAAAAAATTAAATGGTTGAAATTAAGAGGTTCAGGTTTGTTGTTCTCCACCATACCAGGCACCCCCCTCAAGTCTCTGATCCACCAAAGAAAATGATGGGAATAAATGTGGAATAGAGGAACGAGCATAAAATTAGAACTCAGGTGACAATTTTCTAGCTATAAAATTTTGGACAAGTTGTTTCCTTCCTTTCCTCCTTCTTTCCCTCCCTCTTTCCTTCCTTCTCGCCTTCCCTCCCTACCTTCCTCCTTTCTTCCTTCCCTCATTCCTTTCCTGCCTCCTACCTCCCTCCCTCCTTCCTTCTTTCTTTCCTCTCTGGGTGCATATACTCCATTTTAAAAACTGAGATAATGTAACAGAATTTATTACACTCAAATTTAATAGCATTTATTAAAGTGATACATAAATACAAAAAGTATCACATAATATGTAAATATTTGGAGAAAATACCTTTCATTCTCATCTTCTATATTAGAATTACAAGTGTAAGTGCTTGATAGAATCTGATAGAGGCCGTATTGTCTAATTCTCTCGCTTTACTTGTATTTACTTGTAAGGAGACTAAAAGATCTACCAGTTAAATCCTAACTCTTTTTGTTCTCTATATGGTACTTGTTGTGCTTCATTCTTTCACTTTCATATTTTATTTTCAGCTGCCATTTTGATATCCCTCCCTACAAAATTTAACTACCTAAATATCAGACCTTGTTTTATTACCTTCTGTAATCCAAGCAGAGATCCCTTCCCCTCAGTTATACCGGGGGCTTTGGCCTCTAGATAACTTTTTCCACACTGGATCTCAAATGTCACATGTCAGTTTGATCTAGGGGATAACCTTAACTACTCATGCAATCGAATAGCACCATTTCATACACTTTATTCAATGGAACATTCCTTCAGCAGAATGTTGATAAATACATCTGAAACAAATGGCTCGAATTAAAAACAAAATCTTGTTGGCTTGTGTTTGAAGTAAATGATAAAGGTTTCTTCAAAACTTAAATTCTTAGGCCCTTATACAGGAGACTTTGAATCCCTTAAGGCAGCATACTCTACGCAACATTTCTTCCTTTCATTTTTTTTTTGGTATGGTACCTCCTTTATTTTTTAAACAGAGCACGTGACCTAGTGTTCCATAGTACACTGTGAGTAGCACTTTATTAAAAGGAAAACATTCTAGAAGTACGTAATATTAATTGAAAGTTGGATACAATTAATGCACTTAAATACATATGTATTTTATATTCCATAAGCCATTGGCAGATATTTGTACAAACATTTGTGTCAAGTGTGTTTTACATGTTGTGTCAACAGAGGTGTTTGTATTAGAAACCACAGGAATCAGAAATGTCTCAGTTTTCCAAACTGACACACGCATGTGCATTTTAATGATTACTAATTGCTGAATCCAGACACATATAATTATTATTATAAAAACTATTAATTATCAGACACTGTTCCAGGTGTTTCACATATATAATTTCATTTTATAACATCTTTATGTGATAGTTGCTATCACAACTCTATGTGATTATCTCCATGCTGTACAGGAGAAAATAGAGCTTCACAGATATTAAATTACTCATTCAAAATCTCTCAGGTTACAAGTGACAGAACAGAATTTGAAGCTAGACCTCTTATAACACTTCTGTTGCACTATTTCAATACCGTATGGAAAAGCAATTAAAGTACCTTAAGCAAGAAGACAGAAATAATAAATCAACTCTATTAATCTTTATTTGTTTTGTATTAACTAGAAAAAAATCTTAAATATGTTCTCTGAAAAATAATAACAGCCCTAATCCATATTTTAGAGATGCTATTTTGGTTAGGCAAGGAAATGAAAACAGATTCCACTTTTAAAGCACATAAATTCTCACTTGAGAGCACGAGTTATTGACACATTCTAAAATTAAGTGATTCCTAGAAAATTAAGAGGGAAGAGTTTCATTACTGTCTAGTTTACAAATTGAAAATGTAATCATAAAATACTATTACTGGAGTCATAAAAAGTTAGCTGTACTGGAAAAGTGAAATAAATTATGCATTTATCAAATATTACTGCAAAATCTGCTTATAATGATCTTAAATCTAATGATAAAGACACATTTGGAAATCAGGAAATTCTCTTGTAATAAATATTTTATTTATAGGAAAACTAAACAGAACTAAAAAATATAATACAAAATACTGAGATTTGCTATTTCTTAAGGATGTTGAATGTTCCAAATGCAAATATTAAACTTCTTTGATAGCAAAAAGATGGTTTAAGAATAACAAACATCTCTTTCAGACAGATTCTAGATTTCATTATATAGTGTATATTTTCATTTATTTTACAGGAGTCCTGTTTATCATTGTATTGCATATTTCAAGCAATTTTTATTCTCTTTTACTCTTTTTCCCCTATTTATGAGCACTGTCCAATTATTTTGTTTAATACTCCTGAATTTAGTTATCACTTATAAAATCCTTGCTACTCACTGAGAAATCAGTTGACAAAAATATCAAAGGTGTTGGAAAAATAGCTGACATTTAGCTATTGTTAAGTGTTTTACGTATATTCATTCATTTATTCCTTACAAGTACTAGTATTAGTCTCATTTTACAAATAAGGAGCCTGAAGTGCTGGTGGTACAGTAAGCCCAAAGTCACACGGCAAGTGTGCAGTAAAAACAGCAATCCAATCCAGGCCTCCTGGGTCCCAAAGCTGTTCTCTGACTCCTCTACCCTGACTCAGCACGGTAGTTGCTAAAACGCGAGCTGAGCAACAACAGCAAGAGTCCCAGGCTTTACATTTAAAGATTTATTTTAAACAAATTATCCATCTATTCTATAAACTTTCAACAAAGTGAAAATAAATATGAAATCAGTGAAGCTGCAATGAATCTAAAAATGATGTGACACTAGGCATTACAATAAAATATTATGTGAGCTATACATGTCAAGAGATCATAATAAAAAATAAAACTTTTGAGAATTTTGATCTCAGAGCTTTAAAACTCACCTTTAAATGAAGAACAGTAAAGTCCATTACGTAAATTGCTAATTTGCGTTCACATATTTCTAACAACCTCTCTTCCCCACATTACCTTAGCTGCCATTAGCATGATGATACTATCAGACATCGTTCTCTTTTGAAAAGATAGACTTGGTAAGCTTGAAAACAACTGAAACATATAGGGGAAAAGAAAATAATCTGAACTAGTATCATTAAACAATTCCTTCTAGTAATGTTAGAATAAAAGTCGGTGTCTCAGCTGGAAGACAGCTGTCAGGGCTGATTTCTCTCCAAAGAAGCAGCAAATAAGTTAAATGACCAGGATTTTAAAGGTCTATGGGAGTTCAATGTCCTTGACCCTTCTACCTCATTCTTCCTCGTAACTAAAGTCATCCACTCGGATTTTCATGTATTGCAATGTAGCAGATTAGATGTCCAGACTGATTGTCGTATTTAAAAATATATATATTAAATAGTGAATACAACATCTGTTTCTTAAATCTTCTTTTTTTTTTAATTTTATTTATTTACTTATTTTTTCCCCCAAAGCCACAGTAGCTAGTTGTATGTCACAGTTGCACATCCTTCTAGTTGCGGTATGTGGGACGCGGCCTCAGCATGGCTGGAGAAGCGGTGCGTCGGTGCGCGCCCGGGATCCGGACCCAGGCCACCAGCAGCGGAGGCACGCACTTAACCGCTAAGCCACGGGGCCGGCCCCTGTGTCTTAAATCTTGAGTACATACTTCAGCTGGCAAGAAAGTAAGAGACACTAAGGCGAGAGACTGAAGGTGAGGGTCATCAAGTTACATGAGGCCAGGAAGTTGGCTTTTACCTTGAAGACGTTTGCTAAGCTGGTGAACTTGAGTACTGGGTCTTGTGGACCCTTAATCCTGGGACACAAATAGTTTGCATCATCAGTGTACAGGTGATCTAGAAATACACTTACCATCCTTTCTTCTCTAAAACTGGCTCAAAGCAGAGGAAAAGAAAAATCTTTTCACAGAAGTCAACATCACAAGCCAGAACTCACATGGGTATAGAAAAGTCTAGGTTCTCTACTCTCTGGGTTCCAGAAAAAAAAATCTGAAGGTAAAAATTTACTTTAAAGCAGTCAGTTTTCATTAGAGCTTCCAGATCTCTGACAAAAGCAAGGCAAAGTTTTTCCCAAGTCAATCTTTATCTCAGGTATCAAGGAATTTTCAAAGGTAAGAGTCTAAGAAAAAGGAGCAGCTGACATTTTAAAAAAATCATGAAACATATATGGAAATAAGGCACCATGAGTGAAAGCCAGCTGAAACAAAACACAGGAATGATGGTGTAAAATATTCAGAAATCAAAATTATGAGAAACAGAATAGAAAACACATATTTTTAAGAGAAAAAGATTTGATAATATAATTAAAGGCACATAGATTTAAAAATGAATCAAACAGAACTGCTACAAATGAAAAATATCGTATTTGAAATAAAAAATTCAATGAATGGGTTGAAGAGCAGACTATACATAACCAGAGAATTTGTGTTGTGCGATAGTATACTGTAAGATGACGAGATGGAAAATATAAAAGAAAGGTTAAGAGATATGTATGATCAAGTGAGTATGTCAAAATCCATATATCTAATCCAAGTTCTAGAATTAGAAAAGAACAAGAATGGGGCACAGGTAGGATTTGAAGGAATTTCCAAACATGGTAAAAGGACACCAATCCACAGATTCAAGAAATCCAACTGAATTCATCCCCTTCATAATAGAAATTCACATTCTCTTAAACCCATATCTCCAAACCAAAATCTCAACTACAAGTTATGTGGTCTCTTATAATCACATGAAAATATTCACAACACAACTCAAACAATTTAAAGAAAAACATTGTTGAGTGAGTAAAAGACCAAATATTTTTTAATTAAAACCAAAAATACTTTGTTCTGTTTTGAGCTAACAAGCCATACCTTAACTTGTTCTGTTTATTGCTTATAACTTCTGCCCACCATGCCTTTTATTTATCTGATTGAACCTGTTAACACAGTCACAGCATGATTCTTGGATGAAAATGCAATTTAAAAGGCTACTAAAAAAGCAGCAGATATAAAATAAAAACTAACTCTCCATGGTGTTTGATTTTAGGTGTGTATCTATTTTTTCTCAGTGAGGGAGACTGGCCCTGAGCTAACATCTATTGCCAATCTTCCTCTTTTTGCTCGAGGAGGATTGTTCCTGAGCGAACATCTGCACCAATCCTCTTCTATTTTTTGTACGCGGGATGACACCACAGCATGGCTTGATAAGCAGCATGTAGGTCCACACCTGAGATCCGAACCCAAGAATCCCAGGCCACCTAAGCAGAGTGCATGAACTCAACCACTATACCACCTGGGGCAGGCCCCGATGTTTGTCTATTTTTTGTTAGTGAATTCAAACATTTTGAAAGCCAGTTATTTTAAAACATTATATGATAAAAAAGCTAAAGGGGCCAGCCGAGTGGCGTAGTGATTAAGTTCAAGTGCCTTGCTCTGGCAGCCCAGGCACAGACCTACGCACCACTTATCAGACTGTGCTCTGGCAGGTGACCCACATATAAAAAAATGGAGGAAGATGGGCACAGATGTTGGCTCAGGGCCAATCTTCCTCAGCAAAAAGAGGAGGATTGGCAGCAGATATTAGCTCAGGGCTAATCTTCCCCAGTGGGAAAAAAAAAAAAACTAAAGGTGATAGTTTCATATTTATGTACTATTAAAGAATGTGAATTTGAAAATGGCATTTTATTTTTAAATGTAAATATATCTGAAATTCAAATAAACATGATTTAATTTTATGAGAACTGAAAATAATAATTTGGTTATGATTAGGATATTTTTCAGAACATATGTCTGACAATTGAGAAATTATGAAACGTTTGGAACTTGAGTTTATAAACTTTTCCAAATTTCTTTTACTCTGAAAAGTAAAACAAAACAAAACAAAATCCCTAGAAGTGAAAAGAAAGCAGACAGCAGAAGAAGTGAAAACTTAAGCACAGTCAGGTAATACTCAGGCTCGACTTGTTCAGTGGTGATGTGTGAAGTCCAATTTGCACCTGCCGTGGGATCTGTCACTGGTGGCAGGGGACACTGAAAGCTGAGCTTACACACTTTACAGAGCAGCATGATCATCCAATAATGCAACCTTTCACATGTCACCATTTCACAGTATGTGAAGTCTGACGACACGAAAACCACCAGAATGTACAAACGAATACATTTACAAGATTCAAAGGCCAAGGTCTTTCTCTTCGCACACCATCCCTTACCACCACGTGACCCTGTGAAATACATCACCAGGTGAGGGACAGGTAGAGGGTGGGCAAGAAGGTTTGAAGTGCAAAAAACCTGGAAGTTTTTTTTTCCTGAATCCATGTGACGCTTAACAAATAGCATCACTGGGTAACAACTTAGTTGTTCTGGATGAAATATCTGAGGATCTTTTCTCTTCCTTAACATCCTCTGACTTTAAACTTGGTGATAACATACACATTTTAGAGTCAATTACGTTCTTTTGCAAAGCAGCCAAAAATGCTTCTCCACTTTGTCACCCTGGGAGAGAGGGATGAACAGAGGCGTCCTCAGAGTGCTGCCCTGGAACCCTGCCACTGTGTGATGGCAGCTTGGTGATTAATAATCTTCAACGAAGTAGTAATTCGAGCAGGATTAAGCAGACTCACAGACTCTGGTTCTAACGGTCAAAACTGGTATATACTAATTTTAAATAGTCCCTAAAACGTGCACCAGCCCTACAGTCAGTTACTGGTAGAGCATACGATAAAAGAGCTGCTCAAGACACTCAGCACATCCAACTCACGACTCATCAGACACCAATCTTCAAGACTGTCCTCCAGTCACTAATTCTTTCTTACCAACCCATTTTTTTTTTCCAGAAAACAGAAGGTGCACATCAACTTCTCTAATATATTCATAAAGTTCTTACGCAACTTTAATATTGATAAATTGATGTTCACATGACAGATGAGATGCAGTATATTAAAACTGTTGTTTACCAAAGAAAATTATTTTCTATGGATTAATTGGTAACAACATAACGTACTTGAAATGACTGAGATATTGCAGACCATTTTCAATGATTGAAAATGTACTTCAAAAATGTTAGTTGTGTTGAAGGTTTTGAAATGTTCTGTAGTAAAAATTAGTTAAAACACTGTATATTATTGTATGATTTTTACAAAGGAGAGTATTTTAAACTGCTTCAAGGTATTTTATTTCCTAAAGGTATATAATAAACTTGTACAAGAATTTTTTTAAATTTCCACACTGTCCTCTAACTCAATTAAAATAAAAACAAAACAAAATAAACTCACAAATTCTGAATCATTAAGCAAAACAAAAAAAAAAAGCCTTTCTAAAGAATGCCTAAAATCCTAAGAAGCTCATGGGAAATAACAAGAAAAATATTTTTATACTTAAGTTTGATGGAGAAATAATAAAGAAATAAAACCTCAGTGGTGAAGACATAACAAGTACATCCAAGTTACAAACATCCACTGTCTGAGGGCAACTGAGAACTTCTCTCTCGTCTCAAGGGTACACAGAAACAAAGGTTGCTGCCTTCCTTGAGCATCATAATTAGAAAACAAAGGCCTGAAGTCAACTCAAAGTGCCACTTACTTGAACGTCCTGCTTACTTTCAGGCAATAAATGCAAAGTATGTTTGTGCCTGAGGATTTTTACCACTGCTTCTTTTTATGTCTGGACACTTTGGCTCAGATTCCAACCAAACATAGTAGTTGAAAACAATTAAGTATTCTCACTCAGATCCCTATTTCTCTACATCACGAAATCAGCACACACACGGCATTCCTGGCAGCTCTTGGCACTGGGGTTGTGGGTCAGAACTGAGAGGCTCTGGCAGCGCAGTGTGGGGAACCTTCTTTCCTGCCGCTGCCAACACTTGCCTGACCCAGTGAATCAACTGAAACCTCTCAATCTCTCTCTCTCCTCTCTCTCTCAGCAAGAAATGCACATGAATTAAAATTCAATTTTAGATGTTGTTTATACTGAAATACAAGATCAGTGACATTTCAGTATGGTCTGGGAAGTCTGAAACAAACAAAACAAGAAATGTTTTAATTAGTGTTATCTTTTTTTTTTCAAACTTTTCTCTAAGATATGTCCCTGCCACTTATTCTCCTTCTTATTTAAATACATGAATATGTGTGCCCCAGATACCTGCTTTGACTACTTTCATTTTCTGTGTCCACATCTCCACAAATTGGTGTTTACCAAAGTAATTATTTAGAATGTTAATCAGTGTTAGTAACTTGCTTGTGTGTATTCCTTCCTGAAGAATGCCTTTCTATACTTACCTCTTTATCTTTGTAGCATCATAAGGAGAGGTTTTGGTTGTACTTGAATAAAACATGGATTTTCCAAGTGCCAAAGGGCACACGTGCTAATAGCCTGAAGTGTGAAGCAAATGCAGTACTTTGTTGCAGATATGTCTTTGGGAGCTTTAAGAATGCCCTAGAAACAATAAAGTTACAATGTTCAGCTCTGCCATGATTCTGTTATTCCTCACCTTGGAAAACATTAAAAATGCAAATTAAAATTTTCTAATGAATGAATAAAAATAAGACTTCTGTGTCCTTTTATGATACTGTAGATGGTGATAAAAGCAGACAGATGAGAGGTGAACTCATGCTTATGTGTTTCAGTTCACCAAATTTCATATTTTGTGAAAGTGATCATCTCTATGTTGAATTCACGTAATGACAATGCCAATATTCCCCAGAATCAGAAAAGGAAATTAGTAGAATACAGTTGACTTGGCAAAATATTTGGATAATCTTTGTGTTAGTCAGAGCACCTTCAGCTAGGTTTAGGACAAACTGGTAGTGGGTTTTTTTGCCTTTTAATAAATATGGTTATTAGCCCTAAAATTTAATCTATGAATATTCGATTATATTGAAAATGTAAACATATCAGACATATGCTACACCAAAAATCATTATTTGCTCTCCCCAAAACATCAAACTTGCAGATGATATAGATTTTATCACTGATAACTGAATGATTTTCTGGGTCACAAAACTCTCTTACACTCTCTCTATCATATCATAAATAATGGTTGGCTCAAGAATAGTGAAAAACAGAAGAGAGACAGAAGGTGCAAAGAAATAAACCAGACAGTCAGAATTTAGGAATTCGTTATGTGTAGTTTAACATAAAATTTGTTGATATTAATATAAAGTGAAGAACTGTCTCCTCCCTCTCCGACCTTTTCTGTTTGTTCTTTCTGCCGCTCCTCGCAGGAGTTCTAACGTGTACCACTTGCCGTTTTAGAGACAGTCCAGTTTTCCAAATTCCAGTTGTGTTTTCATAAAGCTACTAAAGAGGCAACGTTTGAAGTGGTTTAGCTTATGTAGGGAGTTCAGTGTTGCATCTCTCTCATCAGTCCAGGTGTCCACCTTAGGTACTGTTTACTCTTCCTATCACGTCTTGACAGTACACGATTTTATTTTGCTTCCTATCACGTCTTGGCAGTATACTAGGGCATACATTAAACTGAATTCTAAAGTCATTTTGCCATGCCAGGAACATTGTGAAAACTGTTAATTAACCAAATCTACTTAGTAGGTGTGTCAATTATTTTCACTGTGTAAGTTGCAGTCACAGTCCTTAAATTCCTAAAAGAAGAAAAGGTAAAGGAAGGAGCCAAAATGCAAAATTAGGATTTTTTCACCGGAAAAATAAATAGGCAAACTGGTTATTTCTTTAAGAATTATTGAAGAAAGTATTCTCTAGTTATATGTGATAATAATCTAATTTCAACAACACTTGTACTAGCAAAGATGCCAAAAGGTGGAAATTTTAAGGCCATGTTTAGATTTTAAAGTGCAAAAATCTTCAAACTTGAATGACCTTTCCTACAGTGAACACATGGAAAGTATTTGAAATTCTGAACATCAAGGAAGTAAATCTTAGATAGAACAAAATGTTCATTATTTCTAATGATTATTACTCTTCAGCCTTTTAAATTCAAGACGTATTACTTGTGGATGATCAGAGCAACATAAAGTGTTTCCTTGGGCAGAAAATAACTGAACACAAAATCAAGCATATCTAATATCCTTGAAAAGCTACTACAATATTCATTTAGGAAAGCGTTTTTTTAACATTCTCTCTTGCAACTAAATGAAATCCACATATACCAATCTAGGAATAGAGTTTTCTATTTGAAATCAGATTTGACAATATCTTCCAAATCTATTCATTATTTATCTTATTATGCAGAGTTGAAGATAGGTAGACAGATATCAAAGCAAAGTTACTTAATGTTAAAAAAAAAATCTCAGCCACAGCGCAAATTAAATTAAAAGTCTACCTAGAACAAAATTTTAAAATATGTAAGTACAAATGATACTTCTGTCTCACAATCACATAATTGCTGATCAGAAAAATAATTAAAGCGCAACCCTTTATTTACAGGTGAAATAACTCATCTAATAAAGTGCTTCCTCCAAGTCCTGACAAATGACAGAATAATTCTAGCTCAGCAGATGAACACTAAGCCCCGCGCCTTTGCATTAGACCACCTTCTAAATTAAGGTTTAACTACTAATCATTCCAACTTTGAGTTACTCTCTACTCTTCCCTCTGGCAGTGCACTGACCCTATTCTGAGTCCATACTTGTTTGGAGTATTGCTTTGTTATCTAAAACACCATCTGGTTACACTGACTTCTAGAGCCTTTATCCAGATACTTCAAATCTTGGGGACTTCGGAGAACATTCCAGAACTCATTACTTCAGAGAGACAGAACAAGAGATAGGAAAAAGAGTAAAAGAGAGAGAGAGAGAGAAAGATCTCTTCTTGCTTTATCCTAATATTACCATATGAAAGAGAGAAGTATTTCCTTCCTGGAATACAAAATCCCCTTCAGACACAAGCTTTGCTACTTACTTCAGTTCACAATTACAACACGGGGAGTACCTTAATTTCCTACATGGATTTTGTCTCCAATAGAATTATCGTTAAAGCAGTCTAGTTTAGTAAACTTGCAAAGTATAATTTACTAATTTTTTCAGCCTCTGTAGTGTGTTTTCTTCCCACCTCACTCTTATCAATGCCTAATTCCATCAGAATAAAACACTTCATTAGAGGAAACTGCCTAACTATTAATGTTACAAATACCTACTTTTTGTTAAGAATAAAAATAAGACACAATCCAGGCTCTAAAGTTTAGAGTTTAGTGGGTTAGCACCAAGAAAAGAACTGACTACAGTACAGAGCGACAGGTCCTGCATGAAGCATAGGATGCTGTAGAAGAACCAAAGAGGAATCCACAGGAAAATACATCAGGTTAAGGAAAGCTTTGGTGAGTAGGAAAGATTTCCTAAAGAAAACGGCATTTGAGCAATTATTAAAGAGTGAGAAGGTTTTAGTGGGGCAGAAAAGAGGGAAAATTGTTCTTGCAGAGAGAACAAGTCCATTTGCAAGTGAAAAAAAAACTGAGGTATAAAATGATGATTCTAGGAACTCTATGAGCAACACAAAATGCATGTAGAGACGGGATGACACATAAAGATGGAGAAGACAGCTATGTGAACATCAGGGGAGCCATTTCTGGAGATTTCTGTTCACTATAAACACATATAAACAGAGCAGTAGAAAAATAGCTAAATACTGTCTAACTGGTTTCCTTATAGACTATTCTGTAAAATGACAGATGTCTAGATTCAAGATTTCACATTGTGAACTTTGACAATACTACAAGTTTGGAAATATTTTACAACACCAATGAAACACCATTTTATCACAGTGTTGCAATCAGTTGGGCATAGGAAAAATTCTAATGATACTTTCCAAACAGGTTCCTATAAGCATTACATTCAAATTTAGCAAATGCTAAGGTGAAGAATGGTGTAATTACTTTCATTGTGCGACTGTGAATAAACACCTACACTCTTATTTATCCTCAGTGTTCTTCCAAATAAAGAAAAAAATAGAAAATACGATTTTTAAAAATATGCCCTTCAGTTATTTTAATGATCTAGTACTCAATTATTAAAATTCAAAAAAATCTAATTTTTATACGTCTAGCACACATTTCCCCAAATACACATTACTAGGTTTATGTCCTTTTCTATTCATCACCTTCTTTATATATCGTTATAAAACTGTAACAGGCTGTCTGGCTATTTGAGGAGAAGAAATTGTGCCTGGCAGCAAGAGGCATGTTATATCCAATTCCATTTTCCACCTCTTTCCCCTCCACTTTTGACACCTTTCTGCAAATCCTAGTGCTTAATTGAATACCTAGGGGTGTTATATGTGAAACATTTTGAAGTAGTGCAATGGGGATGATTTACAGCAATATACAAGATGACAGATGTACTGAGAGGGTCTGAAATGATCTTATGTGATGTACATACTAATATGGAGCACCTCACACCACAGTAATATTTATTAACATCTCAGGAGATTAGACCTTATCAAGGTCCTCAGGCTCACATCTATAAATTTTGCATATCTGAGGATGTAGGACTGACCTTTTTCTTAGCATACCTAAGAGAAAAAAAAATTCAATGGGTTGATAAAGTACACTTTAAAAACAACAAATAATTTTTTCTACTGTTTAATTTCATACAGATCAACATATACAAATGCATTGTGGACTGCGTGCTATTCCATATTTTATACATCATTTCTTCAGTACTAACTATATTTGGTGAGCCCTAGGATTATGCTGAACGTTTAAGAAATATCAACTGGTATTTCTGACTAAATATGGAAGGACTGACACTAGGAATTTATTGCATTTAGCTCTCCAATAGCCACCTCTCACCCCACAATTAATAGCATAAGAATAAAGAAAACTGCAACAAAGAAAGAATGAAAAGGAAATGACAAAGAGAATACAAGATTGCAAGTGATTTGGGAAGACTGGAGTAGTAGCAACTGACTTAGCAGAGTAGAAACAGTCTCCACTTGCTTGCCTACAAAGGGAGGATCCAATTCGCCTTCAGAGAACCCTTCAGAATCCCTCCCCTCTTGGAGACAGGAGTCCCATGGGAGTTATGGGTGAGGGGCACAGATGAAAACAAAAATACTGCTGAAAGTTAGTGAACAGAGCCATGGAGAATTTCCAGTCACTGTCTTAATCCTGCACAACCAGCATCTTCCTTACCTGCCCACCCTTCATAGGAGAATTCTATCTGGAGGAAATAAGTGGGAGCTGCCAAGGAATCATGGACACCAGCAGGAATCTGGCATCTGACCTACTGCCTAGTGAGGGCTGATTGCTGTATTTTCAGGAATTTGGTAAGTGCTTGTTAAACACAGCCATTGTTAAAAATTAAATTATATAAACTTTCAATTAAATAAATTATACTAAAGATAAAGATAATAAATCAAAACTGTCATGTTCCCAATGATTAGCCATGCTGTTGACATTATTTTGTCTCTATCTATATGGTAGAAATACTACATATTACTGTATAAATACTATACAATGGTGTGCTATGCCACACCTTTTCCTAACTCTGTGTTCAGTGACAACATACTGATAGCTTCAAATTGGCCATGGTAGGAATACTTACACATGGATGGAAATCAGCAAACACTATAAATTAGAGCTTGCTTTATTGTTTTGTTGTTTGTCTAGGTTTAAGAAAGTAATGGAGAAAATATAAATAATGCAGATTAAACCTAAGAGGGTGTTGTATCTACAGCTGAAGCTCAAAAGATGCTTCAGTTAAATGAACCTAATTTTTACAGAGTGAGAAATACTTTAACAATAGATCACATAGACTAAATTATAATAATTTTATCGTATGAAGTGTTGGTGGATTGGGATGAACATCATTTGCCAAATTATGGTTAAATTGCAGCCAAAGGCTGACTATGGTACAAAGTTTGCTAAAAAATCAATGAAAAATTCTGTGAGAATCAACTGGCTATAAGGAATGTACACTAAAATAATAAATAATACTTTATTATTATTTGTAAATTGTATACTACATACCTTTTATATTAGTCAAGTTTATAATAAAGATATATATTTTAAGTATATTCACACACATTTTCTTTTTTTTTGGCCAATTTTTACAAAAGTGCACGTATTCCATGCGTGTATCTTCTAAGATCCTTGATAATCTCTCACGTCTCTTAAACTCTAGGTAATTTGTAAAGTATGTTTGTCTCTCTATCACTGATTCTGCAAAATTTCTTCAGATCTGTATTCAAGTCACTAAGTTTCTCTTCAGCTGTGCTTATTCTGCTAACTTTCCAATGACTTTTGATCTCAATTACTGTATTTCTTATTTCCAGAAGTTCTCTTTTTTTGTGTGTGTTTTGTTTTTTGTTTGCTTTTCTTTTTTCCTAATTCTGCCTGGTCATTTTTGAGGGTCTTATGCCTTTATTAATGATTTTGATTCTCTGTCTTACTCATTTAAACATCTTAACCATATTTACTTTATATTTTGCTTTGTAATTTTTATCTGTTGTCTTTTGCCGATGGTCCCATTTCCTTATATATTTCGTGCGTTATGTGATTGTGTTTATATTGTTTGGTCTCTTCTCTGTGAAAATCTTTAAAAGCCTGTGTTGAAAATATAATATTCCAGAAAGATTTTGCATTTGTTTTTGTAAAATACTTGGAAACACTACTAGCCCTGAGTCCATTTTAAGTTTAATCTTGGCTTATTTTATTTTGCGCTATGCAAATAGGATGAAGCGAGGCTCTACTTCTACATGAGAGTCTTCTCATGACCATGAAATCTCAAGAGAGATTTTTGCACCCTCCAACTCATCAAGGCTGAGACAGATTTCCTTTTTCATTCCTCTTTAGTCTTTGGTTTTTTTTTGTTTTTGTTTTTCACTCTACTCTTGATTATAGCCCTTTGTGCATTCAAACTTACACAGTCTGAAAACAGACTCTCCGCTCTGCATGGGCCCAAACCTTTCCATCCACATACCAAAGACCATCAAAAGCAAATGTCTAGGCCATTCAGCATCTGATTGTAGATACCCCCAGGCCAAGTGACATCTTCAGCACTAATGAACTGTCCTCACTTGTCTTATGGCCTAGTCCCTAGACTCAACTGTATTCCTTATTTTCTTACAAACTCACTCATGCATTAAAAATATATTTTTTGTGATTGTTTTTGTTTTTTACATTTTATACAGTATTTTTAAGTATTTTTTCACAAATGAAATTTAGGATATGTAAACTTCCATGTTGCCAGATATCAGATTTCTGAGCATAATTGTGCAAAAAAGATTTTAAAAGCATAAATAAAAAATAAACTGTAAATGGAATTAAAGATTAAAATGAAAAAATAAAGTGAAAAAATCTTCAAGTATATTGCTAACAGTTTTAGGTCCTAGGATTATCAACAATTCATTTTATTCCTGATTATTTTGTATTTTAAAAAATTTCTCCAATAAATATAAATTACATTGGAAAAGAAAACTGGTTTGTCCCAGGCATTGTTGTAAATGCCTTACGTTTACTACCCCACTTGATCATCACAACAGAACTCTGAGGTAAGTAATATTATTACTTCTGTTTCACAGATAAGAAATTCAGGGCCAAAAAATTTTGTCAAGTTCATAAAGTTAGTAAGTGATAGAGGTGGGTTTTTTAACACAAGCATTCTTCCCATAAAGACTGTGTCTTAACCACTTTGTGTTATTATCTCTCAGTATGAACTGAAACACTATTTCCTTGGTTCCAATTTAAACATCTCCTCACTTAACAGGCAACAGTCTGGTGATCCCCATTCTAGTCCCTGGTTATGCCTCTAATTACCTACATGATCTTTGGTGACACTTATCCTTCTAGACTTAATTTTCCTCAAGTGTAAAATTAGTGATTTAAACTAGATAATCTCTGAGGACCCTCTAGTTCTAAGATTTTGTGATAGCACAAGGCTACTAGACAATTATTTCTAAGGTATAATGAAATTATATATTAACCATTTAATTGAAAGGTTAATAGGAAAAGTAAAGGTTTGAAATTCCTTTGGGTAAGTAACAAGAAGCACAATTTCTGGATCCTATGGTAAGAGTGTAATTAGTTTTGTAAGAAACTGCCAATCTGTCTTCCAAGCTTGCTGCACCATTTTACATTCCCACTAGCAATGAATGAGCGTTCCTATTGCTCCACATCCTTGTAAGCATTTGATGCTGTCAGTGCTCTGGATTTTGGCCATTCTAATAAGTGTGTAGTGGTATCTTATGGTTTTTTTAGTTTTCATTTCCCTGATGCCATATAATGTGGAGCATCTTTTCATATGCTTATTTTCCATCTGAATATCTTCTTTGGTGAGATGTTGGTTAAGGTCTTTAGCTAAGGCCCATTTTTAATTGAGTTATTTTCTTATTGTCAAGTTTTAAAAGCTCTTTTGTATTTTGGAGAACAGTCCTTTATCACATATGTCTTTTGCAAATATTTTCTCCCAGTCTATGGGTTGTCTTCTTATTCTCTTGAGTATTGGGATATTTTCCTCTTTTTTTCCCTTATCTTGAAGATACAGAAGTGAGTCACAATAGCCTTGTTTCAAAACGCTCAAATTTACTGAGAGGAATTGATAGTAAAGTTAAAATGAAATGTTATCCCATACGACTTTCCGATAGCTGATCTAGACCTCAAAAATAAATCCTTAAAAATATTTTAGAGAGAAATTCAATATGAGCTTTCCATCAAGAAATGCTTGGTTATCATAAGTTTTCCAAACCAAAGAAAACAATATGCTAGCCAGAATCACTCACAGCCAGTGATCATAACAGAATCATACTGTTCTTTTATTTGACAAAAACAATATGGATTAATAGTTTAACGCTATGAATTAAAAATAGCTAATAAAGCTATGGAGGGTCATTCATAGCAAGTTCTTATGACTGGGGCTCTGGAGCCAGACTGCCTGAGTTCATATCCTATCTTATACTTACTAATGTATGGATTTTGCCACTTTACTCCACCTCTGTGTGCCTTAAGTTTCCTGTATTAAATCTGATAATTATAACTACTATTTCCTAGGACCGTTAGGATTCAATTAATTAATATGTATGAAAAATGTCAAATAGAACCTGGTATATAACAAGCTTTTATTTACTTAATGCTAGTTATTGTGATGAGTCTGCTGATTTGCTGATGTTGCTGCTACCATACTGAATTCTAGGTAGAAATTAAAAATTATCTAAAATATATTCTGAAATTCAGAATAGCACAATCAATGATGCTTCACATAGTAAAAGCTAGGAAGTAGCTTTACTAGATATGTATTCCATGTGTGTACATGTGTGTACTGAAAGAAGGGATTGTAGATTTACTCAATCTCTGGAAATTAAAGTCAATTCAAAAGCAATCTCCGTGTGAATATACCTTGAAAAAGCTCATATAGCCAGGTGAATATTAATTTGCTTCTCTATTGATAGTAAGACTCTCTTTAGGAGAAACTTTAAAACTATGAAACATTGCTCTGTTAACTATAAGAGAAAAAAACTGACAATTTATTATTACTTTATGGTCATCTGTACGTGGGTTCATTTATTTTCTATAGTTCAAGTCAGAAATATGATGATGAATATTAATTTGTTTCTCTATAGATGGTAAATCTCTCTTTAGGAGAAACTTTAAATCTCTGAAACATTACCCTGTTAACTAGGAGAGAAAAAACTTACTATTATTACTCTATGGTCACTTGTGCATGGGTTCATTCATTTCCAATAGTTCAAGTCAGAAATATGACGATAGATGATGATCTTTCATAGCCACTGGTTACCAAGTATTTATTATGTGCCATTTTCTTTATATGGTCATGCCTATTACTACCAGATTAATTTTACAAATGGAGAGACTGAAGCTTACAGGGAGTTAACATCTACAGGTTCAGGGCTAGTAAAGAATGTGACTTAACTAGGATTTGATCTCCCTGTTCCCAACCAGCCTTGAGAACTGGAGCTGAGCCTGAGTCTTTGTAGAATCTGAGAAATTTTAATGTGTGAGCCATAATATTAATATTAATTAAATGTATTAAATCTGGAACTTTGCCATAGATATAAGTGGCTCAAAAATAACTTGTTTTCCAAAGGCTAGCCACAAATTTAAGCCATATCATATGGCTTTATTTTTCAAATATGATGGTGAAATTCCATTTTTAGTGGAATTTTCTGGGGGTTTTGGGTTTAAACAAATAAAAGATGAAAATGAGAATCAAAATATGTGCAAATATTAGGTTATATAACTCTGATCAAACCTTTCTTTATTTCACATTTATTCTCCCTTATCCTTTTAGACAGCTTGTTTTGAAACAATTGGCAAAAATTATAATCTTCAATTTTATGGTGCAAAATTTCAGCTATATGCATAGATAAAGTATTTTTGAATAATGCATTCATGGAAAAAATTGAGTTCCAACTCAATAGTGCCGCCTTTCACATAAACAGAAGGAATATGACTATGTGGGTGTCAGCAGTGCCACAGCGTTTACTATGGTAATTACTCCAGGATAATCATAGCAGAAGAGAAAAAAAAAAAAATTCTTGCTTACATGAGCAGAATCAAGTTCTTCTTCAAGCTATTTTGGTATGAACACATGCCTCTACCATCTCTGACTACTAGAATGTGCACATCTTATTCAACTGGAATAAAACCTCCTCAAGGCAGAGATGATCACAGATGGAGATCTTTATATTTCCAGCACTTAGCTCCATGTTTACATATAGTTTTCTTAAGTTAAAAACTAAGTAAATAATATAGCTATTTTTCATGTAAGTTGGAGGAATCTCTTATTACTCAGGCCAGAGAAGATAAAAATCTATTTCTTCTATTTACCATTGTACTGCGCAGTTCACACTGAGGATAAGCAGGTCATATATATACCTAGGATTTATTTATAATTCAGATTACTGAATTGATTGTGATTGTAGTGCATTTTAATCATATGAAGAAAACTAGGTATTTTATTCAATATAATAACAAACATATTGCTTCAATGTATATCTACTAGTGCGTGCTCAATAAATTAAAGTTTCTATAAAATAACTATTTAATTTTCTTTTGAAACAATCAGCCTGAAATCTTCAGAATTTTATTACTTTCTTGCAGACACTTTAAAGTTTATTCAAACTCAGACAACAAATTTTTCATCTTCAAAAGCTTCCCAATGGTGCTGAACTTTATTTATTCAAACTAATAAAATGTTTTTGGAAGAAACAGAAGCTTCAGTTCCAGGCTAGTATGGGCCTGCATGCTGATGAATATGGGATTTAAAAATAAAAGCCATCTCTTAATAAATCATATAGACTTCCCAATCCATCACCTAGTGGAATCTCACAACAAACTTGTGAAGTCATTTAGGTATTTTTTTATCCCCATTTTACAATTCAAGAATATTTACTCAGAGAAATTGCTTAAGAGCCAGAGCCAGGAACGAAACTAATGCTTTAGACTCCAAATTGGACGCACTTTCCACTTTACCACTTTAGATGATGAGGATGATTGTCCCAGAACCACGAGCTAAATAATACACTCTATAAATTACCACAGGATAAATGAAGCCTCTTAAACGTCCTCAGGAAATCTTCTCTTTTTAAAGAGATCAGTGTTCACTGTGAACACATAAACTATGGAAAAAGCCCAGGGGAAAAAATAGAATTACTGCAAAATTTTTAAACCCTTTACTTTTCTTCCTTTTCTTACCACTCTCTTTTACAGAAACATTATCAAATCTCCTCACATAATCATATGTGGACTTAACAAAAAGAAGGAGAATGTGGAAACAGCATCCATTTCAAGAGAAATTATTTTTCCTTTCTAACGGCTCATTCACTCACAAGACTTCTTATAATCCTAAGAAAGTTCTGAAAATAACACCTAACTACAAAAATAGATAAAACAATATTTATACCTAAAATTGTGACCTTTGTTATGCTGATAGATTCCTAATATTGCTGGAGAATATCATGAAAGTGGTCTTATATAATCTCTTACAGATTCTCATTATGAAATCTCAGGTTGGTTCTTACCATGACTGAGATATATTTTCAATCATCCCTAATTGACTCACCCCAGCAGCATTTCCAAACCTTTTCCACTCCCACCACACTTCCCCAGTGTCCCATTGCCTTAAGTATTATTGAGACGATTATAACCACTTCCCATGAATTTCCTCAATTTTCCTTCTTTGTATCAACAAACATGATTGTTCCAGCAGCTCAATAATTCACTATTTACCAAATCTTCCTCTTTAACACCTTTCTAAATCAAACTGCCATCATAAATCTCTCTCTCTCTCCACTCTGGATTTTTTCTACTCAATTCAAAAATACCCCCATATGTTCAATGTTTCAATAAACTCTAGCTACTCTTGTACATATAAGTTCATCATCAAATTTTGAGGAAAGACTCTACTCCTGATATTCAGTCCTTCCCATCCACTCATTCCTTACTGCTTATACTGGTCTTCCATTAACACCACTAACACTATAAGGAAACTTCTCTCCATTACTTAATCAATGGGTTCCTTATTTCTAGAATCCATGGGCTTTTTACAGTCCACATCCAAACAACATTGAATGACAGTTAAGATAACCACCCCAAAAAGAAGGATTTTCTCCTCAGAAATAATCTCCACTGGTTCCTCTTTCAGTTTCAAATTTGCTTTCTTTGTTTCCCTTCTCACTATGCTTGATCACAGTAAGAACTCAATAAATATTAGCTATCATTTACACTTATTTACCCTATATATGTCTTTCTTTTTATGCCCCTTATTTCTTTTAACTGTATATTTGTCTAGTTGTAAAGACCAAAAGCTAGGAATCTTCTTTGGTTTTCCCTGTTACTGGCCCCAGAATAAGAAGAAGATGCCCAGTCTTCCTGTAGCATAGCTTCAGAGCAGCTCACTTTTTCCCCTTCCCACTACAGCTATCCTAGTCTGATTCCTTATTACCTCCCACCTAGACTACTATTTCAACAAATTCCTAACTAGTTTCCTTGATATCAGTTTCTTGACCTTTAATCTATCACTTATATTGTGGAAAGCTATTTTCTTTTTCTTAAAATACATACATATATAGCATGTTATTCCACCACTCAAACCCTTTCATTCTTTGCTACTTCCTAGGACAGTGAATTCAGAAACCTTAGTTTGATATTCAAAACCTATTACTAGCACATTTCAATCTACCATGCCAATCTTATCCGGTCCTTGAAGTAGTTAAAGTTCTAGACAAACTAAACTATTGACTGTCCCCTACCCATAGTCCACTTTTCTGATAATTCCTCTCCTTCTGAATTACCCTGAAAAGTGAATTTCATATACTACCTACCATTCACAGTTTAGCTAAAATTATACTTTCTCCATAAAAATCTTAATATTATGATCTAAAGTTCTCTATCTATCTTTATCTATCTATCCCTCTTGTAAAAAAAGGGAAGTGTGTGGAACTTCACAAATGACAAAGTGTGGAGCTCAGCAAATCTCCCCAGAAAAGCAGTGATGAAACTGGACAAAACTGACCAAAAAACTAAACAAAACATTTCAGGTTCGTAAAATTGACCAAAAGCATACTAGAAACTCAAAATCACTTATTCAAAGAACAACTGGAACATTATATAAGATCAGTGAGTCCACGGTATTTTAGCCTCATCCCCTACCTCTCCCCTCAGCTCCATTAAAAGGAGTTCTACCAGGCAGGGAAGGACGTGAAAATTAACAGCTTCCATGCCAGAGGGAGCTGACTGGATTCAGAATGATACGTGGGAAAAAATCACACTCCAGGGCATTGTAGTAAACGACAGCAATCTTGATATCAAACAATCTAGGAAGGTCAAGGTCTCAGCAAACCTGAGGTTGCAAGTTCAATCAAGCAACAGACCAGAAGACTAGCTAGAAATTTAACAAGGAGGTCTGGGAAATGAGAGAGTCATAGTGGGCCTTGATAAACTCCCATAAATCCCATGAATTTCCTCAACATGATAAAGGGCCTCTACGGAAAATATAGAGTTAACGTTATACTCTAATTTGAATGACTAAATGTTTTCCATCTAAAATATAAACAGGAAAAGTTTTCTCCTCTCAAGGTCCTATTCAACATCGTACTAGAGGTTCTAGCCAGTGCAATCAGGAGAGAAAAAAGAAATAAGACACCCAAATTAGAAAGGAAGAATTAAAACTCTTTATTTGCGTAACACAATCCTGTTTTTAGAAAATCCCAAAGGATACCCAAAAAACTTCAATTGAGTTCATCAAAGGTCATGAGTGGCCAGATCAATATACATGTAAAACATTATTTTGATACATTAACAAGAAAGATCTGAAAATAAAATTCAGGAAAGGATTCCATTTAAAATAGCATCAAAATGGATAAAATCCTAGGAAAGAAATTAAAAATATAAGACTTGTACAATGAAAATCAAAGAATAATATTAAAATAATAATAAAGCAGATCTAAATAAATGGAGAGACATTCTACGTTCATGAAATAGAAGACTCAGTATTGTTAAGAGAGCAATTTTGGGGCTGGCCCGGGGACGCAAGCGGTTAAGTGAGCGCGCTCTGCTGCGGTGGCCCAGAGTTCGCCGGTTCAGATCCCGGGCTCGCACTGACACACCACTTGTCAAGCCATGCTGTGGCAGCATTCCATATAAAGTGGAGGAAGATGGGCACGAATGTTAGCCCAGGGCCAGTCTTCCTCAGCAAAAAAAGAGGAGGATTGGCAGATGTTAGCTCAGGGCCACTCTTCCTCAAAAAAAAAAAAAGAGAGAGAGAGAGAGCAATCTTCTTCAAATTGATCTATAGATTCAACACAATCCTTGTCAATTTCCCAGAAAGCTGTTTTGAAGAAATTAAAAGCTGATCCTAATATTTACATGAAAATGGAAAGAACTCAATAGTCAAACATAAGTGTGAAAAAAACAGAAAAGGAGAATTTACAGTTCTCAATTTGAAAACGTACTAGAAAGCTACAATGTGTTATTGGCATAAGGACAGGCATATAGATTAACTGAACAGGACTGAAACTTCAGAAATAAACCCTTATATTTATGGTCAATTGATTTTCAACAAAGGTGCCAAGGCTAGTCAATGGGAGAAAGGATAATCTTTCTAAGAAATAGTGCAAGGTAAATTGTATATTCACATGTCAAAATATTGCCTCATACCACACTCAAATACTGACTCTAAATATAAGAGCTAAATATATAAAATTTTAAGAAGAAAACAGGAAAAATCATAATGACCTTGGATTATTCAGAGAGTTCTTAGATACAATGCCAAAAGCAAGATAGAAGAAAACAGTTGATAAACTGGACTTCAAAAAAATTAAAATTTTTACTTCAAAACACACCATTAAGAAAAGGAAAAAAAAAGACAGAGAAAAAATATTTGCAAATCATATATCTGACAAAGAACTTTTATCAAGAACGTAAAAAGAATATTTAAAGTTAATAAGAATTCAAAAAATCTAATTAAAAATGAACATAAGATTTGGAAAACACTTCATCAAAGAAAATATATAGATGGTCAGTAAGCACAGGAAAAGATACTTAATATCACTAATTATTAGGGAAATACAAATAAAAACCTTAATTAAATACTACTTCACATATTTCACAAAATTGACAAGGGTATGAAGAAACCGGAACCCTCATACATTGCTAGTGGTAAAACTGCACACTCACTTTGGAAAACAGTTGTGCAGTTACTTAAGAAGTTAAACATTAATTTACCATATGACTGAGCAATTCCCTTCTTAGATGTCCACCCAAGAAAAATCTTAAGAACTGAATGTTTATGTCTCTCCAAAATGTGAATATTGAAGCCCTAACCCCATAGTGTGGCTGCATTAGGAGACGGGGCCTCTAAGGAAGTAATTAAGGTTAAATGAGGCCACAAGGGGAGGCCCTGATCCAAAGGAATTAGTGTCCTATGAGAAGAGACATGAGAGATCTTGCTCTCTCTCTCCATGCACACACAAAGAAGAGGTCACGTGAGCACACAGCCAAGAGGCAGCCTTCTGCAACCCAAGGGAGCTCTCACCAGACACCAACCCTGCTGGCACCTTGATATTGGTGCCCAGAACAGTGAGAAGACAAATTTTCTGTTGTTTAAACCACCCAATCTGTGGTATTTTGTTACGGCAGCCCAAGCCGACTAAGATACAAAATGAAATACATATGTTCACACAATGACTTTTATATATAGATCCATAGCAGCATTTTTCATAATAATCAAAAAGTGGAAACAATCTAAAGTCCCTCAACTTTTGAATGGAAAAACAAAATGTGACATATCTCTACAAGGAACACTATTCATCATTAGAGAAACATATTCTTGATACATGCTACAACATGGATAAACATCAAAAACTCATTCTAAGTGAAAGATGCCAGACACAAAAGACTACATATTATCTAGTCTCATTTATATGAATGGCCAGAAGAGGTAAATCTATAGAAACAGACTGGTGGTTGGCTGGGGATGCTGTGGGAATGGGGAATGATTGACCGCAAATGGGCATGAGGGATTTTGTTGGTGATGGAAATTTTATAAAATTGGATTTTGGTGATGATTGCACGACTCTATAAATTTACTACTAATAATTGAACTGTACATCAAAGCGGATGGATTTTATGGTGTGTAAATTGTACCTCAATACAGCTGTTGGAGAAGGAGGGAGAGCAGCAACAGCAGCAGCAGCGGGGAGACAGCCACAAATGTAGGGGGGAAAACAGAAGTGCAGTACCTGGGTCCTCAAAATTGGAAATCCGCACTAGGGTAGCAGGAGCAGTGGGTATCCGTTTCATCTAGTGAGATGTTTAGAGAGGCACATATAATTGTTGTGCTAAGGTTTAACCTACTGGAACAATGACAACCTAAACAGGGTAGGCTTTAAATAAGATAGAGGTGGATTTCCCTCACAGGTGCAGTCCACCCAGGGCAGCTCTGCTCTACAGGGGAGCCAGGTTCCCTCTATCCTGTTGCTCTGAAATCCTCTAGTGTGTTGTCCTTAGCTGCGAGGTCAAAGCTGGTCACAGCCACATCAATATCCAGCTCACTGAAAGGGGGGGCGGGGGCGTGTTAGTCCAGGGCAAGCTGCTTGTCTTTAAGCTGGAAATGACTTGTAAATTGCCCATACTTCCACTCACGTTCCATTGGCTTCTAGATAACTGCAAGAAAAGCTGGGAAATGTAGTCCTATTTAGGGGGGCCAGTGAGCCAGAGAAAGCTGTGCTATTGAAGAAGAGAAGAAGAATCTATTTTGAACTGTTTAATATAGTGCATGAGAAGGGATTATTCAAATTATGGTAACAGATAATAGCAATAATTCACACAAACTGTTGACAGGAAAGAGAGTAAGTAACTAGCAAGTTCACTGACTCTCTTCTCAAGCCTGATGACAAGGTTTCCACACACAATGAGAGCATGGGGGTGTAGTGGGTGGCTGGGCATCAATCCTAGGGCAGAAGTTCAAATACAGGACTTCAATTTACAAAGCAAATTTGCAAAAACAAGGCAGGACCTGAAGATATAAGTGACCTCAGGTACCGGCCAGATAATTCACAGGTACTCACAAAGATAGATAGGTAAACGATTAAAGGAAATCAGGTATTAATATGGTCCTGAGAAGACAGAAGAATTCGAGTTACTAACACCATTACCAGAACTTAGTTGCTGTACACTCTGCCTTCCCCAGACATCCACATTCATCTTTCAGGTCTCTGCTCCAAGTCGTCTTCTCAGAAAGCTGTTTTCCTGACTTTTATTTAAAATGACCCCACCTTTATCATCTCTATCCCTCTTATGCTGCTTCATTTTTTATTTTCCATATCAACTCTTCAACCTGAAATTGTACATATTGTTTGTTTGTTGTTTCCTCAACTAGAATATACATTCCAGCAAAGCAGGAAATTTGTGTTTTCACTGCTACACCGTGAGTTCCTCGAATAATTCTCATAGCAGACACTCAATAAATATTTGTTGAATTAATTGAGTGAATGAACATAAGTTAGCAACATAGCAAGGTTGGCAACAAAGCCGAAATGATGCTAAATTACCTCCAGTGGACTGTTATATTTGGTACCAAATATTGGAGTCACATGGAACATGTAGGGACAAACAAGTATTTCTAGCTGTGGGTGAAGGAGGGAAAGCTAACTAAGAGCTAACATCAGTGTCCCTCGAAATCCCATAACACTTCATCTTTACTGCTATTGAGGACTTTATAATTGACTGTACTTTTTATCATGATTATTTATATCTATGTTAACGTTATTTATGTCTGTTACTTGCTAAACATATGATTCTTGAGGCTAGAAACCACATTGAAGCATCTTGGTATTTCTTTCAGCACTTATAGTATTTTGCAAATTATAAGCTCTCGGTAATATTTATTTAGATGAAAGAATAAATGAATCAATAATTATCAAACAATGAATGCTGATTTTCACAGATTGCAGAGCATATTTTTCCAGATAAACTAGGCTCATTGGCCACTTGTGATAATCAGACCAATAAAAATGCTTTTAAGTTAAAGCATTATCTCACTTCAAGGGAAAAAAAAAAGATAGTGATCACAGACTATGCATATAAAAGAACCATTATTCTTTACCTAACTCTGTCCACTCAGTTAGGAAACGATCCATGCTTCCACATAAGAGCACAGTACACAACACCGAGTTGCAGCACTCAACGCCAAACGGGGAGTAAACGTCCTTCGAGAGCATCAGTTAACGCATATGCATAACATTTCTTATATTACAAAACCTGGGTGCTTATCTTTTTCTCTAATGTGAAAAGCAATTACTCTGCTGTAGATGTAGAATAATTATTTTCAAAATATCACTTGCTCTTAAAACAAAGTGGAGGCATTGTGCCTTTGAAGCAGCATCTTTGAGCTCAAATCATTTCAGTACTTGCGCTGCATTTTAAAAGAAATTCTAAGACTCTGCTATATGAAGGCTGATGTCTTTATTGATGTCCTTATCTGTACTTAATTTTTACTTGCTGAGTCATGATTTTTTCCAGGCTGAGTTCACTATTCTACCACTGGTTTTGGAAAGAGGTGACCTTGAAGCTGGGAAGAGGATGAAGACCTTGACAGAAAAGTGACCTTTCTGTCCTTGTGACCTGGTATTTCCATCCTCACTTCACCCTCACCTCCCAGATCACATTTTTCAGTCACAAAGAAGTATGTTTGGACATGCCTGTTTCTTTGATTAGATCTTTTCTCCTTTCAGAGCAGAAAACATGGCTTACTATTTGTCCCCTTTATTTCTTCTTTACCTTCTCCCTCAACTCAGTATCCCTTGAGGTAAATCATCTCATTTTCTACTGAACTTTGTATTTTGTTCCTCATGGAACTACTGCCTAGTATTTGTGTTATCCATACACATATATTTAATCTTCACTAGTAGTCTAAAGCTCCTTGAAGATGCAGAGTGCTCCTGGGTTACCCCTATGTTCTTCGCTCATTCGACCGCTATCTTGTTCTGGGATGCTGAGTAATGTGGGGTCAATGCAGGAATAAGGGATCCTATAATACTGGCCCTGCTTCTGGGGACCTTGCCTGCTTTCCCTCCTGCTCTGCTGCCTGCTGTTTGGCCATTTGCTGTTCATCAGTATCTATTAAACCATGGGCCTGGGAAATAAAAAGAGATAAAATGCAAAATAGTTCTTTTGTAGCTTGTTAGTTTCCCCTTATCAGTCTTTACCAGTTACTAAGTAAAAAAAATCTTGGCTGTGCAATTTGTCTAACAATAAAATGTGCTTTTTTTTTTTACTTCAGCAACTTAATAAGGAGTCTAGTTTTCACAATATAGCATTCCTACAAAGAATGGAATAGAAGATATAGAAAAACTTCTTCCCACAGAAAATGGAATAAAAATAGTCAACATTTTTTGAACAACTGATTGATCACCCTCTTAATCAAAGTAGAGGATTTTCAAAAAGAGACATTTTACATATGTATCTGGAACAGTAGTTTTCATAAAGTTCATTCCATTTGTCATATTATTTTAAGTAAAAAGAATCAAGTGTCCTTAATGAGCAGTCATTCACCTCTGCTGTGGGCTGGCTAACATGGAGATCAGTCCTGGTTCTGGTCGGGCCTATCACCTTTCTAAAGGGATGCTGCCGCTCAACATCTCTAACATCAAGTCAGCCTTTGCTGCACTCTTAAAATACCTGTGGACATAAAGATTTCAGCTTCTAAAAGACAGAAAGAGGTTAAAGATCTATGTGAGGTATTCTTTCTAAGTTTTGTAAAATGATGCATGCATTAAATCTGAATAATACATTCCAATAGATAACAACACTTCCTGATTGGACTGCACAAGTCATCAAATCATGAAGAGTAAGCTAAGACGAGCTTCTCCACATAGGCAGCAGAGAGTAGTGGTTAATAATGATATCAGTTAAAATCCCAATAGGAAACAATGGCACACTTAAAAATAGGATAATTTGAGAAGAGTTTCTTTTCCAAAGGGGTGAATTACACAGGTGTGGGTAGAGTGTAGCAGAAAAATGAGAGCTAGTACAAGAATTCAGAGCTAGTAACCTTGAGGTGGTAAGCAGTCCTAGGCCCAAAGGATGGAGAGGAGAGAAATTAGTGGAGTTCTGATGGAGACAGTGATGTACAGTAGGCTGCCTTTAGAAAAGTATGACTTTTGTTTGAGGTACACAGCCAGCCCAAGGCGACCTCACACAGGAGACAGAAGATAAATACATCGACCTCATTCTCCCCCTCCCACTGATACATGCCTAGAACTCCCAATTAACAGACTTAAAGAGAAACCAGTTTTCTAGGCACTATTCTAAAGGTTTCAGGTGTGACAAGTTACCTAACCTAGTTGGACTCAGTTTCCCCACATGTAAAACACTAATGAGAATAGTAACTACGTAATAGCCTATAAAACAGTATAAAAATTAGGTGAAAAAAAATGAGGCTCTTTTAACAGTTCATGGGATATAGTAAGTTACAAATAAAAAAATGTTACTTCTTATCATTGGGCTTTTCAAAAGGGGCTTTTGTTGGAGTGTACAGCAAATGTCAAACCCACAAAATGATGATTCTTTCCTAGTTTTAGACATTACTATATCTCTATGCATTACTCTGTATTAAAAGACCAGGAAAATCGAATAAAATTCTTTCTTTGATTCGTTTTATTTCATTTCTTTTTCCTAGGAAGAAGAACACTTACACGAAAAGCCCAAATGTTTCCATCACTATATTGAAAATCAGAGTTACAGAGAGGTGAATTTCAAATCCAAGAGGGAATCAAGAATGGCATCCCCATGCCCTAGATGTCAGTGAGAACTGCAGGACAACCACGCTTGCCTTTGGACCATACTCTATTTCCAAGGGAAAAACTGAAGCAGATTTGGGTAACAAACTCCTGAGTAATATGTTATCCAGCAAATAACGGCTTTGAGGATGGAAATAAACATTCATAAAGCAACAGATGAAAAACCTGAGTATTTAATAGATAATCTAATCCCTCAAACACAGCAAGACCACGCCTCCAAATGGTTTTCCCATATACAACAGCCTGGAATGCTATCTCCTCTTGGCATGGCTGGCCACTTTGCAACCTCAAATCTTGGCTTAAATGTTACCTTTTGTATCTTCCATAATCACTCTATCAAAAATAAGCTCCTGGTTTTATTTTGTTGTTGTTGTTTATTGCTGTAACATTGGTTTATAACATTGTATAAATTTCAGGTGTACATCATTATACTTCTATTTCTGCCTGGATTACATCATGTTCTCCTGTTAAGCTCCTGGTTTTAAATCACACACACGCACATACATCACCTGTTATTTTCTATCATAGTATCCCTTATTTTCCTTTATATCACTCCTTCAATTAAAAAAAAAGAATATAGGGGCCGGCACAATGGTGCAGAGGTTAAGTTCATGCACTCCGCTTAGGCAGCCCAGGGTTCACAGGTTCGGATCCTGGGCACACACCGACATTACTGCTTGTCAAGCCATGCTGTGGCAGCATCCCATATAAAGTAGAGGAAGGTGAGCACGGATGTTAACCCAGGGCCAATCTTCCTCAGCAAAAAGAGGAGGATTGGCATCAGATGTTAGCTCAAGACTAATCTTCCTCACAAAAAAAAAAAAAAAGAAGAAGAATATTTATTTGTTTGCTTAGCTCTTTTTGTATATCTCCCCTACTGGGCTATAAATTCCTTGGATGCTTGAGTTAAATTTGTCTCATTCATCTGTATAAACTCCTAATACAGTGTATAGTTGGTGCATTAAAAGTATCTTACAAATAAGGGAACAACTTTAATTTTGATTTTTGAAAGAATAATGAATTGTTCCTGGTGATTCATAGTTTTCTGCCAGTTGGTCTACCCTTCCCATACTTGAGCTTTCAGCAATTTCCAGGGAAAAGAAGTGTAAGCTGGTGATTCATTCTGTGCTCTTATGGAGGCTTGGCATGAATTTTGGATAATGAATCATGACAGTTTGACAACAAACCTGCCCTGTTCCATTTTAACAGACATAGTAAATAAGGGTTTAAAATCACCCTTATTTTAAAAGCATGAATCAACACTGGAAGGATGACCAAAAGAAAGAAGTGCTTTGGTGAACTCATTTATATAACATTGCATATATATTATATGCCCTGTATATCTGATATACAGGGCATATATACATATATAACATATATGTATACTATATAGATATAATTTATAGATATATAACATCTATGTGGATATAGTATATAATATAAAGGTATATTTTAATAACACATATGTATATGTATTGGTGTGCATATATAAATGTGTGTATGTATATATATATATATGATTAGTTAATATGGAGATAAAACTCCTTTAAACTGGGCAACAACACTTAGAATTCAAAACAGAATAAAAACATGAAATTACTTACTCCAAACAATAAAGATTATTGACAAATAAATATAAAAGAATAAGAACAGGATTTGGGAGCAGATAAAATGAGGCTCTGTGTCAGTTTCTTATTTTTTGACCAGTAAGCACGTGTCCTTTTTATCCTCTAGTTACTTTCTGTCACCAGAGCCATCTACATATTGCTCAGTTTTAATAATATGAATAATCACACAGGACCACTTCAAAGTATTCTGTTTAATTTTAAATGAGTGTAAATTCAAAAGTAAAGTACAAAAAATATTATTGAAAATTCAAGCCATTCTATTCAAAAATATTCTCTGTAATAGAATTGTTTCTGACTTTGATTTGTATAACAGTTTTTTCCCCCCAAAAAGTACATTTTGAGAGAACATATTTATTGTCCACTTTGGAATATATTTCTCATATATAATACACATTTTAAGTCTTTCCTATTTTTGAAAATATAGCTTAAGGAATGAGTTTAGCCAATCTTGCCATCATATTATATTAGTCTACCAAGGACCAAAAAGCAAATATGTCTTGAAATGAGGAATGAATTCCTGAGAAAATAACACGATTTCATGTGCTAATGAAGATTAGTACTGGAAATGCAAAGAAACTAATGATCAAGTTTTTAGAGTTAATATTTGCACACGTATAGCTGGAATGAAAATGTGTGGAATATAGAAAGATAATCTTTTAACCTATCATGTCAGAAATAAACTCAAAATACAGACATGATGCATCTCTCAAAGCATAAAGCTTTCCTTGAATTCATTTCTATGTTCGACCTTCACATATATCGCTCTTCTACAACATTATGCCTCTCTACAATTGAATTCCATTTAGTTATGACTCAGTGCCTTATTTACTGCACTGATCATATTAAGCCTACACAAAGCATCAGAAAGCTTCAATTTGGTCTCCACAGGCTTTCTCTACTTCCCAGAACTGGTAACAAGGTATTTTAAATCCTCCCAACCCTAAGTACACATGTTGCAACATCGCTACTATTTGCCAAGTAAATTATACTACAAACATAATTCCCATCTTCCTGTGCTGACTAGCAGAACTAGCCCAGGAAGAGAGAAAAAAGCAGAAGCATTTAATTTCTATAATATGTTTACAACCCCAGCATTCAGGATCTTGATAAGGAATGACTCAGTTGAGCAAAAAAATGACACTGACTTGGCAGATACTAAGCCTAGTATTGTCAGTGATATGCATGGGAACCACCAATACATGTGGTGGACAACGTTTGGGGAGGTAAGGTCAGAAAAGGATAGAAATTTACTGATGGACACATGCAATGATACTAAATCATCATGTACTCCACTATTATTAAGAGGTATTTAGATTAGTAGAGGAACTCAAAAACCGTAATTATAATTCCATGTAATTATCATACAATAATCACATAATCATAGCAATCCCATGGAGTATGTATTTATCCCCATTTTATATATGAAGAAACTGAGGCTCAGCAACACTAGGTGTGCTCAAGGTCCCACAGAGAGTAAGGGATGGAGCAGAATTCACATAAAGGCAGATTTACCTAATTCCATGGCCTATGCACTTAATTTTCATCACCTTTCCAAGGAGGATAAATGGCAACAAATTTAAGACATATACTGACTCAAATGTAGATATCCTGTGTATACAGTACAATATGGAGAGTCAAGGATTAAAAGGGGAATGAATGAGGGTTAAAAAAGAGCAATATAGTGGGAGGGCAGAAGGAAGAGGAGCACACATAGTGCAGGACCTAACACACGATAACGGAGGTCAAGCTAACCTCGTAAGACTATGTACAGGACAACCAATGGAGAGCACAGCATTGCGCAGAGTAATTAGTTCAAAGCGACTGCTTACATGCACCACAAAAGTACTTGCTGATTCGTTCTCTCTTTTCTCAGAAAAAGTAATTTCCTATTGCAGTGGCTTTGTGTGTGTTTCTTTTAAAAGTGAGTGTTTCAATAATAATTCTATTGAAAATTACAAGATAATTCAACAAAATGTTGCATGAGTACTAAAAGACTCCACATAGTGTGATTCCCAGAAACCTAACAACACTTGCCAACGACATGCAAAAATAGGTGATAAATGTTAAAATAAAAAGTCAAGTTATTTTTTGGTCTCAAATTAAGCAAGTAGACTGGATCACTTGAAGTCTGCATATCTATAATATTGATACTAGTTTAAAAATTCTAAATATAGTAAAGTCATCTTTGGTTTGTCCAATAGGAACTTAAATTATTTTTGCGACTGCACAATGGACTCTCATTATAACTGCAGAGTGTAGGTAAGTGTGGTTTTTAATCCAATAAACCATATATTCAGAGTCACTTTAAGACATATAGGTGATTCTTTTACCAAGTCAGTGTCATAAAAAGAGATTAAAAACTGAATTATGCTGCCATAATCATGCACTGTATCTGTAGAGGCAGAAAGAGAACGGAAGAAAGTAGCGTGCTATTATTATGAGAATAATATTTGGTAGAAAGAAGGAACACTTAAGCAACAATAAAAGAATAAATCTTTACTTCTGTTAAACACAGCTTTCACAGAAAGCTGCTAGAGATTCCTCTAAACAAAACAAGATCCAGTGTAGCACATATTGCTACAATATATATTTTATGAGGTAACTTACACAACAGTACATAGTCATAGATATAGCGAGGTAAAAGGCCTCGAAGCATAAAGCCCACAAAATTATGATATAGAGGTCTACAAATATCTCAATTTCAATCTATTCATAGTATTAGAGACCTGTTACTTTAAGAGCGTGGTATGGAATGAGATAAGGGGAAGGCTTACCAATACAGGAGTACAACAATAAATCACAGAAAAAAAAGGATTAAGTTCTGCAATTTGTATCTTCATTAACATTATGTTAAAAAATAAAACAATGAATTTTAGAAATTTAGAATCTTTAAAGAAATTCTCTCTCTTTTCTGAAAAGTAAGTATTTTAAAAAGCTAGAACATTTGTTCCTTTCTACTATGAACACAATTAAAAACCCAAGTTACGGGTAGAAGGCAATGACGACTTTTTACACTCCAAAAATCCACAGCCCCTCTTCAGGTTTTTAAGCTTCCTGCAGTCAGACACTGTGTCTTCTGTTTTTGTTGTTATCTCCTATTGTGGCTGACCCAGTCTTGGAACAGTACTAAGCTTTTAAGAAGTACTTGGATAGATTGATTTGACTGAGTGCTTTCAAAATTAGATTCCAAATATATATTATTTTAACTTTTCTTGATAGGCAATTCTTCAATGGAAAGGGTTAGTATGAGATGTTTAAAAGAATGCATACTGGTGTTGTCCCTAACAGATTAGAATTCTGTATACTTTAATACTACATTGATGATGGGTACTGAAGATCACACAACAGGCAGATTCTGATTCCAGACCTTATAAGCCAATCCTCAGAAAGTGGCAGGTAGGGAGGAAAAGTGATCCCGGGCTTGGCAGGAGATTTGCTGGGGAATTGACCAACCTAAATATCCCAGACTTATGGAGGGAAGCAAATGGTCCAGAGAGCCACTGAATGGACATCCAGTAACCCTCCCAATGCGCGAGTTTTTGGAGATGGCCGGTCAGCTGCATCACTTATTCCTTCCACCCGCTCGCACATGTAGTTGGGCAGGAGTTACACAGAGCATTGACGGGGCCTAGAGACTGGGATTCAAAGCACAACACCGGCCCTGAAGTGGGACGGGAAGGAGGAATGAAAAAATGAACAACGAATAAATGAGCACAATTATACCTACATGATGTTCACGTTTTGTTTCTTGGCCCCTGGAGCCACCAAATCTCAAGTTCAATATATTGTCAGGCAATTCAGAAAATAAAGCTGGAATTGGAGTTATCAAAATTGGTCCAGGAAAACACAGGCTGACAGGTGGCATACACACTGCAGTCCTATGCTAGAGAAGTTGCAGAATCCAATCTAAGCATTTTGGAATTAGCAGATTTTTTTTTATCACAGTGAAACTATCTATTAAAGCAGAGAGGAATATAAATGATGAGACTAAGCCCCAGAATAAAGCATCAAATAGTGCAGCCGCATAAATCATTCTTTTACATTTACATCCTCTTTGAACCAGACTGCTCAGATTTAGCCTATGGCACCAGAAATATTCACATTGAATGGTTATGTGTTTTGGAGAAGTGCTTTTTCAGAGTTGGAGTTCCTTATACTCTTTTTGGCTCTGCTACTCCCCTGTTATCCCCATTACGCACATGATATGGATACGTGTGCATTTTATATATAACTGTAAAGAAAGGAGACATTTCATAAACCATAAATGAAAGTATTCTCATTGCTTTACAATTACAATAATTTTATTTTGGAAGATATATGAGGGAAATCCTACTGAAATGGTCACTATATTAAAGTGAGATGTCCACTTTTTCCAAGACTCTTTGGGAGCAATCAGTATTCACGCTGTGATACTGAACGAGTAAGCTGAAGGTGGACCAGACTGAAACGGGGCAGATGAACAGTCTTAACCATGACTTCTTTTTATTTTAAAAACAGCTTTTATATCTATATTGTTTATAATGGTTTGCAGTACAGCACAGCAGAAAGAAGAATAATTATGTAGTTGCTCCTTTTTCTGTCAAATGGAACCATTTGTGACTCTACAGTATAATTCTGCCTTTACACTCTTTTCACTATGCATTTAATTTTTAGCTGTTTTTCTAATAAAAGAAATTATTTCAAAATGTTTTAACTGAATCTTGCCATTCAATATCAACACATGGTGCTTTACATCCTTTCTGATACATCCGATGCATGCAAGAATTATACGTGAATTCACATGTCTGCATTCACCTTCCAATGTGAATATTTTTACAAATGCACTCCCCTGACTTTCCCTGACCTTGTTTTGGTGTAAATTCCCACCTTTCATGGCTCATAGTGGTGTTGGTCTCAGCTAAGAGCTAACAATATAAACAACTGCTATTGCTTTCAGTAGAGACAGCAGTGTCTTTCACACCAGACATTCGTGCATCTATGTTATATCCAGTACACAGATCCCACAGAGGAAACGATCTGTAAGAGAGGAGTAAGGAGAGAAATCTAGGAGCAGCTGCTTTCGTCCAGGCACTGAACCTACAGAAGGGCCTTTCTCGATTCTGGTGACAGTAATGAGTTCTTTGGGTTCCAGCGAACAGTTGGATGAGATAATAGAACAAAGGACAGGTACCAATAACCTTTTATTTAATTTTGAAGGCAGTTACAGAAAAAGTAGGAGGCAATTTCAGCAATGTGAAGCCTTCTCCAAAGAGAAACTTATCATTTCTATAATCCTGTGAAGTTCTAAATCTGGAAATGTGTTCTAAAGAATCACGAAACATCTCATCTATAGAGATGAAGCTGATCTTAAAAATACATCAATTATGTTCTGATTTCTTCATTATTTATAGACGAGGAAAACCAAAAGTGAAAGAACAAGAGTGATTTATACAAGGCAGCTGGTGTTGATAACTAGATTGGAATTTTTGTACCATTCCATGCCATCTAAAACCCATGAATAAGTAATACATATGACAACATATAAATCTGCTACCATTTTTCATTCCCCATAGTGCTTACTGAAGCCCTAGAATACACTGTGTGATCTCTCTTATTCATATATATATGTTTATGTATGGTTAGCAGATGTAGCAAGGAAAATATTGGACCAGTGGTCTGAAGGTCTTGGTTTAGCTCTTTCTCTACAATTACTTCATCTATATAGTAAAAACATCCAACTACATTTATATAATCTTACGCCCCTATAATTCTCTAGGTTTTCTAAAATAGCCCATATGATTTTTTTCTTTTGTATCTCTTCTTAAAGGAGAAAGCTTTATCTCAGCTACCAAATTAGCCTACCAAAAAAAAAGCCAAAAAACCTCCTTAGTTAAGGTATCAAAAATTCTTTGCCTTTAGCTAACATCCCACAACTCAAAAGATGAACAGTGGCTTATCAACAGCTATATTCAAAAGAAAGGGAAAAATAATTATTTGAAAATAGGTGGTTTATTTCCAGATTACTTTTGTGAAAACATGAATTTTTTTTTCTACTGTTCACTTATCTAAAAGTGCTAAGATTAATATTAAGGATAATGATAAAGATGATAAAATACGGTCATTTAGCTCCAGAGAATGGAATATTGATCCTGTATTATAACCAAGATATCTTCTTCTAGAAACTCACCTTAAAAATAATTATTATTATGCCAAAATTTACTGTAACCAAAGCTACAGAGAAGCAAAAACAAACAATAGAACAAACAAGAGAACAATAAAAAACAAACAAAAAAAATAAATTGAGGATTTCAGATTATTAGATTTCATTTATCTATCTGTCGGCCGATCCCTATTCTTATTCGTTATTATCACCAAATATCTATATGCTTGATGATGCTATTTGTTCAAGGATCACACTTTAAAATTCATTTAAACCAAAAAAACAAAAAGATAGAGGGAGACAGAACTCAAAACCATTAATTTTTTAGAAGTTCATCTGGAGTGTTAACGGGTAAACAATCAGTAAGAATTATGTTCTTGAATCTTTCGTCCTTCTTTAGAATGTAAAAAACAAATTAGCTGATTTAAGACTGTATTATAGATTTCAATGGTATTGCAGCGAGAATGTGATCATAGAAAAACTGGCCATCTTTGATGGCACAATTGAGGTTTTCTCCTAAATTACTTCCTCAAAACATTTAAGAAAATACCTCTGAATTGTTTCCTGTTCTCTTTCAGTTGAATATTATCTCTTTATTTTTTAGAACCAATCAATTACAAAAAGAGCTCTAGAAAGAATTATTTTTACTTCTAAAATTAGCTGAGATCTTTCTAGATACTGAATGGGGAAACAAATTAGCTCCAGAGCTTCCTAGAACTTATTTCAGGTTCATCACCCAGAGTAGACCATCAAAATAACCGGTCCAGAACATCTTGTTAGCATCAGAAACCATTAGGCAAACTGTCATGCCTTTTCTTCTTTCATGACAAATAACTAGTGGTCTCTGTCTTGGAAACTTAAAACTTATTTCCTCTCTCCACTTGCTTTCAGTGTCACAAATTCTTTCAAGTTGCAATAGAGCTTTTGAGAGACATTTTTATTTCCAGATTTTAGCTGGCAGCAGAATGGTTACACAAAGCAATATATAAACAGATTAATTGTGATATTTTAAAAGTTCTCTTTGCTTTTCAAAGTGTAATCTCTAAAAATGGTGTTAGGGACATATTTATTCAGCCTTTGTAACTCCTTTCTACCTAATATGTAGTTAATGAGAAGATAGTCACTAAAACAAATTGGTCATCATTTTCTTCCTGCTCAATTCCAGTCATTAAAACAAAGAGTTGAGAAAGAAATATCATAGAGATTTCTTTGAAATGAATAACATATTCTTCTTAGTGCATATATTATTTTACATTCTTGGGTATTCTCCACAAATTCTACTTTATTATTTTGCAGTTTGCTTAGTGGATTCTAATATCAATTTAGACAGCTTTTAAATGTTTCTATAGAAAATTTATCATATCCATTACTTAAAGTCCCAAATTCCCAGGATAATTCTGATTTCAAAATGTAAATAATGATATGTTTATATTAATCTGATTTTTTAAATTGATATTTACTTGTTAAAATCCCACCATACCATTATAAGCAATGTATTCTTCGCAAAAACAGCTTTTACTTAAAACACTTCTGTTCATTTCATTAAAATAATATTTTTTCATTCCATCAAATTAATAAGAAGGAAAATCCATTAGACCACTAATCGTTCTAGCCATTGTCTTACTGACAGAAATAAACATAAATAAGTTTCAACATTAGCCAATGCTACTGATCAAAAACATATTCCAATAAAAGTTACCTGTATATCACGAAGATACAACATGAGATGAAAAGGACACTCTTTGAAAACATTTGTTTACTTTCCTTACCCCTTCAATATTTGTCTTTAAAAAGTTTCCTGCTAACCTTTACTACATTAAATATCTCATCTGTCTTTTCTTCTGCCAAATCCTCTTCAAAGTTTTAATGAAACAAATGCTTCTTTTGACTAAATTAATTTTGTATTAGTATCTTTCATCTAAATATATTACCACAATAAAATATAAAATAGATTAGCACCAAATAGTTTCATGAACAATGAGTGCTTTGCCAATCAAAAGGCTAAATATTTTATTAGAATAACAGCATCAAAAATAGAATTCTATTAGTCTAAGAAGTTGCAATCAAAACCTTCATTCATACAAATGATCATTCCAATATAATAAAAATAATTTGTATTTTTATGACTTTGTATCTACAAAAAATTTTAATTCACTCAAGTATACAGAGAGAATGGAGGAAAGTGCTTTATTATTTGGCACATTGTACAGAGTAAAAAATTTATAGCCTGGGTCAGTATGTTAGGATCCCAGTGCAAAGCCTTTGATTTGTTTGTAGTGTCTAAAAGTTTTCCTTCCAGCAATACATTTGTCATAAATACAACTGAAATGTCATCATAAGTTGTAACAATGCTCAAGGTGGCAGTTAGCTCAAAAAACACAAGAGTAAAAATTCAGATAGAAAGTCATATTTTGAAGGAAAGTTTCATTCACATTGAAGTCATAAAACGTTGTAAAGCTTTTATTGTAAATATTTATGTCCATTTTCATATTATATTTCAATTAAAACAATAACTTTCCATACTCTGCACTTTCAGAAGTGGAACACAGGATTAACATCAATAAAATAACTCTCTCAAAGAAAAGCAACCCAGCAGAAATGCAAAAATGATGTCCATGCTATGGCTTTTTAAAAATCCAATTTCATTGCCATTTGAATTGAACCGAAAAAAAAAAACAAAATACAAAGTGGACTGCTGATGGACTTACCTTCTTGAACTGCTTGAAAAGGGTTGTTGCCATCAACAAATGTCACCGAGAACGTGATTTTCTCAGTCTGTAAGATCTCCTCGTTTTGGTTGAGGTCGCCAACTGCTGTGCGAAACACCTCATCATCCTTTTTGGCAGATTCATCAAAAATTGCTCCTAGAAAGAAGTGAGTGTTGCCATTAAACAAAAACATAAATATTCTGTCATGCTCTCTGGAAATATGCCAGAGAGACATGTATTTGAAAAACGTATACTTTCACTGAAAGCATGCACTTTATTACTGAAACACATTGTACTGGAAGCAGTGTCACAGCTAAGCAGGAATGTAGTTACTTCTTCCAAATGGAAATGATGAATAGTACATCAAAGTGTTATTGCAGGGAGAGCATTGGAAAGATAATATAATATTAAGTACAAAAAGCTTTTTGCAGGACAAAGTGGCTAAAACACTGGATGTCTTATATCGTGAGATCATGAGGAATTCATAGCTTGAAACGTTTTTTCTGAATAATAGGAGATAAAATCAGGAAACTTTCTGAGAGTCCATTCATACAGTACATAGGAATTAAATTTCTATGTTGACCTTTATTTTTCTTTTTATTTCCTTCTTTCTTTCCTTTCTTTCTTTTATTTTTTTTTAATAAGGTTTTCAGTATCTTTTACAGTAGTAAATTCAATAATATTTATTAAAAATTTACAGACATACAAATCTCTGAGCAGAAGTAATGGAGAAATATTTCCTGAAGAACTAAAATAAGTCCTAGTGGATAATTATGGCCATTTTTCGTTCATATGTAATAATGACGACAATGATAAGAGTTGTGACTAACTTTATTGAGTGTTTGTCAGTAGTGTATGAGTTACACACACCAGTTCTAAAAGTAAAATGATTTCAAATCCTGACTCTGCCACTTGTTAAGTAAACGGCCTTGAACAAGGGATTCAGATTCCAAACCCCACATTCATCATCTGTAAAATCTAACAATAAAAATAATATCTATCTGTTAGGATTATTAACTGTATTGAATGATATTATGCAAGCAAAATGTAAGTAAATTGTGATAACTAAATAGTAAGCTCTCAATAAATGCTAGTGTTTTCTTTTTTTTAATACTGTCATCCAAATACAGCTTAACATTTCCTATTAATTTTTTTCATATTACAGAATCTCATTTAATCCTTAAAATAATTATGTGATATGTATTCTATTACACATACAGTTTTGAAAATTAAGATTCAGTGCAAGGAATATGCCCAAGGTCTCACAATGGGGCCAGAGCCCTTGCCTCCTTGACTCCCACATCCTCTCTCTAAATCACTATGGTAGACGGCCTTCCAGGATTATACCCATAAGGAATAAATTATACCCATAAGGAATAAATAAATTTTAATGGAGATCCTGACTTTACTGCATATCTGGGAGACTCCTTCCCATCAGGCCATGCATGCTTTATTTGTATTCATTCTGACTCTTATAGATCTAAGCAAGCACACATTTTTAAATTGTTTACTTTTTAAACCATAAACATTTGAGATAATGTACTTTTTGTCATTTTGAATAAACCAAATAAATTCCCTCGTGACAAAAAAAGACATACACCTCAGGGTCAATAACACGATACAGCAATGACTATATATACAAATCTGTATACACATAATTTATGTTTCTTGACTACAATATTCATCGCAGTGTGTGAATATAAAAATAAAAGTGTGTATATGAAAATGTCTTTTTTCCATATATGAATAAAATTCAAGTATTATACACACACATATATAAAGATATGAGCACAGACTATATATGCATACACAAATATCCCTATATACGTATATATATGTTTTTCACACACACACACACACACACACACACACACAAGCGCGTATATATAGAAGCAGACGCCCTTTACATCTACCAGTTTTGTTGATTTTATACCTCTGTGGCTGAAGCCCCAAGCCTTCTAATGAAAGACAGATCATGATATTAAACATACATTATTAAAGTCAATACATGATAAAGCAAGGGTGAAAGTATGCCAATTTCTGACAAGTGTTGCAGTTACCTTTGACCTCTCCACCCTAATGGCTTCACCATGGAAAGGCGATGATTAAATTTTTGCTAGGGAAGGCACAGTGTCTAACAGGCTTAGTGTGTGAACCTGGCTTTCTCTTTTCACTGCTCTTCTATATTTGCATTATTGACTGACTACTTCGACCAGCCTCTTTGAATCCTTGCTTTCCATCTCCTATATACTTTGAATACCTGTCCATGGCTAAGGACATGAGAAAAGGGTGAACAATCTTTAAAATATTGATATATAAATTAAGTACTCCATAATTATATTATTATATAGCCATTAGCCATAATATTAATATTTTATTAATATAATCAAATGTATATAATAAATGTTAATTTTTGACCTATTCTTTCATTTCCGAACCAGATAGCCATCTACTTTAGAAACTAAGGTTTTGTGAAAACATTTAGGCAATAAATGTTAGATTTATCTTGCTAATTTTAAGCCACATTTATGAAAACTCATTTTAGTTTGTAATAATTCTTATGAAAATCTAGATTAACATTACTTGGAAGTTTAATACTATCAGATTCACATATACAAATTTCTTTAGCAGTTTGTTAGGAAGTGTGATATAAATATGCTATAATTGGAACTGAAATAACCAATTCATTTTAAACCAGATAATCTAAATGTCTATTCACAAAGAAATGATGTATGTTTATATAGAGATGCTTCAGCTTGTCATGGATTCTAAATGAGTCTTTTAAAAGAAGAGTTTCTAATCAACCTTGTTTTATAGCGGGTGATGTTATTGACTTCTGCTGAGTATTGGTAATACATTTTTAATGGATGCATTTTACTATTACCTGACAGACACTTAACATTGTCTTAAACATTAAACCTGGCTTAATAAATGGCAGAACCTGCAGATATGATAGCAAATTAGTCAATTCTGTGCTGAATTAAGATACACTGAAAGGAAATGCACAAAAGAAGCAGTTCATCTTTCTGCAAACAGCAAGGAAATACACAGAAGAAACAGTTCATCTTCCTTCATACAGCATAACCAAAGAATAGGAAATCCTACCAACATTTCAACTCAGTTATTTATTTAAAATATATAAATATAAAATCTCATAATTATATATTTTATATATATATATATATATATAAATCTCATCTTAAATTTGGCTTTTTTAACCAAAGAGCACATGCAACATTTTGTATTAAACACAAGTATTCTGAAAACAATCCAGTGAGTTCCACACAGAGAATTTCAGGAAAGAAGGTTCTTTCTTATTTTATGCCCTTCCAATAGTACGGCATGCCATCTATTTATCCTTTGTATTAATGCAGACATATTACCAGTCTAATCCAATATCAAACATCCTAGATTTAGTTTTTGAACAATATAAAGTTTCTCAAGTGCAACATTCATAACTACGTATATAGTTAACATGATGACACAGCATCATGTTCTTTCCCAACTATTTTTATTAACATGTTTTTACTGTCAGTTTCATTTTACAACCTTGAGGTGAAAAGCAGCTTCAACTTATTGTCAAGATGAAAGAATTCTTCCATCACTTACACACAAACACACATACACACACATACACAATGTTTGATCAAGATATTATACTCTATTTACACTTCACATTCGCCAAACTGGAGGGAAGAATAACCAAGCAACAAGGCAGAAAAGTAACACCTCTAAATATTCCTTTATACCAATTTGTAATTAGCCATTTCCATTATTAAGGGTTGAGGATTTGCTCCTTCCATGGGAGGGAAAAAAAGGCTTTACTTATCCTTATACAAACAGAGTGACAGTTGGGCATAATCTTGTAAAATAGGATACCTAAATTCAAATATAGGGGTAAAAATGTAAGTTGTAACTAAATCTAAATTAAAACAAGAGTAGACTTGCAAATGTACCTGCATGCGAATTTATTATCACCGGTATTACCATGACTCCAGAAGACCCAAATTATTCAACAAGGTATTATTCATACCCTTGTATTTTTGGTTTAAATATTTAAATTCCTTTTTGTCTTATACATATAAGAGGCAAGTGGAGGAAACATTGTTTAGCTGGTAACATAGTGGAAGAAAGAAAACGTGTTCATCTAACTCAGTATTTCATCTAAAAATATTGAGACAGGTTTTGATACATGTCTTGAAGAAATTTTTCCACATACAGAGTTGGTAGCATTACTGGAAGATTTATATATCTCATTTTATATAACTAACATACCAAATAACTTTTAAAATACATGATTCTAAAAATTGAAACAAACAAGTATCATTAGTTGTACTGTGTGCAGATATCCAAATCAAGAGATCTATAACTTTTTTGCATCTACTCATGATATTCCCACTAATGTCAGTGGAAAACTGTGCATTCATTTCAAACAGAGGGCAAATAATCAGACATTATAAATACTGTAAAAATCAGATTTCTCCTTTATTTCACCCTCCACCTATATTGCTCTCAGTTCACAGAAGAAGAAGAAAAAAAGCTGAACATGTTCAATATGACTAGACAGCAGGAAAAGTTAGCAGAATTGTAACCAAAAGAAATAAGCATTTTCTATACCATTTGGCATCTTTATTTGAGCATACAGACTAGCTACTATTTCTGTGAGATATTATTACAATGAAGGCATGTGAACGTGTGTGTGTATAAAATCATCTGCCCAGATAATATTAATTACATTCAGATATCTCCACAAATTAATTTTGTATTATAAATGTTTTCAGCAGTCTCTTCTCATTCAACAGAAATTTTCCTAATATGTTCTATGCTAATAACTTCATAGGCAGGAAGTAGGTTTTTAGAACTCTTTTTCCTTTCATCAAGAGGTATATTTTCCTCAGTTCACCTTATCTAACCCTTCACAAGCACTCTGACTAAGGAAATAAATCAAAACAATAGCTCTAATCGTTGGAAAGGAAGTGCTAGATAGACACCAAATTCATGACAATTAGCAAATATTATTCTGAATCAGGGACAATTTGACTCTGTTATGTTTTTCTCAGGTTTATAATAAGGGAAAATAATAATAATGAAAGTAATTGACATTTATTAGTAATAAGTACTGTACTAAGTAGTTCCTGGCATTAGATCATTTAGTTTTGATGAAAACCTTTAGACGGAAATGAGGCTCAGATTAAGTAACTTTCCCAAGACCCGAAGCTAGTAATGACTGGCAGAACTCACAGCTCTCAGTTTCAAAGCAAGCTTCCTAAAAATATTATGAGCTTAATATCTGGCAATATGTTCATTACAATAAATTTCTATATTACCAAGTCATATGCATATTTTTATCTTCATGAATATTACAATGAAATTTTATTTGTATGTTAAAATACTCAAATAGATTTTAATCCTTTTGTTTGAGAAATTTCTATTAACTAGACCTAGTTTACTAAAGTTTTTAAATAATACTTTTTAGCAAACCTTTTTCTTGATACAGTATTTACCACAATGATTTAAACTATACTATTTAAAGAGTAGTTTAGCTCAATTATTTAAATTTTTTCTCAAATTTTATGTTTCAGTTTGCTTTTTGAATAATTATGTAAAATAGACAAAGAATTAAGTTAAGGTAAATTTCTAAACATTAGGTTAAATGACAATTTTTGTAGTTACTTTAGAATAATGTTGAGTTCTGATAACATACGCGCTTTGGTATATTCTTAAATTCAGAGTTCAGAACAAATCTCTAGCCTTTAATTTTTTAATGGGATAGATTTTTTTTTCACTTTAGTGACTAATGATCCTAATAGAATGACAAAGCCAGAGTCATTGACTTTATATATTAAAGATCTTTAATAATATACTTGGGCCTATAATATTCAAATTGTGACCAGGTATAGAAACTAACGGGTTCATTATCTCCCAACGTCCAATGCTTACTTAGCATTTTGTTCTCAAAGTACCTTATAATATTAATTTCCACTTCACTCATCATAATTATCTAGTTTATAGGCAAGCATCATTCTTGTTTTAAAGACAGATAATCAAGCTCAAAGAGGATATTGTCAAGATCACAGAGGGAATTAGTTATGTTATAGTGCAGAAAGATATAACTGGAAAGAGATAAAATTTCATGCAGATCACTAAAACGATTATACATAAATACTTGAAGGTATATTGTAATATATAAAATATTTTTGTATTGCAGATACCTTTAAATTTTCATTTTTACTCAATATATTATGATAAAGTGACTTAAAATGAGAAGGGAGAATAATAGACCAAAAAGCCAAATTTTCAATGACTGTCTCTAGAGATTTCAGGGGAAGACATTTATGTCGGAAAGTTACATTCCATTACAGTCAAGCTAAGTTAAATTCATGAAGGGATTCTTCATTCTAAGGCCTTTTTCTCAGCCCAACTCTCCCACAACATTTGAATTCATATTTCATTTGGAATTCTTGTCAAGTTATCCAGAAACCCAAAGCACACTTAAACTGATAATACTGTCACCTGGACATCTGACTTTGCCATATGTTTTCCAGAAGTCTGTGGAAAAAAAGGAAATTCAGGCTGCTTAAGGAACAGATAATGTGACTTTTCCATGTGGAGCATAAGAGGAGGCTAATCTTTGAAATAATTATTTTGAAACATATTTGGTGTGTGGGGGATAAACATTCCAAATCATTCTTCTAATCAGAATTATTTCTTATTTTTTATAAGAGTACTAGATATTGAAAGATCAATGATCTGGATTTTTTCTTTTTAAAAATGGCACTATTTACAGAGGATTCTGGGAAGTTGATGGAGTAGGAAGCCTCAGGAATCTGTTTCCCCACCTAGACAATAATTGCATTGGTAGATTCTGTCTGATGAAGCTATTTTGGAACACTGGATTATATTGAAGGATTGCAACTTCCAGAGGAAGGCTTAGAGGATAAATTACAGTTAATTTTGGTCAATTTCAGCTCTTAGCTCAGTAGCAGCTACCAATCCACCACCCCTCAGCCATTTGGCAGACAGCTCTAAGCCATTCCAGAAGCACCTTGCACACAGCTTGTGGGAGCCAGAGAGGGCAAAAAGGACCCTGTCCTCTAAATATAGGGGATCTGTACTTTGAGTGATTGCTGCCTCTGATCTGAGAGGTACAGAAAAGGAGGCAAGCAGTCATTATTGTTGCACCTCCCTCCACTGTTGTAAGCCCCTCCCTCTCTGGCTGAAGTGACCTCCAGAGATTTAAAGGGCTGGCACTCTTTTATTTTCTCCCCACTTCATTTTTCTTTTTTTCTCTTTTTGGGAGCCAGACATTACCAAGCAGGACATTCAAAAGCAATTACATACATGGGGAACTTAAAAAGTCACCACACATGCCTAGGGAAAGGTACCAGACAAGACCTATGAGCACATTTAACAAGCAAAACTGAAGATTTTATAGAAATCTACTGAAACTTTTTTCCCAACATGTCCAATTTTATGCTGTTTCATATACTGAGTAAGCAACTATGTTAGGGAGCAGCATACAGGTATTGCTAGGCAGTTGCCCTACAAAATAGTTCATAAACAGTGGTTCTGTTATAATTGTAGACTAGACAACAGTAAATGAGACATGATTTTCCTTAGGAGAATGGCAATATTATTTTTAGGTATTTATTAGCTGGACGTTGTTACAAAATGGACCAATTTCTTTCATCTATCAAGATCTGTATCATAAACACAGTTTTTGATTATCTACAAGTCAAATATAGGAAATCCACTTTCAAATACTATTTTACATAATAACTTGCTAGATAAATCTTAGAAAAAAAACTGGCCAAAGTTGTGTATGCTTGCCACTGTGAGTTTGATTCTTAAGAAAAGAGCAATAATATTTTTAAACTTTAAAATTCTTGTTAGGTAACTCTCTTCATCCTAATTTTACAGATGAGGAGACTGAAAATCAGAAAAGTTGGGTGTAAAGACTATAATCACATACTTAGACAGTAAATGAGCTATGATTTGAATCTAGAACTTTCTTCATTCAAAGAAACTAGAGTTTTTATACTAATAAACTGTATCTATGTTAAAACTTTAGTTCATTCCTAAGAAAACATGTAGAAAAACATGTGCTGAAAAAAAAAAAGACAACAATGAATGCTTTCAAACTGTGTTCTTAATTCATTTCTTTAGAGTTTGACTCAATGACACAGTAGGCAGTATTTCTCTTTTGAAGAAAAAGAAAATAAAATAGCAGCTGGAAAGAGCTGATAACTTAAATGGCTGTGGGCCATATCAGAAGAGATGTCAGAGAATACACTATGGCTTTTTATTAACCTCTTGACGTAAAAAGTCAAAATATGTCCAGTAAGAATGCTTACTTATGGCAGTTGATATAAAGCAATTAACCACAGAGCCCAAGTTAAAAAAAAAGTCAAGTTTGGAAAAAATTCTACTGCATTGCTGATGTGTGAAGACCCTTAGTTGAAGTGTATAAAGAACACTACATAAGCAGATTCCTAGAGATCTTCTAATATTATTTCTTATCTTAAGTCTCAAAAGTTAAACGTCAAATATTGTTTTTTTCCCAATAAAAAAAGAAAACAGGTTTTCCTTCCTTTAAAATAATTTCTAAAACAAATTGACAAATATTTATATGTCCTTGACATCACCAGTACATACTCTATAGGAGAATTCTTGAAATCTAACATCTTACCCTCTACACTCTCTTTCTAGAATCTGTTCTTCAGCAACATAGAGACTCCCAGTCCCCTGACCAACGACTGAGTCAACAGAGGTTCCATTTTGCTGAAACAGTAATAACCGGCGGAGTAATAGGAGGTGAATCAAAAGCACCCTTTTGTATATGTTATGTATCAGATGTCTATTAAAATGCAAGTGGAGAAGTCAGGTAGGCAATTGAATAAGTGGAAATGAAACTTAAGAAAAAGAGTTCTGAGTTAGAGACATATATTTCAAAGTCATCAGTATACCTTTGGAAATTAAAGGCTTAGACTGGATATGGTCATATAAGAAATAGTGCAAATGGAAGGAAGAAGAGAGACGAGAACAGATCCCAGAGGCAATCCAGTCTTAATCAGAAGACGAGAAATAATCAAGGATGGATTACAAGGCACCACCAATGATACAGGGAGAAAATCAAGTAAAAATAGCATCAAAAAAGAGAAGTTTTTTAAAAAATTGGGAATGGTCAACTATATGAAATGCCACTCAGAAAATCAGTCATATTAGAACAGGTAAGTATCCTTGTCCTGTGTTTGGTAACATGGACATTGTTGATTATTTTAGTAAAATCAATTTCAATGGAACTGTTGAGAGTGGAAGCCAGATTCAAATGGGTTAAAGAATGAATGGAAGATAAGGAAGTGGAGACAGAGTTTCAACACACTTTTTAAAAATTAGCCTGCTATAAAAGTCCTGTGTTTATCTCTTCCTCATTAGCCTAGAAGCCCCCAAAAGACAGGGCTGATGTTTGACTTTTCTTCAAAGTTTATAGTCCCCAATGTCTGGCATACTGTCTTTCTTGTAATATACACTCAATATTTGTTTGTTGACCTGTAGTAGTAGAACCAGAATTCTAAAACTTAGTGATATAGCTCAATCAGTGATGGAACTTTAAAAATTAAACATGCTTTCCCAGATATACTGAATCAGAATCTCTGGTGTTAGGAGCTATAATTCCACTGACATTTTCTAGCTTCTTTTATAGTTAGGTTTGATCAAAAGAATGTGAATAAAAGTGGGATATGTGCCATTTCCAGTACAAGGGGTTAAAAACTAAGCTAGCATGGCCTTTGTCTCCTTCTGATGTCTGGACACACATGAAACCCCACGGGACGGTGAATTTAAAAGTTGCAAGAATCCTGGATCCCTATGTGAAGAAATTTTGCTAACCATCCAGGAATATATTGCCCAAGGGTAATCACCTAGGTAATATATTACCCTAAGAAAAGTTAGCTTTGAGAATCCTGGTTCTTAAAGAATGGCCCCTAGAAAAACAGCATCACTATCACTATGAACTGGAGTGGGGACAACCAATCTGTTTTAATCAGTCTTCCAGGTGACTCTAATGCATGCTAAAGTTTAAGAATCACTGGTATAGAAGGATATACTTTGATGAGGCTTATATCTATATTATTGCCCTATATTCTCTACAAATGAAGATGTAATGAACCACAGACTGCTTCAGTCAGTTTGGATTCTGATTTTTAATTCCTTTAATCTTATTAATGTTTCCTATGGCTTTTTAACGCTGATATTATAAACTCAGTTTTCCAAAAGAGGGCTATTAAAGGAGAAGTTAAAGATCCTATAATCCTGGAAAGTGATCATCACCTATTGATGGACTCAGCATTCATTAAGATCTGCTATGCAATTGTTTTCTCTAAGGTCTCTACTTATAGGTAAAGAACCTTGATCTTTTATTCTTTCCATTTACTTTTACTTTGCCTCATTTTCAGCTGTACCTTCCATGGCGTTGCCTACCATCCTGAAGAGGTTCCTCTAGCCGTGGTTCTCCTAGACTTAGAAAGGAATACCTGATTCCTTGTCAGTCTGAGATGGCACATAACCTCTTTAAAAAGCCATAGTTGGGTCAGCCCCATGGCTTAGTGGTTAAGTGCCTGCGCTCTGCTGCTGGCGGCCCAGGTTCAGATCCCGGGCGTGCACCGACACACCGCTTCTCCGGCCATGCTGAGGCCGCGTCCCACATACAGCAACTAGAAGGATGTGCAGCTATGACATACAGCTATCTACTGGGGCTTTGGGGGCAAAAATAAATAAATTTAAAAAAAATTGTTTAAAAAAAAAAAACCCATAGTTATATAATCAGCAAGTTACTTATCAAATGTTGAAAGCCTGAAGAATTAGAAGTGGTGGTTTTTAATCACTCCTCCAGGTCACAATTCTGTAACCTGTGGATTTAATCTATGTGAGCTAATAGATGTAATGGGTACAGTTTTAAAAGAAGGTTTAACTTAATATAATGAAACTTTTCTTCTGAGTTGTCAAAAAATTCTAATATGCTTCCTCTTGTAGTTAGGTAGTGTTTAAAGTGACTGGAAAACATTAGAACTTATGTATTATAAAATGATATATATATATATATATATTATAAAATGATATAATAGCCCCTCTAAGTCTGAGATATGTATTTTTCAAATTGTATTTCAAAACAATTTTACAAGATTCAGGTCCAAATGGTGGGGTAGGAAGACTCGGAACTCATTTCCTCCCATAGAAAGACTGAATCTACACCCACATATAGAATAACTCCTCCTGAAGAAGAACTGAGAGCTGAACAGCTTCTTCACAACAAATTACAGAGGGACCACATAGAGATAGGTGGGAGGGAAAGACACGGAGGGACCACATAGAGATAAGTATGAGAGACAAAGACATGGTATCAATGGAAACTCCACACCTGACACAGCGACCTATAGCAGGGAGGGATATCACTGAGGGAACCGTGCACAGGCTTGCCCGCCCTTGAGCATAGTGAAAAAATAGCAGTTTAAAGGGAATCTAGACTATACAGGAAGGAAATCCATTTACTGGCCCTAGAGCGTCTGAGAAACAGGGAATTGCTGGAACTCTCTCTGGAGTTGAAGGCTCCGGCAAGCACCACTCTTTGCATTCCCTCTCTACCTTGATAGCACAAGCAGGAGAATGGTCCAGATGCTCTAGCCCACCTGCTAAGGTTGCCCCAGCATGCCCTGGGCGCCTGGCCCACACCAGCTCCAGCCGTCCCTCCAAGGCTGCCCTGATGTGATGCACCCCAGGCCCTCCCACCTGTGCCCCACCCCCAGCTCCAGCTGTCTCACCAGGATAGCCCAGGACTCCCTCAGTCTATGCCCATTCCAGCTCCAGCTGGCCTGCCAAAGCTGTCTAGCACATGCAGCCTGCACAGGGGATGCTTCTACAAAAATCCACTACTTCAAGACCCAGAGAGGTAGCTGTTTCACCTGATTCAGGGAAACAAACAGAGAAAGTCAAGCAAAATGAAGAGACAGAGGAATATACTCCAAGCAAAGGTACAAGATAACCCCCCCCCAAAAAAACCTCTTATGAAATGGAGATAATTAATTTACCTGAAAAAGAGTTCAAAGTAATGGTCATAAATATGCTCACCAAACTCAGGAGAAGAATGGAGGAACACAGTGAGAATATAAGAGCAAGCCAATCAGAGCAGAAGAATACAATAATTGAAATAAAAACTACAGTAGAGGGAATCAACAGCAGAACAGATGACACAGAATAATGAATCAGTGTTTGAGAAGACAAAATAGTGGAAATCATGCAATCAGAACAGCAAAAATTAAAAAGAACTTTAAAAAATGAGGAGTTTTTAAGGGACCTCTGGGACAACACCAAGTGTACTAAAATTTGCATTATAGGTGCCCCAGAAGGAGAAGAAAGAGTGAAAGGGGTAAAAAATTTATTTGAAGAAATAATAGCCGAAAACTTCCCTAACCTGGGGAAAGAAACAGACATTGAGGCCTAGGAATCACAGAGTCCCAAACAAGATTAATCCAGAGAGATCCACACCACGATGTATTATAATTAAAATGGCAAAAGTTAAAGATTAGAGCTAGAGAAAAACAGGTCACATATAAGGGAATCCCCATAAGACTATCAGTTGATTTTTCAGCAGAAACTTTACAGGCCAAAGTGGCAGGATATGTTTAAAGCACTGAAAGGAAAAAATTTACAACCAAAAATACTCTACCCAGCAAAGTTATCATTCGGAATTGAAGGAGAGAGAAAGAGTTTCCCAGACAAGCAAAACCTAAAGAAATTCATCACCACTAAACCGGCCTTACAAGAAATGTTAAAGGGTCTTCTTTAAGCAGAAAAGGAAAGGCCATTACTAGAAATAAGAAAACATATGAAAGAAAAAATCTACTGGGAAAGGTAAATATTTAGTAAAGGAAACAGATCAGCCACTTAAAAAGCTAGTATGAAGGTTAAAGGACAAAAGTAGTAAAATCAACTATAACTACAATAAGTAAGTTAAGGGATACACAAAATAAAAAGATGTAAAGTATGACATTAAATACAAAAAACATGAGAGATGGAGTAAAAATGTAGTGCTTCTAGAAAGCGTTCAAACTTAAGGAACAAAACAAAAATAAACAAAACAAAACAGAAACAGACTCATAGATACAGGAAGCAAACTGGTGGTTACCAGAGTAGGGGAGAGGTGGGGGTGATGAAATAGGGGAAGGAGATGAAGAGGTACAAACTTTCAGTAATAAAATAAATTAGGCATGGGGATTTAATGTACAGCATAGAGAATATAGTCATAATATCATAATAACTTTGTATGGTGATAGATAGTAACTAGACTTGTGGTGATCATTTCATAATGTGTATAAATATAGAATCACTAAGATGTTCACCTGAAACTAATAGGATAGTGCATGTCAATTATAAAGAAAAAAAGTTTTACACTTCAAGGTTCTGACAAGATGACAAACTACTAACAGCTCCTCATTCCCTTCACCAAAATCAAATATACAGAAACTTCTGAAAAGTAATAGTAGCGTGCATCTGAAAAACCAACATAAAAACTCTGAGAAAAATTGAGGGAGACAAAAGGTGGTTTAAAAGATAGCTGGAATGTCAGAAGCACACAGGAATGATATCTTAACACACCTGTAGAAGCAGTCAAAATCCCTCCAGGGGCTTAGAGACCTTCTGTAATTGGATCTTTCGTTAAATTTCAGATCTCAGACTCTAGTACTCAACTTCTTGCTCCCTTACATCCAGTTATCCCAGCCTCCCTGTTGTTGCTAGAAACACAACGCATGTTCTCATGCCAGGGCTCTTGATCTTGTTCTTCCTTCTGCTTGGGATGCTCTTCCCCTGAGCCAAACACATGGCTAGCTTTCTCAACCTCTTCAAGTCTTTGCTCAAATGATACCTTTTTAGGGGCTGGCCTGGTGGCATAGCAGTTAAGTTTGCACGTTCTGCTTCGGGGGCCCAGGGTTCACCAGTTCAGATCCTGGGTGCAGACCTATTCACCACTCATCAAGCCATGCTGAGGCGGAGGTCCCACGTAGAAGAGCTACAACTGTACAACTGGGATATACAACTATATACTGGGGCTTTGGGGAGAAAAAAGAGAAAGAAGAAGCTTGCCAACAGATATTAGCTCAGGACTGATCTTCCTCAAAAAAAAAACAACAAAGGAGACGTATGCACCCTTCCTTTAAAAAAAATGATACCTTTCTAGTGAAAGCTTCCTTGATCACTCTATTTAAAATTGCAGACTCTTGTCTCCACTCGCTTTCTTCCCTCATTCACTGATTTTGTTTTTTGGCATAGTACATATCACCATCTGATAGACTACCTATCTTAACTCCTTATTTATTGTTTATTTTCTCCCCCTCTCTAGAACACAGGTTCCATGAGGCAAGGGATTTTTTTGTTAGATTCATAAAAAAATTACCAGTGCAAAGAAAGGTGCTTATCGTATATGAGGCCATAAATAAAAATTTGTTCAATGAATAAAATATTATATGACTGAATATTTTAGAAACTCTCACTGATCATAATATTAATAGTGTAATACTTGTGCAAAATATTTAAACTACATATACTGAGGTCTCGAGTCAAAATTGTCGTTCAGGGATGCACTCCTCAGCTTTATTTGCCTCTGACTTCACCTTGTAGAGAGCTTTAATAAAGAAGTGAAAACTCGAAAAGAATGTTCTAAGAAGTTTCATGCTCTAGAGTCCCATTTCCCCAATAAAACTCTGTTTTATTTGTCTAAATGCAATTAGAGATTTATTTGTGTAAATACTTAACAAATTCCAAAGGTCCTTCTTGAATTAAGATATAACAAATAAAGCAGGAGAAATAATCACAGCTCAGTAATGCTTAATACATTTCAAATATTCTATGCGTCTAAGCAAAGAGGTTTTTTGTAGAAGTTGCAAATAAGTGTAGCACCTTTTGTAAAGATTCTGTAGTTAAACCTGGAAACCCATCAGATTATAATCTGAAGGGGAAGAGCTCCTGAAGGTCATCTAATTCAGAAATATGGAAAGCCAGTGTGTAGATAAACCATTATCTACATGCGGTAGGAAATAGGACATGTTCTATAATTTGAGAAAATATATTACTATAATTTTTAAAGCTGAATGTGTCAGATAGAATTATGAAGGAATGAAAAAAGAAGAAACAACATCATTAGACAGTTTGCTAATGCCAACTGGAGGCTATTTGATCCAACAGCTCTTTGGTGGTATTTGAGGCATTTCTTAAATAAATTAATGTCAACATATTACTTTTGTGTTGTGTGTGTGTGTATATATAAACATACACATAAAAATGAATTAGTGAACAATCAAATGCATATGTAATCATTTTTAACTTGTGAAGAAGTAACTACTTACAAAAAGGACATTTGCTGAATAAGAGACTCTGACAGGTAACTAAACAGGAAGCACAATATTAATCACAATGAAATGAATCTCTAGCCTGGGCAGCACTTCATAGATAGGAATATGAGATTGAAGAGCTTGTAATAGCCAGTTTCCTGACCCAACCACTGCAGTGATAGTCATACACTACTGAACATCAGCATTACGCAAGACTGACCACACTTTGGATGGAACTGTGTAATATGTGCCAAAAAAATGTATTACCTTTGGCACATTTTAGCATCGTGACTTACAACGTTCCTATAGTTACACAAAATTTCTTCCAATTATTTGTCTTTATCATGAACGAAAACAGTATCTGTCCTGTTCCTTTATATAGATTAATTTAGTTACCATTCTTGAATAATAGTGTAATTTCTTTACTCATTCTGTAGAAAAATATCTCAATGTGCAACAAAGATCAAGGAGGGTCAGAGAAGTTGTTCTACATGCTGTTTGCAAAAGAGAGAAACTTCTTGGGCCAGCCCCGTGGCTTAGTGGTTAAGTGCGCACGCTCCGCTACTGGCGGCCTGGATTCACATCCAGGGCGCGCACCGACGCACCACTTCTCCCGCCATGCTGAGGCTGCGTCCCACATACAACAACTAGAAGGATGTGCAGCTATGACATACAACTATCTACTGGGGCTTTGGGGGAAAAATAAATAAACAAACAAACAAAACAAAAATTAAAAAAAAAAAAAGAGAGAAACTTCTTGCAGCTTTTCTGCCATTGTGAAGGAGGCATGCCAGCTGTTGACAGAAGAATGAACAGATCCAGCCAGGTGTAAGATGCATCTTATTGTCTGAAACTGTGTTCACGGGATGCATTGTCAACAAAATTTCTCGTCCCCCTTTTCCTTGTTGGCAAACTTTCTTTTATTCCTCTAAATGCAATTAGAGAGTTATGTGCTATACAGAATGACTCTGGAATAGTTTTGAATCTTAAAAATAGAAATATTTCCATGTTGAATTGAATGGTAATATGGACTTTGTGGCGTTTTTTCCTGTGTATGGAAATCATGACATTTTGAGATGCTGCCCCTTGAATAATTTTTACTTTTATTTTAATATGCATTACACATACCTCCCTAAAGTAAGTAAATACTTCACCACAAAAATTGCAACAGCTGCTGGCATATCCACAAAGTTTACTGAAATCTGTTAGGCGTTCAGAATCATGAACCGTGGGCAAACAACATACGAACCCCTACAGTTTCCAAAGACGCCTAGTTTATATACTGGGATTATATAGGTAATAGATCAATAATAAACAATATGCCAATGCCTTATATTTGAGGAGTAATTGTTTTAAAAACACATTTTCATATATATATCTCATTTGATTTTAATAATATTCAAAAGAAATAAGATGCTGGCACTTGTGTAGTTGTTTAAGAAACAATTGATGTTAAAGCACTTTTTTCATTTTCCTTTTGGAGAGAACATTTTCATCTTTGATTATAAAAGTAAATCATCTGGGCCGGCCCCGTGGCTTAGCAGTTAAGTGCGCGCTCTCCACTGCTGGCGGCCCGGGTTCGGATCCCGGGCGTGCACCGACGCACCGCTTCTCTGGCCATGCTGAGGCCGCGTCCCACATACAGCAGCTAGAAGGATGTGCAGCTATGACATACAACTATCTACTGGGGCTTTGGGGGAAAAATAAAATTAAAAAAAAAAAAAAAAAGTAAATCATCTGCTAACCTCAAAACTGCTTTAAAAATTATTGAGTAAATATGTTATATAGCTATTAACTTCAGAAGTTTTAATATATCTGGTACTTTATCAGAGTGTACTATAGACATGCCATTTTCATAGGTATATGGAATATTTAGACCAGATAACAGGCACTAAACAAATGCAAGTTCCCAACATTTTCCTCCCCTCCCAATTCCTCAAAAACACTAATCCATTTTAAATGCATGAAAATATCTCAAGCAAAGAATGTTCAAGTTAGAGCACTCTGTGTATTAACTGGTAACATACAACAAGAAAATGTAATATTACACTTAGCTTGATTATTACTTTAAACTTTAAAAAAGGCAAGATATACCAAAAAAGATTACAAAATACTGTACTTAGATTTTTAAATCCCTACTCTACCATGGGCAAATTACATTTTTTTTTTTGATCCTCAGTGTGGCACACGAATTCTAAGATGGCCTCCCCAGGATTCCTGGCCCCTAGTGCACATACAGCTTTGCCCAGTTATTCAAATATTTACCTAGGCTTGCTGTGAAGGAATTTTTCAGATGTATTTAAGGTCCCAAATCAGTTTATCTTAAATTAGGCATATTATCTGAGTGAGCCTGACCTAATCACACAGACCTTTAGCCGCAGAGAGCTTACTCTTGCCGGTAGTAGGGCAAATCAGAGATTCTAACATGGGAAGAATTTGATGTGCCACTCTTAGCTTGAAGATGGATGGCACTCAAGGCAAAGAATGTAAGCAGCCTCTAGGAGCTAAGAGAGGTCTCTGGCTGTCAGGCAGCAAGAAGATAAGAACTTCTGTCATTCAACCACAAGAAACTGATCTTTGCCAACCATAGGAATGAGTGTGGAAGTAGATTTTTCCTTAGAGCCACCAGACAGGAACTCAGCCCAGCTAGTATCTAGTCATCCCATGCCAGACTTCTGACATACAGAACCATGAACTAATAAATCTGTGTTGTTTTAAACCACCAAGTTCGTGGTAATATGTTACACTGCAGTAGCAAACTAATACACTCAATAACCTCCATTCTTTAAAATATGAACAGTAATATCTAATTCACTAGTGTCTGAGAACAACTAGTATGACGCCTACACAACATGGGAGAAAAATACTTGTTAATTTCTTTCCTTGCTTTAACACACAACATGTGAGAATGTTCACATGCCAGACATGTGCCACTGTATTAGACACTAGTGGTAGAAACTGAATTCAGATCCCAGTCTTGAAGAGGTTATAGTCTAGTTATAGAAATGATTAGATAGAGAGATAGATAGATAGATAGAAATATAGTGGTATAAGTGCTATAATCAAGAAATGAAGAGTATTAAGGAAGAAACCTACAATTTTGAAAATGCTAAAAAAATCTGTTCTGTGAGATATGATAGTTTGGTCTTCTTAAACTGTAATTATAAAGCAGGGAAATATTTGAAGTTTCTAGCTCCTAGCAAGCATGAATTCAGTAAACAGAAAATCTAGTGAAAAATATTTTGGATGAAAAATACTACTAATTGACAACCCTGATTCACATATTTTGCAACACCGCCAATTTTTTTCCAGCCTGGGAGTTTTTCTTATAAAGAAGCTTCATTTGCAGAGAATCTTCTCACCAATTTATCATTATAAAATTAATAATTTCTTAATATAACAAATTATCAAAATATTCATATGAAAGTAATAAGTAACATAACTATACATTTAAAGATGAAAAATAGGGTCAAAAGAGTTAGGTAACTTGTTATAAGCATATTCCTTGTTAAAATCATTCCTACATTTGTAGTTCAAAGTTAAGGTCAGATCCAGGCACAGAAACTAGACATTTCAAAGTCAACATGTTACTGGTCATCACTTGCTGTTGGAACAGGAAACATATTCTGGCACGGGACACCTCTCCTGCTTTTGATGAACAGACTCACCAACTACACTGACAATACAGGGTATATTTTAGAACTGGAAAGAAATAATTTTTTGGCCTTGTATCATAAAAATATATATTTCATAAACAGATAAATGAAGTTTCAAATGGTTTGACTTTATTATTTTAACCATAACACACTTCACAATTAGGTAGCTACATTTCAAATGTGTTGGCTTTATGTGAAGCTTCTATTGCACTGTGAAGGATTGAGAATCTTTTGGATCTTAAATTTATATTATTCTCAGCTGTTGATCAGGGTGAGAATTCTGTCCATCAGGGATAGAATTCTTTCTATTCCTGAATACATCACCCTCCTCAATTTCACTCCCAAAGGAATGCTTTATATTACTTGGATTGTAAGAATCTTTCTCTGTGCATAACTATGAAATACAGGATTCAGAACTCTTAGAGCTGGACCACATTCTGATCCTGAGCTCTACCCACAAGTCCAAATGAAATTCTCAACAGAAAAGTGTTACAATCTCAAATTACCTCACACTCATCCAATCAAAATTCACCATCCTCTCATCTCTCATCAAGTGCTCCAACAGTACTTGTTTGTGTCCATCAGCCTACTACTATTACATCTTGCCATGCACTCATGTAGTGGTTATAGGTCTCTCCTCCCCATTAAAATGTCTGCTCTTGAGGGCAAGAATGTTTTCTGAAGCAGCTTTTGTACCTTGCATTTATCTGTGCTTACCAGTGGGTACTTAATATCTAGTACATTAAATTCATATTCATAGGACTATGTTCAAGTTAGTCATTTAAAATGAATTTAGTTTTGTTTAACTCTTGAGTTTTATTTGTCCTCATGTAGAAGAAAGCCTAAATATCAGATGATACAGACATAGTTTCTGGCTTCACTGAATTTATAGTCTAGTAGTGAAGATAAGACAGACCCAAAAATTCTCAAATACATAATAAAATGTGATACATTCCATATATGATATTTGAATTAAACATTATAGAGATTCAAAGAGGTTCAGAGTTCATGAGTAGATCAGAGAATGTTATATGGAAGAGAGGCATTTGAACCGGACCTTGAAGAATAGGTAGAATTAACACATTTAAAGAGTAGAGGAAGGACAAGTTGAGAAAGGAACAAAGTAAGAAAGGCATAGAAGTAGAAAAATGTAGGGGGTGCATTTACAGGAAGTTATTGCATCTGGCTGGAGACTATGGTTCCTGAGAAGGTGGAGAGAGAAGTAAGGGTAACTAAGTAAGTTGGAGCCAGAGGGAAGATAATAAAAAATACCTGATTAATTTGACACAGTTATATTTAGGATATAATTGATTTTGCATAAATCTCTGAAACAAGAAATAATGAGTTGACGGACTTTACTCATTAGTTATATATTGAAAATTTGGTAAAGAAAGATTTATAATAATGGGACAATATCCTAAGCAGTCAGTAAAGAATAAAAAGTAAGAGGCATTCAAATGTATATGCCTCTGTATACGACTATTCTGAAGTTGGAGCATCAGCATTCCTAGTAGAATTATATTCTGGGGATGGGTGAAAAAATTAGAATTATACATAATTCTCCCCTGCTATGTTTTGAAAAGAAAAATGGTAGCTCTTACAGAAAAATCCCTCCTATTATTATTAAGCTTGGTAGAAATGTTCACCCACTGTAAGCATAAAATCAATTTTCCAGCCCAGGGATTCTTTAGTTTATATGTTACCACGCCTTACTGAGGCAGAAAGGGTGATACACCCACCAGCTCTTGAAGGATACCGCAAACACGTAGTGGTGGGAAAAGTGCTTCTAGTTATTGGCAAAGAGAACTCAGTCCATTTCTTTGTGACTTCTCATTGTCAGAACTTTCCAAAAGCTTAACTAAAGCAAATAATCCTAACAAAGTTACTCTTTTTAATCATTAAACTGGAAGGGGGGGGCGGTTATGGTGGAGAGATTACAATTTAATCCTTTACAAAATCACTCTGATAGCGCTTATTCCATGGGCCCTGGCATTCATGAGGCAGTCTCAGACTCATGGGAAAACAGCTGTATCAACTTCACAATTCTCTGGGCCAAAGAAAAAAGAGAGTTGGCCTAGATAACTTAGAACTGTAAATAAAATACTCACATTACCTATAATTGGTAAATGTAAGTCTGTATACTGTTTCCATAGGAGAAGAGAACTATATACATCTGAGTACCTACTACAATTATAGCATTCTGCTATGTATTTCACATACATATCCTATTTTAATCTATACTAAAATTGTGTGAGGTAGATATTACAGATAAGGAAATCATGATTTAGAGAGCCAAGATGCAAATCTAGGTTGGACTATAAAGCCCAGGTTCTCCCTCTGACAGCCACTGGTGGTCTGTGTCCCTCTGTATCTCCAGTCTGGACAACGAGGCATGGGAACTCGGCAGCTCCGCTCCTGGCTGACCTGGCGAGTGGGCTGGAGACAAGGCAGCCATGCTGAAAAAGGAGAACTGACCATAAGCACTGTTTGAGACATAACTTGTAAAAATATTTATAGTAAAATTCAATGCTAACCCAACTTTAATGAAACACCTATCATTAGGTTAGATGAAAAGTTATGGTACTTACCTTCAAATAAGGAAAACGTTTTTTATTATGTTCACTGCTGATTTGATATTGTACTAATTAGCACTGGAAATTATTAGAATACTGCAAGATCATTTAAATGTCAGTCAGCACCCACTAACTTGAGGGAAATATGAGTAATTTCACCTATAGCCTACAGAGTAAAGCACAAAACTGAATCTTCCCTGTTCTTTATTGCAATGGCCTCAGTCTAAGTAAACTCAACTTGTTCTTTTCACGCAGATTTCATGTTGTTACAGAGGAGGGAGTCACAAATGAGGCCCTGCAGGCAGGAAGTGATCATTAGACTAATTGTGAGAAATGGATTCAAAAGCAAAATGAATCTTCTTTGAAAACTATAATCCAAACTTTGGCAGAGTTAAAAAAAAAAAAGGTGTATACCTAGATAAAACAAAGTTATTCATTAGTAGATCTGAGTATGCTTATTTAAGAGAGTCCACTATTTGTGTTAAGGTGTACCTGAGGCCTGGCCACTTAGCCTTCTAGAGAACACAGAAGCACTCACAATAATGGTTTTATAAATATTTTGAATTATCAAACTGCCGAAGTCATGGCACCACTAGACTATTGTGATCTTCTAGGTATGTAGCAGTAATAAGAATGATAAGTACAGTTTCTGTATTTGAAATAATTGACGTTGAATATATTCATGAGATTATACAAACAACCCGAAAAACCAACGATGGTTATACATTGGTGTAAACATCATGTGGTTAATGTAAGAGAATAATGACACAGGGCATTGAAAATTAGGACTAAGGCAAAAAACATTATTTTCAATGAATCTAATAGCTATATATCTTTTACATCATAAATGTTGAATGTAAACAAAACAATGTAGTCACACTATGAAGATTTGCTCAGGCTACACTACTCTTCCTAAGCGTAGAGTATGCAAGATTGTACCGAATATTTAAAAGATGCACACAACATATTTGCTGCCTCAATAAAGAAAATATACTAAGCTCCAAGAAATAATTGAACTACAGGGCCTCCAGGGAAATAGAATGTGGAAGAAGCATGTTAACCTATTTGTGTTACCCTCTCTGCGTGAAATATTTTGGCAAAGGCAAAAACAGAATCTTAGAGAGATGAGGTAAATATAATAAGATTAGTTAACAAGCCACAGAAGTAAGGTTCAAACACAAGTTGTCTGGCCCCAAAACCTTTCTGTATTTCTATTTCTCCAGCATTTCTCAAGCATATTCTGTAAGAAGGTAATAGTTATTACATGAAACAAGGATGCAATGTTATAGAATTTAAGAAACACTGAGTTAAAGAAAGTGAACAAGCTTCTTTAGTGCCGGACTTTCCAAACCTTTGATAAGCCAACATACTTGTTAAGTATCCAACAGTCAGAAAGAATATGTGACATTTCCCAAAATTATTTCATTTCAGAAATCCCATTTCAAATGTGGATATTCAAAAGACATTTTGGGAAATACTGTGCTAAACTGTGCTATCTCTACCACAAGGTACAGGCAATATTCCAAAAAGATCTCAAAGGAGGGTGTGATTCGCTGAAAATAGAGTAGAAAAATTAGAAAACTTTATGGAGGAGGTGGCCTTAAACAAAGTCTGGAAAAATAAATAGGATATAAATGAGTAAAGAGAGAATGTTCCAGGCAGGTAAATCGATCTAAACAAAGGCATGTAGTGACAACACTACATCTTTATGAAACATTGATCAAAGGATTAAAAAATATCACAAGGGGCTTTAGCATTATGCAGTTCACCCCCAAACGAATATCCAATCCTCCTTTTGCTGATAGTTTAAGGTGTGAACTGGTGAAAAAGAATAAAATATGATTGCCTTGGAAGGATGTAGTCAGATTATAAAAGGCTTCAAAAAAGAGGAACAGAATTACTGCTCATTAAGCTCATGTATAAAAAGTACCTGGCAATTGCCTACCCTCTGCCATGCTGAGGTTGTAGGATATGTGTGTGTGGAGAAGAGGGCCCAATGGCAGGTCATCTCATGAGCATGTGAGTAAGGATTAGATTTGGGACCTAGTATCTGCCACACTAGAAGTCCATGTGCATCTCAGTCAAGCAGGTTCCCCTCTCCTTCCTTCTCCATATTTGTCCCTCATTAGGGCTGCACCATTTTGAATTATGCAATATGGAGGAGACCTATCCTTCACTTAGAGCTCTTAAAATATCATTTCCTTTCAATATTTAATTTGTTTAGCAGTGATATAAAGCCAAAGATATTCTACTAATACTTATGTTAGGAAAATATAAAGAAAATTCCTTTTAGAGTAAATTAAGAGTGATGACTATTTGATTCTCTCTTTTTGATTGTTAATCAATTTGCAAAAAGCTTAGTTTGGGTAAAAACTCTAAATTCGTAACTAGGTAATGACGATTTTTCTCCACATGCATGAGCACTATGCGAGCCTTGTGAGTAACGATTGAGGCTCAGAAGTTCAATGACTGCTAACAGCTTCTCCTCTTACTTGTACACAAACCTGTCACTTGAATAGGTATATTATAGCCAAGTTACAAATGGGGAATCAGTCCCTGTTTTAATAGTTTTTAACATTGTGAAATTTTGGGTTGTACATTTTTGTTTGTCCATCACCATATATATGACTCCCTTCACCCCTTGTGCCCACCCCCCATCCCCATTGCCCCTGGTAACCACAATACAGTGGTCCCTGTTTTAATATGTGAATTTGTAATTACTTGCATGGAAACATTTGATCTTTCCTCTGGTTTATGCATAGCCAGCAGCCTTAAGAGAATTATCTTCCTTCTAAGTTTGATATTTTTGACTCATATCTTTTTTTGATTACGGAAAGCAATAAAAGTTTTGGTAAAATTAATAAGAATAATAACAAACCCCAAATAGCCAAAGCAATCCTTAGAAAAAAGAACAAAGCTAGAGATATCACACTCCCTGATTTCAAAACATACTACAAAGTTATAGTAATCAAAACAGCATGATACTGGCAGAAAAGAAGACACAGACATCAATGGAATAGAACTGAGAGCCCAGAGATAAACCCACATATTTATGGACAGCTACTTTTCCACAAAGGAGCCTAGAACATATAGAATTGAGAAAAGAAAGTCTCTTCAATAAATGGTGTTGGGAAAACTGGACAGCCACAACCAAAAGAATGAAAGTAGACCACTATCTTACACCATACACAAAAGACTTGAATGTTAAGAACTGAAACCATAAAAATTCTAGAAGTAAACATGGGCAGTATGCTCTGACATCGGTCTTAGCAATATCCTTTTGGAAATGTCTCCTCAGGCAGAGGAAATAAAAAATAAAATGAGACTACATCAAATTAAAAAGCTTCTGCACAATAAAGGAAACCATCAACAAAACGAAAAGGCAACCTACTGATTGGGAGAAGACATATGCAAATCACATATCTGATAGGGGGTTAATATTCAAAACATATAAAGAACCCATACAATTAAACAATGTACAAATTAAACAAACAACTTGATTAAAAAATGAGCAGAGTATCTGAACAGACATTTTTCCAGAGAAGATATACAGATGGCCAACAGGCACATGAAAAGATGTTCAACATCACTAATTATTATGAACTATTATTATGTAAATCAAAACCACAATGAGATATCGCCTCACACACATCAGAATTGTTAGTATTAAAAAAGATAAAAAATAAGAAGTGTGGGAAAGGATGTAGAGAAAAGCGTACTCTTGTACCATGCTAATGGAAATGTAAATTGGTGTAGCCACTATGGAAAACAGTATGGAGAGTCCTCAGAAAATTAAAAATAAAACTACCATATGATCCAGTTATTCCTTTTCTGGGTATTTATCCAAAGAACATGAAAACACTAATTTGAAAAGATATATGAGCCTCTATGTTCATTGAAGCATTATTTACAATAGGCAACACTTGGAAACAACATAAGTGCTCATCGATAGATGAATGGATAAAGAAGATGTGGTATACACACACATACACACAATGGAATATTAGTCAGCCACAAAAAAAAGATGAAATCTTGCTATTGCGACAACATGGATAGACCTTAAGGCTATTATGCTAAGCAAAATAAGTCAGACAGAGAGATAAATACCATATTATTTCACTGATATGTGCAAGATGAAAAAAACAACAAGAAACAAACACATAGATACAGTGAACAGATTGACGGTTACAAGAGGAGAGGAGGGTGGGGGGAGGGCAAAAGGGGTAAAGAGACACATGTATACAGCGACAGATGGTAACTAGACTTTTGGTGGTGAACACATGTAGTCGCTACAGAAGTCGAAACACAACAATGTACACCTGAAATTTATATAATGTTATAACTAATGCCAATGTTACTGCAATAAACAAAAAAGGAAAGCACAGCAAAAGATGGAGAAGAAAAAAGAATTATAAAAAGAGCAAGAACACCCTTCTGAGAGTTAGACACTGAATTTGGTGTCAATAACCAGCCTCCCAATACTTGATAGCATGATGCCTGCATAGCAATTCTACACATATACATGCTATAAAAGCATATATCAGGAAATGCTATGTACAACATTAGCATAGGAAAGTGTATTTGTATAACATCTACCAAATTGTTGGTATATAACAAGATTAAATTGAGAAAAATAGGAATAATTTCCTTATAGTTTATGGAAATTTCCTTATAGTTTATGGAAATAATTTCCTTATAGTTTATAGCACAAATAATGGAACAGGCAAACTGTACCTAGGAGATTTTATAAAGAAAGGTGTTTATAAATTATGTTGAAAACTGGAGAAGAGCTAATACCGAAATGAATATGGACTAGGTTTCCAGCCACAGTAAATTTACTAAAGGCTTTACTCAGCTCTTAAGAGATATAAAACGAGCCATTGTCTCATCTTGTGCTGACCTCTGCCACAAACGTATTTGAGATCAGTTGCTCCAGGGGCACTATCAGCTCTAGTAATGGACCCCTTATTTTCATCCATCTTACAACAAATATTTATTAAATGTGCTCTCTGTATAAGGCTCAGTGCTGGATAATGGGAATAAAAATGCCTAGAGAAATTTATGATCTGGTGGTGTGCAGACACATAACCCAACTGTCATAAAAGGCAATATCTGATGATGTCTTCCATAAAAACACACCAAAAAAACCCCAAAACAAAGACATATTGTTGAGATCAGAACTGGGAGGCTTATAACCAGCTGGGCTCCCCAGGAAAGTCTTGTTGGAGAAGGTAGGATTTGAGCAGGGACTTGAAGAATGAATTAGATTTTTAAAGAATGAGAGGTAGACAGAGTGAATTTCAGGTGGAGTAAATGCTTCTTGCATTTACTATAAGAAAAATAGTGCTTCTAGCATTTACTATTTGAAAAATAATGCAAATCCTCACCAGAAGGTTCATGAAAGTTCAACTTAGAGGAGTTTGGACCTTTTTAAAGTAATTTCTTTGTGTGTGTGTGTGTGTGTGTGTGTGTGTGTGAGAGAGGAAGATCAGCCCTGAGCTAACATCCACGCCAATCCTCCTCTTTTTGCTGAGGAAGACCGGCCATGAGCTAACATCTATTGCCAATCTTCCTCCTTTTTTTCTCTTTTTCACCCCCAAAGCCCCAGTAGATAGTCGTATGTCATAGTTGCACATCCTGCTAGTTGCTGTATGTGGGACGCAGCCTCAGCATGGCCGGAGAAGCGGTGCGTTGGTGCGTGCCCGGACCCGAACCGGGGCCACCAGTAGCGGGGAGTGCGCACTTTAACCGCTAAGCCACGGGGCTGGCCCACGGCCCTTTTTAAAATAAGGAATGGGATGGTACTGAAGTTTTTTGAACGGAAGAATGACATTTAAAAATACAGCCTGTTCATCCCCATTGCTATAGTCAGTATCACCAGCATCTACATGGACGTAGCTCTCCAGTTGATCTGTCTTTCCTCAGCTCTTTCAAACTCCCCACCCAGATGTGTAAATATCATGGCATTATACATAATGATGGGATTTTTAAAGGTGGTATCTATGATGTTCCACCTCGTCTCAAAGGAACATTGCTATGCAATGCCAAGCATTTGGGAGAGGGCTGAGCAAATATAGGAACAGTTGGTTCCAAAAATAGAATGAAGGAATCTTTCAGGCTGAGATTTTTAACTCCATTCTCAGATTTGTGCTGACAAGGGATAGACTGACTATAGCAATACAATTAAAAATTATTCTGGTTCCGTGATTCTATGCAAAGTAGATGCAGCATATTTTCAATGACTGCAAGACATGAAGGTTTCTTAGAGTACAGCAAGTATGTATGGATTTATAGTGAATACTGACAATTTGGTTTTATTTCAGCATTTGCTAATGTATGTAAAAGATGCCTGCTGTCATGTTGCAAACACCCCTATGAAAAAGCCCACAAGGCAAGGCAGTAATGTCTCTTGTCCTCAGCCAGTGAGGACTTGAGGCCTGCCCACAGCCCGGTGAGGGAGCTTGGAACTGGATCCTCCCTAAGATGAGCCTCGAGATGACTGCAACCCTGGTCGGCAACTTGACTGCCACCTTGCCAGGGGCCCTGAGCCAGAGTCACCCAGCTAAACACCACCCACACTCCTGACCCACAGAAACTAGGAGATAATAAATACCTGTTGTTGTAAGCCGTTCAGTTTTGAGGCAATCTGTTTTTGGTAGACAGCAGTAGATTACTAATATACTGCAAAAATTAAAGAGAAAACATATAATCCAAGGGAAATGGGCTTCAATTGCCTTTCATTTCAAATAAAACATTTTTTAATGAAGTATGATGATTTGTTAAAATATTGACAGAAAATGTATTTACATATATTTTGTGTCATCTAAAATATTTGAATTTTTAAATCAAGTCTTTCTTATGTCTAAGAAAGAAGAAAGAATCAATCTTTATGCAAAGGATATAAGAAATGGGCATTAGATTTTTAAAAATCTTTAGTACATGCAGTGACCTTTTTCTTTTGTCTTTTCTTATTAGAATTTGACAACTTTTCAGGGAAATCCTGCTTAAGATGCCTTTAAGCTAGCGGCCCTTCTTCTCACCTTGGCACATACAAATTGTCCACAATTGAGCCTTTGTCACTGGATCAATTTTCCCTGTAGATCACATCTCAGGTTAGATTTGTTCCTTTCCAGTTCCACTGTCATGAGTCAGAGAAGCCAAAGAATTCAAATCATTCAAGTGAGGGAGAGAAGAGGAATAGATGCTTGGAACCCAGGGACTCTCCAGCAGTCATCCCTGAGGACTATATACCAGAGAACTTAGAGCTCGCTGCGGCAGCCTCTAACAACTGAGGGAAATGTGAGAAGGGTGAAATACAAACTTTTACAAGAAAAAAGAAATCAAAACAATAAGAAAGCTTTACAGAAGTGAGGAGCATCTGTGGTCCAATATGCAACATCACACCCAGAAATTTGAAGATAACTCCCTACTCACCATGGCTTAGAAGCCAAATCTGAGAAGATGTGAAAAACTGTCTTTACCTCTGACAAACCACAGATGACAAGACAAGGAGCCTTGAGAACTTGCCAATATGCAATTAAGTAAATTTCATCCCAATATTTTAGGAAGTTTTTCTCTATTTTTCTTCATTGCCAAACTCCTAGAAGAAATGAAACATGCCAGATGCCTACATCTTCTCACCACCTATTCCCTCCATTTCTTTTGCAATCTGGAATCATCCTTAACACTACTGAAATGAGTTCTCACTATCCTCAATGAAATGCAAGTTAACCTTCTTTCTCTCCCCAATATTACTTGAAATCTCTGTAGCTTTGACTCTGAAATTCTCTCTTTCATTTTAGAATGCTCTCTCCTTTAACTTACAGTTTTGCATGATCTAAATTATCCTCCTATATCTCCAGTTACATTATGTCTTATTGCTACTTTACTTCATTGCAAACTCTAACTGCAGATAGCTCTCATGGTTTAACCTGGCCTTTCATTTTCCCCTCTCTCTCTACATTCACTCTCTCAGACAAACTATGGAAGGCATAGTTACCATGCCTTATGGAAGGCAGAAAGATACTAAAGACATTCTGATGCCCCGATTTAGCATTCAACACTCTCCTTCATTTAGTACTTCAAAGTAACTATGCCTCCAATTTCTCCTCTTGCAGCTCTCATAACTAGATGCCCCCTCAAAATTATCCTTCTCTCTCTGCTTTTTTATCACTTAATTTTATGAAACAATTACAATCTAATCTTCACTGTCTTCTTACTTCGTAAGTGCCTTTATTGACTCTTTGATCAGACAGTAAAATCAATCTACCATAACTTGGTTAGTTCAAAGCAAAGGACAGGAGGTGAGCAAACCTGGAACCAGTGGTATGAAAATTGTGTCCAACATGACACAAATACGTAACGGGAGAGCTGGAAGTAAACTGGATCATCAGCCTCTTGAGTGGGATTCTATGCAGAGATTAACAAGAAAATTTACACTGGTCATTTATCTGAGTAGTTACTGCCAGCATCTCTACTTTTATTATAATTTCTCTTTGCATACTAGTCCACTAGAATAAACAAAATATTTTACATAAGGTGAAGTGAAAAATGACCCATGTGTAGGTTTTATTCCATCAAAAATTAGGGGCCGGCCCGGTGGTGCAAGCGGTTAAGTGCGCGCGCTCCGCTGCAGCGGCCCGGGGTCCGCTGGTTCGGATCCCGGGCGCGCACCGACGCACTGCTTGGTAAGCCATGCTGTGGCGGCGTCCCATATAAAGTGGAGGAAGATGGGCACAGATGTTAGCCCAGGGCCGTCTTCCTCAGCAAAAAAAGAGGAGGATTGGCGGATGTTAGCACAGGGCTGATCTCCTCACAAAAAAAAAAAATTATATTAGCTGTAAATAGCTTAACAATCTCCAAGAGTCACAATGACAGGCAAATTACTTGATTAAATGATCTCAACATTTATTGGTGTTCATATCTCTGATATAAACTTTCCTAAATGAGAATTTCCCAAATTGTTTTCTCATTTTGCCTAAAAATTTGGAACACTTTTCTTTAGTAAGGCTTTATACTTGTACAGAACTTTATACATTTCAAAGGGTTTGAGAAAATTTGGAAGTCTGATTTCGTGTGATATATATTACTTTAGAATAGATTCTGTTATTTTCTAAATCAAATCACTCCTTCCATTTCTCTGTTTCATCTTTCTCACAAAGTATGTCACTGCAGAGTTCCCCCTCACACTAATGAACATACTACCTATATATTAAGGTCTGGAATATTACTAGCAGCATGGCATCTACATAACTGCACCTTTCCCATCCCAACAGCTGTTTCCCTGCCAGGGACAACCACTCTCCCAGATTATCAGTTCTCGCTTATCTCTTTGTAATTGTTTATCAATGTATATTACCCTTGTACTTTTTACATGTTTTTTCATGTTTAACATAATGTTGTCGAATATATTGTTGTTGAAATAGATTTGGCGAATTCACTCAACTCAAGATATCCTGATTATGTGATTCCAAGATGGATAAAAAAGTTAATGATTGGGCCGGCCCTCTGGCTTAGTGGTTAAGTGCGCGCGCTGCGCTACTGGCAGCCCAGGTTCAGATCCCAGGCGCGCACCGACGCACCGCTTGTCCGGCCATGCTGAGGCCGCGTCCCACGTACAGCAACTAGAAGGATGTGCAACTATGTCATACAACTATCTACTGGGGCTTTGGGGAGAAAAAGGAGGAGGATTGGCAATAGATGTTAGCTCAGAGCCGGTCTTCCTCAGCAAAAAGAGGAAGATTAGCATGGATGTTAGCTCTGGGCTGATCTTCCTCATAAAAAAAAAAGTTAATGATAAAGATTTTGGAATTTGGGGAGGTATGTCAGTCACAACAGATGTAAGGGATCAATGTGAATTATCCAATTAATAAGTAAGGAGAATTAAAATGTTTTATATAAAATTTAGAGATATTTTATACAAATACCTATAGATCACATTTCTGTGTTGCTGAGAAATATGAAAGTATGCAAATACAAGGGGATTTATACATTAAGTTCTCCAAAAGAAATGAAGTAGAGTCCTAGCCTAATAAAAAAGCCTTTGTTCATGATGTATCCAGTTCAAGACACTAAACCATCACTCCTCAGCTTTCACCTAGAAATTATCCTTCCCTAGGCTATCAAAGAAAGTTAATACAACCAGAAAAATAAATTAAAAATATCTCATAAAATTTGTCATATAAAGGAATTTCTGTGACGTATTCTTTTACACAGTTTGCCAGACACAGACATGTTCTGGGAACAAACTTAGGACCTTGTTACAAATTAAGGTACAAGTAGTAATCCCCTTATTCTTAGTTCCAAAAAGAGTGAGAGTTAGCAGCACTTAGGTACAAGGAAGAATCAGGTCTCTGATGAAATACTGGAACGAAATCTGGCATATAAAATTTTAAGACATAAAGCAATATGCACAATGTTTTGTAAAACCTCATTTCCAGTGATTTCCATTTAACCAATTCAATGGAAAAGAAACAATAACCAAGATCATAAAAGTATCTTTTTAATTGCTTTAAGAAAGTTGACTGATTTTTAAATGAAGTTTTTAAATTTTGAGACTAGTTTCAGTAATGTAACTAACTGCCTAACATTAAACTGCAAGCTTTCTTATACTTCTTAATTAATTTGATGCAATCCTTTCCATATTAATATTGCTTATCTTATCATAATGAATTTAGTTCAAATATTAAAAGTTTATAATGTGGATGGAAGAGAAAGATCTAAAATGAGAAAATCCGAGAGCACTGGGCTGTTTGAGCCTATATGCTTCCAGTCTTTCTTGATTTTGGCACTTTGTAGTATAATCGATTCTTCTTTTTATTTTATTATACTTATGATACATAAAGAGTCTTTTTATTAGGTTCTTCTTAGTGCTGTAAAGTGCCCTGTAAGTGCTAAGGTGCCCTCAATTAGAGAGGCTGAGAAAACAAGATTCCCAGAGCAAGCTCTTCACAGCCTCAGACAGAAAGCCCCGCTAAGTTGGCTGAATATTTTTAGAATAAACAATCATAAATAAATATGAGTTACATTTATACTCATAGGAAAGTCAGATTATACTCAAGCTTTTTTAAAAAAGCGTTGTCTCTAAATCTATTCAACTCTCTATTGAAGAGATTTTGTTAACATTTAATGATAGGCGTCTAATGAACATCTGTGGAATATGGGCTTAAAAGAATGAGTTGACAATTCTTAACATAAGATCATAAATTAAATATGTGTTACAAAGTTCTTCCTTTTGTAAATGAGAATTATTCTACACTTCACAGATGTTCGTTACATATTACATATTACATAATATTACATATTACATAAATACTTCTAGAGACAAAATATAATTTGTGTGTTCATATTTAGAGTTGCCTAAACATCGTCAAAAATTAAAAAATAGATTCCAAGAGTATGTCTTGACTATAATCACGAAGTACTGAAACGAAGTATTTTTATATGCCATCCACCTTTTTGCATGGTAAATAGCAGTTCATCTGAATACTGTATGTATGTCTATCAATGTCTTGTTCTGGCAGTTCAGATAAAATATAAAATGTTTAACTTTCTTACTGTAAATTCATGACGATTCCATTAGGAAATCATCATTCATGAATGTTTCATTTTATTTAAACAGTTCTTTTTAATATTATGTAGGTTATAGCTGAGTTTTTCCCTATAAAGAAGCTAAAGCAATGGAATAGCATATCTTGTTAAGAGAATAGAGCTATTTGATTCTGTTAGTATGTCTTCTTGAGTTCATATATTTCATACAGGATATATAGGATATCAAACCCCCATCAAGTGTGGACATGACCATTAGGTTTTTAAGAAAAATCAAGAGCATCCTCTTTTAAGCTACAAAAGTATGATGTATGTATTTATTTATTTTAGAAACAATGTATCCGTAACCTAAACTGTGAATCATTGCCCTTCTGAAATGCAAGTCACACAAAGAACACTGAAAAAAAAAAATGCCTTAAATTCTAGATGTTTTCTTTTTCTTTGCTTTTTTCTTTTTCTCTCAAAAGTCTCAGGCTAAAATGTTCCTTAGATTATTTTAATTTGAATAGTCTCCAGTTCCTTTCTCATTCAATGACATTAATTTGATTCTACATCACTTGGGAATCACAGAGTTCATAGAAGTTTCTAATACTAGGAAGTGCCAGATTGTTGGAAGTGTATGTGATGTTTGTGAACGTAATGAGTGAAGAAAACAAAAATGGTATTAGCCCACTGGGACAGAAGACTCAACATGAGTAGAACATGGTGACATGGTATAGGAGAAAATCCCTGGGTTTGACCATAGCCCAGACTACATTAATAGTATTGCTTAGCATTGTTAAGCCTTAGTTTCCTCATTTTTGAAAAGGCAATGGTGGCTTTTTAAATTAAATGTATAACATATAAGTCACATTCAACAAATATTTAAGTACCTGCTATCAGCCATCTGCAGTCTTAGATGCAGGAGATATCTTAGTGACACACGTAAGCACAGTGTCTCATTTCTGATACACAAAATTCCAGTGGGGAACATGGTAAAGTACAGATGCCATTACAATGCAGAATGTAATTATTACAGTGAATGAAGTAGTGTGTACTTGGTTCAACCAGGGAGAAGGAAGATCTTCCTGTAGGAAGTGCCTACACAGCTGAGAATCGAAAGATGGCACTAGGGAAGAGTCAGTGGGGACGAGAGAAGTAAGTTAGCTCAAGAGGTAGATTCCACAAAATTTGAAGATTAGTCAAGTGGGAGAATCGGGGCAGGGAAGAGCTGAGGTCACCCAATCTCTAAGCATGATATTTACATATAGAGTAGGGAAGATAATGAATTTGCGTGTTTGTTAAGAGAAAAATTTAGTATGGAGTTGGATATATGTATCTGAAGAAAAAAAGATTGAGTCTAAGCCAGAGGTGTCATTTTAGGAGCCTTCAGCAAATATAGGGTCATGAAATCCATGGCAGTGTAGAAGACCACACTGGAAATGCCTGCAGAATGAGAAGGAAGGAGGATCTATGTGAGAACCTGAAGAACACTAACACTGAAAGGATGGGAAAGGGAGGAGCAGTCTGGAAGGACACAGAAAGGGTAACCACGAATGAAGGAGAAAACCAGGAGAGTGCAGTGTTGTGGGAACTAAGGGGAGCATCTCCAGATAACAGAAAGTGGAAAACATACCTTTTCCTTACATACAATACTTTATATAAAATATCAAGTATGAGAAAGACTAAAAAGCACTTATCTGATTTGGAAACCAGGAATCTTCTGGTTAAACTGGCAAAAGGAAGAGGAGAGGTGCTGAATAAAGACAGGTTAATGAGGATCCAGTAGTAAGTGAGATGGGAGACAAGAATACAGTGTGCACAGACAGTTCTTTCCTGACATTTGGTTGTGAAAGGGAGAGAAAAGGTTAAACTCTGTGTAATATGGGGAAGGCTTAAGTCTTACACAGTATGAAGGTACATGATAAGGCTTAGCTCCATTCTTTCCATCCCATATAGAAGTAAGGTCATATTTGAGTAAGGTTTTCTCGTTTCTTTACTAAGCATAAATAGAAATCTTGTTTTTAATAGTCCAGAATTGTAACAAGAAAAGAAGGTACGGACAGTGAGAGTCATTATGTGACACGGAAAGCCACCATAGTAGTTCATAATATGCCAGAGCTTAAAAGACTTCCGAGTCTAGTTCTTCCCCAAGACTTTACACCCATTATCCAAAACTAATAATTATGACTAAGGGAGTGAATCTTTATCACTCCTCTATCTCCTCGTTTAATCATTACTAATTAAAAATTGTTTGCTTAAGTACCAATTCTCTCTCGGTCAAAAAAAAAAAAAAAAAAAAAAAAGTAAGAAAACAAAACCAAAAAGCAACGTAATACCAATCAGTTAAGATACATCTACAGATATAAAGAGAACAGTTTTACATAAATGTAGATATACTTATTTATATATTCCTGACCTCTTTAAAAAATTTTTTGTCTTGAGTAAAATTAAATAATTATAACCAAATATGATGCTTACAAAGCCTGTAATTGAATAATGGTTACTATAGCTAATTTCTTCCAATTAAAGTCAATTCAAATAACTAACTTATGGAAATTACGGATTTAATGCTTTAAAAATTTTTTGGGCTTTTGTATTCTCAAATTCTCAAAATTACCCTATAATCATTGAGATCGCTAAAGTAACAGTGGCAATGAAATCACATCTGCCAGTGTGTTATTCCATGTGATTGAATAAAATTGGTGTGACCTTTTCTCATTAGAGCTAATCTGGATTACTTAATAAAGGTGACTTTTGTGGAAGACTCAAAAACCTTCAGCTTTTATCATCATTTATGAATAATTCTTTCCTATCTTCTCAAAATATGAGCTTCCTGGATTACCAAATTTGATTAAACTCAAGGAAATTGATTGACTGCCTGTTATAATGGGGAGCACAGAGCTGAGCCTAAGAGGACTAGAGACGTAAATATAAGGAAGATATGGACCATGAGGAATACACCTAACTCAACATACTAAATTTTTCTTTCGATTGAGAAGTCCTGATTTTGTCCCTTCCATATTTTTCCACTTCTAAATACTTCCAGTGACCAGGTTAAATTTCAGTGTTATATTATTCCAAATTACACTTCTGTCCCCTATACACTCTGGATTTACCCATTTTTCTTTCTTTTTTTTTTTTTTAGCCTACCCTATTGTCTGAAATTCAGGAGAATTCAGTTCTTGTAAGTTCTTTTTCTATTTAATTTTTTTCCTTTTTTAAATTTATTCCATTTTATAATAGTAGACTAAGCCCGTTGAAATCCACTTTCTTAAAATTCATTTTTTAACCATATCTTGCTAATTTTCCCCTTTCCTCGTTTAGAATTCTGAATTATGCCATGATGCAGTTACTTCCACTGAGGTTTTCATTCATTTTTATATCCTCAATTAATTCCTCTCTACTTGTAGGATCAAATTATGTGTGAGAACAAAAAGAAGTTGCAAGCTGCGAATGCACAAGGTATTGGCATATAATGAAAGCAATGAACTAGACAAAAAAAAAAAGAAATAAGTTCCCCCTCAAAATCTTTACCTATTACCCCAAATAACAATAAAAGTTAAGTGCTTTATTTTTGAGTTTTGATAAAACAAAATTATAAATATTTGTGAGGGGTTTTTTTGCGCTATTACTTTGTAAGTATATAAACCCAAAACATCACAAAGTCATCTACTTTCCAAGTAAGCCTCTCTATTTGCTAAGGTATTAGAATTCTAAAACATTTTCAAATCTCACTGAAACAAAATTGTTTTTGATTGTTTAAAGTGTTAAATAACTGATACTTAAATAAAGACAAAATATATTTAAAAATATGTTAAGTATATATTTTCAGTACAGTACCTGAACTGTAGCTGTAAATATTCAATCCTAGAACTATTATAATTCTACGTCTGAAGGTATGTGTTCAGTAAGGTAAATTGATTTTAGTATTGTTAATTAATATTATAATTAATAACTATCACTGATTAAAAGCTTATTATGCGCCAGACTTCATTGAGTGATATATATCTATATATCTCAGACAGTGAATATATATGTATATATTTAAATAATAATCTGCATATAGTATTATTTTCTCCATTTTACACAGGCGAAAGAGAGGCTCATAGTTCATAATAACATAGTTACCCAAAATGAGACAGAATATGATAAAGTCCAAATGTTTAGAAATCAAAGCAGCTGCTTCAAAGTTATAGACCCTTTTATTTCTGAAGCAGCGACTCTCAAAGAATACTAGATTAAGACTTAAAAGACTTCAGTTCTTGTTCTGTCTTGGCTCCTTAGCTCCCAGCCTCTCTAAACCTTACAGCTGAGACACCCAGGGACAACCCTGACACAGTGCAGGCGGGATTAAAGGGCTTTAGACCAACCTTCTGAGATTTAGCTCTAAGCATCCTTGTGAAAGGCTTTCACATTGTACTCCACTTCTGAAAATCGGTTATATAACCTGTTCTCAAGGTCAAGTCTTCCCTGAACATATTGATATTCACTACTGATCATTTCACTCTGTAGTCAAGATAGTCTATAACGATAAAGACTAGGAACCAAAAGCCAATCTTTCAGACTCAACTTTGTATCTACTGGTAGTTTAAATTCCACGTCAGTTTAGGAAATGCAATAAGGGTTATCTCAGTACTTTTTTACTTTTTAAACCCCTATACTATGTTCGATCATGAGAAACACAGGTGCACGTGCACACGCACACACATATACACACACGTGCATCCACATGATTCTAAACATAAAAGACCTTCCCTTTTAGTTACCAACACATGGTCACATGGTGAAATAAATCTTTCTTATGGCAAACCGTGATAATGTCATAATGCCAGTCTGCAAAACCATTTTTATGGATCATTGCCTTTCTCTCCATGATACAAAGGTCTATCTGAGCACACAGCATGATGGGGGAAAAGTCTGATAATGAAAGGTCACCTAAAAGGTCAAATTCATGAAGCAGACAATATCCTTACTGTCTTTTGCATGTTGGTTGCTCTTGGCTGCTTTTCAAAAATATTACCTATAGTAAATTATCATATACATACATGCATGAATCACAGGGAAAGGCATCTTCTTAATATGTGAATGTCAAGTCAAATCAACCAGGTTAAACAGTTTTTTAATAAATGTGCCAGACATAAGAGAAGGATATGGCCCTTCCCCGAAAAAGTAGATTATGACGGGGAAGCTAGTCTCTTTGCATATCTAAAACTTGAAAAAAAAAAAAAAAAACGAAAAAAGGAAATCATGTAAAAGAGCAAATATGTTAAAAGTCTGGCCAGTAGAAGAACATCTTTTGAGCTGCTCCTAGAATAAAATGGTATTGAGGAAAAATAAATTTGTAAAGAGTGCTGTAACATTTCCTATTTGGGGATTCACAATCTATATTAGCATATACGCAATACTCTGAGAGTCCTTGAAGGACTGGAAGACTTTGGAAGAGGCAGATTTTAAGCTGGTTTGGTATATACAAAGGTACACAACCAAGTAAATCAAAAACCCATTTTATCCATGTTACATAAAAGAAAAGAAAGCACTGTATCCAAAATAACACATTGACTGTATCCTAAAGATTCTCAAAGTTCCACAGAAAGAAGAAAACATCAGAGGATTAAAACGAGGCAAAGAATAGTGCAGTTTACTACATTAACATAATGTCAGGTAATATTTAGGAAACAATACTATGATGTACATTTACATAAACATAATGTGTGCATTTTACACAAAGGATAAAATATTTACATTTAAATCATGTGTAAATTTTATCACTAGATCTGTTAAAAGTAGAGATTTAAGTAATAATACAACAGATTCCATTTCAACCATGAAAAGTATTTCGATAAGCATTCTTCACATATATGATTATAATATCAAACCTCTTAAATTCTGGAACTTGAACTCATCTGCTTCACACCAGCAACTTTAACGTATGCCGATTCTTGTATAGGTAAATATTCAGGCAACGTTTTCTCATTGCACATGCCAAAGTCTAGAAGCAAGCCTCAAAGAAAAGTCACTGTGAGGTTTAAAATTTAACCTGAATTCACTGGACCTATATTTTAAAGCATTATGCTAGTTTCATTCTACTCTTAGATACGAGCTTGAGCAAGAGAAAATTGGAATAAGAAGAATTATCTTGCTTAGGATAGCATTGCTATGATGCACATAGGCAGTTATCCATGGGGACCTAGAACATAAAGCCATTTTTCTGTCTTTATTGTGCAGTGCTCAAGTTCCAGCAACAGTCCTCATTTCCTCTGCTGTTTGCATCTACTGCACACTGTTTTCACTTGCTTCTGCTGACACAGCAGCTTGAAAAAAAGAAGATATTCATTTCATTCTTTTTTTTCAGTTTGACCACATAGGTAAAAGTTGAAGCTAAAAGTCAGCTTAATATGCAGCAGTCACATCAGCTAAAGTATTCGGGTAAGTGACTTGTGACTAGGTGGCTGCATGAGCCAGCCATTTTAAATCAAAGCAACTGGCCTCCCAAATGCATTCAGCTTAAAGCTAATTTGAAGTATGAAATTCAGGATATATTTCTGGGGTACCATAAAAATGTAATAAAAGTCTAAATGTAGCAGCATCATGACTAGGCTTTGCACCTGATAAACGGATTCTATGTCATTGAAAAAGAGAGTGTGGCATGATTTAAATCAAATTATATTGCTCAAATCCAGTAGAATTTTACCAAGGACTCTGTTGGATATAAGTTAGGAGAACTACATGTGCATTTTCACAAATAGTATGCATTTATTATTACAAATTAGGCTAACATATAAAGTGTCTGGTTACTGCAAGTGAATGGAAAACAGATAAATTCACATAGCCTAGAGTGTCAGTGAGTTTTGTGACCTTGGTCAGGTCATCTTACCTCTTCGGGTCACACTTTCTCCTCTCTAAAATATAGAGACTGAACCGCATCAGTGCTCCTTTAACAGGTTAAAACGGAGTTCACAGATAATGTAACCATTTATACACCTGACTCCAAAAAAATCAATATAATGCATTGACTATAGCACAATAGAAAAATGAAAAGTTTTCCATGATAAAATTATAGATATCGGGATATATAAATGCTCTGGCACACCTACACAGAACACATAGCTGAGGTCCTCAGATGCACACCCCTATAGTCAAGCTGAATGACAGCAGGAAATGAAAACTGATGAGGTGTTATGGGACTCAAATACCATAAATGCCATTTCCCTCAGTAAAGAGATTAAACAAAATTCAGTCTTTTGTCAGTTAACATGGTAGTTGCATTCTTGGAAAAATCATCATGTTTTAAAATCATGCAAAAGTTAAATTTTCCTTTTATGGCAAATGAAGATGGGTGGAAGATCATATATTTATAAAATAGAACAATACTTTCTTATGAGAAACTCTCCTGAGAATTGCAGATATTTAGCATCCCTTGATTCTGCCCACTAAGCATGAGTAGAAGCCAGTGTTGTGCAATCTTTCCCTCTCTGCCTCAAAAAATAAGTCCAGATTTTGTAGTGTTTGTTAATCTCCAGGGTGTAAATATTCCCACCATGGCCTGTTTCTAGCAACCACATGATGTCACTGCATGAAGAGTTGGAATCAGTCCTTGGGATAGCTGGTTCTCACACCACTAGTGAAATCCCTTAATCACTGTGTTTACCAAAAATACTAAACATTTCCAAAATGTCCCTTTGAGAACCACTGAACAAAATGATCTGTTGATTTTTACTATCCTTTTTTATAATAAAACTCAAAATCAAAGAATTTTATCATCTTTAATTTTGACACTGTCATTTTTTCCCTGTTCTCTTTTATGAGAAAGGGAAAGTTCTCTTTAAATATAAAATATTCTCCTGCACTAAGAATATTGAGAAATGACTATCATATCTTTATATTTCATATCAAATACGAAATGTTCATATTTCATATCAAATATGAAATTTTCATATAGATATTTCATATCAAATATGAAATGTGCTCCTGCACTAAGAATATCAAGGAAGAATTATTTTTGAGTAATATCAAAAATTAATTACTTTTTGGTGCTAATCTACTTAATAAGAACATCCCATTCCCAAGGTAATCCATTCATTAATTTACGCAGCATTTATTGAGGACGCCAGGTTCTGGTCTTAGTTTTGGGAGAAGTAACTTAATTGTTCTCATGAATTGCATTAGGTAACACAAATATAAAAATACTTCTTGAAAAAAACTAAAAGATTTGATAGAGTGGATAAAACAGATACATAATGATTAGGAAGTTAAATTTTATTAAGGCTAATATAATGGAAGTATTCTAAGAACAAATAAAATATTTATGAGTTAATTCTTAAAGTTTATGTGTTTTTGTGCTATAAAGTTGTTATGGAACTTAGTGCTCTCTACACAAAATTGATTACTTATATTTAGGAATACCATGTGCTACAGTAAAAAGACAATGGACTTTTTTGTTGGCTAAACTGTTCACTCAGCTTTGCCACCTTATTAGCAGAGTGACCTTGGGCAATTTGCTGACCTGCAAAATGGAGATTATAATGCTGGGTGTGTTGGGTTTTGAGAAAATTAAAAGTAATATAGCATTGTGTTTGGCATGCAGGAGCAGTATTAGCAATGTTATATTATAGGTCTCATTTTACCTCTTGAACTCTAAGTGTTTGAGGAAGATTCATTTCTCCTTCCTTTATAATGTCTAACACAATACCTTGCACGTTTTTTTTTGTTGTTTTTTGTGTGTATGTGAGGAAGATCAGCCCTGAGCTAACATCCATGCTAATCCTCCCGTTTTTTTTTTTGCTGAGGAAGACTGGCTCTGAGCTAACATCTATTGCCAATCCTCCTCCTTTTTTTCCCCAAAGCCCCAGTAGATAGTTGTATGTCACAGTTGCACATCCTTCTAGTTGCTGTATGTGGGACACCGCCTCAGCATGGCCGGACAAGTGGTGCCTCGGTGCGCGCCCGGATACCAACCCGGGCCGTCAGTAGTGGATTGCACGCACTTAACCGCTAAGCCACGGGTCGGCCCACCTTGCATGTTTTTATCTTCAGTAAATATTTATAGAATGAATGAGTTCCAAAAACAATGGAACCTATCATGGCACTGTTTATTTATTTAAAAGTGGTACAACACACATGCACTTAATCACAATGTTGATAACACAATTCTAGAAAAATGTAAAAAGAGTAAAAGTTCTAGAAATATGCAAAAATGATTATTAGAATGGAGTCTACTGGAATCTACACATACTAGAATTAATCACTGCCTCTGACTGTTGATTTGTTAGTAATTTAGTATTTATGTTATCTTAGCATTTGCAACATATCCTCAACTTTAATTATCTTCTCAGCACCTGTGAAGAAGGCAGGCAACACAGTCTTTTTTGAGCACATTCAAGAAAGGCCCAGGCACCGTGGCTGCATATTCCTTAAGGCTATATAGCAAGGCAGTGGAAGAATAAAGAATATACTCAGAACTGCTATACTTTCAGTCATTCCATGACATAAAACTATACCAATTTTTGTAATAAGGTAATGAAGATACGCAAAGCAATTGGGAACTACACTTTGGAATATTCTTGACTTTAGACTTTAGTTCTTACAGTGCTGTGTCCGTTCTTTTTTTTTTATTTAGGTCACATGGGTTCATAACATTATATAAATTTCAGGTGTACATCATATTTCAACTTCTGTGTAAACTACATCGTGTTCACCACCAAAAGTCTAGTTGCCATCTGTCACCGTCCACTCATGCCCTTTACCCCTTTTGCCCTCCCTTCTCCCCACTTCTGCTCTGGTAACCACCAGTCCGTTCTCTGTGTTTATGTATTTGTTGTTGTTGCAATGTCCCTCTTGAATCTTATTCCAAAAAATCTCTTATGAGCTTAAGATAAAAAGGCACACAAACACACATCTCACGCAGCACATCCACATTCTAAGAATCTTTATTTTGAGGAAAAAGGTATAAACAAATCTTTCTCTCCTTCTTCTATTTAGAGAAAGTAAATAATACTATTTACAAAAAGTAAATAACACTATTATTTGGAGTATTATACTGTGATTTTTTTTTTCCAGAAATATCTGTTTAGAGCATTTCCCAATACCACCTTCTACACTGATGCAGTTTCCTCTTTTAATTATCATGTAAATTTCCCTTCACTTTTTTCATTAAAAACAGTGTTTGTTTTCTTTTCTTCTCTACCACTCCTATTAATTATAGATCTTTTAAAATAAAATAACTTAGCATCCAAAATGATGCACCCCTATGTATTACTCCTCAAATTTTCAATAAATCTTACTGGCTTCAATATGAATATGGATTGTTGTGAATTTGCCTACTGAAAAACTGGATGGATTAGACATTATCAATTATCTCAATGGAAAACCTAGATAAAGGTAATACATGTTTCCTCACATGCCCTGAAGCTTTCAAACATAAAGATTTTGGTTTTCACTTGATTTTATTTTTCATCTTATTATAACTCATATATTTCTTGATTTCTTTGACCACAGAATTATTTCTTGAAGGTAAAGATATTGATTTCTCTAGAACACTCCAGGGCATGTCAGATCAATATTTTCTTCCTTCATTCCTTCACTTTTCACAGAGAGAAACCTGTCTGAAATGTGAGGTTCAGAGTTCACGGATAACTATCCTGTTAAACATCCAACCCATTTTTAGACTTTTTGTTTTAAATATCAATTTGTGGTTAATTGCATGTAAAAGTGAGAACTAGATAAAACTATTATTTTTATGGAATAGTCCATTATTTCTCTATTGTAACAAGACTAAGTAGGACTTTCTGTCTCAGTCAAAAAAACTAAGTAAAATTGTCAAAAAGCACTCTTGGCAAAGGGATAAATATCTATCTTTGCACTAAACTGTGCTCAAGTTCATGAAAAGCAATGCACTCCTATTTACTATTTTGATAGAGTATTAGAGATTTCTTTACACTCCAAAATAAAAGAAAAAGATTTAGTTTAATTGAACACTAGGAAAACTCATTGATCAAAAATTTAGCTAGCCATTTATGAAAAAGCAGTCAGAATTCCAATGCAATTAATTTTTCTCTCCCCTTTCTTTATATAGCAACACTTTGATCTACCAAACATATCTTTCAAAATATGACAGCTAATTTTAAGAACTTACTGGCATGATGAAAACTGCTTTTCTCAAGTATCCATCCAAATTTCAAACTGTTAGTTAAAAAGACCACTGTATAGTCAATAGAACAGAGACGAAGAGACACCTTTATCTCTAGGCAGCTTGGTCAAGCAAGATAAATGGAACAAAAGATACATTGAACAGTTTTTATTTTTTCTTCCTTCAAAGTTATTTCCAACAAATTATTTTGTATTTTTAAAATTCCAAGCTTTTATTTCTTTTTCAATAGTCAAAATTTGTGTGAAGTCAAGGCTTTCATGAAGCCCTGTACGGAAAGAAGTGAAAAAGAGAATACAAACAGAAAGAAAATAATAGGAAACAATTATGGGAGCTTGTCGCTTACCAGAAACTGTTTGGGATTGGAGAGAGATTATCTACATGAATTCTTACAACTACCCATTATGTAAGAACTGAGATTCTCATTATACAGATGAGAAAACGGAGGCTTAGAAAGACCACCTTGCTCAAAGCCACACTGCCAGGGAATGAATTTGGACCTAGGCTGGTCTGACTTAAAAGATCAACTCCCCAAAGCGTGATTTACAGATTGTAATTTTATTGAAAGAGAGAGGAGAAGATTATATAAAGCACAATTAAACAAAATAGCAAAAAACATTTTAAAGTGAATGAACTAGATTTGAGATGACAATATAATTTAACAAAATCTTTGTCAAGCCCAATTCTCTCCCACTATCTCCCTGCCTGAAACTTCAAACTTTCTTAAAAAATATCTTCTTAAACCTTTGCAATAAGGTTGTTTCAAGAATGAGAAAGGGGTCTATATGAGAAGAGTTAAATCTGTTCCTACATAAAATAGTGAGAAAATCTCATTATTTTTATTTTTTAATACCAGTGACAAAGTTATTATAGTCAGGTAATAAAAAATCATTTTATAACAAGACTAAATTTCCTTGATTTTCTCACTATTAATACCTTAATTTGTATCAATATTTCTTTTCATCTTATAGAAAATTAGAATAATGTAATGATTGGTTAGATACGAACATCACAATACTATACAATTTAATTATCCAATTTTTGAATCCCATATATTATAACCCTGAGAGTGTTTAAACACCTTCTTTGATGAAGAATTTACTTCTTCCCAAAGCAGTATATCTTCAGACATTAATAACTATTCCCAATATCTTCCCATAGTGCTGTAGCTGATAATATTATTGTTTTCACTATTTCTATACAGGCTACAACTAATATTTTGACTTAGGGGGTATTTCTTGTAAATGTGCCATTACTGTTTATGAAGCCTCTGGTTCTCAGGATTTTATATCAAAATAAAAATAGTTATGCAGTGTGATTCTGAAAAAAAAATCACTACAATCTAAATATTCCTGCAAATAGTCTTCTCCGATCTTCAGAGAAGCAATATCTTTTGGTTAAAAAAGTCTTCATCAGGGCCGGCCCCGTGGCTTAGTGGTTAAGTGTGTGCGCTCGGCTACTGGCAGCCCGGGCTCAGATCCTGGGTGCGTACCAATGCACCGCTTCTCCAGCCATGCTGAGGCCGCGTCCCACATACAGCAACTAGAAGGATATGCAACTACGACACACAACTATATACTGGGGCTTTGGGGAAGAAAAAAAGGAGGAGGATTGGCAGTAGATGTTAGCTCAGAGCCAGTCTTCCTCAGCAAAAAGAGGGGGATTAGCATGGATGTTAGCTCAGGGCTGATCTTCCTCACAACAACAACAACAAAAAAGTCTTCATCAAAGTTCAAAACGTGTGTTTTAAAGGAATAAGAAAGAGGCATCAAAAACACAATGCTGAAAGAAAAAAGCATGATGTGGAACAGTGCAAACAGCATTGTACTAAGTAAATTGAATAACTATATAAAATAGCATATGCTGAGTTTTCTCTAGATACATATATATGCATATAAATGCATATTTTAAAAATTACAAGTATCCACACTGTTATAGTTAATTTTACATGTTAAGTTGACTGGATTAGGGTGACCAGATATTTGGTTAAATATTATTCCAGGTGTGTCTGTGAGGGTGTTTCTGGATAAGTTAACATTTGAATTGGTAGACTGAGTAGAGCAGATTGCCCTCCCCAATGTGGGTGGGACTCATCCAGTCAGTTGAGGGCCTGAATAGAACAAAAGGCTGAGCAAGAGAGAATTTTCTGTCTTTGCCTGACAGTCTTAAGCTGGGACATTGGTCTCCTCCTGCCTTCACACCCAGCCTAGAACTTTCACCACTGGCTCTCTTGGTTCTCAATCCTTCAGACTACAGATCTCGGGACTTCTCAGCCTCCATAATCAGATGAGCCAATTCCTTATAATAAATCCCCAGATAAAGATGTATCTCCTATTTGCTCTGTTTCTCTAGAGAACCCTGACTCATATACACACCAAACTCAAGATAGTGATCTCCTTAGAGCACTGGGAGAATAGGATCTGGTTGAGGGGGAACTTCATGAGGGAAATCTAACTTCATAAAAAAATAATAAATAAATAAATAGAGAAAAGGAATAGGAAGGTTTTTGGACTATGATTTGAAGGATAATAGTCACAGCAATTGAGTGTTAAAGCTAGGAGAGGAAATGAACCTGAATCTTATTAGATGTGATATTCTAAATTAAAGTTAAATAATGAGTACAGAAAGATGTACTGGCATCAAAAACAGTTAATATTAAAGCAACCAGAAAAACTGGCCAATTATGACTCTTAATAAACTTCTGTCCTATTATATGCAACTCATTCATATTTTTATGCTCTAATTCTCTCACACTAAACTACAATGCAAAGCAGATCTTTTGTAAGGAATAATTTTCTATGCTTAAGTCTTTAAGTTGTGGGGCAGGTTCTAACTGCAATCACTAAAATTTATTTATACATTTGTTCTCATTTATCCTCACTGAAATTTGGCTGAATCATTGAAAAAGAACATCAAATATCCTACCAATTATTAAGTTGGTAGTAATGACAATCATTAAATTGATGGTGATTGATAAGATTCTTTCAATGTAATATTACCAATTAGAAGTTTATTTTTCTATCTGCAATATAAATGACCAAATAGGGGAACTATAATCATGACTTATCTCTGTAATTATAAAACATCACCCTGGAAGTAATCAAAGTTTCAATGAATGCTAGAAATAAATTATCTAAGGAACATTAGATCAATACTGTCAGAAAAAGATTATACTTATCTTGAAAACGTATATTTTAATATGAATAAATATTATGTTTTACTCCTTTGCCAATTTTCAGTCACCATTAATGCATAGAAAAATGCACCATTTTATACTAATGAGTATACAGACAAAAACAGTTACTGTATATAAATTTAAGACGATAAGTATTCAATAACTTCAAGTCTAGCAGAAAATTGCGTAAGCACTACGGCATACCTAAAATGGCATATAGCGTTGTGCTATTATTTATCTTAAGAAATATGCCCTTTCTCATCTTGGATATAGACAAATGATAGTCCCCTGCTTCGGGATGCATTTCTCAGTTCACATCACTGACATTCCTTAAAGTTTCACTCAAAACTCATCTCCTAATGGACACTTTTAATGATGATACTCACCATAATCTGACTTTCCTTTATTCCAATACTTTACATTCATTAATGTATTCATTCAAGACATAATTTTCTGACCATTTCATGTACTGAGCCCATGCTTAAAGCTGCGATGGTGTAACAGACAAGGGTGATATCTGCACCCTCACAGAGCAGGTAGAGTAACAGCCATTTATGGAGCATTTACTATGCCAAGTGCTTGGCCTACATTACTTAATCTTAAAAACAATTTTGTTAGACAAGTTTGCTGGATACAACTTTTCTATTTTCTTTGTGGAACTGCAAAAGTCATGATTTCTTGTCAGAAGAGATACTTAAATACATTTCCTGTAATTTTCTTCTTCCAAACAACTAATAGGACCAGTGAGCACACTATTCATTAACGAACATTGTTGAATTACAATATCATCTCTGAGGTGAAAAAGAATCATCCCAGTACACTAATTTAGAATCTACATTTATCAGACAATGATGAAATTTGGGACACCTAAAATTGATAAATATTTGATTCTTGGAAAGAGTTTAGAAGAATGAGAATAATTGTTAGGATTACTGCATGTGAAGTCATACAGGCTTGGTTTCAAATTATAATCTATATCCCAGCTATTTGTAAGAATAATGAGAAAAGACATACAAGGCACTAAGTATAGAGTTGGCATTAATAAATGCTCACAGTTAGTTATTTCTTATTAAAGTATTAGGGATAAGATCTACATTGAGTAATGAATTTATCAACCAAAAAAAGACAGAGGAGTAAAGTGATTTAATTATGATTACATACAAGAATCATGGTGACTATTTCTGAGAAAAGATCCAGAGAAAATAGACAAACTATAATCTGAAGGATTTAGGCTAGACAGAAAGTAGAATTTTCTCACAGAGATGAAGCGATAGTTGCTAATTCATTTAATAAATTGTCAAGATAGAGTATGAAATCTCATTTTATATCTATTTATTAGTGCTAATTTTCAGGGTGATCTTGCTCAAGTTTAAAACTTACACATACAGACACACACACACACACACACTCCAAGTTCTTTGGAAAGTAAGTTGTTTTCCTCCCAGGAAGGTCTTTGAAAAGGCTAATAGACTGTTTGCAAATACAAACCATGATCACTGCTCACAAAGACAAGTACTATTTAGAGTTGCATCCAGAATAAGCCATTTAAAGTGTAATTACTCATATAATATAGCATGTTTGTTCTGGGCAGATTGCAGCAGGAAGAAATATGAGGAAATCTATTTGCATAAAAAACCCTTGAAATCTAAATAATTCATCCTTTCACTCATTACAAAAAAAAAAAAAAAAGAACAGTGTCATTTTAAAAAAACTACGTTGTAAATGCAAGCATCATCAAGAATTCGTGATTGTAAATCCATTTACCACTATAATTAATGGGACACATTCAATGCAGCTCACTTGCAACATAAGAGTGTGTCTACCAAAATGCTTCACTGTTCCTCAGGCAGACAGAACAACCTGTTATTCCCTTTATGAAATAAATACCTGTTAGTTTAGGTGGAAAATAAGCTTATCTAATAGATACCAGTATTACGGATATAAATTACTTAAAGTCTCTAAATAATTTGGGAAAAAATTTCATGCTCGTTACTGAAGTGAATCTCCCACCTTCAAAATATAATGGATGAACAATGCTAAATTTAATTGTCAAGATAAAAATTATAAAGTATTTAAAAATAGAACATTATAATTATTTAGTGAAATTACGTACTGTAGAGTATAAAGAGGAAGAATATAAATTCATGCTTGACTGAGTCTATTGGATACGAAGCTGAAATAGGCCTATTTATAGAAGGAAGACTATGTGTGCCTCTTTCACTGAGTAGTCACAAATATCTACTGTTCTTTTGGTAACAGTATCTTGAATGTTTTATGTTATATAAGGCATTGGCTGATAAAGACATAGTAACTACTCATCTAGAGTATTCATTTGGAAACAAACAGAAAAGAAACATGTTTTAAGGTCTGATTTTGCAAATAGCATGCTAGCAGCTATTTATTATACTTGGTCATTCTTGGAGGCATTTACTTACCATCCATTTCTCTCAGACCATTTGAATTTGGCGAAGAAAGACTGGTGAACAAGATGCATATGAGAGGAAAAAAAACTGAGCAGAAAATTATTTTTTAAAGAAAAGAACTAAAATAGCAAAGATTTTAGTGATATTTCTATATTTACATTATGTACTCATGTATACATAGAGAATGGAAAATATAAGATGGAAAAGTAAGCCAAAAAAATTGAAATAACACAACTCTCATTATTGAGATTTATGTAAATCAATTTTTCAATTTCCTCTTAATTCCCTAGGTAGTTGTTCTTTAAGTTGGGGTAAAAAATATTATCATCTTTTATAGGATATTAATTTTAATTCTACCAGGTAGTTCTAGTACTATGGAACATGTACTTAGACTTCTAGTGCAGTCTCATGTACCACTTGCTTTAATAACAATGGAGTTTAATTGATATACTTGCAGCCTAATGCTCTTTATTAGTCTGTCTCTCAGTCATTTGAAAATGACCATAATTGCTGTACTTCTGGCCTTTGATGACTCTGTTCCATCTATATCAATCAGCTATTTTGAGTGTCACTTTGTACATTAATTCATAACTGCAGCCACAGGGAATTTATGATATATGGTTCCAAAATTGAAAGTAGAGAATGTATTCCCTGGAATCTCCACAATTATGAAAGAAGTAACAAAAATTGTCGTTTCTATTGGTTTAAGCACTTTATTAATCACAGCACTTGAAGGAAGGAAAGCATTGTAATACAAAGAGAAATGCTTGTAAATAAGTTGAAATATTTTGGAATGATTACCTTTAATTCTAATAACACTTGAAAAATTATATTTCTATTTAACTTCTTTAATGTAAAAGCTATCTATTTTAATATATTGCAGATATATGCTTTAGTAGTATAAGCATCTGAGTATATCAGGATAATTATAGATATATTTCTGTAAGACGATTGATAAAATTTTAGTCTAAAGAAGTTTGTAATTGTTCTCTGCCGTCAAAACTGGATAGTTAGCCATATAAGGCAGAAAATTTACTGTACTTTCCAGGCCTAATGAGACTCTTGGTCTGTATAAGAGAGTATTTTTTCTCTATTTTGGCTCCTAATAATAATTGAACTAAAGCCTAAATCTGTACCTATATTATATTTTACTAGATTTTCATCATTCCAGGATCAAGATATGAACTTGGGGCTGCTATTATGTCAACTTTATTGTGAATTAGTTTATTCTTTCGAAAGTTTAGGTAAGCCGCTGTCATTAAAATCTGCTCACTCATAATATCAATGTCATTTAATATAAAAGTGAAAATATTAAAATAATACTGAAGACTGAAAGCTAACAATAAATAATATTTTGTTTTAGCACTCACTAATAATGCAAGGTCTCCTTCCACAGCATTCCTAATCACAGATGCAATAGAAAATTTTGGATTTACAGGCAAAATGCAAACTTCATTATACTGTCATTCTGATAATGAGCAAAAAAAAAAAAAAGCTAGTTCATATTAATTATTAGAGAACATAAGGCATTTAAACAGCTATCCTACTCCATAACTGACTGATTTCACCCATGTACACCTGAGAAGCAGGTGGCTGATTAAGGATTTAAACTCAGGACTAGCATAAATCTTCCCTTATGACTTTCCCCACCTGTACTGCAAGCTGTGCTTTATCTTGCTTTCATCATCAGAAAGGATAAGAAGGATCATCAATGAGATTTTCATGGAAAGATTGTGGGTCAAATCTGGATTGTCTACATTGGTGAACCAAAATGGAAAATTCTCAACTTTGATGTGTTACAAAAACAAAATAGTAGCCAATCATTTTTGCAACTATGTCTACAATACTGTTAAATATGTAAATGGAAAGGTAAAAGGATAAACTTTCTTTGAAATACAAGCTTTATTTATAGTTTAAAAGATGAACTTAGATCAAATTCTGGATCCTGGATTAAACATTAATATATAGCCTTGCTCCTGAAAAATAACAATCAATCTAATAAAATCTGTCTAGAGTTACTTCAAAAAGATTTAAATAGATTATTTTTCTTTGAAAAACACATGCAAAAAGCACTAATAATTATATTTCCATACAAATAATTAAGCATAAAGATTTATATTCTTCCAAACATAATTTTATCGATTTAGAATAAAATATACTTCTGAAAAATTTAAATTGCATCTATTTTAACATTATTGCCCTTTTAAATCTACACTGACTTAAATGTTTTGTCCTAATGATATATTATTGCTTGGCCTAAATCATCTGACTGTGGCCTTAAATCATTTTGATTCACTGTTAAGTATATTTATGGCTACAGAATATTTGCTCCTAACAGTCAAATGACAACAAAAATTTTAGAGACCTACTATGTTCTATCAAGGACAAAATACTTCAGTTAAGTATTTGACTTTTTGGATTTATTAACAAGAAATAGTAAGTCCTTTATTCAAATTCCCCAAAGAGGCAACACCCCCACTCTGCTTACATTTTTAACCTCTTTGCTTTTAAAAAGATTTCACCTTCACATCTGGCATTTCTCTTTTCTCTCCAGACTTGACACCAAAAAATCAAGCGAAGGAAAGGAGATGAGTGGTTTGTGTGTTTCTTGTCGGGGTTGGGGTGGGTGACAGAGTAAAGGAGAAAAGGAATAATCAGATCTGTACTAAACATAGTTTATTTTTAAGGTATAAGCTACTTTGTATGTGTATATATGTGACTATGCCAGTACTTTGAGCCTAAAGATTTTTCAAAATAGCTTTTTAGGAAGAAAAATATTTCTGTGTTGTTAAAAGCCAATTGCTTCTGTTCTCTCTTTTTTGGGCAAAAGCTAAGAGAGATGAAAGCTTTTATAATTTTAATTTTTTTATAAATGTCAACTGCACGTCTCTGCATAAGCCATCTTCTTCTGTGGCTCACATACAGATTCAGATCCCGATTTTGTGAAAATTTCTTTTAAAAAAAATATAAAATTATGAAGGCAGTATTAGCTATGACAATGAACATTTACTTAGAACGAACAAAAAGGAATCGTAAAGAATTACAAATTTTAAAGTTAGCAAAATATCTTAAACATCACAAAATGTAGAAAAGTAACATGTTTTTATCAATTAACTGCTTGACATAGCTCTACAAGGATCTTCCTCCCGTCTTTTTACGGCTGCATACTCTATGGTCACATCTTCCTACGATAACATTATTGGTTAAAGTGCATGTACTGTCAAATTTGGGGAAACTTCAGGTAAATTTCTTCTACATGTGAGCAGTTATAAACATAATTATTGTTTGTAATACCAAAACACAGGGAATCTGACCAATTATATTTTCACATGATTATTATCAGAAAAATAAGAAATTATATGGTACTTTTATGATTATATATACTGCGTTATCTAGTATATCCCTGATGGGTAGAACTTCCGTTGTGACTAGGTATTGATGAGAACCAAATCCTTTACTTTTAATTTTATGTTTCTAGCTCTGCATATTTTAAACTTTACTTTTCCTCTACTTCTCACATACTTCTGAGGCCCGGCACCATAGGACAAGTTACAATTTTAATAAAGGAGGGCCCTGACATTTGTGTCCCAATGATTTTTCACAGTAGGTGGAAGGAGTATTCCTGTAAACCATTGCTGTACATGGACAGCCAGAATAATATAACCTCCAACTGGACTACATAAAACATATCCCACTCAACCTAAACTAAAAGTCTTCTCAATTCAAAGTTCTTTTAGTAGGATTCCACAAATGCTAGTGGCCACTCAAACACCACTGTACTGGAGGGAAAATGTGATGGAAGTTGTAGTAGTAACAGCCAACATCTTACGTTTTCCACTTTTTACAAAATTGTATGTTCAGGTACAGACATTGCAGGGGCCTCCCTAGGGTCTTATAAAGGCATCTCCACCCGTGTTAGTGAGCAACTCATTTCATTAGCTTTGTGGTAAATCTCCCTTTGCACCCATGACTCATCCTCACATATCTCACTTCTCTTATATTTCTCTACTAACAAATAAAGTAAAAAATAAACAAACAAAAACAAAAGCAAACATTATAAAAAAAAGAGAATAACTTTCACAGCCAATCTTTTTGAAAGAATAGGAAGAACTCTGTCTCATTTTCCAGTCTCTTCATGAATCCTTTTCTATCTAGTTTTCCAATCCCTTCTCTTCTCTCCATGATCATTGCTCTAAAATTCATCTCAATATGATCACCAATGATGGCCTACAATTTCAAGATCTAATGTAAAATATAATACTTAGCCTATGTGACATATATGGCATGTTGGTGACTCTCCCTTTTTTATATGATCCTAATTTTCTTCCTATCTCTCTGATCCTTTTTAGTACCTTCTACTAACTTCTCTTCCTCTGCCCTCCCTCTAAATGTTGCTGTCTCCAGAGTTCAGATGACTACATTCTCACTCTGTATTCTGCATAAATTTCTAGTGCATACTTCATTCAAAACTAGTTTAGAATATGTATTTACATTAGGTTCTACTGAAAATCTACACCTGCATGTCGGATGGGCACCTCAAATCAACCTGCTTAAAATTAAATTGTTTTCTCCTTTTCATTATGGAACTTTCAAACATAAAAAAGATAGAGGAGGCTGGCCCTGTGGCATAGTGGTTAAGTCCAGCGGCTCCGCTTCAGCAGCCTGGGTTCGCATCCCAGGCATGGGCTTCCTCATCAGCCATGCTCTGGCGGCATCCCACATACAAAATAGAGGAAGATTGGCACAGATGTTAGCTCAGGTCTAATCTTCCTCAAAAAAAGAAAGATAGAGGACCACAAAGAACAGTCATCTAGTCAGTGCCCAGTACCAAGCTTCAGAGATAAATAAATATTTCCATTCTCATTTCATCCATCCCCTACAAAGTTTTTTTAATTTTGTTTGATGTCAAATAAAATTCCAGGTTTTATGGGCCGGCTCCATGGCTTAACGGTTAAGTGCACGCGCTCCGCTGCTGGCAGCCTGGGTTCGGATCCCGGGCCCGCACCGACACACTGCTTCTCCGCCCATGCTGAGGCTGCGTCCCACATACAGCAACTAGAAGGATGTGCAACTATGACATACAACTATCTACTGGGGCTTTGGGGGAAAAAAAGGAGGAGGATTGGCAATAGATGTTAGCTCAGAGCCTGTCTTCCTCAGCAAAAAGAGGAGGATTAGCATGGATGTTAGCTGAGGGCTGATCTTCCTCACAAAAGAAAAAAAAAAATTCAAGGTTTTATGTCTTTCCATTTGTAAATACATCAGTATGCATCTCTAATAACTAATGGCTTTTTGGATAACAAACCCACTAAAATTACCAATAAATCCTAAATAGAATTTAATACCAAGTCTCTATTTAAATTTTACTGATTGTTTCAAAGGGCTCTTTTTAAGGTTGGTTTGTTCAAATCAGGATCCAAATTCCACAAACAGCATTTGGTTATTGCGTCTCTGACGTCCCTTTTTAATCTTGTTCTATCACCTGTGCTTCATCTCTCTTTTCTTGACATTGCTTTATTACTTCTTTGTGGTGGGGGCTGACTTCTTCCATTAGTCTCAGTATGTCCTATAAACTGGTAATTAAATCTAAAGTCTTGATAAATTGTAGGGCCAATTTTTTTATAGAAGAATACTTCATACATGATGCTGTATATTTACTATTGCATCACATCATGAGGCATATAATAACAGTTGTCCCACTTTTAGTAAAGCTGAGACATTTTCAGGTTCAGGTGATGTCAATCTGAGACTTATCTTATGAAATTCCCTATCAATATCCATCTGATTACTACATCCATTGATGACCATCACCTGGATCTATTATTTTATTAAAGGATGCAAAGTGGTGATTTTTCTAATTTTAGTGTCCCTTCTGCACATGTTGGATATTATCTCTAAAAAGAAACTTTCTCTACATGAAAAACTGTTCAAACAATAAAGGCAGGATAAATGCTTAATCCTTTCTCTTTAATTATCTATTAAAATTAACTTCTTATCCTTCTCCTCCTTACTTACTCTTACACTTGTATTTGGTTACATAGCCCCTGAGTCACAGCTAAGAATGTATTCTGCAATTCTCCCTCTCCCTCACCCACATGTAACTGTAGCCAGATTTTATCTATCTCTAAAGCTTTTCACCGCTCTCTGCTTCTTCATTGCCAATGATTTAAGTAGATTCTACTAAGCACTGCTTATCAATGGCCACCAAATCAGACTCTAAAACTCTGGCCTTGACTTGTAACTCATCCTCCTCACAACTGCTGAAGTGATGGTTCAAAGTGCAGAAGCTGATAGCATTGTCAAATGGTTTAAAATGCTTAAACCCTTCAATGGTTCCTCAATATCTTAAGGTAAAAACCAAGCAAAGCCTTTCATGATCCATCCCTACAATTCCACAGTGAGCCTCCTGGGCTGCAGTTCCATTCAGCTATGTGTGGTTATCTGAACTTGAAGTCTGTTTTCATATATCTTTGTATCTGCTAATTTTAGGCCTGGAATCTAGTCCCTTTGGTTTCTGATTTTAAAATCAATATTCATCCTTTCAGACTCAACTCAAAAGTCAGCTATTCAATGAGGTTTTCCCTCATCTTCCCAGACAGAGAGAGGCATTGTGATCTGTGTGTTTGTTCCCTTATACCCTGTAGGCAGACTCTGTTATTGTACCTATTATGTGGCTGAATGATTTGTTTCCATGTCTCTCTCTCTCACTAGACAGTAAGCTCTTCAAAAGCAAGGACATTCTCATCATTGTTGAATCTTCAGTGCCTAGGGCGGTCCTTTTGTTATATGACATGTACATGATAATGATGAACATGATTGGTCATGTGAAGCATATTATGCTTGTGTTCTTTTCCTGCCCAATAAATAGGTATTCCCTAGGCTCAGTTTGGGTTTCTGGTTTTCATTCTCTTTACTCACCCAACAAAGGCTCATCTACTCTGGACTTCCCATCTTTTATCCAGTTTCCTGTCTTCTGTTACCTACAGTATAACAGAGTATCTTCACTCAGATATTCTACTAACGCAGTTTCTTTGCTACTGGAAAGAAGACTGTTGGTTGGAAGACTCCTTACCAACTGCACATACATTTTGCTTATTTCTAACTTCTTTGTTCATATTGTTCCCCTCCATGAAGTATCCTTCCTACTTTCTGCAAGATTTTTTTTTACAAGATTTTCTTTGAGTGATGACCAAGAAGCAACTTTAGTAGAGCATGTTCAGAGACTGCCATAGGATGCTTGATCCTTCCTTCATTTTCAGTCTATGAGAGCTGAGTTTACAAGATTTTACCACACACTTCTTTAGCTGGTTTTTCCCCCTACATATGTAAGGTTTGTCTTCTTAAAGAGACTATAAACTGCTCAAGACTACATCAAACATTTGCCTACTAATACACACTAAGAATGCTGCTAAACGTCGTATATGCTTTAAATGCCTATAGGAATAAAAAAATACTATCTAAATGACGTCTATAGTTCTAATTATCTTGAAAGTTGTTTTCAATGTCACATTCCACTTTTCAAATTGTCATTCTTCTTTGAAAAAGGAAAACTTTAAATATTGGAACAAAGAATACAAAGATCAATCTTCAAACAATGATTCTTAAAATGACAAAATTAAAATCCATAATTAATATACATATACCCATAACCCAAGTAACAAGGGTTAATTAGTCAAGAAGCTTGCCTGTGAATTCATTTATTTTATTATCGTTTCCAGTTTATTGAACAGTTTCTTAACTGTCTAAAAGAGATCGTGAACCATCCAAAGCTGTTTTTTAAGCCTAGTAATTTTGATGATGTCATTTCATTTTTTCCTTCCTTTGTCTCTCATACCACCTAAACAGAGAAGATTAATTCAACCAATCTCTCCATATATTTTGCAAGCAATAAAACTCAATATTCAAATTATGGGGAAAATATCCTTTGTTTTATCTTTAGCACATAAACATCACTACTTACAATAAGATGCAGGCAAGGAAATAAGAATAGACCACTGTAACCAGTCCCCTGTACTGAAAAATCAGATCAATAACTATGTTCTTAGAAACTGTGGGGGATCAGAATTGGCCACCCCAACATGTATCTCTTTGGCATAAGGATTATTTTGGGCTGATTACTTTTAAAAACTGCAGACATGAGAAAAGCTCTGAAAACCAAGTAGAAGTAGAAGTTACCCTTTGTAAGAGATGCTTACATTTGTAAGGAAAATCTCCATTTGTAAAGATGTCTCTCTCTCTATACCAGGAAGAGGGGGATGACGTTATCTCTAGAAACTATTATCAGTACCCAAAGCAAGGACTTAAACCTGCATAATAACCTTACTCTTGTTTACTGTGCTTTTCTGGTAATCTCCTGTGACTGACTCCCCCCACCCCACATCATCTTCCTTTGTCTTAAGCTGAAGATGGTATTTAAGACTACAACCTTGGCCATTTTGGCCAGTTACCAGTTTTCCTGGGTTTCTCCCACGTATACATGTTATAAAACTTTGTTTGATTTTCTCCTGTTATTCTGTCTGATGTGCATTTAATTTGTAGCCCAGCCAGAAGGGCCTAAAGGGTAGAGGATTTGTCTTCCTCCCCTACAAAACCAATAATGCCATGTTCACATAAAATGGAAAAAAATGTTTTCTGAATAATCTATTTATTTAGTGAAGGCTGAGGTTGCAGGTTGACTATATAAACTTAAATGTTACACACTTATTTTCAACTACTCATGAAATATTAAAAGAAATGCACTTAAAGCTAATCAAAATTTTTGTGGCTTTGTCGTATGCTACTAACACACCAAGTTAGGAAAATTCAAAGACTTGAATTTTTTCCATCTTACTTATTACCTTTGCCATAGTGATCCCAATTTAGAATATGTTCTCCCTTGTAAATGCATTTGGAAATATTCATTTAATGCTTCAGCTATTTTAGTATCTCAGACATTTCCCATTATAATTTGTAATACTGTATCTCCCTCCTCCTGCTACCTCTTCCTACATAGAGCTAAAAAATAATTTTGAACATGTTCAAACCCTCTTGAGTTACATATATATATATATATATATATATCACATATTAAATGGCATATAATTGTCATCTTATTAATAATTTAAAAATACCCACTGTGTACAGATATTTATTAAATAGCCTTGACAACTTCAAATTTACTTTCCAAATCTAATGAAAATCATTTTTTTAAATTCTTTCCTTGCTCAATTCACTTCACCTGGCAAATTAATGTGATCAGAAGCATTTATAATTCATTATTCACATTGTCAGGGGTTATGAAAGCTTACTTCTCTCTCTCATAGTAGTAAATGTATAGAGATCCCATTAGGAGTGACAGATTAACTACGAAGAGAGATGCACACCCCACTGCTTCACGCCATTCTTCAAAGCAGGCTCTTACAGATACTGTCTTTTTTTTTCATTCAATCACATCCTTATCCCTCCACATGAACAAATACTCACCTAGAAAAACCAGAAAGAATGCCAGTTTTAAAAGGGAGATCCTGAAAGATGAAAGCATTTATATATATATATATATATATACATATGCTGCTGTGCCCAGTTGGGTAGGTGCTTAATTTAGTTTAATGCTGGATTGACCTAACTTAAGGCTTGCATTTTAGTATTTAAAAACATAACTATTAAAGTTTTTCACTTTTTAATGCCCTCCTGCAGAAATAAAGGATAACATCAAGGGCTGTGTTGAAAGCACTCTAGGACGAATGCACTCTCATTATAACACTGAGAATAACCAATGAATTTTTTTCTATTTCTCTCTTTTGAATGTCTTCCTTCCTTCATCCCTCCCTCTCTCATTACCTCCCTCCCTCCCTCTCTCCCTTCCTTCCTTCTTATTCCTGGGCTTTCTGTAGCATCTCCAAAGGATACCATCAACTTTTAACTTGATCAGCTTTCTACTACCCATAGGGCCTCTGCTTTCATTCATGCAATTGTAAATTTATCATAGTGTTCTTTTTGAAAACATTACTTCCATCCTTTGTCATCACTTAAAAGGTAAATACCTTAGAGCCCTTGAACTCCTCTTGTGTTTTCATCAACATGGATACTGCCCTACAATTCTTCTCTCTGGCCCTTGATAAAACCTCTAACGCAGCTCTTCCTTGCAAAGCTTTCCATTGTGCCCTGTCAAACGTTGTTCTATGGTAAACAAATGTCTCTGCATCTTCACTTTTGCGCCTTAAATAAAATCTAACTCAACCTAAAGTTCTCAACTTCCTCTGCAGCTTTCTTCTGAAGAGGAACCTTATATTCATTTCTCTTACATATTTCAGGGCCAGGAGGTGGAGGAAGCTTTCTTCTGATTCCCTAAGCTACTTCTAGATCCTTTCTTTTCTATATTCCAGTGCAAATCCCTGCTTCTTTGTTTCTCATGCTATCTGTACCTCTATTACAAGCACCTTCATATTTGACCACTTTCCTGACAGTTCTCCCTCAATGATTGGGGAATTATTATCAATCTCGTGATCTTTCTACTGCAAGGTCAGCTATCATCCCAGGAGACTTCAGGCTACATATCAATGGTCCGTCCAACACCATACTTCACAAATATTTGAACTTCTCCATTTCAATGTCCATCATTCCCACAGTTCTTTAACCATTTGTTCCCAAGATTATGTCCCGGAAGATGTCATCACCCTGAACCAGTCTAACTCTGAGATCTTAAATTCAAATATCCTACTCTTTGAATATTATTTTTCTGGCTCTTTCACTTCCTTAAATAAATCATAGCTACTTTTTCATCTCACAGATTCCACCAGTTCCTTTTTTCCTCCATTTCCCACCTCACACTCACCTCCTGCAGTCTGTCAGATTTTTCCTTGTCCAATGTCCTTTGCTAATAAGACTGGACATCATGTTTCATGATGCAACATACTCCCTCATTATCACCTTGTTATTTTGTACTCTTATTCTTTCACCCAAACCACAAGTCTGAACTCTGAATCCATGCTAAAATCAGCTTTCTCTATTCCCTTATCGTGGTATGTAAGTTTCCATTTGCAAGATTATCATCATTTCAATTCATTGTCAAGTGTTGAGATATGAGAAAGCACTGGCTAGCCACTGCTGGCTTTGAAGATAAGAAGAGGCCATAAGCCAAGGAATTCAAGCAGCATCTAGAAGCTAGAAAAAAGACAAAGAAATGAATTCACCCTAGAGCCTAGAGTAGAAAGCAATGCAGCCCCACTGACACCTTGATTTTAGCTAGTGAGACACATGTCAGACTTCTGACCTACACAACTGTAAAGTAACAAATTTGTTTTTTTGAGTCACTAAATTTATGGTAACTTGTTACAGCAGCAAAAGGAAACTAATAAATGCATTAACCTTTTACTTTCCCATGGCTAGGATTTACTGCCATTTTCTTATGCAGGTATCCCAAGTCTACACTCAGCCTCTGACTGCCAAAAAAGGCAATTTTGAGTGCTTCATTGAGAAGGTTGTCGTCATAAGCTACAGTAATTTTCCTTCTCTTAATCTACAAATTTTACATGAAGGTACATTCATCCCCACAAACTTTTCTGCTTTTTACAGTGAAGTCCCACTTTAAGCACATATTACCCACCTTCTATAGGCCATTGCTCAAATTCCCCTCTTTCCTATAGTCTCTCTTCCTAGAATGCTCCGGAGACACTTGACACTATTAGAGGATAATATAATTCTTCCTTTCCCCCATAACCCAAAGCTACTGTTCTCATCTCTTCCTTCCACTTTTTATTCAAACCTCTTGAAAGTGTAATCTTCTTTTCTTACTCCCATTCTCTAAGCCTTGGTTGTTAGTCTGATTCTCCCCCACACCCCCTACCTATTGAATTTTTTAAATCTCTTATTTTCTTACAGAAGTCTTAGGTTAACCACAAAATTGAGAGAAAAGTATAGAGATTTCTCATTTACCCTCTGCTCCCACACATGTACAGCCTCCCCTATTATCAACATCACTCACCAGGATGGTACATTTGTTACCAAGGATGACCCTACATTGACACATCATAATTACCAAAAGTCCATAGCTTACCTTAGAGTTCTCTCTTGGTGTTGTACATTCCATGGGTTTAGACAAATGTATAATGACATATATCCATCAGTATAATATCATATGCAGTATTTTCACTGCCCTAAAAATCCCTTATGCTCCACCTATTCATCTCCCTCCCCCCACCCACCCATACACACATACACCACTGCAGGCAACAACTGATCTTTTCATTGTCTCCATCGCCTTGCTATTTCCAGAATGTCTTATAGTTGGAAACATACAGAATGTAGCCTTTTCACCTAGTGGCTTCTAAGTGGCTTCTTTAACCTCGTAATGTGCATTTTTAGGTTACTCCATGTATTTTCATGGCTTGACAGCTCATTTCTTTTTAGCACTGAATAATATTCCAATGTCTGGATGAAACATAGTTTCCTTATCCATTCACCTGCTGAAGGATATCTTGATTGCTTCCACGTTTGGCAATTATGAATAAATACGCTATATATATCCATGTGCAGGTTTCTGTGTTAACATAACTTTTCAGCTCTTTTGGCTAAATATCAAGGAGTGTGATGGCTAGATAGTATGATAAGAGTATGTTTAGTTTATAAGAAACCACCAACTCTCTTCCAAAGTGACTGCACTATTTTGCTTTCACACCAGCAATGAATGAGTGTTCCTATTGCTCTATGTCCTCACTAGCATTTGGTGGTGTCAGCGTTTTGGATTTTGGCCATTCTAATAAGTAAATACTGGTACTTCATTGTTGTTTTAATTTGTCTTTCCCTGATTACATATAATATGGAGGATATTTTCATATGCTTATTATCCATCAGTATATCGTCTTTGGTGACGTGTTTGTTAAGGTCTTTGGCACATTTTTTAATTGGAGTGTGTGTTTTCTTATTGTTGAGTTTTAAGAGTTCTTTGTATATTTTGGATAACAGTCCTTTATCAGATGTGTCTTTTGTAAATATTTTCTCCTAGTCTGTGACTTGTCTTCTAGTTCTCTTAATATTATCTTTTGCAGAGCAGAAGTTTCCAAGTTTCATGAAGTCCAGCTCATCAATTATTTCTTTCCTTGATCATGCCATTGATATTGTATATGAAAAGGCATCATCATACTCAAGGCTATCTAGGTTTTCTCCCACGTTATCTTCAGGAATTTTTACAGTTTGCATTTCACATTTAGGTCTATGATCCATTTTGAGTTAATTTTTGTGAAAGGTGTAACATCTGTGTTGTTTTTTTGCATAGGGATGTCCAGTTGTTCCAGCACCATTTGTTGAAGAGACTATCTTTGCTCCACTGTATTGCCTTCGCTCTTTTGTCAAATACCAGTTGACTATATTTATAAGGGTCTATTTCTAGACTCTCTATTCTGTTCTGTTGATCTATTTGTCTCTTCTTTCACCAATACCTCACTGTCTTGATTACTATATCTTTATAGTGAGTCATGAAGTCAGGTAGTGTCAGTCTTCCAACTTTATTCTTCTTCTTCAAGACTGTGTTGGTTATTCTGGATATTTTGCCTTTCCATATAAACTTTGGAATCAGCTTGTCAATATCCATAAAATAACTTGCTGGGATTTTGATTGGAATTGTACTGCATCTATAGATCAAGTTGGGAAGAACTGACATCTTGACAATATTGAGTCTTCCTATCCATGAACATGGAATATCTCTCCATTTATTTATTTCTTCTTTATTTCTTTTATTTGAGCTATAGTTTTCCATATAGATCTTGTATATATTTTGTTAGATTTATACCTAAGTGTTTTATTATGTGGGGTACTAACGTAAACGATATTATGTTTTTTGTTATTTTGGTGAGGAAGATTTGCCCTGAGCTAACATTTGTTGCCAATATTCCTCTTTTTTTTTTTTTTTTGCTTGAGGAAGATCAGCCCCGATCTAATATCTGTGCCAATCTTCCTCTACTGTGTATGTGAGTCACCATCTTAGCATGGCTGAGGATTGGTGCAGGTCCACACCCAGGATCCAAACCCGTGAACCCTGGGCCCCGAAGTGGAGTGCACCAAACCCAACCACTACACCACGGGGCTGGCCCCAATATTATGTTTTTAATATCAAATTCTACTTGTTAATTGCTGGTATACAAAAAAGCAATTGGTTTTTGTATATTAACCTTGTATCCTGCAACACTGTTATAATCATATATTAGTTCCAGGAGTTTTTTTGTCCATTTTTTTCAGACCTTCTACATAAAGAATCATGTTGTCTGTGAACAAAGTTTTATGTCTTCCTTCCCAAACTGTATACCTTTTATTTCCTTTTCTTGTCTTATTGCATTAATAAGGACTTCTAGGCATTGAAAAGGAGTGGGGAGAGGAGACATCCTTGCCTTGCACCTGATCTTAGTGGGAAAGCTTCAAGTTTCTCACTGTTAGCTCTAGGTGTTTTTGTAGTTGATCTTTATCAAGTTGAAAAATTTCCCTTCTATTCCTAGTTTACTGAAAGTTTTTATCACGAATGGATGTTGGATTTTTAAAATGCTTTTCTCCATCCATTGATATGATCATGTGATTTTTCTTCTTTAGTCTGTTGATATGACTGATTACGTTAATTGATTTTCAAATGTTGAATCAGCCTTGCGTACTTGGAATAAATCCTACTTGGTCACGGTGTATAATTCTTTTTATACATTGTTGTATTCTATTCACTAATATTTTGTTGAGGATTTTTGCATCTATGTTCCTAAAAGATATTGATCTGTAGTTTTCTTTTCTTTTCTGGTTTTGGTATTAGGGTTATGCTAGCCTCATAGAATAAGTTAGGAACTATTCTCTCTGCTTCTATCATCTGAAAGAGATTGTAGAGAACTGGCAAAATTTCCTCATTAAATGTAGAATTTGGTAGAATTCATCAGTACACCCATCTGGGCCTGGTGCCTTCTGTTTTGGAAGGTTATTAATTATTGAGACAATTTAATAGATATAGGTCTATTCAGATTGTCTATTTCTTCTTGTGTGAGTTGTGGCAGATTGTGCCTTTCAAGGAACTTGTCAATTTCACCTAGGTTATCAAATTTGTGGCTATAGAGTTGTTCATAGTATTCCTTTATTATCCTTTAAATGTCCATGGGATCTGTATTGATATCCTCTCTTTCGTTTCTGATATAGTAATTTTGTCCTCTCTTTTTTTTCTTAGGATGGCTGAAGATTTATCAACTTTATTGACCTTTTCAAAGAACTAACTTTTGGTTTTATTGACTTTGTCTTTTGATTTTTTGTTTCCAATTTCATTCATTTCTCCCCTAATTCTTATGATTTCTTTTCTTCTGCTTACTTCAGATTTAATTTGCTCTTCTTTTTCTAGTTTCCTAAGATAGAAGCTTAGATGACTGATTTTAGATCTTTCTTCTTTTCTAATATATGCATTCAATGCTATAAATTTCCCTCTATGCACTGCTTTCACTATATCCCACAAATTTTGAAAATTGTGTTTTCATTTTCATTAAGTGTAAAATATTTTTAAATTACTCTTGAGATTTTTTCTATAACCTCTGCGTTATTTAGAAGTCTTCTTTTTAATCTCCACATTATTTGGGATTTTTCAGTCTTCATTTTGTTTTTGGTTTCTAGTTCAATTCCATTGTGATCTGACAGCAGACATTGTATGATTTCTATTGTTTTAAATTTGTTAAGGTATTTTTCATGGCTCAGAATGTGTTCTAGCTTCAACAATGTTCCATATGAGCTTGAGAAAAATGTGTATTCTTTTGCCGTTGGATGAAGTAGTCTACAGAGGTGAATTATATCCATTTGATTGATGGTGTTAGAGTTCAACTATGTCCTCACTAATTTTCTCCCTGCTGAATCTGTTCATTTCTGAGAGAAGGCTGTGGAAGTCTCCAACTCTAGTAGTGGATTCATCTATTTCTTCTTGCAGTTCTGTCAGTTTTTGTCTCACATAGTTTGATGCTTTGTTGTTAGAAACATACATGTAAAAAGTTGTTATGTCTTTACGGAGAGTTGATTCCCTTATCATTATATAGTGCCCTTCTTTATCCCTGATAACTTTCCTTGCTTTGAAGTCTGCTATCTTTGAAATTAATACAGCTACTTTTGCTTTCTTTTGATTATTGTTGGCATGGTATATTTTTCTCCATCCATTTTCTTTTATTCTATATGTATCTTTATATTTAAAAAGTGGGTTTCTTGTAGGCCACTTATAGTTCAGTTCTGGTTTTTGATCCACTCTGACAATCTCTGTCTTTTAATTGATGTATTTCAGTCTGACTCTATACCCAGCCCATCCCGGCATTCCTCTACTTTCACCTGCCTCCCTCTATTTTCACACCTGCCATCACAGTGGTCATCAACATTCTTCTCATTTCTAGTGCACATTACACTATTTATTTTAGATTGTGACTCTGTTTACATGACAATATTTGTTAATCTTTTCAATTCCCTTACTAGTGACTCACGACTCTCCTTAATATAACCAGTCTATAATCTCTTTCATGTATCCCTCTTCCTCTTCATAAACCTCAAATATTTTTATTCATTTGTTTTATATTTTGAGAATATTCAATTTTTTACTTTCCATCATTCTCATTCATCATTCTCATGGTCTCGATTTTAACACTAATGCTGTTTTCTCCCTAATTTTTATGCTCTGCTTGGACCTCCCCCAGGAATTTTACTCTTGTGTTTCAACTGCCTACTGGTTATCTACACCTGAATGTGCCACAAGAAGTGAACATGCAAAGGTCAAAAATAAGCTCGACTATCTTCCCCCTAAAAATGCATCTCTTCTTTATTCTTGATTTCAGATAGTGGCACTTATGTTTAACAAGCCAATCAATTCAGGAAAATGTTTTACTCCTCCTTCTCTGTAAGATATTCACAATCAAACAATCATTGTCTCGATGACTTTTACCTCTAAAATGTTCCTCAAATCATCCTACTTTTCTCTGTCTTTACAACACTCATCACTTACTCCCTCAAATTGTCTTGCTGGACATCTGAAACCAACTACTAACTAGTCTCCCTAATTTCAGGCTGTTATTCTTTCAGGTCTTTCTTCCACGTAACCAGCAGACAGCATCAAACTAAAGCACACAATTGACTATATTTCCCCTACCTGAAATCTCCCAGTGGCTCTCCACTGCTTAAAGGTACAGTTCACATTTCTGAATATCTAATCACTAGTTTTCCCTCTCTACTCTGTTTTCTAATCATCACCAACTTACTATATCCAAAACTGAACTCCTGACTTTTCTCTGAAAATCAGTACCATATCTGGCTTTCCCATCTCATTTGATAAAAATTCTTTCCTCTCAATTTCTCTGACCAAAACACTTGGAGTTATTCTTGACCCTCTCTTCTACACAGTACTGCCTCCAGCCCATCTCTATCTGCCACAAAACTGATCATCTTTACCTTATCTACTTTTTTCCCCACAAAATACTCATCACCTTCTAATTTTATAAAATATAAGCTCCATTAAGGCAGGGATCTTGATTACTTTTGTTTACTACTATTTTCCAAACACCTAGAATAGTGCCCAGTAAACAGTAGGTACTCAGTAAATGAATGAATGAATGAATGTATCTTACAGAGTACTTCATGATCTGTTATCTGCCTCTCCAGTCTCTATTCTCATCAATCCAGGAAAACTAAACTGCTTCTATTGCTTGCCATATACACTCATACGAATATTTCAAGCTGGTTCTCATGTTCATATCCTTGTTTATAATGCTCCCTCTTGCAAGGAATTTCATTAACCAACACGATTCTTCACCCATATAATGCTGATTTATCTTTTAAGATCAGCTCAAGTATCACCTCTTCCAGGAATTTTTGCCTGAATTTGGATCTCTGGCCAATTAACACAGTATTGGTCATATAAGATATATTTAGTAAAGGATTCTGTGTGAATAAATGAATCCCATGGCACAAAGATGAACACAGTAATAGCAGTGAATCCTGAGCATTTTAATACCTCATTGATTTTGCAAATCCTTTTTAGCAACTTTTTGACACAAGCAACACCTAGCTAATCTGAAATATATATCTGATCTTCTTTTACATTTTTTAAATTTTTGAATTTTTATATTTATGTTATATAATAGAGCTTGAATAACGTAGACAAATCATATATCAAAAATGATCCACTTCCTTCTAAAGCAACTATGGCATTTCAATAGCAATGAGAAGTGTAGTTTTAGAGGATTTTTTTTTTTCTTTTCACATTTGCACTTTAATTCTTTGCAAATGATAAACTGATTATCTACTCTTGACTGGGAAAATACACTTTTGTGATAACTGGAATTTATCATTTTAAATATTAAACTCAATAAATTTACTCTTTGAGATAGTTTTTGTTCTAAAAAATATTATACACTGCTCTGAAAAGAATAGAATTGTTTTTTATTACTTGTGAACAGCAATTATATCGGCCCATGGCTCACTAACTGTTCTTGGAATGCTCTCTTTGCTTTTTTCTCAAATTTAAACATTTAATATGTTTCTTCTTAGACTATCAGTGAGACTTATCTTAGCCTACTTTCAAGTTTGATTCCTAATATGCTATGAAATGGATTTTCAAATTTCTAAAATTGATAGTCTGAATAAAAATAACAATGAAGGAATGATGAGCTCTCCTTTGACAAGTTACATGTGGTGATTGATTTTATGTTTCAACTTGACTGGCCATGGGGTGCCCAGATATTTGGTTAAACTTTATTCTGGATGTGTCTGTGAGAGTGTTTCTGGATAAGATTTAATGTTTGAATTGGCAGACTGAGTAAAGCAGTCTCTCCAATACTAATGGGCCTCATTCAATCTGTTAAAGGCCTAAACAGACCAAAAGGCTTAGTAAGAGAAAATTCACTCTCTCTGCCTGACTGTCTTTAAACTGGGACATTAGTCTTCTCCTGCCTTCAGACTTGGACTACGACTAAGACTTACACCATTGGCTCTCCTGGTTCTCGGGCCTTCAGACTCGGACTGGAAGTATACCATTGGCTCTCCGGGGTCTCCAGCTTGCCAACTGCAGATCTTGGGACCGTAGTACATTCATGCACACAAAGTACATGAGCTGTAGCTCATGGAATTAGTAGTAAGGCCTTTCTGTGTGTGTGTGTGTTTGTGTGTGTGTGTGATCTCTGTGTGTATTTGTTTCTTTATGTATTGGTTCCTTCCTGTGGTGCACGTAAGTTTTGAGTTTTTTAGATAAACTGTTTTTTGTACTTAAGTTCTTAGAACTTTGAAACAGAATACTTCAAAGTATTTCTAGGTAGAATAATTTTTAAATATCTCAGCAGGTAAATACCTGAAGCTATAATGTCATATAGTATCTCATTTGTTTCTCACAATAACCCTTGGGCAGAATTGCTTCCTTAGCAAAATTACAAATTAGATCACTTTTTCCTTTGGTGCCTTTTAGGTAAATGCTTCTCGACTTTGGGTTTGATCATTTTTTTAAATTCATGCTATCCCAAGCTGCCACTGATTTTTATTTTAATATAAAAGGAATTATATAACAACTAAATCAAACTAAACCAAGGTTAAATTTAATACATTTGTTGCAATATGCATATTTTCCTTCTCCCATCCTAGACTTTGGGCCTCTTTTCTTCTTCTATGTCATATAGTCATGGTTTGCCCTCAATTTTGGGTTCTGGGTTTCTGTTTCTATTATATTAGTCAATAACCTGTGTTAGAAAATTTCATATGGATTTAAGTAAATGTCACACTTTCCCCCAAAGGGATTTTTATTTCAAACGTGATTTCTAATTGCAAGATAAAAGTTTATAATACCTTGTTTTATGGACTGGCAAAGCATAGCTGAATTTCAAAAAAATGAAGGTAACTGAAAAGACTTCTTCTTGCATTCTAACAAATGACTACACTTTGAGGAAATAAACTATTTCTTATAGCTCAATGCTTATTTATTTATTTGCTTATAATTGTGGTAAAAAACACATTAAAAAGACATTTCCCCCTTACTCATGCCTCCGGCAATCACCATTCTACCTCCTGTTTCTATAAATTAGACTACTTTAGATATCTCATAAAGTGGAATCATACAGTACTTGTCTTTTTGTCTTTCTTGTCTTTAAACTTCCTTGAATTTTCATCAATAACCAGCTTCAGTGCTCAACGAACTGCACTATCTTGAGGCTTTTCCTTATAAGGTTTAGATCTGTGTACAGCAAATTGGGTCTTGGTGCAGAGATAACCCGAATTTTTGTATCTTGGCAGGGTCAGATTTGAATTTACATTATGCTAAGCCTATTGAGTTAACTTTCATCCTAACTTCTAACTTGAAGAATTATCAGGCAAAGAATCCATTGAAGAACCCAAATCTGTTCTGAAAGGAAAGGACACAGAAAAAGAGAGAGAATGTGGGAGGAGGAAGACACACACACACACACACACACACACACACACACACACACGGCGGGGAGATGGACACATATTAATGATGAAGTTGTAGAAGTGGAAGTATGGATATAGGGAAATATTTCTTATTTGGCTACTTGATATAAGTATTAAAAGATTATTTCTTAGTTTGGTCAGAAAACATGCTAGTTCTCTAGAAATCACTTTTAAAATCTTGATACTGCATCATAACACAGATTTTTTCCCTATCTGAAAATGCTGTTCATCTCTGACATATCAGAGATGATATGATAATCACAAAGTATATAAAGTGATTTATATAGAGGGACACAAAATTTGGACACAGGGACACAAAATCCACGTAGTATCACTAAATGACGCAAAACCACGTAAGATTCATTTGGAATATTTTCATGAAAGTATTTTCATATATTTCCAGAAACTTAAAAATCCAATATTTTAACTCTGGAAAACTTGTGGTAAAAACTATTACCTCAGGAAGCTGACTGATTACAGAGTCCTTTGGAAAAATCCCAAGTACTACATTTGTATTTCAAACGTTTATAACTGTTTTTTTTTTTCATATATGTTACAAGTAAACAAAAGCTATGAAGTTGAAAGATATTTAATGATCTTTGGTAAAACACACACTAAAAAGTGAACAAAAGGGTGTCTAAAGTATAAAAAGCTTTCCAAAGTTTTATTTACAAGGTACTGTAAGATCCTCAAAAGTATGGACAGCATCTTTTTTGTTTACCAGCTCTTAATAAACATGATGAAAGAAAATGTAAGTAAATATCCAGAGTCATAAATGAGTGATCGAATGAATAAAGCAAAAAAGCAAAAAGCTCAAAGAAAATGGGAGATACTGATTCTTTTCCTGTTGTTTCACTTTAAATTTACCTTTAGGACTCTATGCTGCAGGAGGAGAAGCCACCTTGCTGAGGGATTCTATTGGAGAGTGGGGCTTGAAAATGGGCCACACTGCACAATGAATCTGTCTTTAGAAAGATGAAAAGAGGGGCCGGCCCCGTGGCTTAGCGGTTAAGTGCGCGCTCCGCTACTGGCGGCCCGGGTTCGGATCCCGGGTGCGCACCGACGCACCGCTTCTCCGGCCATGCTGAGGCCACGTCCCACATACAGCAACTAGAAGGATGCGCAACTATGACATACAACTATTTACTGGGGCTTTGGTGGAAAAAAAAGGAGGAGGATTGGCAATAGATGTTAGCTCAGAGCCAGTCTTCCTCAGCAAAAAGAGGAGGATGAGCACGGATGTTAGCTCAGGGCTGATCTCCCTCACAAAAAAAAAGAAAGATGAAAAGAGAAGTCAGCCTAAGAGGCATCCAGCAGGTAGCAAACGAATCACTGTTATACAAACCAAGGACAAGACTACAAACAGGTAAAAATATCTTGAATATATGTAACTATCCCAGCATGTTTATAATCTAAGTGCTTCTTTGTATCTCCTTGTACAATTTCTTATTCCCCTGTCATCAGTCTTCTTAGTCACATTCTTAAAATGAACAAGAGCTGTGATTCTATTTTTATGACGAGTAAGACCCCAAGAAAGAGAGTGCTTAGTGGCAACCTGATAAAGGAACGAAAGCAGACAGCATTCCTAAGAAGGGTAGAAAGGAAGAAGGGAATGTAGGCAGCCAATGGGAGCTGAGAAGGGAATTTTAACTACAGGAAAGCTGCACAGTAACAGACACTTGGCAACACTCACCTCGTTGCCTGCTTCCACAGCATCTCCTCTTAAGGACGAATACGGCTTTCTGCCACCATGATTGATGCACAGAATCACAGACGTGTCATGGCATTAAGGAGCTTCATGACTACAAGGACATGCTGCTTTAAAGTTAGCTTTAACTGAGCTTAAATACAGAGCACAGCTGTCAAACTGCATAAGGCTCTCTTCCAATCTGATATCATTAAAATGATGTTTTGAACTGATTGTAATTTGAAACGATAGGGATGCTGTTTCTAGAGGAGATGGGTCAACTCTGTGTCAAAACTAAAAATCATTAGTTGCCTACTACTAAAAATGTTCTGTTTTAATGACCCCATAGAAACAAAGGTGTTGGTTATTTTGAGCATTTGATGAAGTAATTACTAAACTTTTCCTGGAATTCTAAGAATTGTTATATAATAAAGAATATCTAATACTACATGGATGATAGAGTAAACCAAAAGGTCAAAAACTATAAGAAAACTGTATCTTACTATCAAATTAAATTTATCAAAACAAAGGTACTAACCAGTCTTTCCCTTTAAGACCGGTTAAGTTAACTCTCAGAAGTATACTTTAAGCATTTCATCCACATCATTTTCAGAGAAAATATTTGAGCCATAAAGTCCAGAAAGATGAGAACTACAAAGCTTCTGTGACTTTTCTTTCTATGTGCCTCTGAGAGAACAATGTTGCTTAATGTTCTAGCAAAAATATAATGTGCCGTGGTTTAAGGCAAAACTTAGTGGTTCTGGGTCTACAGTTCTCTCTTATATGAGCAAAATGGAAAGTCAATTTTTTTAAAAGTATTTTTTCCATGTAAAAATTTTAATCATCCTGACAAATGAAGTGAAAAATTTGATAACTAATATCAGAATAATTTGCCTTCATTGAAAATCACAAAATGTAGATAACGTCAACAAAGGAGCAGTATTCTTTTTTTGTCTGTTAATCACAGAATGTACCCAAGCATTGAGAACTATGCTTTATACACAGTAGGCACTCAGTAAACACGTGGTGCATAAATAATAAGATTGTAAGAGCTGTACCGTTTGTGTGCTTATGCCTCTACAATACTCAAGGTAGATTTTAAGCAGAATAAATATGAAATATTCTCAACAATTAGCTGAAAGACTCCAAACTAATAATATAGAATTAACCCATTGTTAGTTTTATCATTGGACTTCTTGATTTTTTGGAATCCACTTTCATTACAATTGTGAGGATCTGAGATTATTTTCAGCTGAAATCCAACCTCTCCATAATAAGTTAAAATGGGGGTCCTAAAGGGTAAAGTTAGAGTTATACAACATGACCTCTTTTACCTCTCTAATGCAAAATAACCCAATGTCTTTTATATTGTTTCTTTTAGTTTATAGTTTAATTGGAAACCGGATTATTTTAAGAAAAAGGAGAACGGCACTACACTCATTACAATTTATTAGAGATGGATGCTAATTGGATCTGAGGGTGAATTCTATATGGAAACAGGAATAAAAAATGGTGAACAGCACAACTTTACCATAGCTCAGTAACCTTTTCTTGTCCCTTGGTAGAATCAGTACTGAAATTATAAACTCTATTATAAATTATAATGCATGATTATATAAATATATACAACAGATAATTATATTGTTTGTATTAACTGTGACAAAAAGAATCCTATATTGCTCTCAACTTGATATTTCTGAAAATATACGGCATTTGTAGAGAATCAGTGCTCCAAGCCCTGCTGGATGGAGAGCTGAGATGAGGTAGTTGCAGACAGAGTAGGCAGAGGAAATACTTTATATACACACTGACCCACAACCTCTAATATCACTGCTTACAAAGAAGAGAAGCAAACAGACCCACCTGGAGCCTGACTACAAGCATGGGGTGACTGTGATCAAAGGAGTCTGGCAGGCTTTGTGACTAAGAGGCAAAGATTCAAGCAGAGCTGGGTTTTACAAATAGCAGCAGCAGCAGCAGCCAGAGAGCAAAGTACAGTTTTAAGATGTGTATAATGTGGGAATGACCACTGGCTACTCTGTCCTTTTTGTCACTTAGTCTATGTGGATAGTGATTGCTACAGAGGTATCATTTTTCATAGAAAGATCAAAGATTTCACTATGACCATTCTTCATTGGGAGAAGATATGAGGTCAGCTATAACATAACAGCTAGCTGTGGTGGGAAGAGTACATCTACTTAAACTTGATTGAATATAGCAGAGTTAGATTTCCACAGCATATGAAAATAGCAGATTCTCTTCTTGTTTAGTTCAAATGAGATGTAAAATATCTTAAAATTAAATCATTTATGTAAATTACCTAGGTCAGCAGCCGGTGCACAGAAGTACCAAATAATTGCTTGTTCCAACTGCTAATACTAAATCAAACTTTTGTTTATCCCAAATGATCATGAACTAAATTGTTCTGTCAAATTACAGTTATACATAAGGATTAAATATGAGAGAATTAGAATACAATAAAATGTGAGGAACAATAAATTAATCCTGGCTATGTGAAATTTAAGTTGTCATGAGCAAAGCAGCACTTATCGGCCCATATAAGCAGCTTAGTAAGAAAACGGCAATTTTATTTATGGGTTTTTGATTTCTAGTCTTCTCTTGAGAAGTGCCTACGCATCCCTGGTCTTTCTGTGTCCCACAATTCCTAAGTTTCCATTCAAAGTGATAAAATGGAAAGAGAGTTTCCCTGATATCAGCTCTGAAGTTCTTACTATTCAATTCTTCTTCAAAATTCTGAAGAAATTAATATCCAATTCCTTAATCCACATATACTTCCTAATCAGAAGCCCACATAATACATTAAATTCACATAAAACACATATTTTTAAAAAATGTCCCTCTATATGCCTTTATCATTCATTCATTTATTCACCCACTGATTCAATAAATAAATTTTTTTGAGTGCCTACTATGGTTTCAGACACAATGCAAGGAAGCAGGGAGACAGCAGTGAGTGAAAGCAGGAGGATCCCTACCCGCGGGGAGCTGACAGTTTCCTAGGTGAGGCAGGTGTTTTTCAAATAATCATAAAAATATATAAACTACAATAATATTAAGTGCTAGGAAAGAGTGCTACGTTGTGCTATGACATTATCTGATAGATGGAGCTGACTTGGGATACAGTAAAAAACGTTTCCTTGTGAAATTAATGATTGACCTAGAGGCAAAGAGGAAAAGTTCCTTTTAGGCAGAGGTGGCCCTGGTGCAAAGACTTTGAAACAAGGGTATGCAATGCTCCAGGAACTCAAACTTTCTCTCATTAACATAAATAGAGTTCAAAATTAAGCACAGCATGGTACATAGCAGGAGCAGAAGCCTGGCCAAAATAGCAGGAGCAGAAGCCTGGCCAAAATTTTCCCTTCTCCAATCAACCTCCTTGTCCTCAACAATTTCAAGATGCCAGAATTCTGTGACGACTGTGTTCCTCTGTATTGAATTATTATGTTACAGAGTCTAACTGATGACCTTGGTAAGAAAGGGGCAAAGGCTAATTAGGAAAGAGTCAGCTTTTAGTGACAGACAAATATCATAGCAATTAGCATTGGGACAGATTTATATATACACATACACATCAATTTAGGGAGGTTGTCAATGCTGTAAAAATCCTGCAAATGCTCTGTTTACACTATGTGCTCAAGTTTGCTCTGGGAGTTATTCTGTTAATTCTCTACTCATGCTTTACAATATATTCACAGATCTGTGTCCAGTCGATGTTGTGGTTGAACCCAAACTAGGTTAAAACTGTGAGACTAGAATACAGTACACATCATAAAACATCAAAGCCAAATAAAGAAAAAAGGAGGTAGAGCAAGAACAATAACAAAATAATCAGATGTTAATATTGCCAGGGTCAATCTTTACGTGTTTACACAATTCAAACTATTCCCATTCTGATTTCTGACAGGATGTGATTTGCTAATTGAGTAGTAAATAGCTATGAAGACAGGTGCTGAAGAAACAGCAAATTAAGGTCCAGGCACCTAACTGATGAGGCAGACCTTTGAAAGGACAGTAAGGATGCTTTATTATGACATGGAGAATATGCCTCTACAAACCTAGGACCTCAAAGTAAATTGTTGACTTAAAGCAGTTACTAAGGTTGATTTTGCTATTTGTTTGTATATTTTCTCCCTAAATGGTATTTGTTGAACATAGAGACAAATCCTTCGTCTCTTTTCCAGATTCTGTACTGTCCAGCAGAAATACAGAAAGCCTACAAACATATTTGATTTCTTCTGTTTTAAAAATATAGTATATACCCAAAAGAATTTAAAGCAGGACCCAAAAACATATTATTTTTTACTAATGTTGTTTGTTTTTTGTGTGTGTGTGAGGAAGATCAGCCCTGAGCAAACATCCATGCCAATCCTCCTCTTTTTGCTGAGGAAGGCTGGCCCTGAGCTAACATCTATCGCCAATCCTCCTCTTTTTCCCTTTTTCTCCCCAAGGCCCCAGTAGACAGTTGTACGTCATAGTTGCACATCCTTCTAGTTGCTGTATATGGGACGCTGCCTCAGCGTGGCAGGACAAGCAGTGCGTCGGTGCACGCCTGGGATCCAAACCCGGGCCACCAGTAGCAGAGCGCAAGCACTTAACCACTAAGCCACAGGGCCAGCCCCTCAAACAGATATTTTTAGAACCATGTTCACAGAAGTATTATTCACAATAACTAAAAGGTGGAAACAACTCAAGTATCCACTGATAGATGAATGATAAACAAAATGTGGTATACACATACAATGAAATATTATTCTGCCTTAAAAATTCTGACACATGCTACAGTATGGACGAACCTTGAAGACAGGCTAAGTGAAACAATCCAGTCACACAAAGACCAACACTGTATGACTCCACCTATATGAGGTACTTAGAGTAGTCAAATTCATAGAGACGTAAAGTAGAATGGTGATTGGCAGCGGGTGGGGGAGGGGGAGAATGGGGAGTTATTGTTTAATGCATATAGAGTTTCAGTTTCAGAAGATGAAAAACTTCTAGAGATTGATGGTGGTTATGGTTGCACAAAAATGTGAAAGTACTTATTACCACTCAACTGTCCACTTAAAAGTGTTTGAAATAGTAACTTTTCATGATACATACATTTTACCACAATTTAAAAAAGTCCTCTTGACTCTATAACCTCTTCAGCTCCATCCCATTCTTTTTCTTTATAGCAAATCTTTCCAATGATTTGCTTGTTCTTTCAATTTCCAATTTCCTTCTTCTCATTCTCTCTTGAATTACTCAATCAGACATTTAATCCTAGTACTTGACCAAAACTTTTATTCTCAAGTCCATCAACACTTCCACGTTGCTGAATGGAATGATCACTTCTCGGTCTTCATCATACTTGAAATATCACTTTCTGACTACACATTCCAGTTTGCCTGGAACAGTCTTGGTTTGTGTCTAATGTTCAGATGTAATTAGTAGTGCTCTCTTTCCCTTTCAGAAGTGTACCAGACTGGATGATAAATCTTATTGTGAGCCAAACTATCAGTATTTTATATAGTATCTCACTTCCTCCTCATTTAAACATTTCATTTGCTTGGCTTCTAAGACACCATACTCTCCTGGTTTTTGTTTAATCAACAGCATAGGCTTTTGCTGGTTGCTCCTTATGCCTACGATTTATTAATTTTGAACTGTTCCAGGGATTGTTTCTATCAACCCCTTGATGATCTCACCTAGAGTTTTGACCTGAAAAACAGCTAAACTTTGATGACTCCCAAATTCATCATTCCAGTGTGGACAGCTCTTCTATATCGTAGACTCATGTAGACAACTCCTTCCTGTTATTTACACTTGGATGTCCAAGGGATATCTCAAACTCAGTAGATCTAAATATGAGCTCCTCATGTCCTACCTTGTCTTCTTCATCTCATTAAATGGAAAAATCCATTCCCCTAGTTGATCAGGCCCAAAACTTTATGTTTTTATTTCTCTCATGTCCTTTGAAAATCCTGTATATCAGCAAATTCTATAGATTCTAACTTTAAATTATATCTACCGGCCAATCATGGTTCCCAACATTCACTGTTTCCACCCTGGTTTGGGCCACCACCCTCCCTTCTTAGATTATTGTAGTAGGTGTTTTGCTTATTTCTGGCCCTCTCACCCATTCTTGTGGGAGGCCAATGCAGTCTCTTCTTAACACAGCAGCCAGAGAGATCCTATTCAAGTAAACATCATAATGTGCCACTTCTCTGCTGAAAACCTCTTATTTCCTTCCCAGTTTTTTCAGCATAAAAGTCAAAATCTTTACAACAGCCAACATGGCTCCACATAATCTGGCCTCTCTTTACCTCTTGGGATTTATGCCCTCCTCCTTCACCTCTTCCACTCTGACCCAGCCACACTGGCCTTTGCTGTTCTCAGCATATGCCAAGCACACTGCCACCTGAGGACTTCTGTGCATTCTGTGAATTTGCAATGACCCTCTCACCCCAACTGCCATTTTCTATTTAATTTTTCTGGAACACTTATCACAATCTAATATACTATATATTAATTTCTTTATTTTGTATCAATCATCCCATTAGAATATAAGCTCATGGTTTCCATGACTACAAGCATTTCTGTTTGTTTTATTCATTAATGTATCCTCATTGCCTCAGTGCGTTTAGCAGACACTCCACTATAACTGCTAAAAGAATGGAGGCTGAAGAATTATAGGAATAAGAATAGTTAGTGACAACAGCTGTTTGTTAATTGAGATCCAGGGATGATAACTTTTTATTAAAAGCCTACTTTTGCTAAGCACTGTACTGGAGATACAAAGAAGAATAAGCCAAGGACCCCATCTTCACTGAATTTATATTCTATTGGAGATGCAGAAAAATAAACTGTTATATTTTTTCCCCATGTTTTCTCCATTATTAAATAGCATCATCATTTATACAGTTGCTGATATCAACAATTTAGTAATTATTCTTGCTTCCTCTTATATGTTGAACTCCACATATGACCCATCAGTTGTTTCTATTTAATATACCTTTAAAGCACATCCTGATTCTAACCACTTCTCATCACCTCCACAGCTACTACCATGGTACAAATCACAGCTACGTCAACTGAGGTCTTTGGTAGCCTCTTAACTGTCTCTCAGCTTAGACTCCTTCCACTTTCAAGCAGTCAGAGCAACCTTTAAGAATTGACTATCTGTCACTCCCTACTGAATATCTTCCAAAGTTCTCCCGTCATACGTGGAATGAAATCCAACCTCCTTTCTCAGGCCTACAATGCCCACCTCTCTCAAGATCATCTTTTACGACTTCCCTCTCCTTTCCTCTACTTCTTGCAGTTCCTACAACATGCTGTACTCATTCCTCCCTTGTTTTCTACGCTTACTCTCCCTCAGCCTCTTCCCTCGGATCTTCACTCCTTCACATTACGCAGATCTCACCTGAATGCCATCTCCTTAATGAGGGCCTGCGTGACCTCCCTTCCTAAAATCACCCTCAGCTCTATTAGTCTTCAGACTGCACCATTCCTTGATTACTTCATAGAACTTACCACCGTGTGAAATTATTTTTGGTTCCTTTCTCCCCCTCTAGAACGTAAACTTCATACCAAGGACTTCATGTATTCACTGCCGTAGTCTGAGAACTGGAATAGTGAGTGGTGTGTAGAAGGTACTCAATAAATATTTGTGAGTTGAATAAATGAATAAAATGCAATACATGCTTTAATAGAAGCACTTACTCAATAAGTGTTATTGAATACCTACTATGTACCAAGTACTTTTCCAGAGACTGTGTTTACAAAAGGAATAAAACATAAAGCTGTCCTTAGGAAAAGCATAGTCTATTCTGAGTGTCAGACACGTAAGGAACTGCCAATAAAATATAATGCCATAACAAAAAAGTTTAAAATACTATTAAAAATGAATAAAAGGGAATATTTCTGCCCAAGACAGTTAGGAATGATTTACAAGAGAAGTGGACTTTTGTGTTGTGCTTTGAAGGAATTTACAATGCAGGAAAGGCAGGGAAAGGTATTCTACATGATCGAAGCCAGACAGCAAAGCAAGAAGAAAACAGCAAGAAGTAACAAACAGAAATATATTATTGCATACGGGTAAGGGAATCAGAGAATACCTAATCAGAGAATACCATTTTGAAGCTGTCATGGACTCACACATTCAAAAAGAATCAGTATTCAGCACAGTCAGGAAAATATTTTCTCAATATAATTAACTGACAACAATGTTTCTTCTGATTATTTTGCCCATGAAAAGGACATACGTTATGGTATATTTACTTTAAAAAAATAGCTTCCCTCTTCCATATTTCTTTAATTAAAACTTTACTTAATCTGTTTTGAGTATCCATGACACTTTTTGAATGGTCACCCAGATACTGTGCCACAAATTCACTTACAGTCCTATCCAGAGATTCAATGTTCTAATCTCCAATTTCCTAGAAAAGAGCTTAACTCCTTTATTACAGAATCCTTTAGAACTCCACCACCACTTTGTGGCATCAAACTGAAAGAAGAATCATCATTCTAGTCTATACACATTTTCATTTAATATTGACTTAAGTATCTTTACTGTTAAATATAATTAATGCCACTTTCTGTAATTCCATACCTCTGAAATATAAAAAGAGGGGCCAGCCCCGTGGCTTAGCGGTTAAGTGCGCACGCTCCACTGCTGGCGGCAGGGGTTCAGATCCCGGGCGCGCACCAAGGCACCGCTTCTCCGGCCATGCTGAGGCCGCATCCCACATGCAGCAGCTAGAAGGATGTGCAACTGTGACATACAACTATCTACTGGGGCTTTGGGGCAAACAAAATAAATAAATAAAATTATTGAAATATAAAAAAAGAGATTTCAGGAAATCCTTGTAACATATTTAATTTACTGACACTCTGCCTCATTTAGAAGTATGTATCGATATAAAACTCTGCTGAAGATTAAAGATATAGATTGTACAAGAATATATTTTCAGCAAACATTTAGTAAGTGACTCCCAGGTACTCCTCTCCTCTCTTTTATAATTATTATCATCATGATCATCATCATTATTATCAGTTTTACTGGTATGATCAGTATTCTGGTATAAAATAAGTACAATTTTATTCCCTTTATTTTCTAATATAAATATCTGTATTGAAAAAAAGACTCCTGAATATAACTGGCTCCTGTATATGCACCTACATTTTTGCTATCCCAAAGTGAAATTTTTAGTTTCTTCTACTTTGATGACAAAATAATTTCCAGCCAAAAAAAAAAAGAAAGAAAAGGCACAATTTTAATGAACCCTTGGATGGCAGCCAGCATAATTATGTCAAGAAAACCTATCTGTTTTCTCACGAGATTTTCTCAAACCACCTGCCAAATATTCATGATCTGCCACTAACCATATCAGGAAGAGTTGTGCTTTTCAAGTTAGAGAGGCTGAAGCTTCTTAGAGACAAAAATTATCTCAACAACTGCTCTAAAAACATAAGAAAGAAAAATACTCGCTATCAACCTCCTCTGACATGGACAATTCTGTTATTTAAAAGCTTTAGGAAAGCCGAATACAAGTGGACTATTCTCTTCTGGGGCCAATCTCAACAGATTCCTGCAGAGTCTAGCCTTTCCTTCTTTTTCTACATGCTATCTGCTCACCACCACCACCCTGAATCCTGAACACTTAGGTAGCACACAGTCCTGACTCTAGACTCTGCCACACAGAGGCCCCTAGGAATTTAGTTTTTCTTCCATTCTGCTATCTTTTCTCTTAGAATCTCATCTCACAGAATGGATCTTTCACAATCATTCAAGTGCACATCTCTATGCTTTTGCTACATTTTTTTCATATGCAAAGAATATCCTTTTCTCCTCTATTCTGGGTATACAAATTTTACCGATTCATCACAATTATTACTCCAATTTCTATAAAAATCCTTTATCACATAGCATTCTGATGTGATTTTTTCTTCCTATGAAGTCATATTGCAATTATGGTCTGCTTAATACAGTTGACAATTATCGTGTACTACACATTTCTGGTTCTAAACTGATAGATATAATCTTTTATAGATATCTTCATGCTTTTATTTCTTATCTCTTCAACTAGACTATTAATGCCTTGAGATCAGGGAAAATGGTTCACATTTCTTGAACTTCTACAGTTTGTAGCTCAATACCTTCTACCTTACTGAGCTCAATAAATATTCATGATTGTTATGTAGTACAGCTGTTAGAGATCCTGGGGCATTTTATTAAGTACTTAAAACTTCCTTACAGGTTTATTCTATTTTTATAATGTAGGAAAAATAATTCTTAGCATTAACTCACAGCTGTAAGTGTCATAAAAGTAAAGATATACAATGCTATGAATGTTCAAAGGAAAGAAAATCATGGTGCTCTGGGACTGAGCATCAGACAGTTTCCTGGAGGGGCGGGCACTGAAGGAGACCACTGAAAAGTGCACTGGATTGAGAAATACAGGTATAACGACCTGGGAAATAAGCTTGTGATATATTATCAGATACTTCAAAGAATATTAAGAATTCTTTTAAAGAAATCTCATAAAAATTGGTAGTGAGATTAAGGGATTTAGATGTGACCATAAATCTTAATCTAACTTAGAAGATTTGGTTGTGTCTCTCTTTGAGATGGGGTAGATTAATTTGATGTATAATGAAATTTCCAGGGCCAAATGTTATAACCTTAATTGATTAATCATTTACTTACATAATGACCTCAGTAAACTTATTTTGCAGAGATTCAGAGAGCAGAAAGAAATTCCACCTTATTTAAAATTACAATCTCTGACATTTAAATGGAAATGGTTTTTAGAGTTTAGTACTTACTAACTATAATGAGAATAGGAGGTATTCCCACTTTATTGTCACATTCTCAGCTGCTAGATAGCATGTACATAATTAGTACAAGGACTTCTGGGTTTCTAGAGGAGAAAGTGTTTAAATAAGACTCTGATCAAGGTACCCACATTTCAAGGAACTCATTTTAAAACCCCCTGTAATTAGAAAACTCACTTCTTTACCTTTGCTTTTGAAAATTATATGGCATAAGACCACTGCTAGTATCTGCAAAATACTACTATCATTTCTGCTTAATAGACTTCCAAGAACTCGGGTGGATAACATGTATCTTTGTATCAAAAATTAATTCACCCTTAAAAACATTTAAATGATAACTATACTTTTGACGTTCCAGACCAGCCTTCTTACTTAAAAGATTCTGTTTTGTTTTGTTTTTGGTGAGGAAGATTGACCCTGAGCTAACATCTGTTGCCAATCTTCCTGTTTTTTGCTTGAGGAGGATGGTCCCTGAGCTAACATCCCTGCCCATCTTCCTCTATTTTGTATGTGGCACGCCACCACAGCATGGATTGATGAGCGGTGCATAGGTCCACGCCTGGGATCCGAACTCACAAACCCCGGGCCGCCAAAGTGGAGTGCGTGAACTTAACCACTAGGCCACCGGGCCAGCCCCAAAAAATATTCCTTTCTAATGTATCAAGTAGGTGTATATGCATATGTTATATTTAGTCAGACTATCTAGAATCATCAAAATAAACTTTTTTGTTTTGTGTTAACTTCTTTTTACATGTATCCATTTGATTTTTGTGTGGCAACATCTTTACCTAGGGTAGAAAACATCTGCAGAAAATCTTTAAGAAAATTTGCATTTTAACCTCTAATAATTGTGGAATGTTTGATATTAGTTTTAATGAATAATAATTTTTAATAAAGCTTTTAGTTTACATGTAATTTCTAAACTAATGTAAGCACACAAGGTGATTCTTTCTAACATTAATTGAATTTATAAGGTAGAAATGAAAATTTTCCTAACTGTAATAGAAATATATTTTTAGAATATTCTAAATGCTTGCTCACTTGTGGTAACAGTATGATCATTTAGTTCTTAACTAAATTAGTTTTTTTAAAAAGAAACACTGACTATTTAATTTATAATTTGTCCAACAGCCAATTTCCAAAGGAATTATTTTTAAAAAGGTACATATATATTAGTAAGCTATTCTGCTTAGAAGTCACACAAAGGGGACAAAAAAACACTGTACCATGATCCAAGAATAAAAATAAGTTCAATAATTTAATGCACGCAAAGATTCTATGCCAACATCTAGAAACAAAATCATCAAACTGCTGCATGTGTCGTCTAATTATTTTATTTGTCTTCACTGTCATATTAATCGCAATCTCAAATATATGTAAGCAGTCATTTATTGCTTAGGGTAAAACTTCAAAAATGCAGAAGGGAGAAATTTTAAACACTGATGACAGTATGGACCCATGATAGTTCCACTGGGACTAGTTATCGGACCCCAACCTAGTAGACTCTGATTTGCAGAGCTAGGCAACCAATAATTCACACACAGGCGAAGGTGGAGGCTGCTGGCACTGAAGCTTGAAATGACACACCTCTTAGGGAGGGTAGCAAGGAGCTTGCAGGATTGTGGTCCTAGAGGGAGAGGGCCTGGTGAGATTGTGCTGGTGTGATGCTGTCTTTGTACCTTGTGGTCATTTCTCTTAGAGATGACTGTGAAGCTGGAACTCCCCCTAAGTCCACGTGCTTACCATTGCCCTCATGCCTCCTGTGTCTGTCACCCTGTTTTGTGAGCACATCAAAAGCAGAATCCTTGTCTTGTTCACAATTCATCTCATAGACTAGCTTGACGCAGAGCCTAGAGCATACTTTATGTGCTCAACAAATGTGCTGGTAGAATGAGCCCATTGACACCACCTACCACTTCCCGGAAACCAGTATTCACTTCATTTCTTGCCACACCATAGTTGGCTACCCTTGAATTGTAAAATTACTGCCTAGTTACTGTCAATTAAAATATACCTCTGAAAACAAATCATTGAGAATTCCTGAATGCCTTCCTCTGTCCTTCCCTCCCTAATCTAACTCAACTAACCAGCACTCCTGAAAGAAGAATTTTCTGGGACTGGCGGACTGGGCTGCAGCATCATAGACAGCCCTACCTTTTTACTGGCCTTCAGAAAAATAGGATGTAACTCTTTGCCATGATGAAAGAATGGGGAGAATGGGGACCAGACCTGGAAAGCCTAGAGACATGGAACAGAATATGAATGAGTCCTAGAAAAGAAAGGGACTTTTGGTGGGCATGAGTAATATTGGGAGGCCCTGATGAATTAAAAAGAACACTCATTTAAGAAACGTTCGCCAAAAGATCTGGTTTCATTGGCCCCAAAGGAGCTGCCAAACCAGGTGCTGATCATTGTTTTCCACAGTCCTGAGGCAGGAAGAGCCTATCTTTGTGGTTGAAAAAATCAGGGAGCAGACAGGATTCCTCCTGGTTCCTGAAGAGGAAAGAGATTTTGTGCCAGCTGGTACCCCTCCAGAGCCAGAGACACTTGCCCACCAACTTCAGGATTTAGCCGCTTAAAGCATCCCAATAACCAGACTAGAGCACAGGTAAGCAAAGTAATGGTAGTCAAAGAGAGAGAATACAGAACACAAACAAAGAAGATTAGCTCCAAATGCAAGAGTTGCTAGAGAAGTCAGAGGACAGTGTGAATAAAAAACAAGAGAATTCAAAGAGATTTAAGCCCATTTAAACATAAGGCTTTTTTATATAATCTCCAAAGGAATGTATATAAAAATTGTTTTTTAAAAAAATTCAACTTTAGTAGATGAAGTGGGAAAAGAAGTATCACTATTGACATCGTAATTATTGTACTAGAGGATCAAGTGGAAGACATATCTTAAAAAACAGAACAAAGCACAAAAATAGGAATTGTGAAGGAAAAAATTACAGATTTGGAAAACAACATTGACTTTGAAAACCTTGAGCTAGAAAAAGATCACCAAGTTCCTGGATCAAGGTTGTTAATAAAAGAAACAGGGCCTTGGTCAAGTGGTTCAAGTTCGGCGACCCAGGTTCACAGGTTCGGATCCCAGGCACAGACCTACTCCACTCACTAGCCATACTGCGGTGGTGTGCCACATATAAAGAAGAGGAAGACTGGCATAGATGTTAGCTCAGGGCTAATCTTCCTCAAGCAAAAAAAGAGGAAGGTTGGCAATACATGCTAGCTCAGGACAAATCTTCCTCAGCAAAAGAAAAAGAAAGGAAGAAACAAACAAACAAAGGTAAGCAAACCCTAGTAAAATGCCTGAAATTCACAGAAGGTCCAAAGAAATACGTGTTTACACATTTACAGAACTGATACAGTCTGTATCAGTTGCATGTCAATGGGATTACACTTCCCCGTTAATTTGCACAATGCTCTCAGAGGTGTTTTAACTTTGTGCCTGATAGATTCACAAGGTAAACAGCTTTTAATTTTGTCATTTTTTATTCATCTATTAAGAAGTTAATTTTTTTTTTTAATTTTTAGTTATTTTTCCCCCAAAGCCCCAGTAGATAGTTGTATGTCATAGCTGCACATCCTTCTAGTTGCTGTATGTGGGACGTGGCCTCAGCATGGCTGGAGAAGCAGTGCATTGGTGCGCGCCAGGGATCCGAACCCAGGCCGCCGGCAGCGGAGTGCACGCACTTAACCGCTAAGCCACTGGGCTGGCCCTAAAAAGTTAATTTTTAAATCAATTAAATCCATTAGAGCAATTCTTTTTTTAAAAAAAGAACCATTCATGGAATTAGTTTGAAAAGGAAATAATCTTCAAATATTAATCATCTTATTCTTTTAATCTATTTAGCAAATTTCTCTTTTGCAAAATGTTTTGTTATCTTTGTTATTTAAGCATAACTGGTAGACACAGATGCCCTTAATGCCCAAAATTCATTATCCCTAATAAAGTGCTTTCTGCTAAATAGGTTCCTGAAATTCACTCCATTTTGCAATCAATCATGAATTGACTTTGAACCCATTTAATAATGCTGGTTCTTTATTTTCAAATCATATTATCCTCGTTATACTAACTCACATGACTATTTAAAGCAAAAATAACTAAAACATCCATGCAAATATGGGATTCCTTCTTCCTCCTCTCTTCATTCTTACCAATAATCAATCTTTCTTTCCCCCGAATTCCCCTTCTTATTGCCTTCCTTCATCTTCTATGTATCTCATTTTATCTTGAGTCATAAAATATTTACCTTCTTTCAGTCCAGCTTTTTATTCTTGTTGAGCTCATGATATCCTGAATTCTTTTTTAATTTAAGTATGTAGTAAATGTTCAGTTTTGCACTTGTATTTACTACTTATATACGTAAAACTTAGGAAGTGACTTTTAAAAATCAATGAGAATTTTTCATTTCCTGAAATAAAAACCAAACATATACCATAACACTTTTTCATAGAAAAAAATTTTTTTAATGTGTAAAAATTTAGATGGCACCATAAAGGCAAAAGGTACTTAAATTTTGCTAGCAGTGAAACAGAAGCTAATAGGGAGGTTTAAATGTGCATCAGAACAAAAGCTGGAAATAAGGGTTGCCTAGGGAAGTAATCATGATGATGCACAAGCAAGGGAAAGGTTAAGAAGAGCAAAATATGTGCAACTCTCTAGCTCTTGAAACATGCTTTTAGCATTTGTGTTCTGAGAAAATTCTCAGATTTCAAGATGTCTTACAATAAAAATCTTAATTCAAAAAACCTTCCTAAGTAATGCTCTAAAGGTCATCCAATCCAAATTATGAAGATATAATTTATAAAAAATTGTAGGCTAACATATTAACATTTATAATCTCCCTATATACATTTTATGTTTAAAATAGTAGTGCTTACAGGTAGTTAAGGCTGGTGTTGAACAACATCTAGCTTTTTGTTTCATAGACCTTCCTTTAGATTTCTCCAACCTGGTTAAACTAAATAGGATACACACAGATGGTAAAACCTTATGTTATCCTACTCCGAAAAGATTAGCTTCATTAAAATGAAAATTAGCTACCACCTGCTAAATATGTTTTGGCACCTACTAAGTGGCATTACCAAGGAAAAATCACAAAGCCTTTTTTTCAAGCCTTCAAAGAAGCCTTGGAATTATCTTGAAGCATTAAGGTAGACAACAAAGACTCAAAGAAATTACTTTTTTTCTCTAGAAAATTATCCTATCCACTTTCTTTCCCCTCAAACTATTGCTTTCATGTATAAGAGAAGACTAAAATTAAGCTGTGAACTAAAGTCTAAAAAAGGATTTCTGCCTTCATTATATGAATATAAGGTAGAAGACAAAACAAGAAATGTAAGATTAAATATTTGCTTCCTCCTGTGCCAGTTTTAGGGAACTAGAGACAAACGTATTGGATGCTGATAATAAAACAATTATAATTTGTAAAAGTGAATCAACTAAATAAAAATTTTTAAAATTCACTGAAAAAAACTATACCTGGAGGATTTTTAAATATACACGTAACTTTTTGGTGGCGTGACCATATGTCCCTCCTGGTTAGCCACAGAAAGTCTCAGTTCATACTTAGTGTCCTAACATAGTTATTAATAGCACTCCTTTTCATTCTCAAAATATCCCAGTTTAAATGACAAATTATATTATCATCCTTCATTTTAGTCATATACTCTATGAGATAAGAATTCTAAAAACTGACTCCAATAATTTTATTTAACATAAATGAACATGGTCGGGAATCTGGAAGACCAAAATAGGGGCTTTATGAAATCTCTCTGGAAAGAATACCAGAAACGACCTAATTTCAAACGTCCCCTTTTTCAATCTAGTGCTTGGATTTCCTTACAGCTTTAGTAATGATTGTCCAACTGTTACTTGAAGTCTGATGTATGAAGTTTGCTCAACTGAGGCAAAGCCCCCATAATCCTCACTCAGACCTTCATTACCGTTCATTTATACAAGATCTAAGAAGCTGGACTTTCTGTTTTCTCAGATCCCAGCAGAATGAAATCTTCAAAGGCAGGATAACTAGAAGGAGGGTCATGATGCACCAGAAGCAGTGACTGCAGACGTCAAGGAAAAGAGAAGGAATAAAAGGTAAAGGAACATGTGCATAAATTCAAAAAGTGTGTGAGTCACTTTAAAATTAGGATCAATATCAGATGTTGAAGGAGAATAAAAAATGGGCAATGCACTTTGTAAAGATTTATTTTCAAAATATTTAATATTAATTTAAAGGATATGGTGCTTACATGATAAGCTTCACTTATCTGAAAAAAATTATATATTCAGTGCAGAGTAATGTTTGCTGAAGGACTAGTATAGTTCTTTCTCAGTCTTGAGGAAATAAATTTCATTTCATATACATTTCTTAAAAATCTCTCTTTAATTCATTCAGCCATGATGATGACTCACAGCTGTATCAAAAAGTTAGCATGTCTAGGTGTAGTTGCATGTGCCATGGAGCTGAGTACGATCTAAAATTCTTTCAGACCTTACCAGAAAAGCATAAGAATGTGTTCTTCTGATGTTCCTTCCTCCCCACAACTTACCTACCTATCAGGAGGTGTTGAGGTCAGATAATAACTATTCCACATAATCAGTTTGCATTTTAACTTAGAATTATCTCAACTCTATATGATATAGTATATTTTATATCTTATTTTATATTACATTATATTTTATAAATACTAAGCAATCAGTAACCACTTTAAATAATCGTTGAACTTGGTGGAATCCCTCATTCAGATTCCATGATGCTAATGTACCCTGATCTCCTTCAATCTTGCCTACAATTCAGTCAGGTCACTTAATTTTTGTATAAGTTACAGCATTCTACTCTTCTGTCTTAAAAGGATGATTGTGTCAATCATTCTAACTGTCTCAATAGCTACGTAAAATTATCATCCTCTACCTGCACTCCCCTCAGCCACCTAAAATTCTTTCATCATCTATTTATACACCAGCAGTACCCTACTTTATTTGTTTCAATGTGTAATGGGGAAAATATGTTGCTATTATGCATATTGAGTATACTCCCATAGCAACTAACTATATATCCTGAGAAGGATTTTCTTCCCAATGACCAATAATCAGATACTCAGAGTTAGAATAAATCTACAGGAAAGTAATATGGACACAGGCAGCTTGAAATGTGTTCCAAATATTTTTGTGGTTTAAGAAACTCAAGTAAGAAGCAGCTTCTGTGATCTAGACACTCTCTCATGGGAGAATTCTGGTTTTGCTTGACTAGAAACACATTCTAAAATGAAATAGATTCCACATGGATGCTTTCATTGCTCTACTAACACAAAAGTGATTTTTAAATAGTCTTCACATTCTCTGTATATGTGAAAACAGTTTGATATTTGTTACTTATGTTCTTCTATTATGGGATTTTGTTTGTGTTCATCCCAAGTCAAGTATATAAAATTTATTACAAAATTAACTGCATTACAGTTATCTAATTATGCAATACCACTGCAGAAAATGTAAGTTTGAATTATTTCTCGAAATAATAATTTTATTTATTTTTTAAATATGTATTAAGTGCCTATTATGTACATAGTCCTTTTCTAGTAAAATCAGAAATATTACTGACATTATGAACAAAAATAAAATGCATAAAAATAAAATAAAATTAGTGTTAAAATACGCACTTTGTAATTCGTATATAACAAAGTCTGATTTCAGTCCCGTGTTTATGAGTGCCAGCGATTGTGCCAGCAGACTTAGACTTTAGTCTGGCCCTGTTACCTCTGTAACTTGGGAACCTTGAGCAAACTCTCTTTTAGAGCTTTGTGAAGATTAAACAAGGTAACACAGTGCCTAACTCATGGCACTTGTGCAAGTTTTTTGTCATTAATATTATGAAAATCAGTATTATTTTTCTCATGTGACATATAAAATAAGTAATAGATTTAAATTTCTCTATGTCTACATCCTGTGAGTTAATTCTCATGATCTGGTTATCTGATTATCTGTGAATAAAACTCCCTGCAGTATACATATAACAAGTGCTTACAACTAAAAATTTTTCCTAGAAAGAATTGGTCAAGCCATCCAGAGATTAAAGGAAAGAAAATACGTTTAAAATAAAATTTTAAAAAATATTTCCCTCAAAACAAACAAACAAAAAAATAAGTTCCACAGACATAAATAAATGTTCACATGAACAAAACAGAGTTTGATCTGGAAGAAAAAGCTTGGTGAGATATACAAAGTAATTATGAGAAATTTTCTCAGTAGCAGGTTTGATTCGTTTCAGAGAATTTGGAATTCCATAAGGGGTACAGCACAGAGACTTTTTGGCTTTGGGACAAGAACGCAAAAAAAAGAAAAGAAAGAAGAAAAGGAAAAGATAACACAAATTTAGTTACATAGAAATACAGAGAGCTAATATTAATATTTCTGTAGATCTATATTTCTTTTTGTTTCTTCAGATTATATTGTGTCATATTTAACCTGGAAATGGAAGGTTAAATTAGTGTAAGTGATGGGGAAAAACATTTAACTGGTTGCTTTGTGTGGTTGTTTCTGGTTATCTGCTACTAAAAATAGCTAAAGATTAGAGTCTAAAAATGGTCAAATCATTCAAAATGACAGCAATATTTTAAGGAGTAATGGGAAACAACTAGACATCTAGATGAGTCCAGATCAAAAGGAAATTATGAGTGTCAAGCTAAGATGCTCACACTTTATCCTACGGTCAACTGGAGTTAATGAAAGATAAATAAGGGAAGTGAAATAATTAGATTTGAAATTTGATTTTTATATTTTAATTAGCAGCCTTGTGTAGGAAAGGCGAGGAATACACAAGAATGCAGAGAGGCCATCTAAGAAGCTGTACTTGAATTTAGAGCTTCTGACACATTCAGTCATTAAAGAAAGATTTGGTTGATATGGAGGCTGATGGAGCTTTAGAATTTAGGTTCTGTGAGGGAGGGCTAAGTCTGCCTTGTTTACTCTAATTTCTGGCTCGCTGCTGCCACTCGTGAACAGGTCTGCCTTGTTCACTATGATTTGTCTTAGGGAGGGATCTTCCTCATAAAATCCACCTGATCCTCGTGAATATAACACAACCTTTTTAGGATAGGTATAACTAAAAAATATTTATTTTAAAAAAGCAAGCTTATGAATGACTAAAGATTCAGACTCTGGGAACATTACTCAGTATAGGCATCTGGTGGAAGCAAAATAATAGTAGAGAAGTATGTTAAAAAGATGTTTGAGTTCATGGAATTTGTAGAAACTGGAGTTTGCTTCTCAGAGAGTTATTAGAATAGTTCCAGAATGCTCTCTTTTAGGAGAGATTTTAGGACACAAACCCCCTATTTTCCCTGGAGAAACAGTAACATCAAGCCTTAAAAATATATTCAATTTTGCCCCAAACATTGTTTACTCAGTTATTAAAGTCATTTTTGACAATAATATTCATGTCACAGGATTACAGATATGACTCCTTACTACTTATGCCGTGTATTACGTAAAAACTTGGTGGACGCAAGGAGCTGCTGAGCTTCATATTCCAGGGTTACAGTGGTACCACTTACTTAGTCGCCAGAGAAACAATGGAATATCTGTGCCTCGGATCACATATGAAAATGGACTGAAACTAGACCGAGGCTTCGTGGATTTAAAAATGTGGTCTTGTTCTGTAACCAAGAGTATCTGAATGATGCTCTAACTGAATACGGGGATTCTAAATAGTGATCATTAGGAAATAACTCTTGCTTAAACTCTCAATGATACATGCAAAGAATACATGACACAGTATGTATCTATGCAATTCTCTACCTGATTATACAATAAACACTGCTAAATATTTACACATCTAATAAACATTATTTTACTTAAAACATTTGGCCCCGCTTGTTGCTAATTACACACCACTAAGGAGGGTTAAATTCTTGAGACTACTTTACCAAGAAAGAGCCCCATAACTTCAGCAATTGCAACCAAACTAATAGCCAAGGAAGAGAATTGCTCCTGACAGTTCATTAGAGTCTTTCCAGAATATACTTATTGGAAACCAACAAGTTTAATAAAGTCCCTTTCTATATTCAAAACCTTTGTGAGATTTGTCTCAGGGAAAGATCTTCCTTATAAAAGCCACTTGGGTCCTAGTGATATACACAAGCCTTTTAAGAAAGGTATAACTAATAAATATTTATTTGAAAGAAGCAAGCTTATGAATAACTAAAGATTCAGATTCTGGAAATATGTTGACCACAGGGAAAGCTTATCTTCATAGAAAATATCTTCATTCACCTTTACATTCTGCGCAAAATTGAGGAAAATATACAATGCCTAGTTTGAAAAAATATTAACAAAGTAATCCAAAACTACTTTGATCTAGTTATTAATGCTCATCACTAAACAGTGTTCTATAAAATGACAGGAGAAAGGGTTAAAAATGGTACTATCTTTAACATTCTCTGAAGAAACGAAAGAATAATTAATAGCCATATAGTTTTATACACAATGAAATTGCAGAACGTTGAAAATGAATTGCTTCCTTATCTTGAACACATCCACACACACAGACAGACCCAAGCAAAGAGACCAGGTTCCTGTTTCTAATCAAAGTTTTAAAGAATTAGAATATTTATGTCAGTAAACATTATACATGGACACATAACTAAGACTGTTCTCTAAAAAAATATGTAAATATTAGAGAAAATACAAAAGGAAAGGAAATGGGTTCATCAATGGAAATGAAATAAAGTAAAATCGAAATTTATTTAACAAATTCTACCTCTCTATAAGGCATTGTCCCGATCAAGACAAATGTGTAAAACATGACAATGAAAAAATAATAACAACTCAATATAATAAGAAATGTCAGTAGTCATTGAATCATTAATTGTAAAATGGCAAGAAAAGAGAATGAAGCAAAACACTCTCTGCCTTTGGCAGAGACAGCAGTTCTTAGTTTGCTGCTGTAAGCCAATTTTTACGTGATAAAGAACTGAACTAAGCTGATGGCAGTGAGAAGAGGACACGAGAAGGCTCGTGTTAGACTTGGGGAGTGTGACTTTACTGGAGAACATAAAAGCATCAATATATACAACATGAAACACAGAACTAGAGCTCTTAGCAGCTGTGGAAATGGAAGTATAACGTATACTATGTAAGACCTTTTTAAGCACGATGTTACTAACGCAAGACGCACATAAACGCATGTAGTAGACCTTTCATTCTCAAAGTCTCTTTCAAGAAGTTTACAAATAAATGTTTCAGCCAACGAATGATTATTCTCAGAAACAGTGATTCAGCAAATATTAAGTTCATATGTAAGGGAAAAAAAGCCAGGTACCTGAAATGCAATCACGCACAAGGCCTAGAATCTGCCTATAAGTTGCTTGTTGTCTAGTAGAGAAGAAAGAAGAAGAAACAAGAAGATAAAATATAAAAGGACAATACTAGCTGATTAACTAGTACTCCAGATATTTTTTTACCCCATTCTTATCTATTTTTGTTTTCACTCTTACACAGGATATTGGATTTTATGTTTCAATTGCATGAATTTATCACTCATTATGGGCACTTACAGTTAATGATGCAAAACCGAAATCACTCATTGGTATTTTGAAAATGTTCTTTCTGGATTTTTGAAGATTAATATTGATAATTTGAGGAGAATCAAAATGGCTTTAAGGTCCCAAAATATTTTTTTTATGGTTTTTGGAATGACTACCTCCTATGAAATTCCTCATCAATCTTATGCCAAGATGAAACTGTTCCAAGATAAGATTTCACACTGGGACTTCAGAATCAACATTTCATTTTTCCCATGTTAATGAACATGCCACAGTAACTATTCCACACTACTTTTTCAACATGATATAGTAATTTTCTCTAATAGAAGTGAGCAAAATAAACCAGTGAAATAACTATCCAGGGTCTAAATCATCTTGGAAACCTACTGGCTTCAGTATGCTGTCCACCTCAATAAAGTGCGTGTCCATTAGTTATTCAGCTTAATAAAGCCTTAAGATAAATATACACTAAACTAATCGGATCAGAATGCTGCATAATGGCTCATAAAATGAACAGAAATTAAAAGCACATAAGAAAGCTGGCATTCCATTTTTCACAAACCACCAACGAAGATACCTCTAATTTGAACGTATAACTCTATTCCTCTGTGTGTTTTCTTAATTAATTCTGATCACCTGCCATCCTCTCCAACCCACACCATCCAAACACACCCTTTAATTTTGAATATGATGAAGGCTACAAACAGGCAGAATAAATTTCCATATATTTGCTATCTCATCAATGTAAACTGGAACGAGAACATAGAGTAAAAAAACTTTAATGACACAATCTGTTATTATAAAACACGAGCATCAGAGTTCTTAGCTCCAAGATGAAATTCTTCCTCAGCAAAACCACAGTCAAATAAATCATTTTTAAAAATAGTGACCCTGGTAAGTAATTCTAAGGAAATATTCTTTCAGTGATATTGTTTAGAATACTTCTTCATACAAAGAAGTAGCTCCTAAAACACTGACTTCTTCAACTTTGAAATTTTAATAAATTTAATAGATGAACATTCATCTTTTACTTCAAGAGAAATCACTTACTTTCAATGATGAACAAATTAAATGCTTTATTTCATCAATGTTTAATAAAAAAATTCCATTTTCTAATAGTATGGTTCTATTTGTTGTTGTCACTGTTACATGGAAATATTCATCTGTCCAATAAAAATGGACCAACAATTTTGAGAAAGATTTTTACAAAACTGAGACTTTGACCAACTAACAAGTGTCTGAATATGCTTGTTATGAATCTAATAATATGCTTTTCTTGTATTTTGATGTATTAAAATATATATAGGGCAAAAATGTTTTAAAAAAATAACAATGATGTTAACTAAATGTGCTAATCATTTTCCAATATATACATATATCAAATCATTATGCTGTACATCTTAAACTAATACTATACTATACGTCAATTATATCTCAATAAAACTGGGGAAAAAAATAAGATTAAAAAAAAAAAGTGTCTATTTACCACTCCAAAACTCAGACTTTGGAAAGAGTCACAGTACAGGGAGATCCAGCAGCAATATTTCTGTTTGTGATGAAGTAAGAGAATAAATAAGCATGGTCAGGCAGCCAGCTCTTCTGCTCTGCACCCTCCAGTTCCTTCACACTGTGTATGCTGAATTGAGAACTGGCAGATCTGACTTGGAATTCTCTGTGGCGGAGGCACTGTTGCTGGAGAGAGGGCAATCTAGACCAAGAGCCCACACGCGGCCATGGCGGAGACTCAGTGTCTTCAGCCCTGCGAGGCCACAGGAAAGGGAGCCATCTGACATCAGTCTCTCCGCCCTGACTGAGCTGAGATAGAAGAGACTAAGTTCACCAACGGGGGATATTTGCAGTGCCTGCCAGCAAAGTTCCACTCAGTTCCACTTGGTAGTGATAATGTTGAATTTTACCTGAGTCCTGTGCTCCCCAAAAACAGCAACAGTCAAGAACTTCCCCAACTTTTCTGTGTTTCCCCGAAATGGCTGAGTGCAAAGAACTACCCTTGCCTCTATGAGTCAGATACGACTCCCAGGGAACCCCTGTTTTACCTATGACAAGGTCAGACAAAGACTCCAAATTCTCATTCTTTGTCTCCTAAATAAGTAGCTGAACTGTTTGTCCCCACTAAGCTATGTGGACAAAATGCCGCCTAACTTGACCAAACTTTGGTCAGGTTTCTCTCCTTTCCCAGGCCCCAGCCCCTTCACCCACTTTTGATCTTTGCAATGCTGAAAAACTCCTCCTTCACAGCCTCTCCGGAAAATTGGCGGACCTCAGGGGAAGATATTCCCTGATCAACTGTCCTATCACACCACTGTTCATCCCACTTCCCATAGCCGGTTATCTCCAACCTTGTTTACCTCTCTCTGCGAAAGAAAGCCCTTTTCTGATGCCATTTGATAGACCTGCAGATCGCCTGGTAGATTTTCCATATTGCAATAGTCCCCCTGCACCATCACAACAGTCATCCCCCAGCTGCAATAATCCTTTTGAGTAAGATTCTTTGTATTGAAGTCTGGATTTGTTTTTATTTGTACACACCGGAGGATGAGCCTGAGGAATAAAGTGAGAGATCTTCCTTTCTCCTAATGCCTCAAAGTCATATAAGCCTTTTCCTCATATCGCTAACGCCAACTGTGAGAGGAGCAAGGAGAAAATGGAGAAAACTCAATGTTGAATTATTATCTCAAAGACATTAACTTCAACTTCAAGATTCTGTTTAAATTATTGAATCAGACTAAGTTTTAAATTGATTTTTGCTAAAATTATTTTTCCCATTATTGCTTTTATACTCAGATTTGTTGTAAGAAGGGTGCAAATATAAGAGAAGTTTTAGAGAATTAAATACATATTCTCTGCACAAAAAAACTAAATAAAAATAATTATTTCTGTAGAGTTAAGTTAAATAAAGTCTCTCCATTTTTTAAAGTTATATAGTTATTGACTTGAGAGTGCAAGCTACACCTCCTAAATCTCCATTTTTATTATTAATGTTTGCAGTAATCGTGGTAGCAGTAGTAACCATATTTACTTTATGTTTGATTTTCCCATTTGGAGCATTTTTATTGGTAGTAATATTTTCTGAGGTCTTACTCACCCAAGGCACTGCGCTTTCTACCCAGTGGCTAATATAATCATCATAACAATACTATGAGAAAAGTACTATACGTAGGCTTGTGGTATAAACTGGGGGGGGTTCTCTGTTGTCCTGGTTTAGTCTCAGTCTTAAGACAATCTCTGTGTTCCTGAGTCTTCTAGGCTGGAGTTCTCTTAGCGTTTCTGTCCCTGCTCCCCATAGGAGCCAAACTTTGCCCTGTATCTGTGATTAGTCTTCAATGGAAGAGAATCTGCGGCCCTTTCCCCAGGATTATCAGACCTCTGCTTGCTCACAGTGCAGACTCCTGAGCCCAAGATGACTTCTCACTACTCATTCAGGGTCAGAGGGAACTTTCTTCTACCATTCCCCAGCATTAATTGGTCTTCGACTGAGTCCCAGGGCACAAGAGGGTTTCCTACCCCTTCCCCAGAGACAGAAGGGTTTTGCATATATTTTGACCTCAGAACCAGTGGAGTTTTGCCTTGCTCCTAGGGGTGAGCTTGTTTCTCATCTCCCAATGACTCTAGGAGTTTGCTTCATAGGAGAATCTAGAGAAGTGGATGGAGCTTCACAACCGTCCCTCAGCAGCTGTCAATTACCTCATTCATGCCTGTACCACTGAAGGGGCTCTCTTTGGTGTTCTGCCATACCTCTAATCTTTCTCAAAAGCAACCAATGGAAGCTCATGGGAAACAGCTGTGAGTGAGTGCTAAGTTCCCTGGTGACTGGGTTGCAAGCTATTTCTAATTGACATGCTAGGGAAGTTAGTTTACTTGTTCACTTTGTGACCTCAACTCATTGATGGGCTAAAAAATAGTTATGATTCTGTAAATTATTCAGCTTTTTCTCATTGGTAGTTGAGACCTCTGTTCTCTTGCAACTTTTTATATCCTAAACAGAACTGTAAGAACTTAATCAGAATTTTGATAAGAATTAGACAGCAGATTGTGTCACATTATAAACTTTATTAAAAGTGTAGTACTCAGGGAATAACTACATATAAAAGTCATGATATCAGAGACTAAAAATTCCATCAATGGGCTCATCAACAGAATAGATACAGCTGAGGCAGTGAACCTGAAGCTAGGTCCAAAGAAGTTATGCAAACTGAGACAGAAAGTGACAAAAAAAAAGAATAAATAAAAGCTGAATAGAGCATTCAAAAGCTATGAGACAGTATCAAATGGTCTAATATATATGAAATTGGGTCTCAAAAGGAGAAGAACAAATAGGCAAAAGAAATATTTGAATAGATAACGATCAGCAATTTTACAAAATTAATGAAACCCAAAAATCAAACAAACAAAAACACCAATCCAAGAATTCCAGCTAACACTGTGCAGCAGGAGAAAAATAAACATACGAACAAAAAATTTTGAAAACACACAAACATCTAGACACAACATTGACAAACTACTGAAAATGAAACACAAAAAGAAGATTTTATAGACTAGAGGGGTGAGGGAGACGGGGTGGGGTGGGATATAGCATACAGAAAACAAAAGCAAGAATTACAGAGCACATTTCTTATTAGACAGTGCGCAACACAAACACAGTGTAATGATATCTTGGATGTGTGGGAAGTATTGAAAGAAAATCACTTCCATTCCAGAGTTTTATATCCAGTGGAAATATCTTCCAAAACTGAGGGAGAATTGAAGATATATTCAGACAAAAACAGAGAGACTTCAATGCAAGAAAAACTGCTCTATCAATAATGTTAAGGAAATTTCTTAGCACAAGAAGTATGATAAAAGACAGAAATTTGAACCTACACAAAGAAATTAAGAGCACTAGAATGATAAAAATAAAAGTAACTGCAAAATATATCATAATAAATGCTTAAATTCAAAGATAAGATCATTTATTTCCACCTGAAGAAAATAGAAAAAAGAAACAAATTAAACTCTAATTAAACCTTCCATCTGAAGGGAGGAAATAAATAAAATGAGAAAGAAAAATCAATAGAAATCAGGAAAACAATAAGAAAAATCAATGAAACTAAAGTTGTAATTTGAAAAGATCAATAAAAAGGATATACTTCTAGCCAGATGGATCATGGAAAAAGAGAGAAGATACAAATCACCAATATCAGAAAAAAAGGAGATCACTACAGATCCTACAGATGCTAAAAGGATAAGAAGAAAAGATTATGAACACATTTAAGTCAATAAGTTTTATAATTTACATGAAACGGATGCAAAAAAACCCGGCAAAAAGAAGGAATAATTAAATGTTTCTTTTATAGTCTTGCTTTGTATCCATTCCTCTGAGCTGTATCCTTGCACCAATACATAACATTAAAAATCTATGAGAGACATTGAGTACCTTTTCAGACACCTGTTGGTCATCTCTAAGTCTTCTTTGGAGAAATGTCTATTCAATTGTTTTCCTTATTTTTTAATTGGGTTATTTATTTTTTTGCTATTGAGTTGTAGGAGTTCTTTACATATTTTAGATATTAACCTGTTATCAGATATATGGTTTGCAAATATTTTCTCCCATTTCAAAGATTGCCTTTTCATTTTGTTGATTGTTTTCTTTGCTGTGCAGAAGACTTTTAGTCTGATGTAGTCTCAGCTGTCTGTTTTTGCTTTTGTTGCCTGTGCTTTTGCAGTTATATCCAAGAAATCATTCCTAAGAAATTTCGTGAAGCTTTTCCCTATCTAGGAGTTTTATAGTTTCAGGTCTTATCTTTTAGTCTTAAATCCATTTTGAGTTTATTTTTGTATACGGTGTAAGATAACAGTCAAATTTCATTGTTTTGCTTTTGTCTATCCAGTTTTCCAAACATAATTTGTTGAAGAGACAATACTTTCTCCATTGTGTATTTTTGGCACCTTTGTCAAATATCAATTGACTACATGTGTGAGTTTATTTCTGGGCTCTCTATTCTGTTCCAATGCTCTATGTGTCTGTCTTTATGCCAGTACCATACTATTTTGATTACTGTAGCTTTGTAATATGTTTTGAAATCAGGAAGTGTGAGACCTCCAGCTTTATTCTTCTTTCTAAGGATTTTTTAACTATTTTGAGTCCTTTGTGGTTCCATATGAATTTTAGAATTGTTTTTCTATTTCTGTAAAAAACGCCATAGGGGTTTTGATAAGGATGTAATCATCAGGGAAATGTAAATCAAAACCACAATGAGATACCACCTCACACCTGTCAGAATGGCTATTATCAAAAAGACAAAAAATAAAAAGTGTTGGTGAAGATGTGGACAGAAGAGAACCCTTATAACTGCTAGTAGGAATGTAAATTAGGATGGGAAATATAAAAAACAGTATGGTGGTTCCTCAAAAATTAAAAACAGAACTACCAGATGATCCAGCAGTCCAACTTCTGGGGTTATATCTACAGGATCTGAACTCAGGATCGCAAAAGATATCTACAATCCTGTGCTTATTGCAGCGTTATTCACAATAGTCAAGACATGGAAACAACTTAAATGTCTTTTGATGGATAAATGGATACAGAAATATACAACGAATATTTTTCAACCATGAAAAAGAAGGAAATCTTGTCATTTGTGACAATATGGATGTAGCTGGAGGACATTATGCTAAGTGAAATAAGCAAGACACAGAAAGAGAAAGATTGCATGATCTGACTTAAACATAGAATCTAAAATAGTCAAATTCATAAAAGCAGAGAATAGGATGGTGGTTGCTAGGGACTGTGGGGAGGGGAAACTGGAGAGATGTCGGTCAAAGTTTCAGTTATACAAGATCAATAAGTTCTAGAGATCTAATGTACAGCATGGTGATGACAGTTAACAATATTGTATTGTATCCTTGAAATTAGAGAAGAGGCTAGATCTTAACTTAAATCTTCCCACTACACACACACACACAACAGTAAGTAGGGAGAGGTGATGGATGTTAATTAGCTTGATTGTGGTGATTTTTTGAAAATATATACATATATTAAAACATCGAGTTGTATACCTTAAATACATACAACTTTTAAATATCAAAGATATTTCAATAAAGCTGTTTGAAAAAAAAGAAACCACCCCATGCAACTCCCATTTCATCTTCTTCATTTACAGATTCTGATCATTTCTTTCTCTTCTACTCTAACAAATTAATAATATTAAACCTACACTTTAGTGGAACTTAGAGAATAGATGTATTTTTTGACAAGAATTATTATTATTTGCTGACGGAAAAACTCAAAGAAAACTAAGCAGAAGGAAAAACATGACTCAAAATAACAATAATAATAATAATAAATAAAGACTTGAATGTAAGACCTGAAACTGTGAAACTTCTAGAAGAAAACATAGGCAGTATGCTCTTCGACATCGGTCTTAGCAACATCTTTTCAAACACCATGTCCAACCAAGCAAGAAAAACAATAGAAAAAATAAACAAATGGGACTACATCAAACTAAAAAGCTTCTGCACAGCAAAGGAAACCATCAACAAAACGAAAAGACAACCTAACAATTGGGAGAAGATATTTGCAAACCATACATCTGATATGGGCTTAATCTCCAAAATATATAAAGAACTCATGCATCTCAACAACAAAAAAACTAACAACCCAATTAAAAAATGGGCAAAAGACCTGAACAGACATTTCTCCAAAGAAGATATACAGATGGCCAACAGACACATGAAAAGATGTTCAAAATCACTAACTATCAGGGAAATGCAAATCAAAACTACAATGAGGTATCACCTCACACCCGTCAGAATGGCTATAATTAACAAGACAGGAAACAACATGTGTTGGAGAGGATGTGGAGAGAAGGGAACTCTCATACACTGCTGGTGGGAGTGCACACTGGTGCAGCCACTATGCAAAACAGTATGGAGATTCCTCAAAAAATCAAGGATAGAACTACCATATGATCCAGCTATTCCACTGTTGGGTATTTATCCAAAGAACTTGAAAACACCAATTTGTAAAGGTACATGCACCCCTGTGTTCATTGCAGCGTTATTCACAATAGCCAAGACTTGGAAGCAACCTAAGTGCCCATCAAGGGACGAATGGATAAAGAAGATGTGGTATATATACACAATGGAATACTACTCAGCCATAAGAAGCGATGAAATCCAGCCATTTGTGACATCATGGATGGACATTGAGGGTATAATGCAAAGTGAAATAAGTCAGAGAGAGAAGGTCAAATACCGTATGATTTCCTTCATTAAGTAGTAGATAATAACAACAATAAACAAACACATAGGGACAGAGATTGGATTGGTGGTTACCAGAGGGGAAGGGGGGAGGGAGGAGGGTGAAAGGGATAATTTGGCACATGTGTGTGGTGATGGGTTGTAATTAGTATTTGGGTGGTGAACATGATGTAATCTATGCAGAAATAGAAGTATAATGATGTACACCTGAAATTTTTGCAATGTTATAAACCAATGTTACTGCAATAAACAAAAAATTAAATAATAATAATACATAATATCTAATGGAAAATTTTAAGCTAAGAATTACAAAGTTTAAAAAGAATCAGATTCCTCCTGACTATCCTTAAAATTGAATTTATGAAATGCTTTAATATTTTATATTCATCTGAATACTACATTAACTCATCCCAACAAAACCTGCCTCACTTTTGCCCGTCTAGTATCCTCAAAGCCCAGATCAAGCCTCACCTTCTCTCTAACATGTTTCCAGCCTGCTGCAGCCCACAGTAGTCTCCCTCCTCTGAACTGATCAATTTGTACCGCTTAGTTCTCACTTAACACATTTTGTTGCTATCGGCCAATTAGCCGATGTCCTGATTCAGAAATTAAAATTAGAGAGTCTGAAGACAACCGCTGTCATGAAAAGAAGTAGGATAAACGAGAAAAGTTATAATGCTAGGTGAGGTTTATACTAGATAATAAAAGCCAAAGATCTGATTTATTCGCCAAATTTGACTCTTTTAAAGAAAACTACAGCATGGTGGGATTCCCGTCTTAGCGAAACCTGTCCATGATGTCAGCTTTATAAACACACAAAAGAAAAAGAGAAGGTCTGAAGAGCAGTCCTCATAAAAGCAGCACATTTCATGAGCCGTATCATCTTTGTTCAAAGTCTGGTTCTGATCTTCCGTGTGAACTCAGCACAAACTGATGAGATCATCAGCTTTCCCATACGTAACATGAGGAATAGCACAGTTTCGCTTTTGTATTGTTTATGTGTTCATTAAGTCGCACAATACCTGGGGTACTACAAATGCTCAGTACATATTGTTTTATTGACTGATATAATTTAAAAATTTCAAATAAAAAACATTTTTAAAAACTCTCTTTGGCTAATTCAGACATCTCTCCATCCATATAACCACAGTTGGCAAGAGAAAGTTCAAATTTAATTATGAATTACACTTGGACTGTAGTACACTAAACCATTTTAGCTCAGAATAGACTAACAGGGACTACAGAACTTACCAAATTCTTAAGAACCATAAAATTCTTCCCCTAGCTTGCAAAGACCAAATTTGAAAGAAGTCCATTAATCTGGTACCATAATTACACACCAGGTGTAATGTTTTCCTCCTTTACATTTGCTTCCAAATCACCACACTGTTAAATAAACACTGATCAATAACCACAGATATCTGTATTGTGTTGTCATTTCAACTGGTTCATATGAGATATTTATCTTCTTTTATTACATTTTGACAATGTGATGATTCTCATAAAAGCAGCTACACTCCGAAGCAAGCCAGCTCAACAAAGGAAGTTGGTAAATCCTGGGTAGCCTACAAAGATGGCCCTTTTGGGCTCTGAATATTAGAATTTTGTCCCTAGAAAGCACTCCTAGGAGTGCTCCCATTCAGAATTATCATTATTAGCAAACACTTCAGTTAGGGAAAAGTGGACAAAAAATTGAGTCCAAATTTGGAACACTGAATTGGTAGTGGGGTACCAAAAGAGTAGAATGTCTGCAGGGATGGGATGAAAAACCATGAGAGGAAAAGAATGGGTAAGACAGATACACTCAAGACGTGTCCTAAGCAAACTATCTACTTAAGAATGTCATAGAAGAAGGATGATAGCATGCTCATCACAACTATTTCATACTTTCCCTTTGGCAACTGAGATCCTAAAGAACTTGTTCCCAATGGCCATCAAGGCAACATGCAAAATTTGATCATCGGAAGGAATCTGAAAGTAAATATGAGCATACAGTTCCATGGTGTCACAGAAAACACTCAAGAAAAATGCACAGTGGGCTTTACAATAATGTTTTAAAGACAGGTTAAGCTATCTCCTTATCATTAAAATTCATAACTAATTTATTAACTTCAAGTCATGCTATTAAAATACAATTTTACAGAAACCAAGCAAAAAAACTGCCTCTTCAGGAATAAGTTTAAAATATGAAAATTCACGTGGTAGAGGTGTAAAGCCACTGACTACTTCCAAATAGACTAACAAGGTTTCATGGTGCTTCACTCCAAAGTTACATTGTAGATTTCATTATATGTTTAACTTGGGCAGGAAAGATGAAAAGGGAGAGCCCTACAGGAAAAGGGAACTGTGTAAATAAGTTTGATGGCAAAGAAAACCAAAAATATTGTAATTGCCATAATATAGAGAACATTATTCTATCTATGATATTGGAGGGGAAGCAAGTAATTTTTCTAAATGTTCCTTTGATTAATTTTATGGGTAGTTTCTTCATTTACTTAGGCAGTCATTAAGTCAACAAATATTTCTTGAATATATACTATTTCCAAGGCTGATGCTGTTCTTTAAAAAATGTAACTCTTATGCCAAGAACACATTTTATGGCACATATGTGTGGCATATATATAAAATGTGGATATCTATATAAAATTTTAAATGGATTAAAACTTTATTTTAAAATAAACAATATAAAATAAATAACAAACAACAAAATAGTTGTTTATTGAATAAACCAGTTTCTTTCAGAAATGTAATTTAAAGCATTTCTCTTTTTAAAAAATTACGATTTATATTAAACCAAAATATAGCCCAGGGTATTTATGACACTTAAAGAAGAGCCAAAGTACATTCATGTGTTTGTGTTTATCTGCCCTAGAGGATTAGAGTGATAAATGGTGAGCAGGATGCATGGATTCACATATTAAAGTTATTCAAGCATAAACTGACACAATCGAGCATGCTGTCTCTGGCTGAGTAAGCACAGAAACAGTATTTGGAAAACCTAGAGTGAACTGTGACAGTAATATGCCCAAAAAAGAGTCACTGGAAACTGTGTCTTTAAACCGCAAAGATGTGTCTGTCCATTTACTCTAAACTAAGTGACTTGATTTTAGATTCAGAGTGGTCTCTCTCTGCGGTGACACTAAGATAAGGTTAACCACTGAGACCTTAAGGATCTTTGCATATGGGAAAATGAGTGCTATATTAGCAAAGCAAAACAATCAGTTTTTAAAAAACTGTTGTGTTAGATTTTTTCTAGTGCCAGAGTCACTGCATTATGATAAAAATATTCTTCCATGCCTAAAAGATTTAAACATCTTTATACATCTAACAATACTAAATACACACACAATCAATTTCTCTCTCTCTCTCCCTCTCTCCTGCCCTCTCTCTGGCTTGCTCTCTCTCTCAGAAATAAATCAAAGTTTAGTCATCTCTGTATCTGCAGGTTTTCCTCTTCATTTGAGAGAGTTTTAAATGATCACATTTCGTTTAATCTGCTTTGGACCACCCCACCCTTCAAAAAAGTATATATTATGTGAACTTTATCAGCCTTATAAATTAGACACTGAAAAACAGTATTTCATTCCTATATGAACTTCACTCATGTGTTTTCAATATTCCAGGGCCACCCCGTGGCTTAGCGGTTAAGTGCGCGTGCTCCGCTACTGGCGGCCCGTTGGATCCCTGGCGCGCACCAACGCATCGCTTCTCCAGCCATGCTGAGGCCGCGTCCCGCATACAGCAACTAGTAGGATGTGCAACTATGACATACAACTAACTACTGGGGCTTTGGGGAAAAAAAAAGAGGAGGATTGGCAATAGATGTTAGCTCAGAGCCAGTCTTCCTCAGCAAAAAGAGGAGGATTAGCATGGATGTTAGCTCAGGGCTGATCTTCCTCACAAAAAAAAAAAAAAAAAACCCACAAAATTCCATCATTCTACAATAGCACATTTTAAACATCTGTATTTGGCTACATGTTGTGACAGTAATTAGGCAAAATCATAATATGATATATAATCTTTTGAAGACTACAGCTTTAAATGCCATGATGTTTAGAAAAATCTATTCAATGTTTTTCTTTACTAAATGGTTATGATGTAAATAGGTTCTGAGATGTACATGAATTTTATTTGCCATTAATAAAACATTTTATCATTTTAATCATTTTTAACCAGTGAACAGAATTGGATAAGTAAAGTAATGCAGTATCAAGGACATCTAACCACATAACAGTTTTATTTCAATATACCATCAAATTTTACTACCTGCATGGTCTTGGACAAATTATATAATCTCTGCATGCTATAGTTTTGTCCTCTAAGGATAATATAAGATTCTACTACTTTGAGTTGTTGTGATGATTAAATGAGAAAATATTTGTAAAACTTTTAGAATAATATCTTCACTTAATGTAAACAAACATTGAGTTTCTTAAAGGAACTTTAAAAGAAAAAAGAAAATTTACCAGTACATAAAATTCCTGTGCAATGCTGAAATGCCCTAGTTAAGCTATCACTCATAGGGTAAAACTGTTTTGTTCTTTAAGATTCATCTTAATCTTATATCTCCAACACCATCATAAAATTTTTTTGGAAGAAATATGCTCTTTTTTTATGTCTTTTATATGTCCTACTCTGGGCAATATAACACTGGTAAAGCAAGTTTTTAATAATTCTCATTGAAATAGTGCACTTTTATATATCTGAACATTAATAGTGGGTCTTATCCTACAGTTATTTTTCTAAAAGTTCTAAGTAAATGTATTCCTAAATGATATATTGTAGTATATGTTTTATTAAAGGAAATATTTTGTATAAAGGTATTGAATACAATAAATAAAACATAAAGCCATATCTTTGTAGAGAAAATTCAAAGATGAAATTGTTAGATTAAATTACCACTGAGTTTCCGGGAAACAACAAAAGACATTTATTCTTTTTTTTCAACTTTATTAAGGTATAGTTAATATATTAAAAATTTTACATATTTAATATATACATTTTGATGTGTTTGGACATATGCATACACTCATGATACCATCACCACAATCAAGGTAAGAAATATATCCACTGGGGCTTTGGGGGGAAAAAATAAAATAAATAAAATCTTTAAAAAAAAAAAAAAAAAAAAAAGAAATATATCCATCACCACTAAAAGATTTCTTGTGTCCACTTGTTTTTTGGTTTTTGGGTTTTTTGTGGTAAAAACACTTATTATGAGATCTACCCTCAAGTTTTTAAGTGCACGATACCATATTGTTAATTTATTATGGATGAATACACACAGCATTAACAGCTAGAACTTGGAAATGACTTCATGTATTTTATGAAAGAGCTTTGAAAAGTAATGCAAGATTTTCCAAATACTAAAAAAAATTGTAATATTAAAAATATATATGTGTAAGGCACATTCACTTCCAGCCAAGATGGAGTCACAGGGACCAGATTTACGGATCCACGAAACAACTAAAAATGAACAAAATATATGAAACCCTAGTTCTTAAATTATTGGATATCAGCCTACAAAGAACAGTGATACCTGAGGGACAGGAAACAAAGAAGGTGAGCTCAACAATTGCCCAAGCTTAAGCCTGAAGAAAATTTCTAAACCAGGGCAAAGGAAGAAAGACTGTAGGATAGTCCAATATACTCCCTAAGTACTCCCCTTCAAGTACTCCACAGAGTACTGATCAGTGCATGTGTGTGAGGAAATTATCAAAAGCTGGAAAAAGAAACACATGAAAGGGGTAGACATATCATTCACCAAGGCTTACCTAAAGCTGAGACAATTGAGTATTCTTAACACCAAAATGGAAAACTTCATATAGGGCATTAAGTAGAGTACTCAGAACACTTTGCAGAAGAAAAGATGAGTAAACTTGAAGAAACAGCAATACAAACTACTCAAAATGAAATACAGAGAGAAAAAAACAACTGAAAAAAAAATAGAGCATCAGTAACCTATGGGAAAACTTCAAGTTGTCTAATACTTTTTTTTTTTTTGTGAGGAGGATCAGCCCTGAGCTAACATCCATCTAATCCTCCTCTTTTTGCTGAGGAAGACTGGCTCTGAGCTAACATCTATTGCCAATCCTCCTCCTTTTTTTCCCCAAAGCCCCAGTAGATAGTTGCATGTCATAGCTGCACATCCCTCCAGGCGCTGCATGTGGGACGCGGCCCCAGCACGGCTGGAGAAGCAATGCGTCAGCGTACGCTCGGGATCCGAACCCCGGCGACAGCAGCGGAGTGCATGCACCCAACCGCTAAGCCACCAGGCCAGCCCAAGTCGTCTAATATTTTTGTAGTAGGAGTTCCCAAAGAAGGGAGAAGCAGAAAAATATAACAGTTCAGTTTTTCTGAATTCAAAGAAAACTATAAACCTACGGATCCAAGAAATTTAAAAACCCCAAGCACAAGAGATATGAAGAGATTTAGACCAAGGCACATCATAATCAAATTGCTTGAAACCAAGGAAAAGGAGAACATCTTAAAAGCAGCTAGAGGGAAAAAAAGATACATTATATATGGAGGAACAAAGATAAGGAATTAAGCTGATTTATCATCAGAAACAATGCAAGCCAACAGACAATGAATCAACATTTTTAAAATACTGAAAAAAAACCTTTCAACTAGTGATTTCTTACCCAGTGAAAATAACAGTCAAAAACAAAGGTAAAATAAAGACCTTTTCAGACATACAAAAGATTAAAAAATTCATCACCAGCAGAACCTCATTACAAGTAATGTTAAAGGCAGACCTTCGGATATAAAGGAAATGATCCAAGATGGAAATAGGGATCCACACAAATGAAAGAAGAGGCCTAGGAATGGTAACTCTGTGAATAAATATAACACATTTTTTCATATTATTTAAAGGTCTTTAAAACACAATTGACAATCTAAGGAGAAAATAAGTGTTGGGTTATAACATATCCAGAAGTAAAATGTACAGCAATAACAACACACAGGCCAGGACAGGAAAAACATGAGTATAATGATTTAAGGTTCTTATACTATTTTGAAGAGCTATAATATCACTGGAAGGTAGACTATGATAAGTTAAACATGAATACTATAAACCCTAAAGCAACCTCTAAAATAATACAATAAAATCAACAAATAAGTCAACCAAAAGGCAAAACAGAATCATAAAACAAATGCTCAATTAATCCAAAAGAAAGAAGACCAAGAGAATAAAGCATAGATAGGACAAATAGCAAAGAATGGCAAGATGGTAGATTTAAATTCAACCATATCAAAAATCATTTTAAATACAAATGATCTTAAATTAAAATATGGAGACATTTAGATTGGATTAAGATTTCAAAAAAAGCAAGATCCAACTATATGCTGCCTATAAGAAATACACTTTAAACATAAAAATGTAATTTTGTTATAAGTAGGATGGAAAATAAGATACTGTGCTTGTACTAATCAAAAGGAGGCTGAATTGGCTATATTGATATCAGGCAAAATACGTTTCTGAACAAAGAATATTTCCTACTACCAGATACAAAAAGTGTCATCTCACAATGATAAAGGGGACAATTCAAGAAGACAAAACAATTCTAAATGTGTATGTGTCTAATAACAGATCTGCAAAATACATGCAGCAAAAACAAACAGGATTTCAAGAAGAAAGAGAAATCTACAATTACAGAAGGAAATTTCAACACCTCTCACTAATTGATAGAACAAGTATACAGAAAATCAACAAGGATGTAAAAGACTAAATCATCCAATGTGACACTATTGATAACTACAGAGCACATCAACCAACAACAGCAGAACACACATTCTTTTCAAGTTAATAAAGAGTATTTACCAAGATAGACAATATTCTAAGTTAAAACCCTGAGGAACCTAGAAATATAAGAAAAATGTCTTAACCTGAAAAGTGCATCCATGAAAAACCTACAGGTAACATTAAACTTAATCGTGAAGACTGAATACTTTTCTGTTAAGATAAGGAACAAGTCAAGAACGTTCACTCCCACCACTTCCATACAACATTGTCTTAGAGGTGTGAGCTGGTGCAGTAAGTCATAAAAAATAAATATGTCTTCCAAAATTGAAGAAATAAAATTTTCTTTACTGGTAGGTGATATGATCATCTATGAAGAAAATCCAATAGAATCTAAAAAGTGTTTTGGGAGGTTTCAGGATACAAGATCAAACAGATCAAATAGACAATAGATCAACATCATTATTGATTAGAGAAATGCAAATTAAAACCACAATGAGACACTCTTATGCACCTATTACAATGTGTAAAATTAAAAAGAATGACCACATCAAGTGTTGGTTAAGATATGGAACAACTGGAACTCTCATACACTACCAGAGAGTAGTAAAATGGTATCACTATTTTGGAAAACAAATCAGCAGTTTCTTAAAAAATTAAACATACAACTTCTATAGGAACCATCCATTCCACTCCTAAGTATTTACCCAAAATTTATAAAAGCATATATCCGTACAAAAACTTGAACACTAATTCCATGGTAGCTTTACTTGTAATCGCTAAAAACTGGAGGGGCCGGCCTGGTGGCGTAGTGATTAAGTTCATGAGCTCCACTTTGGTGGCCCAGGGTATTCGGGTTCGGATCCCGGGTGCAGACCTATGCACTGCTCATCAGGCCATGCTGTGGTGGCATTCCACAGACAAAATAGAGGAAGATGGAGACACATGTTAGCTCAGGGCTAATCTTCCTCAGCAAAAAGAGGAAGATTGGCAACGGATGTTAGCTTTGGGCCAATCTTCCTCACCAAAAAAGAAACAAGAAAAAGAAAAAACTGGAAACAACTCAAATGGCCCAATAATACATGAGTGGGTAAACAAATCATGGTATACGCATGCAGTGCAATATTACTCAACAATAAAACACAATGAACTATTGATAAACAAAGAAACATGGATGGATCCCATAATATTATGCTGAGTTAAAGAAGCAAGATGGAAAATTTGCTTTATTCTGTTGGTTATTTACCATGATCATAAAAATATTACCAGTTAGAGTTAAAAAAACAGAAATTTTACAACTATCTTCAGATTATGAAACACGGTATGGGAGAAAGCATATGGGAAAAAGAAGTAGGAGATCTGTACTCTAGTTCTGGTTTTATAATGACTGGATCACTGACTATGGTTAAATCACCGAACCACTACAGTTTACTCACATATAAAGTGAAAGGTTGTACAAGATCATTGGTCCTCAACCTTGTTTGGATTCATGGACATTTTGGAGTATTAGTTTTCAGGGCTGGGAGATTAAAGAGACTGAAGGATCACCAACAGAATGCTTTGTAGATCAACAATAACTAAAACACAATCTTTACCTTATACCTGTCTATTCCAATACCACACCATTATTTTTCAACAACCCACACTTAACATGCCATTTCATAGGCTTTCAACTGTGTCATTTTGCCCTTACATTGCTCTCTTATAAACACAAGAGGTGAAGTTCACATATGTTCCAGGAAATGTGATATCTTTCCTTGGAACCAGCTTGACCTTACCAATACATTTACCATTTACTGTCAGGATCTGTACCCAACACTACAACATACTACTCAATACACTTAAAGATGTTCCAGGAATACTGTATATAGACAGTAGTAGCAAAATTAAAGTATATGTTTCTCAAAATTGGACAGCATTCCTATGAAGCAGTTACGGTCACTGCATTAAATTATCTCTAAGGCCTGTTTCAGACCACTATTTTTAAATCTATAAAATTTGAAAAATCGTATCTATCACTCTGGTTCATTGTGTTAGAGAGATAACACCTATATACTATGGGTCACAGCTGACACACAATAAATGTAAATTCTGCTCACCTATGAGACCCTAGTAGTTCTGTGTCCTTGGACATTACTCAGAATATAGATGTAATATGTGAAATACTTCAGCCAGTTCTTGCTTAAAGCCCCTTTTTTTCTGTTTCTAATACATTTCAGTTTTGCGAAAGACTTTATTCCTTGCTTAGCTTGTGACAAACCTAAGAATTCCAGGTAATTCTTTATACTTAGAAAGCTTTCACAAAGCATAGTCTCTATTAAGGGGATTGAGGACTTTCTTTGACATTATTGAAATAAATTCGTATCTCTCTTTTTCAGAAATGAATAAAAGCCTGCCTTATTTTAATGCTTAGTCATTGGTAATATTTTTTATTCTTTTTTATTGAGGTATAGCTGACATGTAACATCATATAAGTTTCAGGTGTACAACATAATGATTTGATATTTGTATATATTACAAAAGGATCACCACAGCAGTCCAGTTAACATCTGTCACTATACATAACAATTTTTTTCTTGTGATGAGAACCTGCAAGATCCACTCTCCTAGTAGCTACTTTCAAATATGCAATACAGTAATATTAACTATAGTCACCATGCTGTACACTACATCCTCATGACTTATTCATTTTATAACTGGCAATTTGTACCTTTGGACCCCCTTCACCTATTTCACCTACCCTCATCCCCCACCTAGGCGATTACCGATGTGTTCTTTACATCTGTGAGCTCTGGGTTATTCTGTTTGATTGTTTTTTGGGCTTTTTGTTTGTTTGTTTTAGATTCCACATGTAAGTAAGATCATACAGTATTTATCTTTTTCTGTCTAACTTATTTCGCTTAGCATAACGCCCTCAAGGTCCATTCGTGTTGTCCCAAATGGCAAGATTTTGTTCTTTTTTATGACTGAATAATACTCGTGAGTGGGTATGTGTATCACATTTTCTTTATCTATTCATCCATTAATGGATATTTAGGTTGTTTCCATGTCTCGGCTATTGTAAATAATGCTACAATAAACATGGGAGTGCAGATATCTCTTCGAATTAGTGTTTTTGTTTTCTTCAGATGAATGCCCCAGAAGTGGAATTGCTGGATCATATGGTAGTTCTATTTTCAATTTTTTGAGGAGCTTCTATACAGTTTTCCACAGTGACTGGACTAATTTACACTCCCACTAACAATATACAAGGGTTCTCTTTTCTCCACATTCTCACTAGCATTTCTTTCTTTTGTTTGAGAGTAGCCATTCTAACAGGTGTGAGGTAATAGCTCCTTGTGGCTTTGATTTGCACTTCCCTGATGATTAGTCATATTGAGCATCTTTTCGTGTGCCTGTTGGCCATCCGTATGTGTTCCTTGGAAAAATGTCTTTTCAGATCCTATGCCCATTTTTTACTCAGATTGTTTGGGGGTTTTTTGATATTGAGTTGCATGAGTTCCTTGTATATTTTGGACATTAACCCCTTATCAGATACATGATTTGCAAATATTTTCTCCCATTCGGTGGGTTGCCTTTTCATTTTGTTCATAGATTCCTTTGCTGTGCAGAAGGTTTTTGGTTGGACTACTTTTTGGTAGTCCCACTTGTTTATTTTTACGTTTATTGCCTTTGCTTTTGGTGTCACATACAAAAAATCATTGCCAAGACCAATGTCAAGGACCTTACCACCTATGTTTTCTTCCAGGAGTTTCATGGTTTCAGGTCTTACATTCAAATCTTTAATCCAGTTTGAGTTAATTTTTGTGTATGGTGTAAAATAGTGGTCCAGTTTCTTTCTTCTGCATGTGGCTGTCCTGTTTTCCCAACAGCATTTAACGAATATACTGTCCTTTCCCCACTGTATATTCTTGGCTTCTTTGTTGTAAATTAATTGACCATGTATGCGGGGGTTTATTTCTGGGGTCTTTATTCTGTTTCATTATCTATGTGTCCCTTTACTGATTTATTGATTGGTATTATTTTTAAAATCAAAATTTTGACTTATTCTTGGGCCAGACTTGAGGAATTCTTTTTCCATTTGGGTTTAAAATTAAAGTGAAAAATATTTGCCTCTCTTTGACTATTCTAAGTCTTTTGGGAAGTTTTATTTGGGATTTTTCATTTTTCAGCTGATAAAAAGAGAGAAATTTAGTATTCTGGGAAAATCATTTCCCAAACTCAATGTCCACATCCAATTATAGCTTAGGAGACCTAGTTGGAACCTTTAGATATACCAACGGAAATGTGTCTTTTTCTATTCTCTTATTTGGGTTAAAAAATTTGGCATCTATTTTTCTAAATAGTTTCTAAGCAAAATTTTAATATATCTATGACACATCTGTGCTTTCAGTAAGGTTTGGAATATACTACAAACTAAAGATTTTATATATAATGATATCTCCTAGACTATAAAGAAATCAGTGTCTCCTTTATTTATATAATTGCATATTCAAAATTTTATTAGAGAAATTAGATCCTTTACTATTGTGAAAATAATTCAGAAAGCAATTAACTTTTCTCTGTGACTAAGCCTCCTCAGGTTTGCTTTATTACTTCCAAACACCTCTCATTAACTCTTAATTATGCCTTCAAAGAATAAAAATTATGGAGACTTTAAAGCTAATGGATTTGGGGTTATTCTCCAAAATGTTATATTTTTGTGGTGGTTTTTGGTTTTTGTTTGTTTCATTTGTTTGGTTTTGCAGTTTGTGTGTGCCTTTTTCCTTTAACTCTTCTTCTCCAGATCCAGTATCAATTAGTCTAACCCCCTTCACACTGGATTGCTCCAATACAAGAAGGAGATGTTATAACAAAACGCAAACTTTTTATTCTTCCATAACTGTTTTTGAAAATAGAAAACAATATAACTTGAAACTAAAGAAAATATTTTCAAAGGGATAAGTCTCTTTGATTAGGAGTTTTCCTGATGGGTTAATATACCTTAACAACGACCAATGATTTTTAGTGAGTGAAGTTTCTAAAGTACACTAGGTAGTGGGCGTGGGCTTTGATAGAACTAGGATCCAGTATCAGTTCTGCCTTTCTTCTAGCTGAGTGAATTTAGTAAAGTTATTTAATTTCTCTGTTTTAATTTTTCTTACCTAAAAAATTCAGCTAATAAAATAGCACCTATTCAGGCTGATTACTGAAAGATTATCTTAGCCAATGATGAAAGCCCTTAACATGATAACTACTATATAAATAAGCACTCAATAAATGTTAAATAATAATATTTTTATTTGTATCTCCAGAGCCTGGTACAATGTGTTTGTATATAATTGTATTTCAATTTGTGTTGGATGAATTACCTTATCTCTTTTAATTTGGGTAATAGCTGACATAGCCCGAGTTCCTGACAATCTCTCTTGCATACATATATTATTGATAATCTACCTTTCATTGGCTCAAGTTTTCATATACTCATAGGAAGTTTAAATTTCACATCATTAATGCAGCCCATTCCACATCACTCATTTCCAAGGCATACTATGCTTAAAAGGCTTCTAAAATATCACTTGTTCAAGATAAAAATTGGGGGGCCAATTTTAAGCCTAGTTTCTTAGATATTAACAATTTAGAGAATGGAGAATGAATTTTAAAAGCTAAACAGTCTAATTGGTTTAATAGTAAAATAAATTTAACAGGAAAAAGGGGTATGGAGGTGTGAGTGAAATATAGAAAAAAATTAATAGGAGCAAAAGTCTGAAAACTAATTACAAAGAAAAAGAAAGTACTATAAAAAACTATAAAAAAGGAAAATAAGTTTAAACCCATGCAAACATTCTGAAAGGCAATGAAAACCTAAATGATAAAAATAATGCAAAAATGTTTTGTGAGTATGTCAACCTCTGCCTGTACAGGATCTTTCTTTTGTCTATGTTGTCTATTGTCCAATAGATATAAATTCATAAAATTTACAATTTTGTTCATTTATCACCACATTTATAAGTCAAGATTTATGCAAGTGTGTTAGATGCTTTTCACATTAATAGAAATGGGTAGAAAATTGAACTGACCTCTATATTAACATCTCACAATCTCATTATTTATTCTATTGGCACCTAATTTAATACCAAGACTAAACAGAAGGACATGTCAAACGGGATTTTCAAACAAACAAGATTATGATGCTTTATGAACTGCAAATAAACATTTAATTGGATACTTTTAAAAGGGAAGATCCAATTAGAGGAACGTAAGCTCTTTCTCAATGAGGATTTTGATGAAACTACAAAAAAAGTGCAACATCATTCACATTCCTAGTAGTTTTTTTCTTGCTGCTGGTGAATTAAACTCTACATAAATAATTTTTTAAATGGGCTCCATAATACCAATGGGCAAAAAAATTAAGCAATCTGGTGAAATGATACCTTATACTAAGAGTATGGTATTTTCCTGTTGGGGCATATATGTAATCCAATTTCAAAATGCTCTTTAATGAATTAAGTTATTGATGTGGAATTGAATAACATCTTATTGAGTTTGTATGTGTTCTCTCTGCCTGAAATTTCCTTTAACTCCCTTTCCACTCCTTTTCTGACAAATATTTCTACATATCTTTCAAAACTCTGCTCAGGAGAGTTTACTTCTATGAAACTCTTCTCTTAACTTCCTGTGAGAATTAGGCACTTTTCTGTACAATTGTTATATTTTATACATACTCCTATTTTTAAATAAATCAATCCTTTTAATGTTTGCGTGCTTACATTTCTGGCTACCCTATGAGACTGTAACCTCCTTGAGATCAAAAAACTGTCTTCTCCATTTTTGATTCCTTGGAGCCTGACACAGGCTATCAAATGGTGGTTGAACTGAATATAATATATTGGATTTACACATCACTTTTTTTTGAGGAGTTCTTACATTCTTAAAACTTACACCAGTGTTAGTAGGCAGTATATTTTTTTGTTATCAGAAGAAAATAGCTAAATATATTGTCCCAATTCATCTAGATGGCACTAAAGTGAGTAGAGCAAAAAGTTAATACACCTCCTACAACCCTTCTGGTATGGAAGGCTACAGCTTTCTAACATTACAGAGAACAGTCTTTCTCTTAACTGAACTGGGATGATTTGAAGCCTTGGTTTGAATTTGGGTTAGGATAGGGAAGAAAATGTAGTAAAAAATCCTCTTAGAATACCGTGGGGGTAAGTTCTTACTAACAGAAAGGGCAAAATGAAAGCAGTTTCAACCAGAGCTATGCTATTTCCACTAGAGTTCTTTCTCATTCCTTTGATCCCTCCTATGACAGCCCTGATTGTTAATCTGGTTTGGGAAGATTATAAACTATATGACAGGACAGGAAGGAATCCTGGAGATGAGAGGAAGATCATATGCTCTATAACTTAGGAAAGGAGATTTTATGAATGTTCGAGAATGAGGTGGGGATGAGTTCCTAAAAATGATTTATCATATAAATCACATAAATATCGTATAAATTTTCTTTCCATAAATAGAAAGGAGAAAGGCAGCCATTTCAGTGGAAGAGAAGTAGAGGAAAGGAGAAATTGGGTTAAAAAAAAAAAAGAAAAAAAGTTAACAAATGAAGGTGGGAAGATAAGACTCTAAGATGGAGACTGGGACCAGCAGAATCCTGAGACATCAATGATCTAAGTTCTAGTCCCCCACTTACCACTATGGAAGAAGGGTGGACAACTGGTAGTGAAATTCCTCTTAAAACTAGTAGCAATAGAAGGCGTAAATCCTAGTGTTCCTGACTTTTTCATGTAAGGTGCCTTACAAAAAAAGAAGCTGTGCAAGAACAGGCATAAAAAGATAAAAAATCAGTATAGAAGTGAGTAAATGAAGAGTGACCTTCTGCTTGTTTGTGTAAATCGTTGCTGACAATTTCAGTGACCTAGATTTGACACCTCAGGTTTGAACACAGATTTGTTGGAGTCCTCAGATTTCACTGATGATCTCAGAGTTGAGACTTGTTAAACTTCTCAACAGAGACTGGAGTGTTTTGGTTTGGATTCTTTTGTTCTTTCCAAAAGATATCTGAGTGATTAAAAATAGTACCTAATTAAGTTAAATTATTCTAATAAGAGTTGTGGTTCAAAAATTTCAGACAAAACTCTGTGATGGTAGAATTTATTCTGTGTACTTAAACTCAATGAGAATGGATCTGGATGTGTACTTAAATATGTAACTAGCTTGATGGGTACTTAACGTACTACTTTTTGGCTGAGTTCTGTAGGAAGTTCCACAACAATCAAACTCCACCCTACTTCCATAACTAGAAAGTAGAAATAAGTAGAAAAAGTAAGTTTATATGATTGTATGTATAAATGTATGTTTGTAATTATCTGGGTAAACTACTTAGCGTAGTTCTTAAGACTTATATAACTTTAACTAAAATATTTAGGAAATATTATCATTTTAAATGACAATTATTTTTCACAAACTTGAAAATCGATGAAATTTTTTAAAAGTCTCAGAACAGAATGAGATATGTAAAGAATAGTCACTAAAATATTTTTACCAAGATATGCATAAAGAAATTCCAGTAAAATTGTGCAAACTGTTTGTATTAGAAAAAATTGGAAATGACCAAAATGTGCCTCCACAAGAGAATGAGTAAAATGTTTGTGATATATTTGCACAGTGAAATACTCCAGTGCAATGACGGTTCATAAACAAGACCTATGTATATAACTATGGCAAACATCAAAAAATATTAACTAAAAAAAATGAAAGTTATATAAATATATGTGTAGTATATACTATTTATATAAAATTTTAAAAATGTAAAGCAATAGACAGATATTTATGATAAATACATATGTGGTAAAATAGGCAGGTATGATGATTAAGGGAGCAAAATGGATCATGGTGGTATGTATATTGAGCTTCAAACATATCTCATGTAATATTCTTTTTTAAAAAGACCTAAATATATTAAAATGTTAATAACGGAAAAAAAACGCTGACTGACATGCACTTTTTTCCTAGATTATTCTCTCTTCTTTTTTTATATCATATGTTTTTTGAAAAGGAAACACAATGAACTAAGTGTCCAATTTTACTAAATCCAGAAAAATTTTCAGGAATTATATTTCAAATTCAGAGCTCAGAATTTCAAATGAGGCTTGCTTATTCTCGGAGTTTCATAGTTTATGATAACTATATTTCCTCTAAAAGTCTGAACAAGACAAAAGAAGAGGAAAACTGCAGCAGTAAGTGTAAAATTATTTGGGAACTAAACTTAAGAACTTGTTAATGATCATAAATTTCCACAATCGTAAGAGTTACTTGTCATTGAAGTCAGTTCTTCTCCGTTACAGATGGATATGTCAGTAATTCTCAATTTTTACCCCTCACAGCCTGTGGAACTTTTATACAATATCCAGGCCTGTCTCCATAGTATTCACAAAGAGGGAAGAAAGGAGAGACTGGATAGTTTTTTTTGGAAACTATAGCATTGTAGAGTTCGTTGATGTCCCTCTGTGAATAAAACTAATGAGTTCTTAAATGGCCTACATAGTCCCACCACTGCTTCTTGCCTCTGGAAGAATACCTACTCACGCTGTTATCTTGATCATACTGTATTTGCAAATTGATTGATTTTTCTGGCTTGGGCCAAATATTCTTATTCCAACTATGATAATATAGTCAACACCCTGTAGGCCTTAAAGCATGTATTAGTCAGGCTTCTCCAGAGAAACAGAACCAACAGGGTGCGTGCGTGTGTGTGTGTGTGTGTGTGTGTGTATGGAGGATATGCAGAGAGAGAGAGAGACATTTGTTTTAAGGAATTGGATCACTCGATTGTGGAAGCTCAGCAAGTCCAAAATCTGCAGGGTAGGTCAGCAGGCTGGAAACCAAGGGAAGAGTTGCAATTTGAGTCCAAAAACGATCTGCTGGCAGAATTCCCTCTTCTTCCTTGGAGGTCAGTTTTTTCCTATTAAGCCCTTCAACTGATTGGATGAAGCCCACTCACATTATAGAGGATAATCTGTTTTACTCAACATTTGCTGATTTAATGTTAACCTCATCTAAAAAATTGCCTTCACAGAAGCATCTAGAATATGTTTGACCAAACATCCGAGTACCATGACCTAGCTACACTGACATAAAATTAACCACCACAAGCAAACATACATTCAACTACTACAGAATAAAATTTCAGGTAGGCAAGTTGTATGCATTCATTTTTGGAAGAATAAAACTCAAAGTTCAAAGAAAAAAGAACAGAAGAGCAAAAAGACAATATACTGACTGACATGAGTAACCAATCAAAACCTAAGATTCTGGAAAGCCAACTAATGACTCCTTTATATTTCTTTTTTATGTCATAGTAGTTGTCACTTTGAGGTTGTTCAAGTAAATACTGAAAACAGATTGTAAGCAGTGTTTCACATTACCACTTAATACTACATTAATTAGGTTATACCGATATACAATACATCTAAGAGTGTTCCTGTCTTGGTGGATATTTCACTTGGACTTTGACATACATATTTATATATTGAATTATTTATAAATTATAAATGTTTCCATTTTTGTGCTTGCATCACAATGATCTCCATACTTCTTACAACCTACAGACTTTGAATTATATGCTTTAACTCTTTTTTTATAAAGGTTAAAAAATGGCATACTGTATTAAAATAAGTAACATATGAATAAGTGGTGATGATTTTAAAAATAAAAAGTATTCCCAAAGATAATACTTCTTCAAGCATCTGCTTTAAAATTAATGGTCCTAAAATAAAAAGTGCTTCAGTTCCAAAACAGAACCTGAAATCACGGGAATTAAAACAAACTTCCATCAGTTTGCTATTACGAGTTCTTTACCTTCCAGGTGTATGAAGCATACAAAACATACAGTTTCTGCCTAAATGCTTCAAAGGCATTTTATTCATACTTCCAGCATAACACTTATCACATGAATATTTTCCTTATATATTTAGGTGTCTAACTTCCCTGGTAGATTTTGAACTCTGTGGCCTCTAAATTTCTGCAATACTGGACATAGTCTTGACATGTAGTAACTTCTCCATAAATGTTTGATGAGTCAATAAAATGAACAAAATGATAATTATATTTACCTGCCACTGTCCGTGCTCCGTAGAAAAGTAAAAATTAAGATTATTGATGTATAAAACCTAGAAATTATTCAACCCAGTGAATTTTTTATTTTTATGTTGTTTTTGTTTCTGCCACAAAAGCAATTGTAAAGGAAATTTTAATACATAATTAAAACAGAAGACAAAAGCAAATACTGGGGCCAGCCCAGTGGCATAGTGGTTGAGTTCTTGCACTCTGCTTCACCGGCCCAGGGTTCGCAGGTTCTGATCCTGGGCCCACGTGGGAAGCCATGCTGTGGCAGGCGTCTCACATATAAAGTAGAGGAAGATGGGCATGGATGTTAGCCCAGGGCCAACTTCCTTGGCAAAAAGTGGAGGATTGGCAACTGATGTTAGCTCAGGGCTAATCTTCCTCACCGAAAAAAAAAAAAAAAAGCAAATACTAAAAATGGTGGTGCCTAGCACACAAGGCCTCTCCACTAGACAGTTCCTAAAAGGGCTCTGTGAACCACTGGAACTCCTCAGAGCAGTTTAAAAATTACTATGGAAGACTAATCCCCAAAATCTGCACATAAGTTTTTTGAGGAAAAAAGAATTTAGAGGAATTGATCAAGGTCACAGATTTAATTCAGTGGCTGACCCAGGACTAGAACTTGGGTCATCTGATTCAGGTTCATGCTATTATCACTCTGCATATCAGAAAGACTAATATTTTCACAAAATTTTGCTTCCCTAAGTGTTCATTTTGGAAATAAAATGAAAAAAAAAAATTAAGGATACAAACATCTCACTCTCATGCTTAAAAGAAAAGACATGATCATTTTTTAGCCAGAACTTTTCAGTATAGCTCAAATAAACCAACTGTGTTGAAAGGAAAGTCCTTCAGGCTATTCTAACTGCACAGTTGATGACTGAATTTCATCACTTCCCTTTATGTTATCACCTCATACTGAAAAATAGCCTCATTTATTCTAGGTGCTGAAATTATTTGCAAAAAACAATATTACAATGCTGGAAATTATTTTTCATTTCAAAGCAATGAAAATTTGTAGTAGAGAAATTTCTTTAAGGGGAGGGGGCCAGAGTGCAACAAACTTATATATACAGACTGATATAGGATCATCACAATTAAATTCTGAAGATACTTTCTTTTATGTTCTCTGCTTATTATGTTCTTACTTCTTTGCTCTTGAAGGCACATGCCACATTCCTTGAAAAACTCAGCTGAAGAATCCTATCAATCTTGAATTCACAAACTATTCATATAATGTTCCTAGCCCAAAGCTAAGGCTCAATAAATTATTGCAGAAAAAAAAATTTAAATGAATGAATAAGTAAATTCATACTAAATTATACTTTTCTCCATAATGAGACATTCCTCCTTCAAGTCAGCCAAATACTCAACCTGACTTGTGTATGTGGATGAAGCCTGCATTTTTCTTGATGCATATGAAAGTATATATTTTTTTCACTTTATATATTTCTTCATTCATTCTATGTATATTTACTATGCAAGACACTGAGCAAATAGACTCAGATATAATCCCTACCTTCAAGTTCCTTATAATCTAGCAGACAGACATAAATAATACAATGGAAAATGTGATAAGTGCTATAAAAGTAGCATAGTTAACGTATCATATAGAATTCTTCTATGAGAAGAAGACAGTTACTTTCCATAAGAATAAGGTAAGGGCTCATGGTGTTCCAGTCCTGTGAAATTGGATTTAAAGAATAGTCAGAAATTGAGGTGATAGAAGAAAGTAAGAGGGAAGAGAAAAATAAGCAGGAAGAATAACGTGATCAAAAACCAGAAGGTAAGAAAACAGGGAATAGGGGCCGGCCCTGTGGCTTAGCGGTTAAGTGCGCACGCTCCGCTACTGGCGGCCCTGGTTCAGATCCCGGGCGCGCACCGACAGACCACTTGTCCAGCCATGCTGAGACCGCATCCCACATACAGCAACTAGAAGGATGTGCAACTATGACATACAACTATCTACTGGGGCTTTGGGGAGAAAAAGGGAAAAAAAAAAGGAGGATTGGCAATAGATGTTAGCTCAGGGCCGGTTTTCCTCAGCAAAAAGAGGAGGATTGGCATGGATGTTAGCTCAGGGCTGATCTTCCTCACAAAAAAACAAAAAAAAGAAAGAAAAAAAGACAAGAAAACAGGAAATATACACAGACTATAGTAGGACGTTCAGGCCAGTTATATGAAATATGGAAAATAAGCCTAGAAAGACAGATTGAAGACAGGAAGATGTATTAATACCTAATATATAAAACAGAAGAGAATAATTGAAGGATTTTAGGCACATATCGTGCCTAACATACCTGTGATTTAAAAAGAATAATGTATGCGTGTCTAACTTAGAGAACAGGGAGGCGATACAGGAAATTGGATGACTAGTTAGGGGGCTGTCTTAACAAGTCAGGGCAGAAGGAGTGAGGAGTGGAACTTGTCTTCCCTGTTAGTGTACAGTACTTTACATATTGCTGTAATTGACATATTGTTTGCTATTCCACACGTAAGGTGTAACTGTTAGTACATGACATAGATCCCAGAAGTGACACACACTTAGATACTTTGTTTTAGAGCCACACCTCATACATACCTTTTCTTTTTCATTAAATGTCGGGTGATTTTGAGATCTCCAACTTTTTCCTCTGACTTGCATCCTCTATACTGCCTAATGTATTCAGTGGACACCAGTATCATAGGTTTGAATTTAATGGAAAGAAGAGAAGATCTCCTAATCATCAAACTCCATTATTCTCTCACTTATGAGGTCTTACTTTTAAAGTAGATTTCAAATTGATATATAAGACTATTCCAGACTTTTCAGTGTAAAATTGGAGGTTAATGGTAAATTTCTCATGGGAGTTCATTTTCCCATTCTTTCGGTGATGACACAAAATCAGAAAGGTATTATGGAAGAAAATGTGGTTCCCAATACAACACTGTATAATAGTTCATATAAGCCTCTAATGTGAGGATATTTTAGATTATTTATAATTTTTCCCTACTCATTTCCAAAAATGCTACAGGGATGATTTTTTTTTCTGGGAGAGCTGCCAGAAAAGTTCATTTTATTGCTTCCACTGAGAAACATCTTTAGCACTTTAGAAAGAAAACTTTCCATTGCAATATAATTTAGAAACTTGGAAAGATAGGCAAAAGTTCTAAATTTCTGATATATTATCCAGCAACTGACGTAACTCATTTCCAAATAAGTAAGACAAGTGACCTATACAAAGGATACAATCTTTACAAAACTGCTCATTAATAATCTTTTTAAAACATATGAGGTGGCAGTTATTTGTCTGTGGTTAAAAAGAAAAACCTCTGTGGTTTAATCAAGAAGATCACAGGCAACAAGATCATATAATTTAGTATTACATTCTGGTATCAAATAGTGACCTAAAGTTTATTAAGCCCTTCAAGTATAACAAAATTTACCTGAAGTTTACTCTTAAGTAGTCATATTAGGACACATTTAGAGACCTCTACCCCTCCGTCCAGCCTCACTTCCCACCTCATTAGTGTTTGCTTTCAGAGCCCCAGTCACAATAGTCTCCATTTCCTCAAGCATAGTCTCTTCCCCATTTCAGGCTGTTCTTAGGTTCTATTCCCTCTCACTGGAACACTCTTCCCTCACTGTCTCCCTTGCTGCCGTCTCCTCATACTCCAGACTTCTGCTCCAATACCACTCCCTCAAGGACACCTCCCCACGCCCAACACTAGGTCTAGTTCCTGGACTATACGCTCTTCTGACATCCTTTTTTTCTTTTCCTTCATGCTTCCCAGTGGCAATCAAACAATAAATTCTGTGGCAGATTGTTTGAAGAATATAAGAGTACTAGAAAATAAGTTTTTTGATGAATGTAAGAATAACGAGATACAAGTTTCGCAAGAACAGGAAAATGAGGTCTCTATTTTTCACCTAGCACTTAATAGGTGAAAAGTATTTTGCCTGTAAAACTCAACAAATCTTAGCTGGATAAATGAATTAAAATGCTACTCCAAATTATTAAAAAAACAGAGGTCTTATTTTTTCTTTCACATAAATTCCAGTGCCCTTCAAAGAGATGAGCTCTATTAGGCTTTTTCTAGTTGTTCCGCTCAGTATAATTGAGAAATAATTTCCCTTAAAATTGTTTTAATTAATAGATACTTAAAGTAGTACCAAAAAAAAGTAGGACTAATTTTCATTCCTCAATCATGAGGTTGTAAAATATTGATGGCTAGAAGCAGAACAGAATCTCAACCATTTAGGAAAAAATATATTAAATGACATCTAAAAGTCAACATTTAAGGAAGAATTTATTTTTAATATTATAGTTCTGCTTTTTGTAAGTTTTGGGGTAACACAAAAAAATGTGAATAATTGAAAAGTGATCCAGAGACATGGCAGAGGTGCAGACTTGATGTGAATGTTCCCCAGGCCATATGAAACTGCAGCATTTGTACGTGCATACAATTCACAGAATATTTTTCAGAGATAAACATAATAAATTTTTAGCTATGCTCATGCTTCACTTGACCAATAAAACTGTATTTCTAAGGAGAATCAATAGTTAGGTTCTTAAAGCTTGAAAAAATTTATATCAAGAGACCTATAAGGTGCTGGTCAAATCTACCATTGTGCTTAATGCATTCCACCTACCTAAGTGCTTTCTATATTCCTCTATGTAGCAAGTAATGAATAATATAAATGGAAGTCAGGTGACCACCAAGTGGAAAAAAGATACAAATGTAATTATTCTGTCATTGTTTTGATGTATGAAAAAACATTTTTATGACTTGTCTAAGTCACTCAAAATTCATTAATACTACCAGAGCTAACAATATGTAATTTATCATTTATATTTCTCAAAAAGAGTCACACTACTCATATGCTTGTGTACCATTGTGATATAGTATCGTTTTTCTTAAACACTAGGAAACATTTCTGAGAAATCTAATTATGTTTTGGCTGTGGCCAAAGTGTGCATCCTGTGGTTCAGTGCATACGTATTTGGAATCATATTCAGTTTTGTAATATTGTCTTTGGGCCATAATCATTATTTTGACTTCATTAAGCAAGAAACAGTCAGTGGTCTTAATTTTTGTAAGGGCAGCATAATTTAGCTTTCCAATGTTGATTATAAAAAAAAGGATTTTATACATAGCTTAAATATTTTCTACTTGTAAAAGAAGACAAATTAAAATTTGAGAAGAAAATTAAAAAATAAGCTGTAACATTTCATTTCTGGATGCTAAAAGGCATTCACAAAGACTACGTAATTGTCTCCACCAATGCACCCAATGAGCAAAGTTACTTGTGTCCTTGCATCCTCTGATACAGGAAGAAGTACTACATGGAAATTTGAATACATAAGTGAAAGAAATAAAATATCCTAATAACAAGGTATCTTAATAATGTGATATCTATGATACTAACTAACAATGAAGATGTTTAAAAATACTCATTAATAATTCATTGGAGGGCAATAAATATACATTTTTTAATATTTATACACACGTACATATATACGTATATACATATGTATATATGTGTGTATTGTGTCGTGTCCATGAAAATGTACCTCTCAAATTTCCTACTGTGGGGACTATAATTGACTAACAGCCCCAGCTGCTGTGTTCTAGAATCCACCACTGCGTTTTTGCCAAGGCCATGCTACCCATGGGTTAGTCTCAGTTAATGAATGAACAGAGCAGAATTACCAAGGCAGGACCATTCCTGAAAGATGCAGGACTCCTATGACAGGCAACTTCGGTACAAGGACTCCCCACTGGCCTGGTCAAAATTTTCTAAGAACTCTGATGCATCTAAGAGTCTACCAATCCAACCCTCCTTCCTTCTCTCCTTGCTTCCCTTCTTCCTTCCTAGGGATCAGCCCTGCATCACTGATGGTTCTCTCTGCCTGCTTTGGATTCTTTCCCTTCTTCCCTCCCAGGCATTTCCCCAATAAATCTCCTGCATAACTAATTCTTACATGGCATTTGCTTTTCAGTGGACAAGATCTAATGCATATATGCATACCCATACTCACATATACCACATAGTCATAGGTAGAGAGACAGATATGTAGTTAGATAAATAAATGAATAGGATACACACTTGTAATCTATTCATGAATGAATAGGTAACAATTCACAAAATATGATATGATTAAGTACTTCCGTATTTATAAGTTTTTCTCACACATTCTTGTTATCTGTATTATTCTCATTTTTGTGCTTCGAATCAAACAGAACACTTAGTTAAAGCTTGGATTAGCAACCTGGAGAGACAAAGGTTAATTTACTCTTGGGAAATTTGCTAACCAAGGCATGATAGCGAGGCAATGTTGATACTAGTAATAGAGAGCATTTCCAGATGTGCTATAAAGACAATTATGTGGCATAGTCATTATTATTTCTACTAAAACTTTAAGGGTTTTTATGTTTGGTAGCCAAGAATATAAAAGTAGCTTTCTACTGTTATAAATTCCATGAGGGAAGACTGTACCTGTCTTTTATGCTACTGTGTCCTTAAGGCTTATTACAGGTTATGAGTAGATAAGGAATTGGATAAGGAATTGAATGAAGAATGAATGAAGCAATGAATGAATAAGGAGAAATTCAATCATGATTATCAGAAGTCTCACACTCATAGAACAGCATGTTTTACAACTGAGAAAGCAGAATACGAGACAGCCGAATCCTGGCTTTGCCTCAGTTGCTTCATCTCTGGTTATAATAAAGCCCAAACACCTCCAACTCACCTTCTAGGCCCTTCCAAAGTCTAATTTTCCAGGTTCATCTTAAAATAAATACTTAGGTTATTTTTATATGCAGGCCAAAGAGGATTATTCTGCGAGTATACTCTTCCACATCCTAGTTTCCATGAATTACCTCTTAGTCTTTCTCAGCCTGGAATGTTCCAAATTGTCAATAAGAGCCATCATTTAATCCTGAGATCAAAGTTGAACTCCTGTATAAAGCATTCATTCATATATTTGCTGAAATGGAATAACTCTCTTAATAACACACCCAGGATTTGCCTCTAATTTATTATGCATTTATCAAATTCTTTATTTTAACATAATTTATTATTTCTACCCTGAGTACATTCATAAAAAAGATTCGGAAGTGACTGCACAGTATTGCAACTCTATTGCATGTGTGTGTCTACATGTTGTAAATGATTTATATACTCTAAAAACCTGTAAATGCCTAGTGGTCAAATAATTTATCTCACTCCATTTCATCTTTCAAAATATTGGCCTCAGTTTTTCCCTGCCTTCAAACCTCTTGACAACTTCCTCCTAAATCCAGAGTAAATCCAGACACATTTTGATGAAATAATGAATATTATTAACATTTGGAAGAACCAGCTTTCATGACCCACCCAGAATTCACTGATCTGACTCAAATACTTATCTTCCAATTGCCTGGGGGTGCTGTGGTGTAGACCACTATCCATTGTTTCTTTGTCAGCTCCAGTTCAAGTCCATCTCCCCAATTCTCATAAACTAGATATTACAACTTCCGAATGCCTTGAGCTGAACCTCTATGAATTATGGTATCTGGCAATTACAAAAGTACATTGCAAATATGGGTTTTAAATATACATTTGTTAGATGTTTATGTGCAGATTGAACAGAAACAGATACGTCATTTCAAAGGTCATACTAATAAATTTAAATTTTAATAAATACAATTTCATTTTCTCACTTTCCACTTCAGAGAAACATTTTACCCACACAAAAACCTGACTAACTGATCAAAATAAAGAAAACATATTTATAGGAAAAGTACCACTAAGAAAGTAAAGTAATGATACTATCTAAAGCAGAAAGACCAAGTAAGCAAAAGCGGTCTCATTGAGCTAAAACTCTGCCATCAAAGCCTATCTCAGAACAACCACAATTTAAAATAAAACACAAAAATGAAACTGAAAAGATAGTAAATAGAGCACAACCAAAGAACAGGAGAACACAACTCAATGAGCACGGAAAATCAATGAAGTGAAACTGGTCTGTCCCTGAAAATGAACGAGGTGAAAATGGACCATTTTTGCCTTCATTGATTTTCACTGCTCATTGAGTTGTGTTCGCTTGTTCTTTCGAGGTCGTATCATTTCCTTTTTCTTTTTCAACTCCTAAGCAAGCCTTTGGCAGTCCTAAAGGTGTTATGAGGACATGCTTAATGACTTCTCACATTCTATTGCAGGAAATCCATCTCTTCCTTCCACAATTATAGATTCTGCACCTATTACACGCCAGGCACCAAGATGGGCACAGTAGAAGATCAAAGTATAAGACATCATTAGAATATGACATTATCATTGATGAAGTCTGTTGTGTGTTTGGGTTTTTTTAAATGACTCTAAAACTACTTTATCTTCCAATATGAGAAGAACTTAACTTTTGCTTCTAAGGAACAGTGACCAAACTTAGCAAAGTTGGAAACAAAACTGAAATTATTTTCCATATGTGACATATTTGATACCCAATGATGGAAGATTAAAAACTCTGAATCAAGATGAATTATGTTTTACATGCTCTTACTGTGAGCCAAGATCCTCATTTTCTTTTAATCTAATTGCTTTCTCTGAGACTCAAAGCCAGCTTTGATCCAAGCGCTTTGATAAAGGTGCTTTCCCACAAGGAAGCGGCTTTTCTCACCGACTAAATTACTCTCACTAACCTTTGGCGTTCCGAAGCTGTGGCTTATAAAATTAAATGTACTGGCAGGAAAGAGTTAATGAAACATCTAGAGATTTCTGACTGTTCTAAGATGTAAATGAATTTGGCTTAAGTTACATGCACCAGCAAGAAAAGATAGAGACATTAGATCATATTAAAAGTAAAGTCTTGATTAGAATATGCCAGTAAAAATAAGAATACGTAGGAATAATATTTTTTGCAGTTATGACAGATAAAAGGTTATTATTTTATGAAAAGCCTACACAACTGATCAGAAAAATACTACAGTTTCTATTGTAAAAAAGGAAAAGTACATCCAAGGAAATTTTGTACAAGAGAAATACAAATGAGTTTTCCATATATGGAAAAAATTTTCGACTCCACTAACTTCCACAAATAATTTGCATTTTACGCAAATCTGAGAAAAATGAAATATTTTTCACAACATTAAAAAAGATAAGCACTGGGGCCAGCCCCGTGGTGTAGCGGTTAAGTGTGCGTGCTCTGCTGCTGGCGGCCCAGGTTCGGATCCCGGGCGCGCACCAACACACCTCTTGTCAGGCCATGCTGTGGTGGCATCCGACATAAAGTGGAGGAAGATGGGCACGGATGTTAGCTCAGGGCCAGTCTTCCTCGGCAAAAAAGAGGAGGATTGGCATGGATGTTAGCTCAGGGCTGATCTTCCTCACAAAAAAAAAGATGAGCACCAAATACTAATAAGTTTGAGAGCTGGGTGTTTGCCTGTCTTTCTAAGCAGCATTCTAAGTTATGTACAGCAATTTTGCTTTATGAAACAAAAAACTTAAAATTGTCTAGCCTCTTCAACCTAATAATCTCACTTGTGGTAATCTAAGGAAATAATCCAAAATATGGTAATACCCTACGGACACAGATCTCCAAAACAGTCCTATATATAATAGTAAAACCTGAGAGCAAGCCATATATAATATATAATTGTGGGAAAAACGGCTAATTAAATCATGCTATCTAATGACATATTGCACAATAATTTATAATTATGAGTAATAGGTAATAATGTGAAAAATGTTTATAATAAAATATCAATTGATGGAGAGGGATTATAACACATGAGCATTAATGACTGCAGTAATCTTTACAAATAAATATCATAAAATGAAGAAATGGAAGCTAAGGCTCCAAAATGTAGGCAATGGTTGAGCTTGAATAATGAGATTAAATGTGATTTTTTTAAATTATTTTGATTTGAAAAAGCTTTTAGTGTGTTAATTTAAATGTTTTAATAAGATATTTAAATGTGTTTATACTGGTTTACAATCAAATATATCTCACAATTTTTACTAAACTTTGATTTTTAATAATTGTATCTATTTTAGCAATTTCTCATTATTAAATTTCTCTTCCATTCCTGTAACTTTTTTAGATGTTGGTCTTCATACTGAATTAATTCCTAATGCATCATTTTTCTGGTTAGTGTTATCTGCTTAGTTAGCATCTTTGGTAAAGATACAGTAAGGTAAATCTCCTTTAAAACCAATTATTTTATTAAAAATTAAAATCAATATTGCTGTTCACCAGAGTAGCCTTAACCAGTAGTCCACATCTGTGGACTGGTCATTCCATGCAAGTTTACTTGGCCACGAGGTCCCAAATGTGAGAAATGCATTATTATTTGATTATTTTTCAACAGGAAGTTAAGCGCTGTGAGAGCCAGCTATTTATAAAGCAAAGATGGGAAAATAATAGGACTGTGTGGGCTGGTGGAAATGGTAACTACTACTTGATTTGGAAAATAAATATAAAGGGACTCGAGTGTGACTCAGAAGAGCACTTGACACCTTTCAGCTGATTTTCATTCACACAGATGTACACAATCTGCCCTTAGCTGGTCTGCCAACAGTTTGCCTTGGGAGATATTATCATAGCCATTTCTAAAGATAATTTTATTTTCTTTTTTTCCTCTAAGGGGTCTTAACCTTTAATTTCATTGGACTAGTTTCCTTCACTGGCAGAAGGAAAACCACCAAAAAGCAAACCTATTTTTTGAGGTCTTGAGGCAACATATTATCACATAAATATGAACCGGAATACATTTTATTTCAAGTTATTTTTGCAAACTCAATGCATTACTATCTGAATTTTTTATTAATGTTTGCTTTTAAATATTGAATATAATATCACAACTATAAAAGTGTTTCATGAAAGTAAACACTGTATATAATCTTAGGATTATAAGTAGGTAATCTAATTTAGTGTTTCCCAGTCCTACTGAAGAGCTGAGGCGCTTTAAAAAAATAAACAAGGAAAGAAACAGTCTTAGGCTTTACACTAGATCTGCTGAATAGAATCCAAAAACGGATGGCACATGAGAAAATCTAGGAATCTGCATTAATTTAAAGGCAAAATTTGAGAACTTCTATTATAATCACTCATGCAAAGATTGCTATTCTCGGGTCCTCCAACCTAGCAAGGGGTTGCAGTGGAGCAGTCTAAAGTTGTTCCAGGTAAGTTTCCCACGAGTCAAGTAAATGTGTAAAACGTAGCTGGGCTAAAATCACTAAAAAGTAAGTGAGGTCACCCCCAAAACAAAGGGCTATTGGGTGTACAGCTACGAGTTCACTCTGCTGAAGGTTGGCTTGGATTCAGACCAGACTTTCCATATCAAAGAACTCTATAGTGGGGTCGTCCAAAGAATGCACATATGAGGCCCTTAAGAGAGCCACACAGAAGTGAGTAAAGCAAAGAAAGAACAATAGCAGCAACTGTTGAATAAAGATACACTTAGTACTTTCTGCTCTCCCTCTCTGACCTAACACACTCGAGTAGTTATACCTTAAAAACAAAGAGGGGGGGCCGGCCCGGTGGCTTAGCGGTTAAGTGCGCGCTCTGCTACTGGCGGCCCGGGTTCGGATCCCGGGTGCGCACCGACGCACCGCCTCTCTGGCCATGCTGAGGCCGCGTCCCACATACAGCAACTAGAAGGATGTGCAACTATGACACACAACTATCTACTGGGGCTTTGGGGAAGGAAAAAAAAGGAGGAGGATTGGCAATAGATGTTAGCTCAGAGCCAGTCTTCCTCAGCAAAAAGAGGAGGATTAGCACGGATGTTAGCTCAGGGCTGATCTCCCTCACAAAAAAAAAAAAACAAAAAAAAACAAAGAGGGGGACATTCATCTCAGAGTCAGCCCACGACGCACGTCCTCTCCACTGCAAGCTATCATTGTCTCAGTTTAAGGCCACACTGGGGAGAGGGGAGAACAAACAATTTAAATCAAATTTGAGATCAAGTTTTTAACTGAATTTTAATAACAAAATAGATTAGAAAAAAAATTTTAACGTATAGCAATGGCATAAAGCATGGCAAATGATTATCAGAGCTGAAAATAGTAATTGGGAGAAGAATTCAGAATTAAGCCCTAAGCAAGGTAAGACTACTCACTAAGTCAAGTAGAACACAATGATGCAGCCTCCCTAAAACTGAGTTTACTTTTCTAGAGCTGGTCTCTACTACAATCCCTAGGACTTTTTCACGTGGCTTGTTCCTAAGTCAGCCATTCCTCATGCTGTCCTTGTTTCATGATGTTTTGGAGTCAGGCACAGCACCTTACATTTACCCCTGCTGCATTTATTGCATGATTTATCCCTTTGCTCCTTTTGTATCCCAAATCTGACACTTAGCATATCACCTTTTCATCTCTCTCAGCTTTCACTTGCAAGTTTGATATAGGCTCCCTCAGTATCTCCGTGGCTGATAAAGATTTCTAGCAAATAAGATAAAGTTCAGGCAAGAACCCTGAAGCTTCTAAGGGAAGGAGTCTTCCTTCACTGTTACATGGTACATGAAGGATAAAGGCCAAGATTTCCATGATATCCCATCACTCTCAATTGATTGGCATATAACATTTGGGTTTAAAACCTGGACTCTAGGGCCAGATGGGCTGGGATTTAAATTACCCATCTGCTACTTGCTGGCCTGAGTTTACTCGACACAAAGGAGAAAATAATAACACCTATTTCCTAGAATTGTTGACAAGATCAAATGAGTTAAAAAATATGAAATACTTGGAAGAGTATCAGGCACATCATAAGCCTTGTATAAATATTAAATATTTTTACTAGATGATGAGCAATCTTGTCTTGCTAAAGTCAAGATATATGATGTCAGCTACAGTTGCCTAATAACTACAACTCTATCATAAACAAACAAATAAACAATAAGGTGTATCTGACACAACTTACATTTTGTTAAGCCAAGCCAGAATCCAGATATTATTTTTTCTAATAGTTTCTTATAGATTTGTCTGAAAAAATTAGTCATCTTCACTTTTTTTGAGAGAATATTTACCAATTTGTTTAAATAGCAAAGGTGATACCAAAAATGCATTAATCATGTAGATAAATCAACTGTCCAACAGTGCTAAATTTTTAAGATATCTCTTCTGGCATTCAGCATTTATCACACTGCAGCAGAGATTTTGTAAAGATGTTTAAAAAGAAAATCAAAGTGAAAGTCTCCTTTTTCCATTAACCTTCAGAGTGTACATGGCACTTGTGCTTGAGAGGAGGCAGAATGTGCTATGAGGCTCTCACAAAGTATTGGCAGTAAGATAGAAAACCATTTTACTACATTTCAGTCTAATTTCATGGGATAGTACGTGAATAACTGCGTGGGAGACGTTAAAAGAGCAAGACTTCGTGTATCTAAAGATCTTTTTTCTTTGAGGGTTATATCAGAGCAAAGTAGAAAATTCAGAAATATTTAAATATTAAAAAGCACTGCTGAGATTTTTCAATGAAAAGAAGACAGTGGTTAAATAGGTGGCAAGGAAGCCAATGAAGAGCTGGGACAGTTAGCATGACAGGTACCTGTGGCTAAACCACAGGTATGGGAAAAACATACAGAGAATATAAACTGCCATACACACATTAGATTGTTTTATTTGTGAAAATTATATAACATCAGAACCCTACCAGCACAGTGCCAAAATTGATTTTTGATGGCTTAGCAAATACATACTATGAAATAAAAACAAAGAAAATGAGAATAAAATGAGTTTCAGATATTAAAATAAAGGCCGGGAATACGGGAGCACAAAAATGCATGTAATAAGGTGATAACCAATCACTGCATTTGGATTTAGGCTCTAAGCTTCCTGGCACCTTTTTTTAATGACAAACACATCATACCACTCCTGCTGGCCCTCAGCTTTTTTTCTAACTGAGGTTAGGTCACAAGTGTGTGAAATAAGTGATGTAGGCTTTAGACTGGAGAAACATCCAAGCCTCCTAGTTGATTTGGTTTTGGCAATTTTTTATAAATTCTATCCTGATTTTAAAGTTAAAAAAAAAACAAACAAAACATTGGTGACATCTTCATGAAATTAATCAGCATGAATTTTTGTGTTATTCCTGACATATGTACATAGAAAATAATTACAATACCAAAGAGGAAAATTTGTGAATGGCCTACAAATAACTCTATCATTAAATATCTTTTCTCACCTCAAGTCAGAAAAATGAATTTCAAAAAAAGCATGTTAACTTGGTTCAAAAGAAACTGATACAAGTAAGAAGAGTTCAAAGAAAAAATCTCAAGACATTGAAATTAATATTGAGGTATAAAAGATTTTAATAAGCAATAAGACATCTAGGCAATTTTGATTTCTTTATGTGTTATTCTAAAGGTGGCAGTTTGCCTTGACCCAAGCATTTCAGTTTAACAGAGCCTCAAGTTCCACAAGTTGACATGTGGATGCCACATGCGGAAAGGAGGAAAAGCAAGTTATTAAGTCCGTTTTGATGCCTGACTAACACATTCTACATTCTGATTTTGTTAGTGAAATACGTGGGATTAAGCATAAAAAGAAATATGAATAATCAAATATCAGCAATATAAAGACATTTCCATTCCAGACCATTCTAATGCTTATTTACAATATTTTAAGCATTCCTGGAGAGATACCATTGCATCATTTTTTCACAATATTTAGCAATAAAGTGTTAGTAATTGGTCAATGTTGTAAAATCTCAGCACAGCAATATTTTTACACATTTTGAATTTAAAGCCTCTTATTACTTAACGTCATATTTCTTTTTAAAAAATATAAGGTCCACATGACTTTAATACAAACAACTCTGTCACCTATAGAGAGGTACTTATAAATCAAACTAGAATACTTCTTCAATATCTAATCACTTTGCAAAAATTCATACATTTAGTGATGCATTGATTAAAAATTGTTACAGCCAAAGCTATAGCCAAACCAAACTTATTAGTATATTTTATACTACTATATTTAGTACATAAGGTTTTTAATACCTGTTATTCTATATGATAAACATTAAATACATGATATTAAATAAATGATCTATTTTTTGGACCCATCTACATTATTTGTATATAATCAATAAATTGTTCCATAAGAAAATATCAAAAAATACCAGGCATTTAAGGGATTGTTTTCCTTTGCCTTGAATAAGAAAAATATGTATATAGGTATATAGTTCATATATATGTATATGTACATATGTGTGTACACAAGCACACACAGAAACCTATAGAGGATTCCCTAATCAGTTATTATGCAATGCATTACGCTTGTTAATCTTCCATTGGATTGTAATTGTTCAAGGTAATTTGTACACTTCACAATTATACCTGATAAGGGGTTAATCTCCAAAATATATAAAGAACTCACGCATCTCAACAACAGTAAAACTAACAACCCAGTTAAAAAATGGGCAAAAGACCTGAACAAATATTTCTCCAAAGAAGATATACAGATGGCCAACAGGCACATGAAAAGATGTTCAACATCATTAACTATCAGGGAAATGCAAATCAAGACTACAATGAGACATCACCTCACGCCCGTCAGAATGCCAATAATTAACAAGACAGGAAACAAAAAGTGTTGGAGAGGATGTGGAGAGAAGGGAACTCTCATACACTGCTGGTGGGAGTGCAAACTGGTGCAGCCACTATGGAAAACAGTATGGAGATTCCTCAAAAAATCAAGGATAGAACTACCATATGATCCAGCTATTCCACTGCTGGGTATTTATCCAAAGAACTTAAAAACACCAATGCATAAAGATACATGCACCCCTGTGTTCATTGCAGCATTATTCACAATAGCCAAGACGTGGAAGCAACCTAAGTGACCATCAAGGGACGAATGGATGAAGAAGATGTGGTATATATACACAATGGAATACTACTCAGACATAACAAACGATGAAATCCAGCCATTTGTGACAACATGGATGGACATTGAGGGTATTATGCTAAGGGAAATAAGTCAGAGGGAGAAGGTCAAATACCGTATGATCTCACTCATAAGTAGAAGATAAAAACAACAAAAAACAAACACATAGAGACAGAGATTGGATTGGTGGTTACCAGAGGGGAAGGGAGGAGGGAGGATTAGGCATGTGTGTGGTGATGGACTGTAATTAGTATTTGGGTGGTGAACATGATGTCATCTATGCAGAAACAGGAGTATAATGATGTACACCTGAAATTTCACAATGTTATAAACCACTGTGACCACAATAAAATAAAAAAACAACAACAAAAAAAGAAATAGCAAATGGTACTGATGTCACTTAAACAAATGGAAAAACAAAAACAAAAAGACCGAAAAAAAGGGAAAGTTTGAATAGCAGTGGTATTTCATAAATGAAGTAAAATTAGATACCCAGAATTTACGCACTGAATTCTGTAGCCCTGTAATATCAATTTGTTCAAATTTCATCTTGAAAGTGGGAATAAGAAATAATTTTTTATTGCCACATCTTCAGCATGCTGAGAAAATTTTAATTCATTGATATATGCTTACCTGACTTTTACATCAGCTCAACACTTAGCATTTTCATATTTATTTATTTAGAGGTGTGTTGCTCACCCACCAAACAAAAGCAATTTGACATACTGAATGGTTACTTAGAAACTGTCATTATTGTCCACCGAAAATCATTCATTTAAAGGCTCCTGTAACTTTAATGAAATGTCTACAATTTTGGGGAATGCTTTCATAGAGAGCAGGATCCACTATTCTATTAATGTTCCTTTCAATATGAAGACATGGAAGATAGTCCCAAATCTTCATAAGTCAGAGAAACTTCTCTGTGAGGTTCCATATAAATCTTACTATCTTCTCACATGGAACAGTGATTCCTATGTTCCCCAAAACCAGTGTCAGATAACAACAAAAATTCTATCACAAGGTCTAAAGGAAACTCAGGAATGAAAAAAACCTAGTCTATCAGGCTATTCTGATATAGCTTCTCTATGAAAATATCTTGGACAAATATATCCTAGGACTAGATACTTCCAGTGTTGGAAAACTCACTACTTCTTGAGGCAGCCCATTCTAGAACTGTGAGTATTCCTCACAGTGAGTTCAAGTCTCCCTCTTTACAACCATATCCATGAATCCTAGTTCTCTTATCTGCAATGGCGTAGAAAAGTTAAAGCATCTTTTACATGAGAGCTCTGCCAGTATTTAGAGAAAAGTGTCAAAAACATCTCTTCTTGGCCAAACATCCTAGCACCTTCAACAAGTCTTCATGTGTTGTGATTCATATAGACTCCCTCTCTGCGTTATTCTGCTCCATACAGGGTCCAGTTTACTTCTCATCAAGTATGATCTGACATAAAAGAAGTAGAAAGAAACAAACACCTGCTCTGTTTTAGACACAGAAGCTCTCATGGCTGCTGTAGCACATCTTCATTATCCACTGTACACACCTATCCTCTTCACATCTTCCACATCATCTTCATGTGCACTGCTTTCAGCCAGGTTGGATCCTTGTTTACTCTTTGATAGTTATGGCTTATTATTCTCTTCTGTCAAGAATTCTTTTGACCACAAAGCTACACTCAAGTTGAAACAATCTGCATACTTCACAAGGAAATTTGTAAAATGTCCCAATAATCTCAACCCCACACAAATGAAAATATGAAAATGACTCAGTAGTCCAAGAACAAAAGAATCCTGTAGGAAAAGTGCAGGTGGACTATCAACTCGCATAGGGCTCAGTGAATATAAAAAGGTAGAGGTATACAATTCTTGGACACAAAACACCGAAGATTTGTCTCTCTTAAAAAGACATAATAATCTTGGATATGCATAGGTCCTTTCATAATCTAGTGAGTCATTACAGGATTAAAGTATCAATGCTAACATTATGGAATTGGTGAATTCCATTCTCATATGATGAACAACAGTAAATACTTTTCTACTTCTAAACATTTGACCTCCTACAATACATACTAAATGGATGTAAGGATGATAAACTTTTATACTAGCAGTTTCTAAAATATTCAATAGAAAACACAGCTGACTTTCAGAGAAACCTATCCAACTCACCTATATACATATTATATTAATTCCTCATTGGACAAATTTTTATTATTAGAAGGTATTTTATTAATTTGAAATCCTTTTCTCAAAATTATTAAATTTATTTAAACCTGAAAAAAACTGACATATGTGAAAACTGAATAAGATCAAATTAACACATCTGGATTTTATTTCTTTGGTTTGCCTCCAAGAGGAGTTAGGATGCCTTCACATTAAGCCTTTGTTCTCTCTAGGCTCTCCACCTTGCACTTTCATGTATCACAACCATCTTACCCCATTTTGATGGCCCTTTAAGTCCTGTGAATCTGATTTTAACTGACATTAAGTTGATTATAGGCATAAGGCAGATAATATAATCTTTTTGTGTGTGTGTGTGTTTGAGGAAGATCGGCCCTGAGCTAACATCTGCCAATCCTCCTCTTCTTGCTGAGCAAGACTGGCCCTGGGCTAACATCCATGCCCATCTTCCTCCACTTTATATGGGACGCCACCACAGCATGGCTTGACAAGTGGTGCGTCGGTGCGCGCCCGGGATCCCAATCGGTGAACCCCGGGCTGCCGCAGTGGAGCGCGGGCACTTAACATCTTGCACCACCAGGCCGGTCCCCAGATAATATAATCTTGAATGCATTGTTAGCTTATGTTTATTGATAATTTGGCAGCCAGGGAAGATTGCTTGAGGAATAAGAAGGCTACCTGAAGTCCTAAATATACCTATACTCCTTGATCCAACCAGGCAGTGCCTCTATTTCAGTCTAGAAACTTTTCCATAAATTGCTTTTGCTGAAGTGCATTTTGCTAAGATGCCATCAGAGGTTACACAAAAAAACAGTCCATGAAATTCACTGTGGAATCTCCTGAAGACTGTTGTTGAGAATAATTTTATTATATTATAGAGCCACTCTACTTAGAAAGTTTCGAGTCTGATATTACTACTGCAAACAATTTTTCATCTCAAAGACTTCCCTTTTGAATTTGGCTGCTAGAAAACTGATAGCTAAATCCATGACCCACCCGTGGGAATCATACGATATGCATTTTGGTCTCATTTTAGATTCCACTTTTGAATCCAATCTTGTTTTTTTGTTTGCTTGCTCTCTCTTTTAATCTTCATTTATTATTTGCAAGTCACTTTATAAGAAAGGGGATAAATTAATTTCTGAGATGATAAATTAAAATACTATTTTCACCATCACAGAAGCAGCACAGTAAAGGGAACAGTAAAAGCCAGTTAATGTAGCTTTTAGCTTCATATAATATCTCTGACACTCATGTTTTTCATCTCTAAAAGATGGTAAATAATACCTAACCTAGTTTACTTAGTTGCTCTTATTAGCAAACAAGATAACTGATATAATACACAAAGTAAAAGTATTCAATAAAAAGAAAATTATAAATATTATATTTCATTAATATCATAGGAAAAGGATATATGGGAATGCACCAATTGTCCAAAAGAAGAAACAAATTAATTATACTTATGCTCTCCTCCTTTGTCTCCCTTGTTAAAAATTTAGAAATGGTAATAAACAAGATTATCAAGGGAAATGTCAGAAGTTAAGGGAAAGAAGACAAAACAATAAGAACTAAGATGAATTTATTACAATGCCTCTAGTAAATTGTTTGAAATTTGGAAAATAAATGTCAATCAAAATGCTATTTCAAAAATATTCTCTTTTACTAGCATTAATCAAATATTTAAAACAAAATAATAATCCTAATCGCCAAGGAAGCACTAAGCAGACAGTTTCCTTCATAATGGCTTGGTTTTTGATAAGCCTTTAAAATATTTTCTATTAATCAGTAAGAGTAGAAAACAGGAACAAGAAATTTGCATTCAATAAGATAAGAAAATATGCAAAACTAAATTATTTACTATAAAACTTTGTACTCTTTTGGATTCATTTTAGCATTCATTTAATTAAACTCAACAGTCAAATGGAACCACGATCACTGAGGAAAAACATACTAATGCACCATTTGTTACCTTTTTAAAAATTAATCTCTCTGTGAGTGTTTATTTATATTTTCTTAAAAATTTAATTGTCCATGATGCAATTATATCAAGGTAAAATAGAGGATTTAGAGATGGTAAAATAGAGGATTTAGAGATTGTTCATTGAGCCATCTTTTTTTAGTTTATCTAAGCGATATTTGAGATGGACTGTGAAAATCGAGCATTTAGCACCAACAACAAAACATTTTCTACCAACAAAATGGGTTGTGATTTAGTCCATTATTCAACAAAACTATGTATGCTGTCCTTTGCAATGTTATGGTGCCATTTCTCCCAATCCGTTCATTTCTTCATTCTTTCATCAAAATGTATGTGGGACATGTTGTGGGGAACATAATAGATCAATATAATATGGTGTAAATACTATGAGAGGGTCCCATAAATTGGAAGACACTAAATAAGCCAGAATTGATATTAGAGAAAAGAAGATTAATACAAAAACAAAAATGTTAAGTGTTATTTGGAGCATCCTTGTGATATTTTCAGTCTGAACACAGTTCAAGAAGTTTGTAAGAAATCGAGCCAATGACAGGACAAACAAATAAAAGATTGAATTCAGAATCAAGTCCAATAATCAGCAATTCAATATGAACTAAAGTTCCCAGTAGGTGAGATTGAAAGGAAATGACATAAACTCAGTGAGTTTAGATGCCACTGGTCAAAAACCTGTGTCCAGACACTAATATAGGCAGTTATGGCCACTCTCCTCCACCCTAAAATGCATAAGCCATTGGTTAGCTCATTGGCTAAATATTATTTCCATGTCAGTTAATCTCAGAAGGCTTCTTAGGAGGTGACCTTATGCTCTGTGAGCATACTATATAGGAACAGAAGAAAGGGGAGGCCCCTTCAGATCCCTAACAAGGGCCTAGATCACCAAAAAGACAAAGTGGAAAATTTATGCAGCCATTATACATAACACATAATCAAAAGTCTCAACCGTGAATACTGGGATATTGTGCCATTCAAGAATCAAAAGAAAATATATTTGTTCTTGTTCTTTGCTCCTTTTCTAAAAGGAAACATTTCCATATGATTGCTCTCTGCAGACCTGACTATCTAAGGAGCCTCACTTAACAAACTCTATTTTCCGCATTCACATGAAGCCACCACTTAGGATACACCTGAAGGCTTTGCTATGTCTGTAATCCTGCCTTTTAGCATTAGCACTCTGATTACTGCTTTCATTTAAAATGGGCAAACTAGGTTTATTAGACAACTGCAGTTCTCTGATGTTCTCAACTATGTCACGTTGTTTAACATATCCTTAAACTAAGCCTTTACTTTGTCCACCCTGATTCCCATTTTCCTGCTTCAGGCATCACATAAAGCTTAGCACATCGTGCTATCACACACTCTCTGCACATATCAGTCCTAGGAATCTGTGTTACTCTAAGTATTTCAATGCTGGTTGTCAATGAATGCTCCAGGGTCTCACTATTAGTTACAGTTTCATAAAATCCAACATGAATTTTGGACATATGAAACTGATTAAATATCTGAGGAAACCACGTGCAAGAGATATATCAGGTCTAAGTTCCATAAAAAGGCTGAACTGAATGTTTGAATCATAAAGCATTTATTGCATTTGTACTATGCATACACCAGTCGCTCAGGTGTTGAAGCGAGATGCTAAAGAAAAGGAAAATGGGTGGGATTGGGACACATCTCAGAGGCTAAGGAGAGCAGAACTATAGAAAGCTAGAGAAGGTAGATTATAACATTTCTGATCATACTAATACAAATCAAAATATTAGCTAACATTTATTGTGTAGTTAGACACTGTTCAATACTTTAATATATTAACTTAATTCTCATAACCACCCTATAAGTGAGGCGCATTATTAATCCCTTTTTGTAAATTATGAAACAGGCACAGAGAGGTTGATTAACTTGCCTTATGTCACACAGCTTGGAAATGATGGAGCCAGGATTTAAACTAGGCAATCTACCTCCATCTGTTTTGGCACTCTAGTCATGTCTACTTAATCCATGTGGGAAAGGAGGCAGCTGCCTATACAGGATAGGCTACAAACATACTAGAGGAGGGTTGGTCCGAATTGAAACACTGTTCAATATAGATTACCTGATGTATCTTAAACAGTACTCTTCAACCCTGGAATGACAGAACTGATTCGTAAAATATCCAGTGAAAGTATAAAAGTTCAAGCAGGTGAATGATTTGGATGCAAGTTAAAGTTGTTCATTTTGTGAATATCAGTCCTTCGCTATGTACATATATTTTTTACACAATTGTGTTTTTGTGCTCCTGTTTGACATTTTTTGGCAGTCTTGTTAATTAAGAAGAAGTTACCCCTGATTAATGTAGTGTGAGCTGTTCCTATAAATAATACAGTGATTAATTTCCATATCTAAACCAGCCACCCTTTAGCACACTTCAAAGATGGATTTTCTTGGTTGAATTTGCTGTCGTCTACTTAATAATCATACTCATGTGGAAAAAATCATCTACCTTCCTTCTTTCCACAGAAAATTATATTTAAACTATTTGATATAAGATACTTGTTTTGCTTGGTAGCCAAGAAAATTCTTGTCATCATTATAATAATCTCCAAGATTCTGCTGAACTCAGCACAACTGAAAATTTAACTGCCTTAAGTGTTTATTAACAATTTAAAACTTGTTTACCATTTAAAATACAATTCAGATAGTCATTAGAATTACATTTTATTCTCACTCATTAAAGTCTTTTATTTCTAGTAAATACTTAATAACAGTTATTAGCTCCTCTCTTTACAAGCAACTTTTGAGTCTCTGCTTACTTGTAGAAGTATAAAAGTCCTTTTTGTTGTTAGAACTACTGGTGTAAGTAGATGATTTTTTGTGGAAATATTAGAAGAAAATAGAAACGTGTACTTGTATTTTCATCCAGTTGAAAAGAATATCATTACCATGTAGAAATTGCAAGGAAATAAGACTGTTGAACTGACTCACACATTGGTCTTGACACTTTCTTCCCATATTCATTAAGTTGCGGGGATTTTTTGTTGTTATTTTAGTCTTTTTAAAGACATTGATAGGTATTCTAACTACTAGGTTTTTGTTGCTTGTGTGTCCTGGGTCATGGGGAATTACTTCCAGGTTATCACTCTACTCATTACCACGAGCAGTTCTTAACTATCAAAACATTTATCACTCACAAAAGTTTGGAATTTAATTTAAAAAGCCAATTTACTTCATCCAAAGGAGTTGGTCATCTTGCCATCACACTAGCATCAAAGAGTATTTGAAGTATTGTCCTATTCTATATACAATGCCCCAAATTACAGGGAAAAAAAATAGAATACGTGGTCTCATATGTATCTCACAGATGAACAGGAAGAAAAAAAGATACAGGCCCTTTGTAGAGAAGAGAACCTTGAGCTTCTTTCTCTCCAATCATTATCAAATCCTGGTTGAGAGAATTTTATGGAAGATTACCCAAAATAAATGAATTTTATTGTGGATCAAGACAGATCACTAGAGAATTATGAATTTGTATCAGACGGCTTGGGCTCCTGTAGAACTATTTTTATTGAATTTCGTTTCAGTAAAGGGATGCTGTAAGAAACCCAAATGCTACCTGCCATGGTACATAATATTATCCTGGACAATTCAAATGAAATGGTTTCAACACTACTTCAAATGCAATGGAAGCTTCAGAGACTTCCAATCATTTCTAGAGTAAATTTTTCTTTTCAGTCTCTCTTCTTCTATTTTTTAATTTATGGATACTATAAATCTTCAAATTTAATTAGTTTAATTAATTGTCACTCCTCTTGTTTTGGTTATTGAGAACAAATCTGCAGCTCACCTCTATCAACATCTCTATCCAATACATCTGTGCTAACTTATTTCAGGCTTTGTAATTTAACTACCTTGGTTCTCTCTTGCACTCAACTTCTGTATGTTTAAATTTTATTCTAGAGTGTTGAACATATTATTGAAAATTATCTCTAATGTTTTGTAAAGGAAAATGAGATAAAAATAAGACTATGCACACGAAGTGTTATCCTGCTCTGTTTAAGCATATGCCAACAGAATATAACACCTCTTTTCTTTCTAAACTGTACATCATCTTCCCCACCGATCTCTTCCAATCCTTCTGTCTTTGATACATTATGGACTCAGGTAACTCTAAAATGTACATCTCAAGCTCCACCTCTCGCCTGATCTCGACTCCCTTCTGCGTAATTGCCTAATCAACATGAAATCTCTACTTTGACTTCCAATGGCCTTAATTTCTCCCCCAGACTCACTCGTGCCCCCCATCCTTCCCCATCTCTGCAAATGCCACTAAAATTTCACTCACGTGCTCAAAAACATTAGCATCATCCTTAACTCCATATTCTTCTTTAACAACTAATAGTCAGTCCATCAGTAAATCCTGTTATCTAGCTCTGCCTATAAAATAGATTCAGGATATGACCATTTCTCACCACTAAGATGGTGAGGCTATCCTCCCAGTTTGAGTTACCATCATCTTTCACCCAGAACACAGAAATAAATAGCCTCTGTCTCCATGTTGTTACTATTGGTTCATTACAATCTACTCTTTCTACAGCTTAATTATTTTTGCTGCACTTTGCATTGCTAGACATTAAATAAAATACTTATTTGATTATTTTTTGACTCTACCACTAGAATGTAAGCTATAAGAAGCCAGGAATTTGTTCTGTCTTGTTCACTCACTAATGAATCCCCAGTGTCTAGAGCAGTACCTTGCAGGTTTGTGTTCTACTGTCAACCTACTTTAAACTATGAGCTATGTTGCCCAGAATCCTCTTCCCTTTATGGTTCTGAGTTAGAGATGGACAAAAGAGGAACATGCAAAAGATTTGGGAGATGAAAGTGAAGCAGTGGTCATTATTTTCTAAGCGTACTTTGGCATCAGACAGAGTGACAATGCAAAGGTGCTCAGTAGATTCCAGGTTGTCCTCACTCTCTTTTTTTCAGTGTCCAGTTTCTCTTTCCAATTCGTAGCACTACTTGAACAACAGCAGCCTTAGGCCCATTATGAGATGCTAGACAGTGGACCAAGAGGGAACAGAGCTCACAGACGTAAACACTTCTAAATGACTTCTCCACAAGCTTCCATTTGCCATCCTCCTTCAGCAACTGAATGTGCCTTGGTTCTGTGTTCTCATGTGAGCTTCTCTGTCACCAGTGACAGTGCTTTAGGAAGGCCTAGTGGTGAAATTTTCTCAGATCCTCTAACTCCCCTCTCCATACTTTCATTTCCTCATCTCCTCCTGAAACTGTATGAGTTCTAACTCCTACAATATATCCCCCTTCTCTCATTGTATTAGATTCAAATACTAGACACGCAGAAGGCACTCATTAAGTACCTATTTAATTAATAAATATAAAACACTTTGCACATATCCTAGTACATAAATAGCACTCAATAAATATTATTCATCATGATTTACATAATTATGATTAATGAATATAAACAAAATTAATAAAAGAGAATAATGCTCTCAGAGGTGGTCATGCACGATATGGGCCATTTAGAAACCAGTCATATGAAAGAATAAGCAATGGAACTGAAGAAATCAAGAGCTGTTCTCATTCACGTTTTTAGGCTCAATGTAGTTACTGGCAAAGAATATGTGTTAAAAAAAATTGCTGTGTGAGTGAGTGCCGTGGCAGCTTCATCTATTTGAAAAACTATCATTTGCAATTGGAAATTGATTTACATATTTATGTATTGTGTGAAGGACAGAATAGGGACTGAAATTAGTAGGAGGCAAATCAGATATGAAAAAACCCTCGTATCCAACAAAAAGTATGATATGTCTTACAAGCATGTGACCTCCCCTTTGTTAGCATTGTTTTAAAAATGCTAATAATTGGTCTTCAGGGATAAACAGACTCCTGTGTTGGGTTGGAATTTGGATGAATAATCCCAAAGTTGTCATCAAATTCTCTGATTCTATGCATTGTTTAACAGCTGCTATGTGCATAATGGCACCATACTAGGTGTTAAACCTTATTGTTTGTATGTTTATGTTGATAATTTCCAGACAGATACAACATATATATAGTAAATCAATCCAATTAAGTTTATGTTATAGTTTAGTGTTGTATACGCTACCTAGCAAAGCTACGGTAGAAAACTGTCAAGGATGGGTTTGTAGTCACTGCAGAAATCTCTGAATAAAAGTGATTTTTCCAGTTGGATGCCTTTCGTGCAACTGATTTATTTTTTAAGGAAGAGTTAAAATCTCTTCAATGCAGACATTACTATAAACTCCAAGAATAAGTTATATGCTAAAACTATGTTTGAACCAATTCACACTTAAAATTTCATGATACTTCATAGTAAAGACTAAGAACTGATGAGATAACCTTTTTATATTTTCAAAGAACAAGTGTCAACTTTGAATTATTCAAGTAATTAAAATACATATAATTTTAAATTTTCAGAACTTCTTTTCTGATGATTACTACTATTGATCATGTAAATAACCATTAAAATGAGTGTCCTAGAATGGTTCTGGTAAACTTTTTTTTCTTCAATTTAGAGCTGCTCTAAGTACCTGTTCTTAGAGATGGTCTTTAAGGAAAAAAGGAAGGAGTAAGATGGTTTGAAATTGTGTGCTATCTTCTTCCTCTCAAAGTTTGCTCATTCTCTTCCCTTTTCTAACTTCTACTCAACTTTAAGAAGCAACACGAGATATTTCTCCCACAGAATTATTTCCTATCTGAACCTGCCACCATCACCAAACAAGAATAGATACTACTGGGCCGGCCCCGTGGCTTAGCGGTTAGGTGCGCACGCTCCGCTGCTGGCGGCCCGGGTTCGGATCCCGGGCGCGCACCGACACACCGTTTCTCCGGCCATGGAGGCCACGTCCCACATACAGCAACTAGAAGGATGTGCAACTATGATGTACAACTACCTACTGTGGCTTTGGGGGAGAAAAATAAATAAATAAAATTAAAAAAAAAAAACTTATTAAGAATAGATAGTACTTCAATCTGACCTCTGGCTTAGAGAGCATTTGCCAAATTCACAAACATGATATCCATGATGTTTAAATTTACTTGATGTATTCTAGCCCTCATCTTAATTCACCAAGGCTGACATTCAGTTGCTACTAGACATTCAAGTTTTTGGTTATTCACCTACTTCTCGATTCTCTCTCAAGGCAGTCCCATCCATATCCACAGCTTCAATTACTCCTAGAGGCAGATTATTCATTTCTTGAGCTACACATAGGAGTGTTAAGGGGTCTAAACCACATTCTCTTTCTCACATAAGTTAAAAGTCAATTAAGAGACAATCACGGGAGAAAGACAAATGGAGGATTAAAATGTGAGCTTTATTACTGGTAGACTGCTTAGAATATAGGCTGCTTCTGTGACCAAAACAGGCTTGCAGCATACCACACCTCAAAAGGACAGACGTCTATGTTGTCACAAGCAGAAAGGACAACTTCAAGCCTAACAAATAACAGAGACTCACCAATTAAGCTCTTAAACTCTCTGGAGATAAGCAGAAATACTCCTACTTTCCAAAAGAGAGACAGAGACAGAGACGGACAGAGGGGCAGACAGAAAGAAGGAGAGACAGAGAAAGAAAGGGAAAGAGGAACAGAAAGAGAGAGAGAGAATATGCTTATATCAGTTTCCTCCCCCAAAATTATTAATGAGATATTCTCTCAACCTCAGAGGACTGAGTAAAAGCTAAGGTGAAAGGCCCAGCTTGTTATTGTTTTGGAAGTTCTTCCTCATAGAAATGAGACCAGGGAAATGGAGGTTTCCCACTAGCACGACCTATTTAACACACTATTTATGGTATCTCAACAAACATTAAATAAACTAATGTCTTTTGAGGGGAGAGGAGTGATAAATCCAAACTCAGTGAGTGGTACCACCATCATCTAAGTCAGAAATCTAGAAGTGACCCTCGACATCTTTTCTTCCTGGCTCTTTTTACAAAATCATCAGCAATTCCTCTCTATCTTATCTAATAGTTAAATCTTGAATCTGCCTCCACTTCTCTCCATCCAAGCTACTATCATCTTTCTCCTCGTCCACTCATCTACTTACATTACTGTTAGCTTTCTCCAATCTTTCATCCATACTACAGCCAGAGTAACATTTAAAAAATGCAAATGCAAATGCAAATACAATCAGGTCACAGTCTGCTACTTCCACCCCACCCCTATCCTGTCCCATAGTCTTCAGTACCCTTCACATAACCTAATGGCCCGCTGTTCACCTGTCACTCAGTCTCATCTTATACCATACTCCATTTCACTCTGTCCACCAGCCATGTTGATCTCCCCTTAGCTTACCGCATTCACGAAACCTGTTCCTGCCACAGGGTCTCTTGAGCATGCTCACTGCTATCACTTATACTTACTCTTCAGATTTCAGTTCAGCCACTGCTTCCTCAGGGAAGCATCTCTGACCACCAAGACTACCTGAAAATCCTCCATTGTACAATATAGTAGCTCCATGTACTGCTCCTTCTTATCACATATAACTATTGCAAAGTTATATTTTTCTTAATCATTTGATTAACACCCACCTCCTTATATTAGACTATAGGCTCCACAACAGCATATATTATGATCATTGCTGAGTGCTATTATATCTAGTGCTCAGTATGTACCTGGTATTGAAAAACATATTTGTTGAATTAGTGAATGAGTGATGACCACTGCACCTTTACCTTTCTGTTATAATTATACACTCTACTAGAGGGTGAGTTCCTTGAGAGCAGGTGCTTCATATTTCCCCTACTTGAATTCCTATTATTTATATCTCATACTATTATTATTTCATACTATTACAATTATTTACTAATTATTTACCAATCTTAATTCTATCAGTAGCTGTTAATATGAAATACAATAAATAAAAACAAAGCAAAACAAAAAGATAATAGAGCCATTTGTTCAAGACAATCTACCGAACTGTCTTTGGCATAACGTTTCAGGGTGTGATACTCTCAAATCATTTTCATAGGGTTTTTAAATTTTGTCACCTATATTCAGGATTTTTTTTTTTAATAATTTCATTGATTTATTTATTTATTACCCCAAAGTCCCAGTAGATAGTTGTATGTCACAGTTGCACATCCTTCTAGTTGCTATATGTGGGACGCGGCCTCAGCATGGCCGGAGAAGCGGTGCATCGGTGCGTGCCCGGGATCCGAACCCAGGCCGCCAGCAGCGGAACATGTGCACTTAACCGCTAAGCCACGGGGCCAGGCCTATATTCAGGATTTTTAAATTTAGGATTTATAAATGTATAAATAATACATTTCAAATCCAATGTGTATTATTTATAGAAGCATAATCATTGCATATTATTTTCCTTTTATCAAAGGGAAAATTTTATTTTCATGAATTATCACACTGTCATTAAAAAACTAGTTGACAATTATTTTTGCCACCTCTTTGAGCATTAAAATGATCTAACTTTGCTGTAGAGTTTAATGCAATTTAGTATACGTGAGATAATGTACATGAAAGTAATTTGTGAACAATAAAATGATGTAGGAAGGTGACATTGCTAATATCAACTATTTCTGTTAAGATATATCAGCAATGATACATGTAAATAAAATATTAGATGAAAAACATTTATATTTCAGAAACTGCCTTTTGCTTGTAAGAAGTTATGAAAAACAATGTTATAGGTTAAAAACGACTCACTTGATTTATCTTGTTCTTTCCGAATAAAAAATAAGGCAGGATAAAAAGAATGCTCTGGCTATGCTAACAAACCTCTTTTCTAGGATATCCTGAAAACAATATGAATGAAAAAGGCTTTTTATAAAGTAATGACAGCTGCGACACATTATCATGGCACTACAATCAATTCCTAAGATTTTAAATTCATGTTTTAATTTTAATTGTAAAATATAGTATGTAGTGACCTAACCCTATAAATAGTTAACAACGAAAATACAGATATCAGTCTTAGATCTAACCCTATAAATGATTAACAATGGAAATTAATGCTAGGCTAATATCCTACTAATAGACACTAAATCTGAAAAGAATTCTCCATGCAAAATGTACATGCTATAGTATAGAATTTATAATCAAGATGAACCCTGGAGACATCAAGGTATTCCCAAGGAGAAATTACTGATTTCTAGATGAATTGACCCAAACCAAAAGCTTATCTTTGTTCCAGCTTCTAGGGAAGCTCATAACTGTCACTGACATCATCAGCCACATCACGAACTCAGCATTGACCCCCTACTGCTTTCTGTCTCTACCTCAGATTCAACCTAGTATCCGTCCCTTCAATAATTATCTGGACAATATGTTAAGTCGCTTGCTTTTTTTGTTTGTTTTGTTTTTGCTTTTATGTTTTTGCTTTTGGAGTTTTACTCTGAAAAGCTCCAAAGCTGCATTAATATAGGCATCTATTTCCCTTCCTTGGCTACTGAGGGCCCCTGGAGAAAATTATAAAGCTTTGCAGATTTGTGCCCCTACAGATTCTACGTGTCCAGATTCATTTTTGAATCTTCAGGGCCGCCTAACAATCCTTCTATATATCTCTATATATCTTTCACCATTCTGACAAAGCCTTACCTTCCGATTAGCTATTGTCTTGGAAGGTGGCATTACTTTCTCCTTCACTGAGAAAATAGAAAGCATGATGCAGCAACTTTCTCAATTTAACGTTCTTAATGTTCTCCAGTCTACAAATTTACTTAGTTATTTATGATGTCAAGCCTTTAACACATATCACCAGTCTCAAGGCAAAATTATTCTACTAATCAAACGACCTATGATTCTTATTTTGTTATATATTTTCAATCTCTCTCTCTAGTTTTTTATTGTAATCTTATTCTAATCTATTTTTATCGATCTTTAACACACCTAGGTTATTTCTACATTAAAAAAAAATCCTCTGACAATCCCAAAGCCTCTCGTAGCACAATCTGGCATGCTCCTCTTCACAATCTGTAGGCACCATGTCTTTTTTCTTAAAATCCATTTATCCTGCAAAACACTAAAATCTATGCTTCTTTATTCATTATTGCAATGAAACTGCTATCACTAATATCAAGGTGTCTCCCAGATGCATTTATTTAACATAAGTAACAATTACTTCTTCTGAGACTCTCTTCACCTTTCAGTTCCCAAGACAATAATCCCTCCCACTTTTCCTGCTGCATTTCTCATCCCATACTTTAGGAATCCTTCACAATCACTTTCCTTATGTGAATTTTTTAAATGCAGGCATTCCTCAAGATGTAATTGCTGTTTCTGTAGAATTTTTTTTGTTGTTTTATCACTTTGACCAGTTTTCTTCCTTTTTGATTTTTACTTCATGTCCAATCTTTCTCCTGTGGCCACACCCATAATCTCACTACTGACGTGGATAGTGCACTGACACCACAAACTCAAGGTCTAAACCCAAACTTCTTGCATTCTTCCGCCTCCTCCATCATTCAGATTATCAATAGGTCTCAGCCTAGCATTTAGGTCTGTCCATTAACTGGATCATTCTTTGCCCAACATACATAGTTTAATTTCAATCCAATTTATCTTAAATCCATTTACAATCAACAAAAATATAGGGAATGCTTTGTTAGGAGTACAGAGATGGATGAGGCACATGAATGAGGCATATGCCTCCTCTCAAGAAATTCATAAAAATTCAGTACAATATAATGTAACAAATGCAAAAATACACATCTGTACAAAATAAAGAGAACATATAGAAGAAGATCAGAAGTAAAACAAAAGAACGCTCCCTGGGACTGTCAAAAGAAAATTATTGAAAGTAATGACCTTCGCTGTGGGTTGTGAAGGTCACATAGGATTTGCTCCAGTGAACAAAGGAGAGGAGGACATTTATTACAGGCAAAGGGAACACAAGCGCAAAGAGATAAAAGTTTGAAATGCCAGGGTGTGTTTTGTGACCTATGAGCAATTCAGTGTTTCTGCCTTGTAAAGTGCAACAGGGTGTGGGGAAGCTAATAATGATGCTAAAAAAGGATGGCAGGAATGAACAGTTATTGTTATTACAAATTTTCAGTTAATGAGGTTTAAGTGTAATAAATTAATGTGAAAGTAGAGAAGAATAAGATGTGATTAACTCATATAAAATAATTTATTTCTAAACTTAAAATTCTTTTAGATGATAAATGAAAATCTGTGAGGATAAATAAGAGGTATAAATATAAAATTGACAGACTAATATTATAGAAAACATTATTATCTAGGGAAAAAATGGATATTATTCTCTTCTCTTTTTTTTTCTTTTGCTTCTACATTTTCAGGATTAGGAGATTCAGAAATGAAACTTATTAAGACTTTCATATTTTATATTGCAAAAGAAAAATTTGATTTTATGATGAAACACAAATACTCTTCTTAAATATGCAATAAATCCATTGGCACAGTTTAGTCTCCAATTTAGAAATGGTTTTTACTTCAATATTGAACTGTAAGTAAGACTTCTAACATATTTCCTGAAAGAATCAGAGTATAAATGATGGTTACTTTTCTAGGTTACCTCACAAGAGCCAATTTAAAACACACACACACATACACACACAAATAAGATATTATATATTTGCAATGAAAACAGAAAATAAATATTTTTAGCGAATAGATGATGGATACTGGATTAGTCTTAGATCTGAAAATGTGGAGAAAGCAAAGAGAATAAAAACACCATGCACACACAATGTACAAATTTATTATACATAAAATGCCTTGCTGGAGAAAGGACTGAGCCAGCATACAAAAATCCTTACAACATAACAGGTGACATTTTTAAAAAGTAAATATATTAAAAATCAAGAAAAGGGGGAAATTATGGTAGGACGAAAGACTATACCAAGAATGAGGAAAAAGCGCAGCAGGTTTCACAAGCCTCTGTTTCATAATGTTTCCACAGAAAAATCCTCAAGGTCCATTTTGTAAAAATAATGTGAGGTGAGGTGTGGTGTCAAATGAAAGGAGTTCAAGTATATGATTTTCTGCTGGAATGGCTGAGTCAATAATAATTTTTTACTTACTAAAGAAATAGCCAGACCAATGCAGATATTAATAATAGATACACACCACATGCTAGAACCCGTGCTGAGAAGAGGTGAATTATCTTCAATCCTCATAACAATCCTGGGAAGTAGGTATTACAGATCCATAAACACTTAGCTACAATTCTGAAATCCAAAAACACAGTAAAAACCAAAAGTTGTTGTTGTTGTTGTTTGTTTTTTCATAAATCGGACACAGAAGCCCTTTTGGTGGCAAATGTTGACCTGACTGAGGCGAGGCTATTTATAGTTTTTATTTATTTCACTGAGAGTGACTCTTAGTATGCTTCTTCACAAAAAATACAGGGTGCTGCTGCAGAGATTATTACATATTGTATAGATACGCACCATATTATCCTTCTAAAAATCCAATATTTCTGAATTCTGAAATATATCTGCCCCCAAGAGTTTCAGATAAAGGACTGTTAACTTGTATTGCTATGTGCAGCTCATCAACGAAATTAGAGCACATCTGAAATGTGCTCAAGGTAGGATTTGAATCCAGGTATAACTTGGGAGGTTCAAGCTCTTACTCACAATACATACTGCCTCTGTATAAAAATTGTGTTTCTAGTAGAATGTTAGCTCTGTGAAACCAGAGGTTGTGTCTAATTTGTTCAATCTAGGGTTGTCAAAGCCCAGGACAGTATTTGGGGAATTACTGCATACAAAATAGGTGTGCAATAAACATTCGTGGGTGCATAAATTCTCTCTCTCAGCTGAGCTTTTTGTCAATATTGACATAACGTGAGTTCGAAATATAATCCCTAACAAGGTTAGCCATGCTGTGTTACAGTTAAATGTACTGTCGTGTTTTAACAGTCAACAAAGGTGGTATAACACTAAATATCCACTATGAAGGAAAGAAGCTTCGTGAGAATATGTGCCCAAATAGAAGTCCACCCCACTACACAGAGAAATGGGGTTGAAGAGTTTTCAAGGGCAGATCAAAGACGCTTCCCAGAAAGTCATGTTGGGTCTGCTCTAACACGTGAAGTCTAACGGCATTGTGAAGGATGTGGCCACAATTAGCATAGCCTGCAAATAAGCTAACGGGTTACATCAGGCTTGAATGTAACAATTATATTTTCTTATAAAATAAATCTAAGGCATCTTACGAATTAGAGGGGCCATGCCCAGGGCATGTTCTTATTACAGCCACATCCTGCTTCTCTCTCTATTAGGAGTGTTGATGGCAGAGAAAAGCCAGTGCAGTATCCAAGGGCAAAGTGATGTAGCAAAGATTCCACAAAATGAACAAAGAAGAAGACCAGCACCAACTGTGATCAGGGCACACCGCCTTGAACAACTTCTCAGTGTGCCGATTGTACCTCTCTTTCCTTGTTCCCATAATTTCTCCAGTGGTGTTGAATCTGAATATGTAGGAAGGGGTTTCATATTTACTTAAATTATTGGATCTAGTTCTTTTATTTTATAACACAGACAATATACAATATATTTATTAAGTGCATTTTTAATTTATGTTGAACATTAGATTCCATTTTTACATATTATCGTATGTTTTGCTATATCTGTTAAATATTCAAGTTCCTGAATGTTCTCTAGTCTCAGTTTTGGGAAACAAGTGTCTTAAATGGTGATTTGTAAATCCACCTACAGAAGTAACACTGTCTGAGACACCATGAATTTTAAGTTGAGTAGCATAATATAGCAGAAAGCAATAAAAATCTACACATCAAATATGCTATCCACATAGAGTATACCATAGCTTTCTCTACAGTTAACCTGCAAGTCTCTAGAATCTTGTGTGGTTTCTTTGGAGAGTCTCCCTTCAAATAATGGGGAAATACATTAAGTGAACCTGAAAACACAACTCTGTGACCAGAGGAAGGAAGGGTCGCTCACACGCTCTTTCTCTCTCTCTCTCTCTCTCTCTCTCTCTCTCCATGCACTGCTCCTATGCCATATTTCTTTTTTGGCACAGTAACCACAAACCACATAATAAAGATAAATACAAGAAGAATTAAACAAAAAAACTTCAAATAAAGAAATATAGTGAGAAGAGATGGAATGGAAATCAAGTTTAAAAAGAATATAAATAGAAACAAATAAGAGACATAAAAATCTAAAAGATACTAATGCTGATAGATAAAATAGATGAGAATAAGTGAAAAAATACAATACCCTAAAAGGAATTATGAAATATTCAAATCACAAAAGTTAAGATGAAGATAAAAAACTTAAAGACAGGAGACTAAAAATTAAGAAAGTTTTACATTGAGGAGATGGAGGATTAAGAATAAGAATAAAGTGGGGTCGGTCTTCCTCAGCAAAAAAAAAAGAGGAGGATTGGCAGATGCTAGCACAGGGCTGATCTTCCTCACAAAGAAAAAAAAAGAATAAGAATAAAGTACTAGAAAGGTAAAAACATAACATATTTGAATGTAAAAAGTATAAGCAGGATCAAATATTAGAGAGAAGTTTAAAATAATACAAAAGAAGAGTTATTAGCAAAATAGAATACATAAATGTAATATTGCATCCGTTTTGCCACAAAGCCAGTGCAGCGAGCTTAAAGATTAAAAAGAATTGAACATGTTTCCTTATTGAAAACAAAGGTTCAAAGGAGTGAAAAAAGAAAAAACAACTGGGGCCAGCCCGGTGGCATAAATAGTTAAGTTCGCGCCTCTGCCTCGGTGGCACATGGTTCGCAGTTTCAGATCTGGGGCACGCACCGACACACCCCTTGTCAAGCCATGCTGTGGCGGCATCCCGCAGAAAGTAGAGGAAGGTGGGCATGGATGTTAGCTCAGGGCCAGTCTTCCTCAGCAAAAAGAGGAGGATTGGCAACGGATGTTAGCTCGAGGCTAATCTTCCCCACAAAAAAAAAAAAAGAAAAGAAAGAAAGAAAAAACAACCCAGATAGATATAAACAAGGAGCACAATCCTGACCACTCCTGAAAGACTGTCTGCCAAGGGTGTGGCAGTCTCCACTTTAGCAGTGGAATCTCCCTAACTGAAAATCCTGGTGGGTAGGGAGGACTGATGCCACTAGATTTCCCGCCCCTCCTTTAACCAGCTCCCCAAGTTTCAGTTCAGCATGTGCAGTTCTATTTATAACCACCCAGGATCAGTCCCCTTCCTGGAAACAGCCTCTCTGCTCGCCAAACACAAGCAATGGCTTTCCCAGCCCTGCCGACTTCCCAAGCTGACTTTAATTTAGAGGTTGCACTGATGAATTCCCTGTCCCTATCTGTATCCCCCAACTTTTTTCCTGACTTTTCATTTGTACTGTTTCCACGGCCTCCTCGTTCCTCAAGGTTAAGATGGCAAAGCATGAGAGAAAGCACATTGGAGTACGTAAGAGATGAGGGGAAAGGGGTCGAGAGAGGGACCCCAGGAACAGACCCAACTTTCCTACCTCATTAGAATATTGGGCCAGAGAAGGTGAAGGGGTCAATTCTGAAGCTAAATTTGAGAGTTTCCTAAGTGATTCTCTATGTTACATGTCTCATGCCCCAGCCATTAATCTCAAAGTCCTTGTTTTCCTAGCCAAAACTCGGCCAGCGTACTGCCCATGTCTGATAGTCATACTGTTCTTCACCCAAGGACTGGCTAAACCTCAGGTGTGTGTAGTGGTGGCAGGATAGGGCAGGGACAGGGAAAGAGAAGGATGCCCTCTAAATGATACAAAAGAGAAACAAATTCAAAATGTATTTGGAGAAACTTACAATTGTCTTTGCAGGAAATCCTTAATATTCTCCACCTATTTACATGTTGAGTGATTGTTCAGCTCTTCTAAATTGCATGGTGCCCAGAGCAACTGCCCAGCTAGCCTAAAACTTATTCAGGCTTTGTTTATCTTCAAGTGCATATAAGCAAAAACAATCTATTTAATGAGCCATTAGTCACGCTCACTGAGACATTCCCCTCCCCACACACAATTTCCCTTCCCCGACTTTTGTTAACTTCTAGAAATGTTTCTTGCCAGACCTGGAGATATAGAAATCTTGCTCAGATGAATTAGGAAGCAGTCCATAGCTTTGCCCAGCTCTCAGTCTTGTCTATTTATGATGTTTCTTTCCAAACGACCAGCACCCTTCCCAACCAGCAAGTTTCTAATGCCAGAATTAACCTGTAGGTCAGTGTGCTTGGCTGAGAAAAAGGAGAAAATGATTGTTTTACTTTTTTAAAAAAAATTAGAAAATATAGATTTCACAACAATACATTATAAATGCTATGAAAATTCTTTTGATGCTAATATACATTACTTTTAATAATTTACATGAAAAACTACTTAATTATGAAAGACTAGTATTGATTTCATTTGTTTCCCAGACAGAAAGCTTAAATGTGGGACTATTTGGATGAAGAGAGGAGACCAGACAGCCCTCTTACTTTGGAGGGAAGAAAGCTCTAGGTCCTTCCCAAGGTAAAATGTCCCCATTCATTGCACATAATGTTCTCCTGTCTTCTGTTCCTAGATCAGGAGTCTTGTGCACATTTTTTCAAAATCTAATCATTAAGCTTACATCACTGGGTGTTGGACAGTAACACTATAATGATGGTGATTTGTTTAACTTTCACTTTCAAGCACTTCTAAGACTAAAGGCCTGAAATTTACAGGGATACATGGACTGTTATTACCTTAAATGTATTTATTATTTTTATGTGACGTATGATGTATACCCCCCTATTTCTAAAAAGGATTTTAAGTAGTTATACTAAATTTCAGTGGAAATATGACTTTATGAAATATTTTCATGTGCTGAAATTTTTTTGTATTTCTGAATGTAGGCGATGACCTACTTTTTAGTTGAGAGACAGGGACATTTTTATCCTAATCAAAATTTTTCTCCTTATATACAGCTATGTTGAAACTCTACATATATTTAAACATGAACTATTGTACAGACATCTGAGATACCAAGCATAAAAAGACTTTATCCCCCATAGAATAGAATGGAGAAAGAACTACTTGAGTATATTGAACTATCTAATCCTTTTTATAATTTTTTTTATTTCACTCTTTTCCTTTTCTACATATGGCACTTATCAAAATTTATAATCACATAACTACATATGTGGTTATTAGATCAATGTCTGTCTCCTCTAATAGAATGTCAGTTTCATGAGTGCAGTGATCATTTATAATTAATTGTATAAATAAATATAACTAATATTTTGTAGGTATTAATAATGTGCCAGGCATGGTTTTAAGTACTTTAAATACATTAATTCATTTAATTCTCGTAATAGTCCTGTTATTATATTATTCACACTTTGCAAAGGAGGAAACAGAAAAAAGTTAATTAACCAGACCAAAGTCCAATTTCTGGGAAGTTTGGGGCCACTCTTCAAACCTAGGCAATTCCCTGGCTCTGGCATTCATGTTCTTAACCACTATGTTATCTGGCTTGGTTATGAGGAGGCTCTAAGCTCTAGAATCAGACTGCCTTTTGTGACTCTAGCACCAGTCCTTATTAACAGAGAGACTTAGGGAAAGTTACTTAACTCTTTGTTTCCTTTGAGAAAAAATTAATATATAATACCTACCACAAAGAATTGGGATAAAATTAAATGAGTCATTACATAGAAACATCCAGCTCCTAATACTACTCTTGCTTCAATATACGTACTCAAAAAATATTTGTTGCATGAATGAAGTCTTAATTACTATATAAACACACATAATATATCCTTCCTAGTTTATTTCTTTGTTGGCTTGTTTATTTTTTAACCTATTGCCAAAGTGCATATAATCAACACCTTTGGGAACAGAATTGTTAAAAATGTAAGTGAACTTCTAGAATAAAACACAGGAGTCGGTCTTTGTGACCTTGGATTAGGCAAATGGTTTCTTAGATATGACAAGAGCACAGCAACAACAGTAGAAATAGATAAATTGGACTTAATAAATACTAGAAACTTTTGTGCATCAAAGCACATCATGAAGAAAGTGGAAGACAAGCAACAGAACGCGAGAAATTTTTGCAAATCATACACGTGATTAGGGACTTGTATTGAGAATATATAAAGAACTCTTACAACTTAATAAAAAGACAAGTAACCCAATTAAAAAATGGGCAAATAATTTCAATCTATTTTTCTCCAAGATACACAAGTCGCCAATAGGTACATGAAAAGATGCTCAACATCATGAGTCTTCAGGGAAAGGCAAATCAAAACTTCAGTGAGACGCCACATCACAAGGAAAGTTAATTATGTGTGTGTGTGTGTGTGTGTGTGTGTGTGTGAGGAAGATTAGCCCTGAGCTAACATCCGATGCCAATCTTCCTCTTTTTGCTGACGAAGATTGGCCCTGGGCTAACATCCGTGCCCATCTTCCTCTACTTTATATGGGACGCTGCCACAGCATGGCTTGACAAGCAGTGCATCAGTGTGCACCCAGGATCCAAACCTTTGAACCCTGGGCCACTGCAGCAGAGCCCTCGAACTTAACTGCTATGCCACCAGGCCGGCCCCTAATTTTTTTTTTGAAGCAGGCAATAACAAGTCCTGGTGAGGATGTGGAGAAATTCAAACCTTCATGCATTGCTGGTCAGAATTTAAAATTGCGTGGCCATTTTAGAAAAGTTTGGCAGTTCCTCAGAATGTTAAACATAGAGTTATCACAGGACCTACCAATTCATCCCGTAGGTATAACTCAAGAAAATTAAAAACATATGTCCACATAAAAATTTGTACGCAAATGTTTATAGCAGGATTATTCATAATAGACCAAAAGGGGAAAAAACTAAATGCCCATCAATTCATGAATGGATCAAGAAAATGCAGTATGTCCATATGGAATATTATTCAGCACTACAAAAGAATGATACAGGCTACAACATGGATGAACCTTGAAAACATTTTACTAAATGACAGAAACCAGTCACAAAAGGCTGTGTATTGTATGATTCTATTTATACGAAATGTCCAAAATAAGCAAATCCATGGAGACAAAAAGTAGATTAGTGGTTGCCAGGGACTGGAGGGAAGAGTGAATGGGAAGTGACTTCTAATGGGTATGGATTTTCTTTTTGGAGTGATAAAAATGTTCTAAAATTAGATAGTGGTGATGATTGCACAACCCTTGTGAATATACTAAAAACCACTGAACTATAAACTTTTAAAGAGTGAATTTTATGGTACGTGAATTATATCTCAATAAAGCTGTTATTGAAAATATAAGTGAGACAACAGGTTCTAGTTGCAATGCTTACAGTAACTACATCTGTGACTACGTATTTATTCTAAGTTTCAGTTTCCACGACAATGAAATGAATAGTTGAGACTTACCTTTAAGATCTTTTCCAGCTCTGAAATTCTAATCACATGAAATGTTTTGCCTAACTGAAAAATTACATAATTATACACACATACACATTAACACACACACACTCCACATTTACCCCTAATTAGCTGCTTTTATCCTACCTAATAAAGTTAAATTGTGAAATGTGTAATTATAAATGTTTTAATTTTGTATCTTTATAAGGTTTCTCAATTGAATTAACAGATCACAAAAAATTTCTTTGTCAGAGAATGAGAATACAATTTAATATATTTAAGCCTAAATGTTGGATTTGGCCATATATTCAGCATCTTTCTAATGTGACTGCCAGTTGAAAAGACAACAAACGTAATGTTTCATGCGATAAAAGCTGTTAGTAGGATAGAAAGGTTGCAATTATGAGTAGGTTTGGGGGAAGCTGAGAACAGCTTGAGGGGTCTGGGGTTTTGGGTTCAACATGAGAAGGGTAAAGGCAACTGAGGGCAGAGACGCAATCATGGCTCAGTTCACAATTCTAAAGAGAGCAACCTGTCCTGGGGTTTATTATTCTGAAAGAGTACCCTGTGCTACTGTAGGATGTAGAAAGTTGTTTTCAATGAAAGTTAGTTTTCAATGACATATCCCAAGAGTCCTTTTTGATTATCTGCATGTTTACTTTTACTATCTCTCTTCTCAAGTAAAGTAAAATGCGGATAGCTCAAAGAAAATGGATATGCAGTAGTTTGGTCTCTGACTAAGCCAGGCGTCACAGTAGTTTTAAATGTCAAAAACAGAAAGGAACAGAGAACCAACTCAAGAAATAATAGATACGTGAGTTGCACAAACTTTATGAGAATATCTGATCCTTTTACTATATTCATGTAGTTGTATCACTTCTAAAGATATAAGGCACCTCAGTCGCACTGCTAGTTAGTAACACGCCTATTAAATGGGGTGTTTCTTTTAATTTCACTTTTGTTTTTTTTTTGGTGAGAAGGATTGGCCCCTGAGCTAACATCCTTTGCCAATCTTTCTCTTTTTGCTGAGGAAGATTAGCCCCGAGCTAACATCTGTGCCCATCTTCCTCTATTTTGTATGGAGGGTGCCACCACAGCATGGCCTGATGAGTGGTGCACAGGTCCACACCCGAGATCCAAACCTGTGAACCCTGGGTCCCGCCAAAGCAAAGCGCATGAACTTAACCACTACGCCACTGGGCTGGCCCTTTAACTTCACTTTTGAATAATATGGTTGAAAATCTAGGAAAACACTTAAAACGTCATACAATCATGAATTTCTGGTCTCTCTTCTGTCATTCTCCCTTATCTGCCTAATCCTACTCCCACCTCTCCCAAAAATGATGACTATTCTGAGTTCCTTAAGAATAATTCCAGAGTTTTTATGCACATACATAGAAACACAAATATACATATCCTCACCTCACATTTTAAAATAGAAGATTGTACACACTACTCTCCTGCCTCCTGCTTTCAAGTTAAAGTGTTTCTTAGAGATATGTCCAGATCAGTACATAGAGATTGTCCATCTTAACATCTGCATATTATTTCATTGTTTAATATGCCATAATTTATCTAACCTTTTAGGTACATTCAAATTTTTCCCAATTCAAGCACTGCTGCAAATGAATGTTTGCACATATATGTGTGTGTATGCGCCAGTGTATCTGTAAGATGAATTCCCTGAAGGAGATATTAATAGAGCATTATTTACATTTAAATGGAGCACCTACGTTCTGAAGCAGCTACCTGGATGCATGATTTCTGGGTGAAACTCCAGTTTCACCAGGTCACATAAGCTTGGGGTAGACACAGTAACGGCAATCAATACCAGCCTCTCTTGCTTCAACTCTCAATCACAGATGTGGAAGAAATCAAAATCTCTTTCATATAGTTCCTTGGTAATTACTGATGTGTTCCCTTGAGTAGCCACGCTTCCTCTGTCACTTTCACAGACAGTATGTGAGTCTCAGGTTGCTATTGTGACATTTTATCTCCTTCACATCATGACGTGAGCTGTTTTCATGTCCCTGTTATCTTCTACTCCTGATGTTACCGCATGGATTTCCATGCCACTTATAGGCCACATTACGTTCATCACCTTGCCCTATAATGGGGAGCACTTCCTGTCATTCTCAGTTTATTCCATACAGTCAGGTGATATAAATAATTCATTTTTCCTTACTCTTGATCTTGAGTTTTCAAATAGTCAAAAATACATTTAACTAGAGACTCCTTCTAACTATAAAATTCAATGACTCCACTGAAGTCAGCCTAAGCTTTTCCATTATTTCTTTTGTATGGAGAATCTGAAGAAATACAAACACACACACACACACACACACACACACACGAATTTTATTTTAATTGTCCTTTTAGTTATCTCTTTTGTCCTGCTTTCAGTATAGTTAATGAGAGAGCTATTAATGAGAACTTGTAACTTTTATGAGACTTGTAAAAAAATTTTTCATGATACTTTAGCTTTTAAGAGCCAACAGTAATTGATAGATAGTATTTGTAAAATAAATGATCCTTCTCATATTATCAATGATAATAATGATATTGTTCTGAATTTTAGAAGTTTTACATAGTTACTTTAAAGGGCTTCAAGAACTTAATGATTCAATTTTTCCTAATTGTGCCTAATGTTGGTTTTAGACTACTTGCATTGTAAGAAAGAAAAAATAGTTTACATTTCAACCTTCGTTTACGTGATTCAGTTTAGCTGACTACTGTTTGATTTTATCATATTTCAAATAACTTTTAAAAAATTAGCAGCAGTTGGTTCTACTGTTTATGAATGGTTTACCCATGCTTTAGGAAAACAAATAAAAAGTGAAATTGTATTTAAGTTGTTGATGGGTCAACGCTACTGCATTGGAGTTCATTATGTAGAATTCATCCACAACTGGAAGCACCTGATGTGCTCGACCTTTTCTGCTCTGCAGAACTAGCTTTTAGATCCTGATTCTGCTAGATGATGATAAACAATAATGAGTTATAATCATTTCATAACAATTGTTTTCTTGCTTTGAACATCCATAACAATTATAGTTTATACGCCTCTTTTGGCATTGACATGCTATCTCTATTGTCTTACCTACAGGTCTTATCTCCATAATTAGGCTCAAACCCCTGAGGTTAAGTCACTGTTTATGCTACATCTCCTAATGCAGTGTCTCTCCACAGTAGAAGCTTAAAAATTATTAGCTGAAGATGATTGTGTGTGATTATGATAATTCAAGGCACATTATTAATTAAATAAGATCATTAAGCCATGTATATAAAAGCACTTAGCACAGATATTGACACACACACAAAAAAATCAATAAATGTTTGTTTTACGACATTTATCAAATATCTTTGGCAAATATGACGTACAAGATACTTGGACCTCATTTTTCTTAAAAATATAATAAAGCACAAGCTCTTTGTTATTCCTTTATCACTTCGGCTCTATTCTCTGACAAATAAAATAATACCTTACTATTGAAGTAAATTTCTCTGTCCTCTTGGATAAGATAATAACAAGTTAAAATGTAAATTTTCTCAGAATACTTCACCAATAATGAGTCTAAACATTTCAGACAATATGTCAAGCCACTTAAGGAATTTTTTTTTAAGTCAGTTTGGCTTTAATAAGTGAAACCAAAATGTTTGTCATGTCTAATTCTTTTGTCTCATTAAAAATTGCATATGCTTAAGAAGAAATCTACTAAGTGTTTATTACATATTTCAAAAGGCAGATTTCTGTGATACCAAGTACACGTTAATTTTATAAAATATAGTTTTCTATAAGTACAAATATTCAAAGAAACAGAAAGAGTTTGGCCTTCAGAGCCAGACTTCAGTTTGAAAATAATAACTAATAGTTATTAGTTACTAAACTTCAGTGTTCTTATCTGTAAAATGGAAATAATTTCACCAAAGTCTAAGTGTTTAGAATGTTGCAAGGAATAGAAATAATATATTTAAAAATATTGCATATGATATATACTCAGCAAATGTTACCTATCATATTACAACTATATTCAATATGTTTTTTTTTTTTTTGTGAGGAAGATCAGCCCTGAGCTAACATCCATGCCAATCCTCCTCTTTTTGCTGAGGAAGACCGGCCCTGAGCTAACGTCTATTGCCAATCCTCCTCCTTTATTTTTTCCCCTTTTTATCCCCAAACCCCCAGTAGAAAGTTGTATGTCATAGTTGCACATCCTTCTTTTTTTTAATTTTTATTTTTATTTATTTATTTATTTTTAATTTTTTGTTTATTGCAGTAACATTGGTTTATAACATTGTATAAATTTCAGGTGTACATCATTATACTTCTATTTCTGCATAGATTACATCATGTTCACCACCCAAATACTACTTACAACCCATCACCACACACATGTGCCGAATTAACCCTTTCGCCCTCCTCCCTCCCCCCTTCCCCTCTGGTAACGACAAATCCAATCTCTGGATCTATGTATTTGTTTATTGTTGTCATTATCTACTACTTAATGAAGGAAATCATATGCGGTATTGACCTTCTCCGAGTCGCTGTATGTAGGACGCGGCCTCAGCATGGCCGGAGAAGCAGTGCATCGGTGCGCGCCCGGGATCCGAACCTGGGCCGCCAGCAGCAGAGCGCACGCACTTAACCGCTAAGCCACGGGGCCGGCCCCCTCCGATATCTTGTAGTAGATATTATGGTGTTCTATCTAAGAAACATATTTCTAGTCCCAGACAACTACATAGAATGAATATATCAGGGGCAGGAGAGCTTGCTATTGGCCAAAACGAAGATTTTGGGTTTGAAGTCATGGTTTGAGCACTGGTTCTGCTTAGCTAACATTTCGTGTCTCTTGCACAAATCATTCCAGCTAATTTTTACTTTAGAGATTAGTGAAAAGATTATAACAATAGCTATTAAGCAGTGTAGGCTTTGCCAGATCAAGAGAGTCAATATATTTGAAAACCTCTTTTAAAGGGCTATAAAACTCTTATTTTATTCTACATCTGCATTTTTTCATAATATTCATTATCTGGGTGAATTACTTATTCACCAGCTGTCCTCCCTCCTAGTTTCTAAGCTCCACAGGGCAGAGGTCATGCTATTTCTCTATGTTTTTATAACTTCTCGAGAAACGTAGTACTAATTCTTTTTTGTTGTTGTTGTAAAAAGTTCCTGTTATTAGTGAGTATACCAAGAAAACATGTGGACATTCAAGCTAATTTTTAAATAACTATGGGAACAAACACTATAATCTACACAACATATTTTAAAGAAAATATTACACTGGCCATGTTCATTTAGTTTAGAACTTGAAGTCACTTTATAACTTTAATATATGTAAGGGATTTTGTTCATTCTGTCAAAATATGTCACTGAAAGATTGAAGTATAGATTACTTTTCATTATCACTGAACACTATGAATAAACAACTGAAAAATAAACTATTGAGAGAATGTCTAAAAGTAATAATCAACAAACGTATAATAGCAAATTATACCTTAAGAGGAAACTAAATTTTATAAAATAACATGGCTATTAAAAGGAACGTATGTGGAAAGAAGTACACTGATTTACATAAACAAATTTATTTCAATTAAGGATTGCAAATGGTAATCACATCAAGTCAAAATAAATGTTTATTGAGAGTACATATAATTACAGAAAACAGTAATAATTCTTTCAAGTCGGACTTCAGAGAAACTGAATAAATTTTAAGAAAAGAAAACCTATTATTCATTGTAGAGATTTGGAAGTTTATGTTTAATCAGGCTTCATCTATAATTATTTTCATTTTTATAAGATGTTGTTTATCAGCCTTGGTTCAGATTATTTATATTCTTCCAGTTAAAATATCAGTAGGGAGCTTTATGCATATTGTAATCAGTGAACTAAAGACTCCACAACCAGCCACACCGAAATACCTAGAACAAGATCAGGAAGTTTGGCCTCTTTAAAAAAGTTTTCTAGAACTTATGCATAATGGATAATATTCGTTCTTGGAATTAAACAACTCTATTCTGATCAGCAGATTATTCGCTAAAATTACGGTGTCCTGTTTCCCATCAGTAAACAGCAACCCTCTAATAAAATCAGCGAAAATAACCTGCTTTTTGGCTAAGGTCAAGTCTAGATAACATTGAATGAAAATAATTGAGAAATTCTAACATGTTATGAAACAAGGTGGAACTGCAGGTTATTTATATTACTACAAATAGAAATAATGTGCTGGTGGTCTTGATTGAAACAAAAATGAAAGTCAAATAATCAGGCTTTGAGGTGTTACATAGAACCTAGCAGCCACTGTAAAGGAGATCAGTGGTAGGTACTTCCACGGCCTCACTGAGTAACTTTGGACAAACCAAATCACCTTTTGTGCCTTGGCTTCCTAGTTTTTGAGAACATGGTGACCGAAGCAAATAAATTCAAACTGGTCTCATTCAAATGACCTCTAACTGTAGAAATATGTCTAACTGGGAAGGCATTTCATCAGATCACCAGATTTTGACATAAAAATTCCATAAGAATGAATATCCAGCTAGTTTTATTCTGATCGATATTTACTCAGTTGTTCAATAATCATTTTACCCCCCTGACTAGACTAATACATATGAAAGACAATGTTCTCCAAATCATTTCTTCTAGTTTGGGGGTTAGCTATATCTCCAGTGACGAATTCAGGTACTGTCCTGTCCATCGTGCTCTCTCATTAAATATCCTGAGAACTTGGTTAGTATGTATTAATTGTCAAGTGGCAGATGCCCTCTGAAAAAGTAAACATTCAAATATTATTAAATTTCTGAGGATGCATATTATATAAAACTGTCCAAAAATGTGGCTAATTGACGGCATCCAGCCTGTTACTATCACTGTTAAATGACTGAGATAGACAGAGACAGAGACAGAGATTTATGTCTCCATTTCCAAAGAACTCCCATGAGGAAAAATTAATTAGAAACCTTTCCTGTTTTGACACAAAAATAGTATTATAAAACAGGAGCAGTATCATGTTTGTCTTTCAATTCTTCAAATTTAAACAGTATGTTATATGGAGGAATTAACCACAAATTAAAAAAAAAAAAGAACTTGATCCCGCCAGTCTGTTTCTAGGAATCATTTAAATAAAACAACAAAAGTTGCTTATTAGAGAAAATTTAAAAACATGGAGAGAACTGAAAATGAAGCAAAAACTTATATAGGACAAATATTTCCCTACATAATTAACTCTAGGCCACATATAAACACATTTAAGATTTTTCTAGATTTCTAAATTCAATAATATTCAGATTTATTCTGATTATATATAGGTTGAGTGAAGAGAGGTTTAGGAAATAAAAATTCAGAAGAAGTAATTTACCATTAGCGTGATCATGGCAGTTTGAAGATCAGTCACTATCCCTTTCCATGTTTTCGAATTCATTATTTATTTTGTGCTTGTATTTTTGTTCATCGTTTGCATGAGTGTTATCTCTAGACTTTTCTTGTTTTCAATTACTATATTTTTGTCCTTTCCTTATTCTCGTTTACTTATTCACCTTCAGTTATTATCTAATCCTTCATTTGCATACTTCTAATCTTTCTTATTCTTTATTTTATTCTTTTGCTCACACATTGAGGGCTTGGGCTTTGCCTCCACTGTTTACCTTGTTCCCCCTTCACACTCCCTTATTTTCCACCTAAGTTCCTTGTCCCACTACCCTTCTGTGAGGGTGCATGTTTGTGTGTGTTTGTGTGTGTGTATCTTTGCAGGTATGACGTTGTGGAGCATGAATCAGAATAAGATTTGAAAACGAAGACGTGATGGAGTAACAACAAACATGATAAAGATCCAGATTTAGAGAAGTTAGGTTTTAATTTCTTCAACAAAGCGGTTGGAAAGTATTTTGAGAACTGACTTCACTGGTGCTTTCTTGAGCACTAGTGTTACTAGGTTACTAGGTTACTGCCAGTCTTTCAAGACCTGAGACTTAAGTGCAGAAAATATTTTTATATATAACCACGTGTTATACTTAATGCACTTTACCTGCTCATTTGTCCTATTCATATTACACATTTTTCTTTGTATCAAAAAACAGATTAGGTCATTTAGGTAAATTTATAAGTACCATTTCAAAGAAGAAAGCTGTTTATAATTTCTTGTTCCCAAAACTATGGTTTCTACCATGGTTTAAAACTCTAACAGAAAATAATAACTCTGTTCATACTTCTGTCTTATCCTTTAACAGAGCTTTTTATCTGAAGAGCTTAGATGTAATCACACACTGCATTTCAAGCCAATGGGGCCTGAAAAGAGATGTGTGCGGTCTGGCACTAAAAGGATTAAGAACTATAGCATTACTGGTTTGTCACAACATTATTTAAATAAATCCATCAATCAAAAGGACTAAAAGTACACAGATGCATAATGACAACACTTGTAATGTTTGTTGGTGTTTATCAAATGAAAGGTAGCAGTGTTAAGAATGTATGCAATGAAACAGTTTTATCAGCAATAAAAAAGCAATAAACCAGACATTTTTAAAACATGATTTGGAAAATCATCAAGACTATCAATAAATTCCTTGAAAATACACTTCTAAGAAGCAGTTCTTGAAATTTATTTATCAAATATAGAGTTTGGTATCCGTAATGTTATATTTCATTTTAAGATTTTTACTAGGTATTTTCAATGTAAATACAACATCTTATTATCTGACAATATCATCTGCTTTAAAATAAATAAATATACACATATGTTATCAAATGAAAGGTTTCTTTGGTATATTACTAAATGTATTCTTTAATTACATAACTAACAATACTTATTAATTAGCCTAAATTAAATTCACATTTAGAATTATGAAAGGAAGCAACAATGAAGATTATAAGATTTACATGCTCACATTACATTAAATTTTAACTTCACATTACAGTTATCAACATTTTGTTAAATATGGGGTTAGTGTACCTGCCTCTCTAATTTTTATACAAGAAGTATACATTTATATGGAACATAATCTGTTCTACATCTAAAAAAATAATGTTCAAACTTTGAGAGAGAAGTCTTTTAAGGTTGCACGCATGATTCTATAGATTGCCTATATAAATGAGGGGGGAAGATAATGATATAGACGAATATGATTGGCACTATCCTCAAAGTAAATATGACGAAAAACACACTGTTTTCAGTAATGGAAGGTAGAAGAGGTAATAAGGGAATATTCAGGCAAAATAATAATATTTTCAAGAATTATACAGGTTTTTTTCTTTAGCTGTAAAGGACACTACTGGGAAAAATAACAATATTTGAATGATACCTATATCTTAGATAAGGAGTATGGTATCAGTGTTAATTTTCTATATTTGGTAACTACTACAGTTGTGTAAGAGAGTAAGATTATCTTTGGTTTTTTTGGGCAAATGCACAAAAGTATCTAGAATTAAAGGATTATCATATGTACAATTTACTCTTCAATGGTTTAGATATAATCTTTAAAAAGCAAAATTTAATAAAAAATGATATAGGCTCAGACTAGATAACCAAAGTGTGCCTCAGGTCAACCTATGTAAATCTGCGACGACTAAAGTCATGTTGATTCCTATTGGTAGTTGTCAGTGGTACGTTTTCATAAAACAAGAGTAAGGTTTCAGACAAAAAAAGTGTAGTTTTTTTCAAAAACAGAGTGAAGACAAAGACACCATGACAGACCTGTCATGGCCTGAGGGAGGGTCATTTTTTTTAAATGGCTCTCTCAGAACTGATTTAAGCAGCAGACACCAGTATGGGAGTCTTTTCACAAAAGCAAGGAATATACTGTAACGGGAGAGAGTGTGCTAGTCTTTTACAGCAAAGCTGCCTGTGGCAACTCAACTTGCTATTATGTTTCAATCCTTCAAGAGAAACCAGGGAAGCTCAGAAAAGGAGTTGTACGTGAAAAGACCAAGGTAGTGAGAGGATAAAAATGGGTACAGAGACAATATATTCCTGGAGGACAAATTTGTTATTTATATCTGTAATTCACTCAGTCCTGTCTTTATCCCATATTCTAACATTTTGCTTTTCTATCTGAAAGTCAGAAGAAATATGGGTTTTTTGGGCAAAGCCCCAGGGAGCACTTCTAAATGTTAGAGAATGTTTACTACGAACCTCAATATTTATTATTTCCAAGGTATATAGTGAGTAGTGAGTAGCCATAATAAGAGTAATACTACTAATTACTACTAATATTGATAATATTATTTAATATTTATACTCACTCCACGCCTGAAGCAGCTTTAAGAACTTGACTACATACATTATGGCTTTTAATACTTAAAATAATTTCATGAGGCAGGTGCTGACACTTTCAGTTGAAGAAACAGAAATCATGAAGTTGTATAAATTGTTCAAGATCACACAGCCAGCAAGTACAGAGGCTTGGTGGTTTAACTTCACAGCTCACACTTCTGTGAAACAGTTTGATAATATGTAACATCACAATGTATAAAATGTTCCAAAGTCTATTCCATACACTGACTGATAGATTAATCAATCATTATGGGTCACTATTTCTAACATGACTTTTAGAGAATCCAGTGCTCCTTGACATTAAATTATATAAATTTTTAAGAATTTACAAATTCACAAATTCTATGAATATTTCTTTGGCTAACAGTAAGAAAAATACTATTTGCTAGTAAGGAAAATGTTATTTGGATCAAAATTGAACCCAAAAATTTCTAGTTTGATTTTATTTATTTAACAAAATTTATTCTGTGCCTATTTTATCACGGGTACTGTTCTTGGCAGGCGGAAAGACATGGTTAACCAAATAAAAATTCCTAGCATCATGAACTCTCATCCGAGTAAGAAAAACAAAAATATACAAGATAAAAATATAGAGTACAGCATAAGATAATAAGAGGTAGGATAAAAAGTAAAGCAGCAATACATAAAAGACTTTTTTCTCATGTTGAGTAAAATCTGCAAGCTTTCAGATTCCCTTCATTAATCCTAATTTTTCCCTGTGGAGGTAAAAAGGAGAAAAATATCTCATTGTTTTTTAAGATAGTTTTTTAATTATGTTAAATCGCCTACTACATCCTACCAGAGATTTTTCTGTTTAAAAAACACAGATCCAAATTTCACTAAATGCACATGATATGAAATTATTTGGTCTGATCTCCTCTGGACCTGATCCATTCTATTAGTGGCCCTCTGCAGCCATGGCCGGACCTAAAATCAGCCACCAGACGTGCTGGATCAAGGCAGAGTCACCTTTTTCACTCCTTCTTTCCGAATCCTGTAATTCTATATTCTATTGACAACAACATGAATTCTAATAGATTTCTGTTGTAGTCATGTGCTGTCAAGTCAGCTCCGACTCCTGGCGATCCTATGAATGAGTGGTGTCCACAATGGCCTGTCCTCAACAGCCCTCCTCAGCTACTGTAGACCCATGCCTATGGCTTCCTTTATGGAGTCAATCCATCTCATAGTTGGTCTTCCTCCTTTCCTGCTGCCTTCCACTTTTCCCAGCATTACTGTCTTTTCCAAAGAATTCTGCCTTTTCATGATGTGCCCAAAGCACGACAGCTTCAGTTCTATCATTTTTGCCTCCAGCGACAGCTCAGGTTAATTTGCTCTAGACCCACTCTTGGTCTTCCTGGCAGTCCTGGTTATCCGTAGAGCTCTCTTCTAAAACCATATTTCAAATGAATCAATTTTTTAGCTGTTAGCCTTCTTCACTATCCAGTTTTCACACCCATACATAGTAATTGGGAATATAAGGGTGTGGGGAATCTTGGTCTTAGTCTATCTAATAGATAAGATTGGGGAAGAGAGGTCAGGTCCGACATTTATTTGCTGAATGATTTGGGGCAGGTTCTTTGTTTTCATTCAATTAATTTTCTTTATCAGTATACTATTTACAGTAATTTTGATCTCATTGGTTTGTTTTTGAAGATAAAATAGATGAGTATATGAAAGTCACTAGCCAAGGTATACACATGGTACACATTCAATTAATGTTAGTTTCTCTCTCCCTCCCACACTGAGTTCAGAGTTGAGCTAAACATGCACGCTGTAGTCAAAGAAAGTTTATCCTCATCTGTACCTGTGTACCTGTTCTTACTGATGCTAGTTTAAAAAAAAACCCTCTAGAGTTAACTCTGTCAAATATCATTTTGATAATCCTCATCCAGTACTTCAATTTTTCTCAGTTTCTTGGAATTTCTATTTTGTAATTCAACACATTTAATACTCTTTCCAGCTTCATAGCATCTGCAAGTTTGAAAAGACTGTCTCCAATATTCTTATCCAAGTTAATAAAGAAAATTTAGACTAAGACAGAGTCAAGGATGCAGCCCTATGACAAATCACCAGAAATCTGCCTTCCAATTAATACTAATCCACAACTCAGGGTTATCTGAATATGATCTTTCAACCAATTATAATCCTGTCCGGCCGATCATCAGTCAATATTTTTCCATCTCGCCCACAGGGATATTAAAAGAGATCTTGGAAACGTCTTATTGAAATGTAGATACAGTAACTCTACATCTTTTCCCATAGAGTATATTTAAAGGAAATTCCAGTCATAAAGATTGCAGTACCTACTTGAGAAACAATCATGACATTCATAGTAATCGACCAAAAGGGAAGTAGATCTATTAGATATTAAAATGAGTCCTTATATCTGTGAAGCTGAACATGACACAGTTTTAACAGTTAGTTCTCAAGGGATTCTTTCTCTACAGAGAAGATGGTCACAGAAATATTTTGTGAAGGAAATCAGATTCATGTCACATCACAGTCACTGAATTTCTATCAAACAAAAGAAAATTATTTGAAAACATTTTATAAAGTTTTTTCAATTTGCAAACCCCATACTGTACCTTTCCCATACCTCTGCTATGCATGAGGAATATGGTAAGATCAATTAAATGTCCACTTTTAATAAACCATAATTTCTATGTAAGGATCTCAGATACTGGTAGCCATAACATAGTATTGCAGAAGTTATTCTTACAGATCAGCATTCCACTAAATGCCTAGTTCAGAGTTTCTTTCCAAAACACCAAACTTTCTAAAATATCAACATTGTGTTATTAATTAGTATGCTATAAAATTATTATGGATACAACTCTATTTGAAAATTGTTGGGTTAAACAGAATTAAGGGTCACTTTCCACTATTGTGATGCTACTTAGGGTACATGCTAACGTGCATTAGGAACCCCAAAGAGAGATGCAGCACGCAACATTCCTACCACTCCACTGACCACAAAACCTATTTATCTCATAGCACTTACTAACATTTCCCAATGTTATCTTTATAATAGTTATTGAGATTACATAATATTATTTTAACAACAACAACATATAACAGGGACTCAGCTCTGATGTTGGGGTTAAGAGACAGGTCCATCCCATACACACACACACACACACACACACACACACACACACAATCACAGGAGATGAGGAATCAGGAATTAAATATTTGTGTGTGAGATGAGCTTCATGGGGATAGGGAGTGCTCAATGTTTGGTGGTCATTGCTGGAGTACCTACCATATACCTAGGATTGTTTAACAGGAACAAGACTCAAAGAGCAATGCAGGATCCCAGTGATATGAACTGAGAGTCTTAGAGCTAGGGTGGTGACTGCTAATTCTACTCAATACATGATTAGATTGTACTGTCACCCTTCCTGGGGAGGAGGAGTTATATTGACCTTCAGAAGATCTAGACAGTGGAGGTGTGAAAGGCAGAAGCAAGGTAAATGAGGGGGGCTGCTGACCAGAGAGAGACTCAGGGGTACTATTGTGACTGTTGTATTGGGAATACCATTGTGACTTCAGGAAAATACTGAAACTGCATGCAGGACATTGTGAATATATAGTTGAGTCAGAGAATCCAAAGCCGCTTCCTGATTGTCAACACAGCCAATGACCTAAAACGGTTAAAACTCTTCCAGCTACATAAAATTGTCCACTTTTTTTCTCATAGCAATATCAACAATTGCCCTCAGCAAAATGATCTGGGAGAAAATTGCTCTCTTCTAGAGTTTCCTGGCAGCAGACAGGCAAACAATCTTTTTAAGCACCAGGTAGAGCTGGTAGGAAATCCGTAATACCCCTTCACCTCTTCCAACAACAACACAGATTTTGACAATTAAGCAAAACACTGGAAGATTTGTTGTCTTTTATTTTTTGTATGTTTTAACCTTAGTGAATTAGGTTCACAAAGAGAATCCTGAACTTTTGAATTAGTGGAGAGAAATTTTATTTATACTACAGACTTTAAAACATCTTAAAGAAAACATAAGAAATGTTCCTTCTAAACTGAGCAAGTTCTTAAAATAGGTAAGCTATCATCTCCATGTTCTGGTAATTACTCCTGCATTATCATTAAGATAGTACCCACCAGAGAGCTTTCCAGGGCCACTTATGTTTCCGTCCTCTTTACTCTCCACTAAGCACACCCTCATTCATGTCTCTGTGCCTTGGGACAGTTTCACAACATGGCTTACCCTCCCATTTCTCCTGGTCTGATATTCTAGTCAGCCAGGAGACGTCAAGGGAAGTAATTCTGTTTTTCACTGAGGGACACCCTGGGAGATGTGATCAGGGCTTATAAAAATATACCCCACAGAGTATCTCATTGTCTGCACAACCTACCAACTATTCTTTCACGCACAGTTGCTTTTACTGTTTCATCTTTCATAATATCTCCTATACAAAATGAAGCACATAAAATAATTTGGGTACATAAGAAGGAAGAAGAAAAATATCAGAATTTACCACTTCTGGATATTTCTAGATATCATCTCTCAATCTCTATTACATCTTCTTTATTCTAGAGTTGAGATTATTCTTAAGACAGTGAGAAACACCCTATCTTTGAGTATCTAAAGTTATACATGGTTTATATTAATATGACTGAAATCAGAAGTATACATAAACAGATAAATTACTATTAACTGTTAAACTAACAGCCTCAGGTCAATAATACTGTACTTTGAAATTGTTATATTCCACCAAAAATGTCTGCTCTGGTAGATTTTAAGTACATTACATATTCAATTGAGAAATAAAGTAAACACAGATAGGTATCTTCCATTTTACCTTATCACCAGTACCAAATTAATGATTGACATATAGAGTGTTAATCATTTTTTACATCAAATTTCTAAATATGAGACTATATATCTCATTGTCTGCTTTTTCTTCCCTGGTCTCTAGAAAGTTAGGCATAATATTTTGTATAAATGCAAAATTATTCAATAAACAAAGTATTTCTTTAAATAGCAGTTTGTTTTAATACATATTGTCTTGTGAGCAATTTTTAGTACGTATCTTATTCAGCATGGTGAAGCAACACAACCTTCTTTACCAATTATTGCTTTATCAAAGTTTTACTATCTAACAATGACTTAATTTAACAATAAATATCTTTCACTTTTTAACATTTTCTTTGTGCTACTACCTGATTTTCCCTCTCAAAGATTTTTTTTATTCTTTTTGCCGCCGGCAATGCTAAAGTACATATCTACCTACTAAAATTAATTCCCATTTACTTCAATAATATATCTTTTTTGTTACTTTGCCACTACTGAAATGGAGAGTGTTGACAGCTTAATTTTTAATAGCCATACATTAGGACTTTAAAATTAATACTGCAGTTCTAGTTTTCCCTTACGGAATATACTATAGAATACATGGTACACATCACTTTGAGGATCACATTAGCAACGCCCTCAGTATTGATGAACTGAGTGTGACTAGAGAATACGTATCCCTCATAAAATCTAGCTTCTAGATCAGAAGGGAATCATGATAAAGTAGCAAAATGATAGACATGCTCCCTGGTCAGGTAGAAACGCTTTAAAAATAACAACAACAAAAAGATGTGGACATGACCATTTTGAAAACAATTCAATCTCATTGTAGTCTTACCTGGAGGGTGTCATTGAACAGAATATCATACAAAATACTACCACATAGAAATTAACTTTAATTGTCAGATTACAGAGCAAATCCTTCATTATCTGTGGTGAGGGGGATGATATTTCATAAAGGGCATATTTTATCTATTGAAGTATTAAAGGACTTATTTCAAGAGTAAATTAGCTATATATTCCATATAGATCTATCTCTCCATATGTATAGATATAGATATATACTCCTTCACAACACAAATTAAATGTTTTATTTTCTGTATTTAATTCCACGTAACTTAAAGTCTTTCACACTTGAAAACAAAGGATATACAAAAAGTAGGACTATATTTACACAAATCTTTGTGTATTCTAATTTATTTATTCTTAAATTTATAGAAACCTAATCATTCAAGGGGTCTAAATACTGCCAAGTGTCTGAAGTTTTAAACTTAAAAATAAGTGATATTAATTTTGGTTTTAAAATGCAGCTGAAAAAACTTTGCAGCAAAGAGCTATATTTTATGAGTCCCTTTCCTGTTTTAAGGATTGCACATCTTGACTTCAGAGTTTTTACAACATCAACACGGCTGCAACTATAGATAACGGTAGGAGAAAGGTGGTTTTATTTCCTTTCTTAGACTATGTAAGAATGTCTCCATTCTTTGTAACTCCAACTGATACTCTATGCTGCCACAAATAAAATATCTAATGTAAAATTAACTAAATCTTTAAATATTTTTCAAAATAACCAAATACCAAACAAATACTGACAATTTATACAAACAATTTATACAAACTCAACTATCTATTTAGTCATACAGTTATTTCCAGAAGTGGGAAAAATTTTGAATTACATCCAAAGACATCTGATATCTAAGGGTAGCCCAAATACGTTTGTCCTAAATGTTTATGAGAATAAATCAAATCATTTAGATCAACATTTAGGGCGGGAAAGGTAACATAACTATTTACTAACATTGGATATTCTAAAATATGACATTTGAGCTGAGCTTTTTTTTTAGCAGATATATTTTCATATTTTAGAAGACAAATTATGTATGAATCACCTAACATTGCCCAAGATATAAGGAAACATCACTAGTGAGAAGCCCACGGTGCATGATGGCGATCCAGGCTTGGCTCACAGCTCCAGCTCCATAAACATTACCCACTGGACTGCCTCCAAGGCCATTCCTAGAAGGCCTGGAAAGCACCATGAATCTCTACAGACAATGTCACTGAAAACGCAAGAGTTTTTCACCGCCTCACAGATTGAAAACTCCCTAGACAATTACTAGCTTGAAGTATCTTCTCGGATCTATCTATATATTTACTAATACACCAGTTTAAATGTTTGTATGACTCTGAAATATTTATATGCCTCATATATATATATATGATCTGTATATATATATATACTCCTACCATTGTTAATGTGTGTGACATTAGTTGCATGAGTAGGATAGAAATCTAGGATCACTGGCTAACAGAATGTAGAACGTTGTTTTATAATTTTTTTTTTAATTTTTATTTATTTATGTTTCCCCCAAAGCCCCAGTAGATAGCCGCATGTCATAGCTGCACATCCTTCCAGTTGCTGCACGTGGGACGCGGCCTCAGCATGGCCGGAGAAGCGGTGCGTCAGTGCGCGCCCGGGATCCGAACCCGGGCCGCCAGCAGCGGAGCGCACACACTCAACCGCTAAGCCACGGGGCCGGCCCAGAACGTTGTTTTTAAAGCTGTACTCCACATAAATCCCTCAAGGGCTACCACGGCTGAGGGAATGAGGAGCCTGCTTTGTCTGAGGTACTTTTCTGTGCACTAAGGGTACGGCAGTAAACAATAGTAACAAAAATCCACAAAAGTTCTAACAGAGTTACATTCTAGTTGAGAATGTAACTCGATAGCCACTTCACACAAACACCCATTCCAACTAGAATATCTTTCTCTATCCTTTATTTTTATGCTTAGGATAATACTTTGATTAAAGAAAGGGTTCAGCAACTAAAGAAAAAACTTAGAGACCATTATACTAAGATATCATTAAATACAAAACTATTACATTTGAGAGAAAGAATGGATAATAAATTTCGTTAACTTTAACAGCTACAATGAACAATGTGTAGGCTTAAAGTGTAACTAAATATCACAAAAATACTCCTGATTCTAAGCAGATACATTATCTGGTAGCAAACTGATAGTTGACAGTTGAATTGTATACATTTTACAGTGAGGCTTAAAATAACTCAGGTAATAAGTCAAACATCATTAGAAGGAGGTAAGGGTAGAGGGGAAGAATGAGAGGAAGAGGAGAGAAAAAAGATGAAGAAAAAGAAAACAGAGTAAACACTAAGTCTCAGATCAATACAACTAAAAAGGATAGGAAACATCCTATTTAAAATAGTGGGTAAATTAATCATTTTATCTTTTAATCATTTGAAGGGGTTTTCTATACATTATCCCTTGGGATAAATTCCAAAGCCCTATAGGAATAAGTGGAAGACAAAGGCTCAATGGTGATGTTTTTTATGTTAGGAGTAAAGGTAGAACTAGACTCAAAGGTATATTTTAACAACTTCTACCTTTTGCCTTTAGAGCTTAGATTCAAAGCTTACTGATTTAGTTATCTGTAAAGAAATTATAACACTTAAAAACTCAGATTTCCATATACCCTTTGAAAAAAGTTCAATTTGATTTATTAAAAAGGATTTGCTCTGTTACTACCTAACAATGCTCATAGCTATCTCCTACAATGGCCAAAATATATGACTCACTAAAGGAAATGACTTTCTAAAAGAACGCAGCAGTGCTTTTACATATGTATATAACATATATACACATATAGATGTATACATGCGCACTTGCACACTCATATTGGAAAAATAAAAGCAATTGTAAAATAAAGGTCATCCTTTTTTAAATTTGAAAGTTAATTTATTTTAGACATACAAATTTCAATTCCTCACAAATATATGCAATCAATAAATCATACAGAAAATTTTCTCTTAGTAAAATATGCTTTTAATTTCCAACAGCATATATTCATATTGACACAAATCTTAAGTGCATATTTACTGATTTTTACACCATACATCTAAATTTTTTCAACCACTCTTTTTCATTAAATTCACAAATAGGATGTGTAAAAGACTGAAGAAGGCTAAGAAAGACATTAATCAGGTTTATTAATGGCTAAATCTAACACATTCAAAAAGCCTACAATAGCCTTGGTTTGAAACTTTCCCGCCTCCTCCCCTGCTAGACAGCGGTTGCCATGCAGCTCTCCAGCCAGCACCCTCTCACTCCCTTTTGTATGACTGTTATGCTGTTGCCATGGATATAGCTATCTCTACATTTTTTTTCAGCTCCTCTTTTAAAATATGGTATTTTTCTCCAACCTCAGAACATGTAATGTCATGGACTCAATATAGTCACTTAGAATTAAAAAATTACATTAAATCCTAGATCTCTAATAGCATTTCAATCTTGGCATAACTATAAATATATTCAAAATTCTAATATGTGGAGACACCTACTATATTTTTTAATACTAATGGAATGCTCACTGACGTACAGAAATTACAAAGACCCAAAAATTTATTTTTAAAATTCTATTTCAACTTAAGAGGAAAAAAGCCATAAAATACCTGAAAAAGTAGTAATAAATGCATTTCCAGTCTGTAGACACCCTGATCTGCACTGTCTTTATCATTTCCTATGTTGTCTACGAATGAAAATTAAGCAGGATGCTAAACAGTCACTGCCAAAACTAAAGCCACAGGGGAGATTTAAGACCGCATGCACAAGAGAGAATGAATCTTTATACTAGCTGACAAATGAGCCAGAGTTCAATTCAGATTTCAGAATCAATTCACTGATATTCCACCATCAAATCTTTCACATACTGAAATTAAGCTCCACAGCACTTCCTTATGGTGGTGGTGAACTCCCTTTAAAGAATGCATTACCGTAAAGAAACTTCAACACTGTGGTGAAAATGTGTGTTACCAAAATGAATTAATTGATGTGGGTACAGAACTGAACAAGTGACATTAGCATGGTGAGGTCACAGCACCTTCCTGGCATTGCAGGAAAAACACAACTCTTTTATATGACCATGGAGTTAACACACCAGTATTTCTCAGTTGCCAATCTATCTTCTAGGGATCAAGAAAAACATGTTATCATTCAGTGATAATACATCACAACTACTAGAAAAACCATCCAAAGCACAGGGCAGCCTACTTGTCTCCTCATATAAAGGACATACTAGAAGTGATAGAGATGATATCGAATATTGGTTAAAAGTGTAGATTTTGGGGGCCGGTCCGGTGGCATAGCAGTTAAGTTCGCATACTCCACTTTGGCGGCCCAGGGTTCACAGGTTTGGATCCCCAGCATGGACCTACCCATCGCTTATCAAGCCATGCTGTGGCAGGCACCCCACATAAAATAGAGAAAGATGGACACAGATGTTAGCTCAGGGCCAATCTTCCTCAACAAAAAGAGGAGGATTGGCAACAGGTGTTAGAGCCCATCTTCTTCACATACGCATACAAAAAAAAGTATAGATTTTGGAGCCAGACTACTGGGTTCAGATCTTGGCCCAACCACTCAGTCACTGGGTAACCTTAGGTGATTTATTAACTTATTTATGCCTCAGTTTTCTCATCTGTATGGGGGGATAATAATAGTTACCAATCTCAATAGGTTATTGTGAGGATTAAATTACATTTAAAGCCCTTAGAATAGTGCCTGGAAGCTAGAAAATCTCAAGAGTCTTACAGTACAATGCACTAGAGAAATTAATAGCTTAATATTGGAGGAAAAAGGGGGCTTCCTGGTTACAAAGTAATGATGACCGAAAACTTTCTGTTTTTGATGTTGCAAAGCATATCACTTAGTGATTATTGAGGATTTATGGATGAGGTATAATGTTATATCTACCATTGTAGTTATATAAGTGAATTAGTCAAAATGCTAGCTGAAAGAGCTGATGTTTAGGAAACAAATTTGCACCCTTAAGAGTGAACTCTGTTATGAGCCAGAAAAAACCATACCACATAATTCCATATTTTGATTCACTTTAAAAATTTTACATTCTGAAAAACAAAATAAAAACAAAAAATTTTACACCAAGAACTATTTTTTATTAATCTTTAAATACATGTATTTTTTCCAGAATATTTAAGGCTGCTGACAAATATACATGCAACATAAGCCAACAAAATAGTCTCAAAATAGGTGAGAAAATTGAACAAATATGGAGCCAAAGCAAATATTCAAAGGTGGGGTTGGGGGAGGAAAGAAATTTTTTGTATTATGAATACCTGATATAACTCAGTCTTCACAAAAGCTCTATGATACAACTTCTACAGATATGAAACTGAGACTCAAAAGGCTAAAGAATTTGTCCTTTTGCAGAGCTAGTAAACAATTTCTTCAAAAAAATAAACATGCTAGGAGAGCCAAAGATTTTTTTCGTTTAGAATACAAATGCTATGTTTGGAATAGATGTTATCTTTCTCCTAAACTGTATAATCTTGCCATGATGCCATCATATACAAAAAAAAAATCAAGTACTTAGAAGAACCTACTGTGTGTAAAAAAACGGCTGATACCAAAAAAGAAGTAAAATGCATTCCAAATATCAGAGTTGAGTTGCTTTGCTGACACTAACAAATCAAGGGCAGATAACATCACATTAAAGATCAGTGCCCTCAGGGGGGCCGGTCCTGTGTTTTGGTGGTTGGGTGTGTTCACTCTGCTACTGGCGGCCCGGGGTTCGGATCCCGGGCTCGGCCGACTCACCGCTTCTCTGGCCATGTTGAGGCAGCATCCCACATACAGCAACTAGAAGGATGTGCAACTATGACATACAACTATCTACTGGGGCTTTGGGGGGAAAAAGGGAAAAAAAGGAGAAGGATTGGCAATAGATGTTAGCTCAGAGTTGGTCTTCCTCAGCGAAAAGAGGAGGATTGGCATGGATGTTAGCTCAGTGCTGATCTTCCTCACCAAAAGAAAAAAAAAAAAACAAAGATCAGTGCTTTCGAATTCACACTGTAGACTAATAGTTTTTCACATAATTAGATCATTTTTAATCTGTTTGACAAGTCTGCTTACCACAAACAATATTTTCTTCTCCAATGCCTTAAGTATAGGATTATTATTCATGCAGCCTGGCACCTCCAAAGCTATACCTTAGGGATGGCTTAAAAGACTGTTTAAGATGTGTATATAATTAAAGGCCAGCCCTGGTGGTCTAGTGGTTAACATTCAGCGCTCTCACCACCTGGGGTGGTTTCGGGTCAGGGAACCACACCATCCATCTGCCCATTGTCACACTGTGGCGGCTGCATGTTGCTGTGATGCCGAAAGCTCTGCCACCGGGATTTCGAATCCCAGCAGGTCACCCGTGGGGGACAGGTTTCAGCGGAGCTTCCAGACTAAGACAGACTAGGAAGAAGGACCTGGACACTCACTTCAGAAAAAACTGGCCATAAAAACCCTCTGAATGGCAACGGAGCCTTGTCTGACACAGTGCCGGAAGGTGAGGGGATGGCAAAAAGAGCGGGCGGCGTCCTGCTCTGCTGTCCACAGGGTCCCCAGGAGTTGGAATCGATTCCACGGCACAAGCAACAACATAATTAAAGAGACTGAATAAATAAAATTTTATTAGATGTCTGTAAGGCTATTAAAATAAGCTCTAGAGCTCTTCCTAACCTTTTCCCAAAGGGATGATCAGTTTTCAACAGGGAAAGGACAGACAGCAGCCTGGCAGAAGGCCTCATGCACTGACAACACTTGAGAACTCCCAACCCCTCTCTGCCGGGGCCTTGCTGTGTTGTCTTGCACTTCTCTCAGAGCCAATAATGACCATACTGCAAGCAATCACAGTTTTTCTTCTTGTAAAATAATAGGTTATAGAATGTACTGCCCAACCCCACTATATCCCTCCATTATTATAAGATTTAATCATTGAAATGTAATTTGTATATAGTAGATATTTAATTTTAGAAAATTACCTTTTTAATAAATACCAATATTTAACATCTATGGACTAAAGTTCAAAATATATAAACTTGTCTTTTGCTTCTTTTTTATTATTATAGTCTATCGGAGAGTTATACTCTCTCCTTGTCTCCAGATACTTCACAGAGAATTTTAACAAAGTCCAACTCATGTGAACAAAGCATCCAAAAAGCTATTGGCGTCATCTTGGACTTCCCATACGTTTGATGGAGAACGAAGAGAGGTGGAGAGAATTGTGAACTTAAGAAATCTATCAGATAAAAAAATCAATCTTTTAGCGTATGATAATCATATCAACAATCATATTAATAGTCAGATAAATACATGTTTATTTGATTTGAAAATTAAATTTAGTTGATATTTTGCATTCCTTGCTATTCTGGTGGCAAATATTTTTTTAAAAAACAAATACAGAATATAATTTTTGCCTAAATAGTTTCATATAAATAGGTCCCAGAGTAATTTCCCTTAGAAAAACAGAAATATTTATACTCAATTCTTAAATTATAATTAAATTAAGACATAAAAAAGAGATTTAAAAAAATTTAATTTTAGGTAAATGAAGACAAAAAACATAAAAATGTAGTTGGTTTGTGGACATAAGAATATATTTTTATAACTAAGGTTAGTAGACATAAGGTAAATAATAGCATTATCACATAGCAAATAAAATGATGTTCTGATTCATATTTATGATGTCAATTATGCATAAAGTACTCTATTCCCCAACAACTTTATGGTAAATTAAAATGGCTTAATAATTGCCCAACTTGATAAAAAATTAACATGCATTTTTTAAATTTTGAAAAATTAAAATTTTTTCAAATCAGAAAAGAATAAAAAACTCTAAGATACCTTGTATACACTGAATTACACAAGTGAATTGTGTGTGTGTGTGTGTGTGTGTGTGTGTAAGATAAGGATATCTATTTACTTTATTCTAAAGACAGATTCCAAGTATATTTCTGAGTCAATGAACAGGGTAAATATAAACAGTTGAATATTTGGAAATAATCTGAACACTACACAATGTGAAAAATAAAAGCTAAATGATGATTTAATTCTATTATGATAAGGATATACCAAATGATATACAATCATGAAGAAAATAACTCCTCAAATGGTGATATTAGCACCAAAGCAACATTTTTTTCATAAATACACAAATATGTTAAGCCAGTTCTTTAAATTACAACTACAGACACAGTGCATAAATATTAAAACAAATGTTTAAGACTAGTTTGAGTCAACGTTTAACAGTTTAATATGTATGATCTTTTGACAAAATTTAATTTGATCTACAAGGCCAGGGGTGATTGCTTAAAATCTCTTTAAATTTTCAGTTTTCCTTATTAAATACATTACCTTGGGCAAGTCATTCATCTTCTCTAGGCCTCCTTTTTCTAATATCTAAGGAAAAGTTTTTTTAATGATTTCTAAAATCTTTTTTGACTCTAAGATTATATGATCTAAGACATGAAAAAACAGTAATTATTAGGTATACTTTAGATAATTAAATAAAAGGACCAATGATCTCAAAATTGTACTACAAAATTCTAATAATCACATATGTTGAAAGGCTGGATAGAAATTAGAGTGATTATTCATAACCCAAAATAATTCTTATTCTTAGAGAATTATTTTAATATGGCTTGTTAAAAATGCTTTAATGCATTTAAAATATGATTTAATTTATAGCATTTTAATATGCACACAGCTTTTTAGGGCCATAAATCAAATCATTTCCTTTTAAACTTGAGGGAAATAGAGCTAAAAAGGTTAAACATGTGACCTCAAGTCACAAAATAGCAGCAGAGCTAGGAGAAGTTTCTAGATTCTTTAAATTTCAGGTAGGCCTTGTAGTAACTTACACTTCTAGTAAAATACTGTTTGTACATAATGACTGGTAGGCTGGGCCTCTTTTGTTGTGAGTGTCAAACAGGAGAGGTTTGTTAAGTGAGAAAGTCTATGGTGGTGATTTTGTAAAGTACTAATTAGCTTTCTTAAATGAGAAGGCTCAAAAGTGAAAGCTACTGATTTTTTTATTAGTTTTCTGCCACTGCAAAAAAAGTTTCACTAACAGCAATTCTAGTAAAAGAATATAAAAGTTAATGTTTTCTCTTTACAATTCTCACTTATAAAACTACAGCACAGCTAAAATTACAGAACACAGCATTTAAGTCATTTTAAGAACATTCTAAAGTGGGCACTTTTATAAGAGAAGGCTAAAGGTAGATACTCGAATTCATTTCAAGGTTAACGATCTTCAATTATCAGAATATACTGAGATAATAAAAACACACAACCACTTGAAAGAAATCCAGTTGAATCAAAATATTCTTGAGCCAGCACTAATGGCCTAGTGGTTAAAGCTCGGCGTGCTCCACTTCGGGGGCCCAGGTTCACGGGTTCAGTTCCCTGGGCTCAGAAACACACCACTCATCTGTCAGTAGCCATGCTGTAGCGGTGGCTTCACGTAGAAGAACTAGAAAGACCTACATCTAGAATACACAACTATGAACTGGGTCTCTGGGGAAGAAAGAAGAAAGAGGAAGATTGGCAACAAATGTTAGCTCAGGGCAAATCTTTTCCAGCAAAAAATATATATATATATATTCTTTAAAAGATGTATTTCCTTTTGAATTGTACTTGTGTGAAGAATGATAAAGTTGAAGAGGTGTTAAATGATTTTATATAGGAAGTGCCATGTAAGTGCAAAGGAACTAAACTTTGTTTAAGCTGGGTTCAAGCAGGAAATAACATTCCCGAGGAAGTGAAAATGCCTCTGTCCTACAGCAGTAGGCAAGAGGCAGCTGACTGTGACGAAGAGAACTCAGACTCCAAGGAGAACAGTGACTGACAGAGAGCACACCTGCAGATGCAGGAAAGAGAGCTGCCACCTCGTGCAGTTACGTCGTCGGCATTTTCTCAAGTGAAGCGGGCTGACGACTAATAGAAGCATTTACTAGTGAGGATCAGAGCCATCTATAGCAATCAACCGGTGAGAGACTTCCACTAAAAGGCTATCCTTTGAGCAAATGTGTAAGACCACTTTTACTTTTAACAAGTAGTAATAAGTTGCCTTATTAGAGGACAAAAAATAGGCCAAGTTCACATGTAACACATAGAGGCGAACGTAGATGAATGAAAACTATCCCCTTAGCCATATATTTAAGGTTACTACAAGTTCCTTAGAATAAGGAGAAATCTTATAAGGACCCAAAGAATCTCTTTTTTAGCTTCTTATAATATATTGTCTATTGTTCTCGCTACAGGGTTTAGGTTCAATGGATTTTTCAATTAACATTTTATCTTCATAAAATTCAGAACTAAAAAACCCCAGTAGGTAGCACTAGATATTGCTATCCACACTATATGGTTTCTACCTGTCTAACAGTGGGAAGTTTCTGAATTCTGTATTCTGTTACTAGTATATGTGTGTAACATATTAATAACAGAATACAGAATTCAGATAGATACTAGTGTTATTCATCTGGTTTTACTCATTATATATCTAAGAAACTTCCCACTAATATACAGGTGGAAACCATATAGTCTGGGTAACAACATATACTACTACTTACTGGGGTTTTATACTTATGAATTTTATGAAGATAAAGGTTAATCTAAAAATCCATTGAACCTAAACCCTGTAGTGAGATTGCATCAGTTTTTCCCAAAATTCTAACATTATCAGGAAGAACAAATCCAATAATACTTTTTTGAAATTGAGATATAATTGACATATAACATTGCATTAATTTTATAATTTTATTTATTGATTTACTTTTTCCCCCAAAGCCCCAGTAGATAGTTGTATGTCATAGCTGCACATCCTTCTAGTTGCTGTATGTGGGACGCGGCCTCAGCATGGCCAGAGAAGCAGTGCGTTGGTGGAGCCCGGGATCCGAACCCGGGCCGCCAGCAGCGGAGCAGCGCACTTAACCGCTAAGCCATGGGGCCGGCCCCATTGCATTAATTTTAGATGTACAACACAATGATTTGATATACGTAAATATTGTGAAATGATTACCACAATAAGTTTACTTAACATCCATTACCACACATAGTTACAATTTTGTTTTCTTGTGATGAGAACTTTTAAGATCTATTCTCTTAGTAACCAATAATATTTACTTATATGTAATTAAATGGAATAAAAATCATTGTTCCTGTTTACGTGAGTGTGGTGAAACAGGCTGTATGTGCCCTAAACCACTTATTCAGAGTTACTTAATTTATATTACAGATTCTTGTTTCTAACAGATGACAATCAGCAATGTAATACAATATATCCTTATAAAAATAATGTGCTTATATTCATTTTGTATTTTCTTACATAATACAATCAATTGCATATTCATCATTCTTCTAAGGTCAATGTGCAACTTCATGATATATTTGGATTGCAAAAAAAGTCCAGCCCATTTCACAACGGACACCACATGTGAAAGATGAGAGGACAGCAAGGAGAACATTTATTAATTTGTGATATTCCCCAACCTCTCCAAAGTAACTGAATAAGTGGTACAACAAGAAAGGTGTTCAATATGATTCCTTCTCCCTCACTCTTTCTTATTTATAGCAAATAGTTAAGGCAAAAATAAATGGAGAGATCCCAGGCACAGGCATGGCATTAATCAGTACCTTTGATTTTTTTCTTAACAAAATGAACACGAATAGCAGTTGAACCTTATTTTTGTAGAAGACATCACAATTTCCAAAGCTGTACACACTAAATTCATTAAGGATACCTAATATCACAAGGTGCAATGAATAAAGCAACACACAAATTATATGGGCTACAGAAGTTTTTAGCACACTTTTTTAAGCATCCACTAATTTGTCCATAATTTTGGTTACCTCCATGAAGTTCTGTGATTTCATAAACATGCTTCTTTGTCCCTCTTATAAATTTTAAGTATCAGAACTCAGACATAAAACCAAATGATCTAAAACTTAAGCTCCAGCAAAAGAGAAACAATTCTCCTCTGAATTTCTGTTTTATAAATACTGCACCAGTACACATTACAGAAAAATGAATAAAATGAAAATTTTAAACTACGTAAGAAAAATAAATAGGAAAAGCTGCCACTTTCAAGGAAAATGCTGATATGGAACATAGATCCAAATGACTTTGCTTGGAAAACTTTACCAAGTCACAGATATTAGGGAGATGCAGAAAGTGGTCTGGCTGTTTAATAAAATATAAGCATTGATTTAGTAATGCTTTTTCCTTGTGATAACTCTCTGGTGCAGACTCTACAATCTTCACACACTACTATATCATTCTACTCATTCAAAACAGCCATAGTTGATCACTGTCTTTCTCGAGAATATATTTGCCAGCTGTGGCATCTTGCCCAATGTCTTGTGAATAAAATAACAACTTTCTGATTTTAATCATTTCTTAGATTTTAGGTCCTTCCAGTGATTTTAGACAAAAGGATTAAGGATTGTGTGAATGGTATGAATGATAAAATAAAAGAATCATTCATGCAATTCCATCTCTCCTATTCACTGTTGTACTTTTAGCACTTAACACAGTGTCCAATACATATTAGAAGTTCATGATACACTTGACTAATACCCTTTCTCGTTCACGGTGCCACAGATTCCATTAGAGTATTTTTCCTTTAATACTCTCGGTCTTTGGGTACATTCTCCTAATATGCATTTAAAGCGCTAAGGATGCACTCTACATTGTCATGGCTGCCTATTATTTGGGTCAGAGATTGCTTTACTCCTGTACATCCTTCTTGCTCAGTCGTTTACCCTCTTCTAAGGTAACTATTCGTTTTAGGTAAACCTTCCTCAGGTATGGTATACTAACAGCTTCCATTGTATCCACCTCTTCAGATTTGTAACCACATTTCTGAACTTACTACATGCTTCATCCTTAGTTCTGTTTTTCATTTGACCCTTTATTTATGGAGATTCAAAGCCTGGCCTATACCCTGTCCGATCCCCTTCAAGCGTCCCTTCTCAACAACTCCAAGGTCAGAATTGCTCTGTCTTCATCCCATGGTCTCTGCCTGTGTGGAGTTTATAATCCAGCGATGGGGAAAGACAATAATGAAATATGGAAGCAAGATGTATAGCTGGAAAATAATCGTATTACACATAAAATAATCTTGTCACAAAATATGCAGTTAGAAATATATGCTATTCCCTGTGAGAGAGAGAAAGCAGCCCCTGACAGCTGGCAGCTGGCCTTGCACTAGGTGCCTTGGTGTCACTAGAAGTTGGTCTGACACTCTCAGCTAGGCCATGGTGTCCACCAATAGAACAGAAACAATTTCACAGAACACCAAGATCAGACAAGGCCACTCTGTGACCCTGATGGATCCAGACAAAACATGACCACTCTGTAAAAATGAGCACAGGCAAAAGCAAAAACATTGTCCAAACTACAAAAATCACCATGTATCCCTTATCTAGGCTATGCTCAGTGACTGCTGACTCTTTACCCTTGATAGCTTCAGCTTTAATAAGAATTATCAAGCCCAGACACAGAATTATCCCTGCTTCCTGACAGCATCAAAGGCAGACAAAGATCCGCCGCTTGAACGGGCTCCTCAACGACCTAACACAAGTCCATATCCCATTATACATCCTCTCTAACACCCTCTGACCGAGACACCCTGTAATTCCTCATTTGTGTCCTCTCCTTTATTTATCAATAAACCCAACTTGTTTGAATAAAGGTATGTTTCTGGTAGTCTTTAGCAGGAGGGCACTGACACATATTTTGGTATTTGTCATTGAGAGGAGTAATTTATTGGAATAAAATATCCTCATTTATGAACTGAAGTTACCTGGAGCATCAATTATATAACATCAGAATCTATTAATTAATCTCTCAATCCACAAATTTGTCTGAACTTTCCTTTATACACAGGCAAAGTAGCTATCATATAAAAATAGAAATGTTACTTTTACGTACATTTGTTAAGTGACTCAATACAATAAACACAATATTTGTTTTTAAAGCTTGGTCATTGCTCCGTAAATATATTTTCATATTCAATATCTAAAAAGAACCCATGAAAAAATGTTTCATATTGTTATTTATGATCAAGGTTTTTTTATTGGTGAATATTTTGTATGGGAAAAGATTTTCTTTGTTAGAAAAAGGGAAAGAAATTTTGTCAGAATATTTCCCTCACTTGTGAAGATTGCTGGACTACTTTCCCCAAGGCCCTTCAACTCTACATGGTTCTGTGTAAGAATCCACAATTTTCCAGGATCCTAAACATACCCCCAACATGTAAAACATTTGTATTCAACATTGGTAAGACCATATGCTCTGAATAAATTAGTTTTTCAAACATATTACTAAATAGATATTGAACTTTGTCAGTAGTGAAATGTAAGGATATTTCCAAATATGACCCTGCAGCCGAGACATGTTACAGGTACCTGGTTCAGTCTTTAGTGTTTCAAGTAATTAAGTCAGCCTTGTAAACAAGCAGCTTCTTTTTGCCCAGAACATCTGATGGAAAATATTTAAAAATTATAAAAATTTAAGGAGTAGGTGGCTTGTATTTGTTTTGTTATAACTTTTAACAATTGGATTGTTTTTGATCTCAGATAAGTCATCTTTCTATGTCTTTTCCACAGCTACAGACTAATTCCTTGAAGTAAGGCCATTAGTCCATCATTAGGGGAATCTCTGTGAAGAGAATACTTATACGGGTACAAATGCATTCTTTACAATAATGGAAAATCTACTATTAGTTCTTTGAGTCAACAGAGGTAACTTTGCACCCAGAAGACATCATATCTTTGCTATCGTTTGCTATATTTTTACAAGGTATAGCACTGGTTTATTATTTCAATTAGTAAAAGCTGGTAAAAATGCTAGTAATTTGGTCAAGTTTTTAGGACAGCTATGTAAGGCTTACTTAATCTGTAGAAGTAAAGTAAGGAGATAGACTACGCCCTTATGCAGTCTTTTGAAACGCTGTAACCTAATAACCTTTTAAATTTTTATTTGTTTATTTTTACAACTTACTCATTCAATTGAAACATGTCCTTAAAACTACCATAAATCTGTACCTACATAAGTGTCACTTCCACTGAATGATCAAAAGCTTAGGAATTGTTCACACTGCACGTGTCTTTATTAGAGCTATTGATTTTTCCTCTAGGTCACATTTAATACCCTTTACTTTTCTAGCTCACTCTGTGGTAAAAAATAATGCTAGAATCATTAAATCATAGACTCTGAGTAGGATGAGACCTTAGAAGTCATCTAACAGAACCTCCAACCAAATGCAACAATCTCTTATACAATGCCTCCTCACAGGTTTATGATTCGATTATAAACTCTTCAGATGAGTTCAGGTTCACATAAACCAAAGAACTTAAAAAAATTAATTCACAGTGAACAGAAAACCAAGCTGCAGGCAAGTAATAAGTAAAAGTGGATAATATCACATAGAGCAAAGTGCATTTATTAAAACTTTATTATACTCTTATTGTGTTGTTGGACCCTTAAGTACCAACATGAGACATGAGACATTACAGGGAGTCACCAACAAAAAAGTCCATAACATTTAGAAAGCCTCAGTCATAAGTCTCTCCAACCCCTCATCTGGTTCACCTCCTACCTCCCAACTCCCCTCCAATTCAACTCTAGGCTCCTTCCATAAAGAACAGTATTCAGGACCACAGGACTAACACTTCTAAGCTACCCTCTTTGAACTCATCCTATAACTTTCCACTACGAGGCAACCAGAAGACATGCCTGCCGGGGCATCTGGTATTACCCAGACTGTCAGGTCTATTCCGCCTAATTCAGCCTAACGTGAACCAAGACCTCAGCCTTCCACATGTTCCAACCCTTTCCACTTCTGAGTCTTCCTTATCCCCCACTGTTGCTTCCAGACTATTATCCTTCCTACCTCTGACAAAACCCAGTACAACTCTTGAGTTCACAAGTCTGATTATATCAATCAACCTCTCTCTCACTTCTTGTTGTCAACTAGCACTCCTGGTCAGCGAGGACCATGGCACTATGTTTTTTACTTGAAGAGATCATTTTGATGTGTGGAGAAATTTGTAAGGAGACAAGTTACACATCCACCGTAGTCCAATGAGAGATAAGCGTAGCTTAAATAAAAATGCGAGAAGTTAAGATAGGCCAAGTGAACAGATTTGTTTGTCACTTGCTCCCTTATAACTTATTCTCTACAAAGAAGCAATTGTTTTTTTTTTTTAAATCATATCATGTCATTTCTCTGCTTAAATCCTTAAATGACTTCCAAGTGGACTTAGAGGAAATAATGAGCCTTCACCATAGTTTATATAGCTGAAGTGATCAGGACTATACACCTCCCTTCGACCATGTCTTCTGTCTCCTGACCACTGCCCACTATACTCTGCCTTTCTGGTGTTTTAGTAACTCTCTTTCAGTGTCTCAGCTCTTTCTCCGCTAAAGCAATTCTCTTTGCTTGGACCACCGTGCCCCTTTACAAGACAAGCTTCTTTTTATTCTTAAACTCTCAGCTTAAATATCACTCACTTCACTGACCACTGTTGAAGATAAACCTCCCCCATATCATTCTCAACTTCAGTCTATCCATTGTTTCCTTCCTAGCACTCAACACTTTGTAATTTTATTTGCATACATGCTAATTATTTCATCGTTCTCTCTCCCATTACAAAGTTAAGATACAACTAACTCATGTAGCGGGAATGATGGCATTAGAAAAATCACCACTTGCCAACCATCTTAATATTAATCAATTCAGGCATAAATCATCAGTGGAAGCTAAAACTAATGGATGAAAGTTTGACTAGTAATAGGATAATTACATAGTGCAAAAGTGCATATCCTAATCCAATCATGAGGAAATATGAGACAAACTCAAATTAAAGGATGTTCTACAAAATGACTGGCAAAAAGTCAATGCCATAAAATATAAAAAAGATTCAAGAATGGTTCCAGATTAAGGAACTAAAGAGATATGAAAAGTGAATGCAACACAGCATCTTAAATTTTATTTTGATACAAAAGACATTATTAGAACAACTGACAAAAATCTCAATAAAGTCTGTAAACTGGAGAATAATATCGTTTCAATGTTGACTTCCAGAGGCTGCTAATTATACAGTGGTCATTAACATAAGAGAAATATACACTTAAGTATTTAGGAACAAAAGTGCCATCATGTCTACAACTTTTAAAAACTATCTAAATACACATTCATACACACACACACACACACACACACACGCAGAGAGACACAGAGAGAAGTATAAAAGAAATGTAGTAAATGTTAACATTTGGAAAATACATGTGATGAGTACCCAAATTTTTTTTATCTATTCTTGCCACTTTTTTCTAAGTCTGAAATAATGTCAAAATAAAATAATAAAACATAATAGTGAACGAACAACTCTTCAACTAATATATTTTATTTTTAGTAAATATCTTTAAAAGTTGGTTCTTTTTAAATTTGTCACTTTGGGAGCTATATAAATTTCTCACTCTTTTCTTAATTACAAAATGAGCTTTAACTCTTCCCTTGAAACTATTTTCAGATCTTGCAATACGTTTTTGTATGTCCTCAGTGGTGAAATGTTTTCATCATTTGAAAATGTATTTTATTTTTAGAAACAAGCAGAAGTCATTCAACCATTGGATTAGTAATACAGGGAATATCGTTCTGAGGACAAGAAACAAATATAATTATAAAGTAATCAAGCTGGATGCCCGGATTTCTTTTGTGGATTATAAACTAATTTTTAATGTAATTCCAAATAATAAAGTCAAAACATTTTTGAACAACAGTAACATTTTCAGGAATAACTGATTCCCAAGGTGATGAATAATAACAGTAGTTAACATTTTTGAGTAACGTGGTAGGTACTGTTCTAAACCCTTTAGGTGAATTATCTCATTTATTCCTCATAACTCTTTTTCTTTCTAAACATTTTTTTTTTTTGTGAGGAAGATCAGCCCTGCGCTAACATCTGCCAATCCTCCTCTTTTTTTGCCAAGGAAGACTGGCCCTGGGCTAACATCCATGCCCATCTTCCTCCACTTTACATGGGATGCTGCCACAGCACGGCTTGCCAAGCGGTGCGTTGCTGCGCACCCAGGATCCGAACAGGTGAACCCCAGTCCGCCACAGCAGAGCACGCGCACTTAACCACTTGCGCCACCAGGCAGGCCCACCTCACAACTCTTTTAGATACATGCTATTATTATCACCTATTTGCAGAGTAGAAAACTGAGGCTTAGATGAATTTTTTAGTTTGCACAATATTTTCCATCCAGTAGGGAAACCCAGAAAATACAATGTCAGATTAGAGATTATTACCACTACACCATCCTATCTACTCCCAAGGTAGAAGATAAAGCAGGAGTAATGTGGAACAGTGAAAAGTATGGAGGACTTAAATGTAAAGATTGGTGCTTAGCTGGCTGCTTGACTATTGGAACATAAATTTAACATTACTGAGCCTATTTCCTCATCTGTAAAAGGGAAAAAAAACTATTTTATTTATGTAGAAATCAAGTTTTCAAATGAGATAATACGAACAAAGTCATAGTGTTTACAAAAGCAACAGACAAGGGAAGTCAGAGGTCATAATATGTAATGGTAGCTAACATTTATTATGAACTTCACGCAGTTGAAGTGTTTTACACACAATCCTTATGGTAATTCTTTGCAGTAGGTCCTTTTCTTATTCTCATTTTTCAGATGAGAAAACTGGTTTTGAAAGGTTCGGTTATTTAATAAAGACAGCGATGCTAGTGAATGGCGGAGATCCGGCTCCTCCAGAATCCTCCCTCCTTAACTGCTACTTTACACTTTTAACTGCTGCTGGAAAGGGCACCTACACAACCGCTCCTCTTTAAGTATGAAGGGCCGTGGTGGGAAACAACATAGTAGGTCTTGAGCCGGTTTGGATACAGATTTGAGTGTCAGTTTTAGAACAGATCCTATATATCAGTGGTTTGAACCGTGCTCCATGGTTGCAGGATTTTCAGGAGGTGTCTCACTCATAGGGCTGATGTATATTTAGAACAGAACGGAAAATCTTGATAGGCGAGTAGACATAGCCTACTGCAGAAATCCACAGGCAATGGTAAAGGTTTTCCCTTTGTTTTTGAGCTCTGCTCTTCCTCTGTTATCACCACAAAGTTTCCACTTCTGCCAAACACAGGAGACACCATCACTGAAGCCCTTCAATCACGGAGACATGGTCAATGATAATCCACCATTTAAGGACCATACTATGCCTCTCCTTCTCAATGAAAAAAACTTTTTCTTGTAATTTCAGCTAGTAATAATTTCTACCCTTTCCTGACTTACCATAACACTCATTTTGTGATTTAATTATACTATTTTGTATTAAATCTAATTAGTCTAGGGGGCCGGCCCTGTGGCTCAGCGGTTAAGTGTGTGCACTCCACTACTGGCAGCCCGGGTTCGGATCCCAGGCACGCACCGATGCACCGCTTGTACAGCCATGCTGAGGTGGCACCCCACATACAGCAACTAGAAGGATGTGCAACTATGACATACAACTATCTACTGGGGCTTTGGGGAAAAAAAAAAAGGAGGAGGATTGGCAATAGGTATTAGCTCAGAGCCAGTCTTCCTCAGCAAAAAGAGAAGGATTTGCATGGATGTTAGCTCAGAGCTGGTCTTCCTCAGCAAAAAGAGAAGGATTGGCATGGATGTTAGCTCAGGGCTGATCTTCCTCACAAAAAAAAAAAAAAATCTAATTAGTCTACATAAATAAGTTTGAGAGGAGGTAATGTATATTATACCAAAAAGAACTCTATGCTTAAAAAAGTTAACATTGACTTTACCAATGGATTGTAGCTATTTTAAAACCTGTTCTACTGATGAACAGAAATATCTTGGATTCACTCTGTACAACAGAAACCTGCTTCCCTTTTCCCTCATTCACTGAGTCTTTATTTCACTCTTTTTACCATTCATTTAGCACTCTCTGACTTTTATAGAGGCTACAATCATAGTTTATAATGCCTAAGTGTGCACATAAAAAAGTCACGAGGGCCAGCCCCGGCGGCCTGGTGGATAAGCTCAGCACACTCCGCTCTGGCGGCCAGGGTTCAGTTCCCAGGCACACACCTACACCGCTCTGTTGGCAGCCATGCTGTGTTGGCAGCTCACACGCTAAAAAACAGAGGAAGACTGGTACAGAGGTTAGCTCAGGGTGAATCTTCCTCAGCAAAAATAAAAAAATTATGAAAAAGTATTACCTTGAGTTTAGAAATACAGTTTGATGATAGTCTTTGTACTCTTCTATAATTTGATATTTAGATTATAACAAATTTTATATCAATTATGATCATTAATTAAATAAATATATAGATATATGCATATGTGCATACATATACACACACCCCCACATACACATGCCTCGAGAGCCGACTTTGTGTCAGACATAACGTTAAGTGTAGCCTTAAAAAAATTACCAAATCTCTGCTCTTGAAAAACTAATGGTATAATGTTGGTTTTGTATGTATAATTAAATATAATTTCTGAAATGTTAAACCTTGGGGTAAGTTACTTAACCACTCTCTGCCTCAGTTTGCTCATTTGAAAAATGGTAATGATAATAGTACTTACCTCACAGGTTTATGAGTATTAAATGAGTTAATACATGGAAAGCCTCAAATACTTCTAGGCTCTTAGTATATATATAATATTACTCCTTTCCTCTAATTCTATTCTTTCTTTGCCTTTCCTGACACTCAATCACATAGGCCATTCTGCGCTAAATGCTTCAGTGGCGGAGAGGAAGTGGAGGGATTATGGTGTGTTGGGGAGAGAGAGGTTGTGAAGGAGGGAATTGAAAATGAAATCAAAGATCTAGCAAATCTCCTCCTTATCCTCCAACAGCCTAAGTAAGCCCTTAAGGAATCCTAAGGGTTTAACAAAATGTATGAGAAAAGAGGGTTTGAGAGAAGGGATTTCTACATCTCCTTCCTCTGCCATCCTAGAATGAAAGAAGATTTCTAGGGGTACACGAAAGAATAGAAAAGGTACATGTGGAAATTCAGAGTGCCATTGGTCCCAGATAGAAGATTCTGTGTCCTTTCTCAGCTATGGAATGATGATTAGTGACTCTAGACAGACAAAGCCTTTGCAATCCGTGTTCAAGTGGCACGGACAGAGCAGAAGGGTTCCATGCCTCCATGTGTGGCTAGAAGCAGCAGAGAATGCTGCTAGACCTGAAGGGATCAGACAGAGAGAGAAGCAGGATATCTCAAAAGTAGGTGACCTGTGGTGGAGGATGATAGAAGACGAGATAGGGCCACAGATATCTATGATGCCGAACAACCTTGAGGACTAGCTGAACATCCACACAATACATTGGTTCTAGGTAAGTCCTCTGGAAATCAGAGTCAATCCTGGAGACAGGTAGGGGCAGAGCCTCAGTTGACTGACATTAGTTATCTACCATTTCCATGGAATGGCAACTCAAAACAGAAAGTAGACTAATGTACAAATGAATAAATAAATGTATAATTCCTGTACTCCTAAACTGTGGTCTAAGATTTACATCTGCAAAATGGGAGACAGAGTACCTTGAGAATACCTTGAGATCTGGCGCCCCATTATTTCTCTGATGGCACTTCCTACCACTCACCCCTTTATCTTCTTGTACCAACCACATTGGCCTCCTTGCCCATCTTCAAATTCACCAACAGTCTCTTGCCCCCGGAACTTCACAATTGTTGTTCTGCTATCTGTAGTGCACTTGCCCCACGTATCTGCAAACACATCTTCATTCTTTCAGGTTTTTACTCAAAAACCACCTCTTAGTGAAGTCCTGTGTAGTTATTCTAATTAAAAAGTCTCAACAGCCTCCACATCATTTCACGCCGACTAAGTTTTCATTATCTAACATACTATATATTTTACTCAGTCATACTGTCTGTCTGCCCCACTCAATGACGGTAGGAATTTGTGTCTTTTTTTTTTTTTTGAGGAAGATCGGCCCTGAGCTAACATCTGCCAATCCTCCTCTTTTTGCTGAGGAAGACTGGCCCTGGGCTAAAACATCCATGCCCATCCTCCTCCACTTTATACGGGACGCCGCCACAGCATGGCTTGATAAGCGGTGCATCGGTGCATGCCCGGGATCCGAACTGGTGAACCCCAGGCCACCACAGCGGAGTGCGCGCACTTAACCGCTTGCGCCACCAGGCTGGCCCCTGTGTCTTCTTTTCTACTGCTATATCATCACGTTCCTAGAAAAACACCCAACACATATTAGGCACTCAATATACATTTTTGAATGAATATATAAATCCATCCTTTAATAAATATAAGCCATAACATTAATTTACTAATATGGAATAAAACAGACTGTCTTACAATATTTATGTTTAGTAGGGTGACTACATTTTTTTTTTTTAATTTTTTGTAGTTCAATCAACATGATTTTTTTCCTTCCCTGGATGAGAAGCATAATACATCACTCATGTCTAAGTCAAGGGGAAATTTTCTTGGTGAAAGGACTAGAAAAGGCATATCTGGTCTACTTTCATTCTTTCTCACGTGGCTGTCCAGTTTTCCCAACACCATTTATTGAAGAGACTTTCCTTTCCCCCTTGTATGTTCTTGGCTCCTGTGTCAAGGATTAGCTGTTCATAGATGTGTGGTTTTATTTCTGGGATCTCAAGTCTGTTCCACTGATCTGAGTGTCTGTTTTTTGGCCAGTACCATGCTGTTTTGATTACTATAGCTTTGTAGTATACTTTGAAATCAGGGAATGTGATACCTCCAGCTTTGTTCTTTTTCTCAGGATTGCTTTGGCTATTTGGAGTCTTTTGTTGTTCCATATAAATTTTAAGATTCTTTGTTCTATTTCTGTGAAAAATGTCTTTGCAATTTTGACAGGGATTGCATTGAATCTGTATAGTGCTTTAGGTAATATGAACATTTTAATTATGTTTATTCTTCCAAACCATGAGCACGGAATACCTTTCCATTTCTTTTTGTCTTCTTCAATTTCTTTGAATAATGTCTTAAAGTATTCAGTGTATAGGTCTTTCACATCCTTGTGTGGAGATTTCTCAAAAAATTAAAAATAGAAATATCATATGATCCAACTATCCCACTTCTGGGCATTTATCCAAAGAATATGAAAACACTCATTTGAAAAGATATATGCACCCCTATGTTCACTGCAGCACTATTTACAATAGCCAAGACTTAGAAGCACCCCAAGTATCCATCAACAGATGAATGGATAAAGATGATATACACAATGGAATACTACTCAGCCATAAAAAGATGAAATCAAGCCATTTGCAACAACATGGTTGGACCTTGAGAGTATTATGCTAAGTGAAATAAGTCAGACAGAGAAAGACAAATACCATATGACTTCACTCACATGTAGAAGATAAACAAGCAAACACACACATAGATTCAGAGAACAGAGAACAGATGAGTGGTTACCAGAGGGAAAGGGGGTGGGGGGAGGATGAAAGTGGTAAAGGGACACATGTGTACGGTGACAGATGGCAACTAGACTTTTGGTGGTAAACATGATGCAGTCTATACAGAAGCTGAAATATAATGATGTACAACTGAAATTTACACAGTGTTATAAATCAATGTGACCTCAATAAAACAATTTTTTTTTTAAAAGGCATACCTGCAAGGTAGTGTTGCCACAGCCTCTTTACAGAACAGCTCCATGTTCCCTACTAATCCACTGTCTAACTCTGGCCACCTCAGACTATTTTAGGGGTACTGCAGAAGACTATATTTGGCTTTACTGCATCTATACATTTATCATAAGCTAGCCAGATCAATTCTTCTGTTGGAGATTTACTGGGTAGCAATACTATCAAGTATAAACACTATTCAAAGTTAAATAATTATTCCTATTAACACTGTGATCATTTGTAGTGAAGTAGAAAAAGTGATATGCAATGGGAAATGTCATCTTGATTAGAAAGTAAAAATTAGCTAAATATAATTCCAGACATAGGAATTAATAAAAATTCATATTAAAAATGTGTGACTAGGGGCCAGCCTGGTGGTGGAGTGGTTAAGTTCAGACACTCCGCTTCAGCGGCCCAGGGTTCGCAGGTTCAGATCCCTGGCACACACGAAAGCATCACTTGTCAAGCCATGCTGTGGCGGCGTCCCATATAAAGCAGAGGAAGATGGGCACAGATGTTAGCTCAGGGCCAATCTTCCTCAGCAAAAAGAGGAAGGATTGGCATTGGATGTTAGCTCAGGGCTAATCTTCCTCACCAAAAAAATGTGAATAAAGGAGCTCAAAATAAGTTTTTTGTTAAAAAATAGCATGCAAATAAACAGTGCATAAACTCTTTTCACATTATTATATTTTATAAATATATATTGTATTCACTTCAGAATAAAATAAAAAATCTAAATGACCAATTAGAGAAATTATAACAGACCCAAAGATAAGTATGCTGAAAAATGTATACAATGCTGTAAATTATAACAGTTATAAATCATTAGTATTTGACCCCAGTATTACTAACAATCTTTTGAGCCGTCATGGACCAATTTTGAAGAGAATACAGCTATTTAGACAGTAGCTGATAGTGTCTTTTTCCTTGGAAAACATTTCCAACTTAAAAGTTCATCAATTTCATGTCCTTTAACTAAAATGCTAAAAATGATCTTCAAAGGTCCTTACTGTTCCGAAGTCAAAATGAGTTCATACTTCCCATAGCTGAAAATTTTTGCCTTGTTTGAAAGCCTGAAAAAAAATGCAGAAGACACTGTAATATTATTGAAAAGACTGCCAAGAATAGGTTCATGAACACTACTGTAAAACAATTTATTGGCGGATTTTGTTAAAATGTAGCTTCTGATTCAGTAAATCTGGGCTGACACCTAATATTCTACAGCACTAATCAGCTACCAGGTGATGCTGATGCTGTTGAGCTGCTGGCCACACTTGGAGTAATGAGATTTTAGAAGTAATGCCCTCTCAGGTACATTCAATTAACAACGTAAAAATGTGAAAATTAAGAATAATCATTACTCCAAGGTTTCCCCCTCCTTCTCTCTCTTTTAAAGAAGGGAATATGAGAGGTATTGTATTAGAACTGGGCAAAGCTCTGCAATCAGACAGAAGGATTTGAAGACTGACTGCAAACTTGGATAGTTTACGAAAAATTAAATAATATTTACTATAGAGAACTATGATGAGAATTAAATAAAAACAATAAATATAATGCCACAATAACTTTCACAAAAGACTAGTCTGACTAGTGTGACTCTCTCCTCACTTCATAATTATCTCACATTATTTTCCTAGATGAGTACTAAATGTTTGGTTTTTTAGTCCTTTTTGTTTTGAGTTAAAATTTCTTAGGTCTCAAAACCACTTATCCCCTTTACTCCTTAAAATATTTCCCACTAGTTTGAGACAGATTTGTTTTTGGTTAGTCTCAAACCATCTAAATGAGAAGTTTTAAAATATATATAATGTTGCTAAATAATAAAAATTTAAAATATTAGATATGACTATAAATTTAAAAATAAAATTGACATTTATGTACATATACTAGGATCCGGGCATTCAATTAAGTAATTGGAAAATACATACTATAGGAATGCTACAGGATTTCAAAATAAGTTTAGAAATGTTCTTTTGGAATAAACAGAGTCTGTTTATAAATCATAATTTTTCAAAAACTTCCATTATTTTGTAATCACACTTGGTTTGGGCCAGAAATCATACTTCCCTCTTTGATCACCCACTTTATTCACCAAATTTGGCACATTTTCTAACTTCTGCTAATAGCAAAAACAGAACTGACTTTAAGTTTGGAGATTTGCCACTCTTGAGAATTATTCAAAGTACATCCCACAGAATCCAAAGATAACACCAACAAAGGAGCCCCAAACAATGTGAGCAGTGGAGACATTACTGTATTGTTTGGCTCCTATGATAACTACTGTGAAGGGGACATCCTTCAGGCCAATTTGAGTATGTTGTTCAATCAATCTCATTTTCTAAGCATTTGACCTCATATGTTTTCGTGTGGATTTAATGAGAAATGGAAAGACTTGGATTTTTTTTCTACCCATCCTATTTCCAGGATAATCTACACCAATAATATAATTCTACAGCATTTGTTAGCGTTTTAACCCCTGCCACTCCTCTAATTAACTAGCTGAAGTTCCTAGAACGGAAAGAGAAACCTGAATTAAAAGGCAAAGGCTCACTATGCCACATTACTGTTGCAAATTTACTGGTGCATATGGGAGCCAGAAGCCCAGATCACAAGGATCGTGAATTCTGGAGATCTTTCCATTAAAACCAGGAGGCTGGTAACAAAGGAGTTTGGAGACCTGAAAAAAATTACAAAAGATTGGCAAACTTCTTTATATTCACTGGCTCTTCCAACTACTTTTCCAACCTTCACCCATCACACCTGCTTCCTCTGGGATTGTCCAGGTAGAGTTAGCTACAGCAACTCCGTTTTCTAGAAAATGACCACGCCAGATGGCACCTTCAGAGTATGAACACCTGGATCCTAAAGCATATAATACATATAGCACTACAAGGTAGTGAGATCATCTTCAAAAATATTTTACTGCTTCATTTACTTTAAGGTTGCTCAGAATTTTTTTCTGAATTTACAAGGTATATTATCATACATTGATATTTTCTTCATTGAGAGTTATTCAATTGCATTAATTTGATTTTTTTAAAGAATTGTTTTGTTCATTTACAGTTTAGCAGATACACGTGGAATGACTCCTCTGTGAAGTAGGATAATGTATTTATTAAGAATTATAGCTCTGGGGGCCAGCCCAGTGGCGCAAGCCGTTAAGTGCGCACGCTCTACTGCGGCAGCCTGGGGTTCACCAGTTCGGATCCTGGGTGCACACGATGCACCGCTTGTCAAGCCATGCTGTGGTGGCGTCCCATACAAAGTGGAGGGAGATGGACACAGATGTTAGCTCAGGGCCAGTCTTCCTCAGTAAAAAAGAGGAGGATTGGCAGATGTTAGCACAGGGCTGATCTTCCTCACAAAAAAAAAAAAAAAAAGGCTTACAGGTGTTAAAAAAAAAAAAAAGGGAAAAAAACCCACTATAGTTTCCAGCGTAGTTCACCTGGAGTCAAGATTGCTAAGGTAAGTTTTTTGAAGACCTAGGCTCTAAAGAACTGATGGTCCCTGGAGTCAATATGGTCTCCATGACTTTGCCTCCCCCACCCAGAATCCTCTTCCACTCTCTACCTAGCAAATTCCTTCTTATCTTTCAAGACTTCATTGAAAGATTATCACTCGATTATCACTGATATTACTTACGGAGCTGCCATGACCTAGTCGGGCACTGCTGGGTAGTTTTTGAACACGCCTCTATTCTCACACATCTCCCATTGCATTAAATTTATTTGTATGTGTGCAGTTGTGAACTTTTTCAGAAAAAGAGCCACATTTCATTTATTATTCTATGACCCAGCATCTGGCATATAGCACTCAGTAATGGTTTTGTTTTGTTTATCTGTGTTTTCATTTGAACTCATGCATATATAAATGGGTGAAGGTGACGCACTGGCTGGACTTACAACGAAAATTATTTTATAGAGAGCACTTAGTGGAGTGGGTGCATATCCCAGGCAAAGGATAAAGACACAGAAAAGAGAGAGGTAAGGCATGTTTAACTACAGTAAGTTTTCTTGGAATAGTAGGAGATTGAAAAGAGAAGCCGGAGCCAGTATAACAATTGTAGAACAGTAGAGGAATAAATCCAGAGGCAATTTGTTGCTTATAAGTAACAGTAGGGAAAACCAGGTAAAGTTCTGTGCTTAATTAAATCTTTCTTTTTCCCCATTCCTGTCTTAAAATACTTGCTGTGTTCATAGAATTTCTTTCTTATCTCCAGAGGGAGATTAGGCTGCCCAAACCAAACCATTAAAGGTAGTTTACAAAGAAATACAGTTCAGATAGATGAGAATTTTCTGCTCAGCAAGGGATTTAGAATCACAGGGCTACTGCCTCTGGTACCCCTCCATAAAGATTTTTTCCACAAATAGTCAATATCAAAGGTCACACATTTAAAAAGTCACTTGGAATTAGAAGCCTGAGGGAAAATGCCTAAGAGAAAATGTTTTGGCAAGCTTTTAAAACCTCTCATTGAGTTGGCAACAAGACAGACCATGCTGGCCTCCCAAGCAAGCAAAGCACATGTGTCATTTCAGAGGTGGTAGGAAGGCTTCCTGTCTCTAAAACGTCACTCTCACCTGCCTCTTTCTCAAGAGTAGAGATGCATTCCTTAGTGCTGAAATGCATGAACTTCTGAAAGGAAAAGGGGGAGGATTAAAATTAACACACGGTTAGTGACTGCAAACTGTCACGCACTGGACTGGACTTTTCATACACATTTTGTCATATGTCTAATTATCTGATTGACAGAGGAAAAAAATTCTAGCTCAAAGAAGTTAACTTACCAAAAGTCATACAGCCAGTAAGTGTGGAGTTAGAATTTAACCTTAGGTCTGTTTGACTCAAAACTTCTTTTATATTACTAATTTATAGTTATTTCTCATTCTTTTAGGTCTTAATATATTTGTCCTAAACTTTCCCACCAATTACTAGATGAAAGCACGATATGGTGGGGAAAAAACAGACAGCACCTGAGCACACTGCATGCTGGTGAGGACTTAAAGAAGACAGACTGTAAAATGCAGAAAGGAAAAGTGAGACAGCAAAGAACAAAATCTCACAACTTGAAGCTTTGATAGCTAATCAAGCCCAGCCCCTTAGGAAATCAGCTTGCCTCTTCTACAAAGAATTTAACTATAACATCTGCACATATGTTTTAAGAAACTTACGTATTTTTTCAACATGAGAAAACATCCCCTATATTAGGCTTTCAGCGTATTCAGATGTATGCTACTCTTATAATTCAAAACATGAAATTACAATTAGTTGAGATATACAAGTACATAAAGCAAGAAATATGCATGAAAGGCATAAAATATCTATATTCTAATATTTACTATTTTTCAAATCATCAAATGAAATTGAAAAGGCTTTTCCCATCATTATATATATCACCTTTTTGTTTGCTGGAACAGAAATAAATTGATTAGTTATAAATGAGAAGTAGAGTAATAAACTCTGTGTAAAAATCTAGTAAGTAAAATCTAGTAAGTGACACAATGTTAACCTTTTTAGTATAATTCAAACATAACTATATTCAACATCTATTTAGTTAATTAAATACAAATTAAGTACTATTAATATCTACTTTGAGTTTCCAATCCCATATCTCCCAACTTTCTTTCCATTTCTTTTTCCCTAAGTCCTCTTCCTTCGACAATTCCTAAAATATTGACGTTTCCCAAGAGTTTCTCTTCCTAAGTGAGCTCATCCACTCCCAGGACTGCCACACTTACATATCTGAGCTTTTCTTAACTCCTGTCAAGTTTCTGCACATTCAATCTCTCTTTCTACCAGCTAATTCTCCATAATATGCTCAATAAAATACATCCAATACAAACATGTGCAGTACAATATTTTATACAACACAAAAGCAACTATGCCACTCTTCTCCAATAGACATAGTAACACAAAAGCTCATTATCGCTCTCAGCATCTTCCACACATTTACCTTTATTTATATGCTTCCTATGCTCTAAGCATCCTTGGACTGCTTAAACTATTCCTGGAACCAGTCATGCCTCTCTGTTTTATTTGTACTGGTCCCTCTGCTTTTTCTTCTTATACTTTAAGGGCTCCCTCAAAAGCCACTTACACCATGAAGCAAGCAGAATTCTTCTAATCATATCAGATTGTTCCTTTATCTAATACTTTGTCAGAACTGTGTAATGGAACTCATCAAGTATGTCTTATAATTATTTATGATCATGTTATCTCCAAGCCTGTCTTAACAAATGTTTATGTATCCATAGGTCCAGAAGGATCTATGTTCTTAAGAACTGTTTAATACAGATTTAGCAGATAAATATATCTTTAAAATATATTTGAAATATCATACTTGAAAATATTGTATACAGAGATTTAACAATAAGAATCAGAGTCAACTATTTAACATATTTATATTACAGATATGTCTTTAACAAATGTTGATTTCATTTTAGGAAATAATCCTAACTTTGTCCATATCATCATACAAAATAAGCTTGTATTATGTATTTATTTCACTAAGAATGGGAGAAATATATAACAGGTAAATTCAACTTACTTAATGATCATTAATACAACCATCATTGTAACCAAGTGATATCTACGAATGGCAGTTAAAAAAACAAGTGCACATCCTTTTCCTTACCAATTGATAGTGAGAGTGCTTTGAAATACAGGTAACCTAGCTGGGAAAGGTAAAAACAGAAAGTTTCAAATTATTTTCAAAATTTCAAAATTATTTTGTGTTTGTGTTTCTGTTTATTTATAAACAGCTCTAATTTGTTGTCATAAACATTCTGACTATTGGTAAACTCCATCACTAGCTTGAATATGATTTTAACAAAATATGACGAGTTTGAAAGACTCATGTTCTGATTTTTCCTAAATGATTTAAATTTTCAGAATTAAAACCATAGCAAAATAACTGTAAATTGACCTTGTCCCCAGGCACTTGATATTCTTATTAGGCATACTTCACTTAAAAGTTCTACAGAAATTCCTTTTTTTTTTTTTCAAATATAAGTATTTGTAAATAGATACTTAATCTTAAATTTGGAAATACTGATTCAGCCTGGCAGCACTGCCCTAATCCTCTTTCACACTGTACCCAATATAGACAGACAGTGCTGCATACAGAGTGTACAAGGTTTTGGAGATACATGTATGTGTATTCCTGAAAACCATAGTGATTTGACCATTTTTTGGTTGAAGATAGCACACAGTGTTACAAATTTGGCTAGATTGTATTTTGGTACAGAGCAATGATTTCATTTTGTTTTAGCCACTTCCAAAATGTATGACCCTAGACAAATACATCCCCCTGCTTATCATTTACTAAGCATGTGATTTGTTTGGCTCTTTCCAAACCTTTCTGCTTTGATTTTTCCAGTGCATTAGTTACTATAGAAACAATGTCATTGAAATAGGAAAAGCATAGTGACATATGGAATCATAGTAGACCGACCATATATTTTATATATGGATATTGATGTATGTGTGTTTATGTATACTTGCATACATATGTATACAAATCTATGCATGTATATATGGTTATTGTATATCTGTGAGTATGTAAACTGCATACATATACTTGCTTATAGTACAGATTTACATGTAACTTGTTAATATATATACATACCATATATATGTAATACACATATACATATATTTGGTTGAGAATCTCATAAATGAGAAGGCACGTAAGGTTTTAACATATGGAGAGTGGCTAAATTAGTAAAAATAAATATCATTAAAATAGAATGTTTTCCTAAAAATTAGATTTTTATAAATATAAATACATACAAAAAGGCAGAGAATTTAAAATTCTGACCTCTAATGTAAGGAATTCACAACATATATGTATAAAGCAGAATCGAAAACTTTGTGTCAAATATTTAAAATAGCCATTCCAGAAGGACAAAAGAAAATGGCAAATTGGAGGGAAAACCCTTTTCTCAGCTATAGGCATATGAAATTTAACTATTTAAAAATACATATTTTCCTAAAAATGAGGGCTAGTAAATGAACTAACTTAAAAAAATATCCTCAGCGGAAGAAACTAAATATTGTGACCAAGTATAACCATAAGATCAATATTTCAAAATATTACAAATGAAGTAATTTTATTTAGCATTTTAACTTTTGAAAAATTATAACCAATTGGTTTTTCATCCTCCATAATCTACAACTGGAAAATAACTTCTTGGACATAACTGACAAAATTCTTACTGTCTCTTATAGCTATCAGACAAAATGGGAAGCATGTAGAAAAAGTCAAAATCTATAAAATGAAATTGTATCAGTGTCACATATGTGATGTCCACTAAGCACAAGAATGATCTCAATATACCCTAAAGAAGGTACAAAACCTTATTCATAGTTTTTAGCTATTTTTAGGTATGGGAAAAGTTCTCTATACTTTGGAATACCTATAAATATTACTTATAAATATTGAAACTGAGTATTATTTTGTTCCAAGTGACCATTTTTGTTGTTGTTGTTATGAAAAACACTCTTTGTTAGAAGAACAGCTTCATAAAAGGTAGAGTTTTGGCTTATCTTAACATAAAATTAGACATTATATTAGAATAAGTCAGCTTTGTTAACACATGCTGCCTTCATTCCCTTCCTTTTTTCTTCATAATGTGAAAGTCATTCTAAAAGAAATTTAAAATTCAATTGCTATCTAATGCTATTTACAGTAACATTTTTAATAGTTACTTCATGAAAACCTGTAATCTAAACTCTAAAATTGTTCAGACAGAAAAGAAATCTCTGGTTTACTACTTAAGTAGTATAGTTTTTGCATGCCTATATAAATAACTCTGTGAAACTAAAATACCAATTGATCCAGAGGTATACATATTTTTACAAACTGGGTACATAATGGTGGACATGACTGAAAGAATCTCTGACTTAAAGGAGCTTACATTCTAGAGAGAAAAGATAAACAATCAACATGTAAAAAAATATATTCAAAATAAAGATAATCTAAGGTTTAATAAGAGAAATTAATAAAAGAAAATAGCATTGAGTGCTAAGATAATGAGAAGCCTGAGCAAGGATGCTCAGGCAAGGCTGCCATGAGTAGGCAACATTTGAGTGGATTCTTGAATGACAATGAGGCAGCGTGTAAAGATCTTAAAATGAGAAGATTCTAAGCAGAAGACAGGGCAAAATCTTGAGAAATAAACATTGCATAGAGAACTTTATAAGTAATTTTCTAAAACCACAGCAACAATAAAGGGGGGTGGTAAGTGCAGGAGAAAAGTTTCACTGATCTATCATTCCCCTTATGATTTCCTATCTCCACTCTGTCTATACTGTATTAGGCAATCATCAGAGCAGTATCTGCTAATTCTGACTAGCCTAGCCAAGTCCAGGGCAACCTGAACATAAATAATTGAACAATGTATGCCTTACTCCAACCTATATAGTTGGCATATATGGGCATGCAAAAAATTCTGATTCATTTGCTCACACAATTTGTAGAGTGTATGAAATCTATCAAATAAAACTAACTCATATTTGTTACTTAAAAAAAACAATACTCGAAGAAGATGGCAGCAGTGCAGTAGCGGTAGCATAGCTTTTCAAATTCTCCAAATTCCCATAAGAAAAAAAAACAACAAAGAAACAAGATAACAAAACAAAAAACACACCTAACATTTACAAAATTAAATGACAAAGTATCTTCACAAACCACAAAATACAAACAGGTGAGGACAAACCATCAATAGTCTCAAACCTGCAGGGTTTTGGCTCATATACAAAGGGAAGCAATGGGGTTTGACAAACCTCAGAGCAAAAGACCCCAAATAGCCAACAGTTATTCAACAGAGAGCGACGTACACCACTCTGATACCAGAACTTCAATAGCGCTTTGATAAATGCTTAGGTCCACAGCAAGTAGGTCTAAAGGTGGGAGAAGAAATGCACCTATGAACTCTCAAACTGACCAACCTGGACTCTTTTTAAGGACAAGACTCCACACCAGGGAAAAACTGCTGAGAGTACAACGAAAATTAAGCAGGATGGGGATGCAGAAATAGCTAAATATTCAAATCAAAGTAGGGAACCTCAGAAAGAAAGCTGCAGTATTTTCAGAAACAAAAAAGGAAAGAAACAACAGAAGATGGAGTTCTGTAAATCAGAAAAGTTGCTCTCAACACACTGCCTTCTTCAAGTTCAGAAAAGTTAGATTAAATAAAGGCAGCAGAAGAAAACATCAAGATCAAATACATGCAAAGTTATTACAAGAAAAAAAGAGAACTTAAGGAACAAAATAACCTCCCTACAGACAATGAAAGAGTGCTAGAAAATACTGCTCATGGAACTGATAAAAACTGTAACATACTCTTTGAAATTAGCTAAAACATTAAGAAAAGCTACAAGGTAGGAAAGAAAAACATAAATCCCAATTAGAAAAACAAAAATGATATAACGCTACTCAGAAAAAAAGAAGAAACCAAAGGACAATATTATTTCAAAAATGAAGATTCAAGTAACATCAGCAAAATGGCAAAGTGGGCAGTTTCAAGCTCAAATCCTCCCCCCACAGAACTATTAAAAAACAAGCAGATGGGACCAGCCCAGTGGCGTAGTGGTTAAGTTCATACACTCTGCTTTGGCAGGCTGGGTTTGCAGGTTCGGATCCTGGGCATGGACCTACGGGCCACTCATTAAGTCATGATGTGGCGGCATCCCATATACAAAACAAAAGACACAAAGGAAGATAGGCACAGGTGTTAGCTCAGGGCTGATATTCCTCAGCAAAAAGGAGGAAAAATTGGCAACAGATGCTAGCTCAGGGCCGATCTTCCTCACCAAAAAGAAAAAGCAGAAATTGTCAGAATTAATTTTGTTAGAACTCTGGAAAATAGTCAAAGTGTTATAGCAACAAAGCAAATGCTACATCAAGACAAAGTCAACTTAAAAATAGCAAGAAACCATTCTTCCCTGGTTTGGCAGCAGTCTTGGAGACAGTAGCCCATGTTCCCCACATGGGACCTGGTCCTTCATTCCAGACGAAGAAGAGCAGACCCTATTTGAAAATTATTGTGTAGATCTGTTCTAACCTGCCTAGGAGCTAACTTAAGGACTGACACATGGTGCTTATTTCTATTTTACCTGTCAGAACTCATCCAGGCGAGAAAAGTGAGCACGGCTTGAAAACATGGTAAGGCTGAAGAACAATGCCTGAGGCAATAGTTCAAAAGTGAGGTCTACAATAGACTGTCTAAGACCTGGCAAGAATAGCTGAGAGAGTGTTTTCTTGGGAAATTTGGGCAATTAATGTGGGGGTAGGGAAAAAGGAAATTAAAAAGCCATGTGCATGCCCAGGGTAAGTTGCATGCTCAAAAAGGAACAAAGAAGACCATAAGCTTTCAATTTGGGCTGATCTCTAGGCTCAGTGTCAGTCTGGCTAAATGTTGAAGCAAGGCTCCAGCACAAGTCCAATCTGCAAAGACTGCAAGAGGTGGTTGTTTGCTTACTTTGTTTGTTTGTTTGTTTTTATTTTTTAGCTCCTGGCATTCAAAGTAACCTGTCAAAGCACTAGCTAAACACATGCTAAGGAAAAGAGACCTCAGTGACCACACATGACAAAGAATACTATATCTACAAAAATAGTTGGGAAAAGTCACTGGACAAACAATTATAGCCCTCAATCAAAAATAAATAAATAAATTCTGGGGAAGGGGGGAATCTGATCTCCAAAGTTAACACATTCTAATATTCAATCGTCCATCTTCAACATAAAAATCACATAGCATACAGAAACAGAAAAGTATAGTCCATTCAAAGGAACAAAATAAATCGACAGAAACCATCTCTAAAGAAGTCCAGACTTCTAGACTTACTAGACAAAGACTTTTAAACAACTGTCTTAAATATGCTTAAAAAGTTAAAGGAAATTGTGGATGAAGAACTATAGGAAATCAGGAAACCGATATAGGAACAAAATGAGATTATCAGTAAAGAGATAAAAATTATAAAAAGAAAACAAACCAAAAGTTTGGAGCTGAAGGAATTCAAAGCAGATTTAGGCAGGCAGAAGAGAAAATCAGTGAACCTGAAGATAAAACAATTCAAATTATTGAGGCTGAGGAGAAAAAAGAAAAAAATAATGAAGAAAAATAAAACTAATAGCCTGAGGGAACTGTGGAATACCATCAACAGAATCAACATATGCATTACGGGGAGTCCCAGAAGGAGAAGAGATAGAGGGAAAGAAGAAAAAAGAATATTTGAGGAAACAATAGCCAAAAACTTCTCAAATTTGATGGAAGACACAAAACTAGGCATCTAAAAATCTCAACAAACTCCTAATAGGATAAACTCAAAGAGAGATCAACACCAAGACACATTATAATCAGATTGCTAAAAGCAAAAAAGTTTAATATCCAGAATATATACAGAACTCCTACAACTCAACAACAAATAGACAATCCAATTAAACAATGGGCAAAGGACTTGAATAGACATTTCTCCAAAGAAGATATACAAATGGCCAAGAAGCAAATGAACAATGTTCAACATCATTAATTATTAGAGAAATGAAAATTAAAACCACAATGAGATACCACTTCACACCTACTTGGAAAACTATAACGAAAAAAAGTGGGGGGTAATAAAAAGTATTGGTGAGGATCTGGGAAAACTGGAACCTTCATATTTGCTGATGACAATACAAAATGGTGTAGTCCCTGTGGAAAACAGTTTGACAGTTTCTTAAAATGCCAAACCTGGAATTACCATATGACCCAGCAATTCCACTCCTAGATATATTCCAAAAGAAATGAAAAGATGGACTCAAACAAACACTTGCACACCAATATTCATTGCAGCAAATTTCACAACAGCCAAAAAGTAGAAAAAATCCTAGGGCCCATCATCAGATGGATGCATAAACAAAATATGGTATATACATACAATGAGGATATTATTCACCCACAAAAAGGAATGAAATTCTGAAGGAAATTCTGATACACCCCACAACATAGATGAACCAAGAAAACATTATGCTAAATGAAATGTCAGATACTAAAGGACAAATATTGTATGATTCAATTGATATGGAATATCTAGAATAGACAAATATCTAGATACAGAAAGTAGATTAGAGGTTATCAGGAGCTAGAGGGAGAAGTAACAGAGAGTTATTGTTTGATGGGTAAAAAGTTTCTGTTTGGGGTGATGGAAAAGTTTTGGAACTAGATAGTGATAATGGTTGAACAACGTTGTGAATATATTTAATGCCACTGAATTGTACATTTAAAAACGAATGAGGGGCCGGCCCCGTGGCTTAGCAGTTAAGTGCGCACGCTCCACTACTGGCAGCCCGGGTTCGGATCCTGGGTGCACATTGACACACCGCTTGTCCGGCCATGCTGAGGCAGCGTCCCACGTACAGCAACTAGAAGGATGTGCAACTATGACGTACAACTATCTACTGGGGCTTTGGGGAGAAAAAGGGGAAAACAAAAGAGGAAGATTGGCAATAGATGTTAGCTCAGGGCTGATCTTCCTCAGCAAAAAGAGGAGGATTGGTATGGATGTTAGCTCAGGGCTGATCTTCCTCACAAACAAGCAAACAAACAAACAAAAAACGAATGAAATGGCATATTTTACGGTAAGTATATTTTCTCATAATAAAATTAAAATTATTTTTAAATACTCAACTAGAAAAAAGATGAGACCAAATAAACACAACAGAAAACGCCTTAAGAAAAACAGAAGAGGAAAAGGAAGGTAACTTTTTTTGTGTGTGTGTGAGGAAGATCAGCCCTGAGCTAACATCCCTGCTAATCCTCCTCTTTTTGCTGAGGAAGACCGGCTCTGAGCTAACATCTATTGCCAATCCTCCTCCTTTTTTTTTTCCCCAAAGCCCCAGTAGATAGTTGTATGTCATAGTTGCACATCCTTCTAGTTGCTGTATGTGGGAGGCGGCCTCAGCATGGCCAGAGAAGTGGTGCGTCGGTGCGCGCCCAGGATCCGAACCTGGGCCGCCAGTAGCAGAGTGCGCACTTAACTGCTAAGGCACGGGGCCAGCCCAGAAGGTAACTTAAAATACTAAAAAAGAAATAAAAACTTATAAGAGATTAAAGATAAATTGATAAATATTGAAGATAGACAAAAAGATTCAATGTACATATGCTGGGAGACCCTGAAGACTAAAACCAAGGCAAAGGATCAGAAAAAATTTTTAAATTATAATTCAAGGAAATTTTTCTGAAATAAAAAAAATTTGAAACTACATATTGAAGAGCACCCCAGGTACCTGAAATAAATATCCAGAAAGACCACAGCAAGTCAGAATCTTTAAAAAAGAGAGAGAGAGAGAGATTACTAGACATTAGAGAATAACAAAACATCATTTGGGCATTTAGGGAAATTAAATAGCAAGATGTAGTGGAAAAAAAGAGCCAGGGAAAGAAAATCAGATGATGAGGAGACTTTTAAGCACTAGTGCTTTAAGCAAAGCAAAAGTGAAGTAACATGTATGATACTCAAAAAATGAATTTTACGTTCAACAAAACTGACAGACAGCCAAAATGACTAGCAAGACACAGACAAAAGGACAGGTGGTGAGCACTGACCACACAGTAACTTGTAGAAATAGGCCAAATGGGAATTATAATGGATTGTGATATGTAGAGACTACATGCCCCCATAAAAATGGATATAGTAGAACCATAAAAAATAGAGGGAGAGTGTTACTTTTGAGGACAGGGAGCAACTTGTGATTGGGATAGGAGCAGATGGAGGGACTTCGAGGGACTATTCCTTGACTTTGGTGTGGTTACAAAAATGTTTACCTTACAATTAATTCTTAAAATATATTTTTTTGCACATTTGGTTTTCATTATCTGTTTTGTTTTACAATAAAAGATTAAAAAATATTTTCCCCTGAAGATTACATCCAATATCTCTAATTACATACCTTACAGCAATGTAAAATAAACATTAAAATACTATTTTTTAAAGTATATCCCTAATTGAAATCTTTAATAACAGATATTATAAATTTCCCAAAATGTCTTAAAATTTATTCATCTATTTCTCTGTTACTCTCATTTCTTAAAAAAATATTTTTTATTTCATTTTACTTTAAAAATAGAATATAATTTAAATAAAAATAAAAATTTGATATGTAAAAATAACAATCATCTCTTTTTTATTGACATTTATATCCTATTTTAGGTCATTTTCCCTGTGTATAGCTATTTGTTTACAGATATTTATAGTTACATATCTTTCACAGGTTAATAACAGATTGACACCTATGAGACAAGTGGCATTATCAATTTGGCAATTAGTCATGTACATACTCGTTAAAAACTGGCAAGTTTACTATTTTGTGATACCATGAATTAGACTCCCTCCTTTTTAGTCCCTTCTGCTGGAAAGTCATTGCAACTACCTTATCCCTTATAAACTGAATAATTGTATTATATTCCGTGGTCCAGATTTGCAAATTATCATTTTACATTGCTTTTTTTTAATCTACTTTAGATTAAAGCTTGATTTGTAGTCTGAAATGCCAAAGGTAATCACATCCCTGTTTTAGGAACCTTACTAAAATCCAGCTAGGTTCTGGTGGTCATTAATAGAACCTCTCCATTTTCCCATTACAATTAATGCTGTACCCTCAAAAAAAAAGCACTATACTATTGGTAGTTTCCCAAATGTTCAATTAATCCATATTACATTTTCAGAGCATTCTCCTAGGTCCACCAATTTAAGGCCAACAAAGCCTCTAATTAATATTGTAATTAGTATTTTCAATCTCTTTGCTTTGTAACCTATGCTAATAAATTTCTTTCTACTCTAATTATAGAGTTTGTTTACTTAATTTCTATTGGGTAACATTTAGCTGTTATCTTTGCCTTACTCAGCGGCTTGGAACATCATGTGTTTGGATGCAATGTCTCATAAACCATGTCTTAATCTCTAAAACTTTCTTACAATATGCGTCCATAATTAGTATAGACTCTTTGCAATGCATATGAATGAACTGCCATAATCATTCTTTGTATTCCCACAACCCCATCTCATTTATTTACACCTAGTCCGATGGGTGAAAAGCACTAATTTAGTTATAAGAAAATGGGAAGTAACTAATGTCTTTCTGAAAGATATAATTTAATTGAATAAATTCAAAATTATGCCTCAGGAACCCTAAGTTCCTAAGTTCTAATCTTTTTGCTAATACTGAATGCCTCTGTTATTATATCATTTTCTTCCTTTGAAATGAAAACTAATTCTGCACCTCTGTCAAGGAAATAATTTGAAAATTATTAGAACTTGAAAAAAATTTATGGAAAAAATAAAATTCTCTAACCTTGAAACTTCAATAACTAGAAGTACTTGCATAAAGAACTAAAGTCTGTTGCCTTCACTTTTATTATAAAACTGTTGCTATTTTCTGAGATGATTAATTTATTTTATAACTGGAAATTTATTATTGTATTTGGACTAACGTATGAAAAGAGTTTCTTTTCATAAATAATTTCAAATGATAGAAAAACTCATAAGCTTCAGCCCTTTATTTATAACCACTCTCTCAATTTTGCCATTCTATAGGTTATCACCCTAACATTTCATCTAATGTGATTTCTAAGCACATAGTTTAGTATAAATATTTCAAAATCTCAATACTATTTTAAAAAACAATATTCTGAATTGTTGGCAAATATAGAATATAATCCTCTATCTAAAATGAAGGTCTTTATTAACTTGAAATTAACGGCTCTGTCAGTCTATTCTAAGTACAGCTGGATCTTCAAACCAAATATTATCCAATATATTTCCTGCACTTTAAGAAATCAACCAGAGAAGGAAATGGACTCATGTTAAATTGATTAGGCATAGGTCTAACCTTACCAAGTGGATGCATACTGTTTATTTTATCTAACCTACACACAACCACAAACCTCATACCACAATATGGAAGCATACATACACAAGTGTGCATGTACTCACGACACATGCATGCACACCCTTACATACAGCCTACTTTCAAGGAATAATCTTCTCCTCTCCACACTGACCCATCCAACACTTGAATCTTATGTCTAGGCACATATTTATTTAAAATAAACTCATTCCTTGGCCACAATTCTTTGGTTTGGGGCTAAAAAACCGATAAAGCTTGGCAAATCAATCCTTCCTCTAGAAACCTAGAACTGGACATGAGAGGTTGTAATCTCAACCTCCTCGCTCTCTGGAATGGGAGAGAAGTAAACTTGAAGCTGTTGGCAGTGGCCATGTTTGCCCATGTAAGCTGGAAAGCACAACAGCTTGTCTGGAATAACAGAAAAGAACGAAGCAGTCAGCCAAGCAGAAGCAGAGGCAGAGACAAAGCACGCAGGTTTCCTGGGATCAGCTCAGGGCTGCTCCAGCCTTTCCCTGGGCCAGCAGCGCTCTGATCCTTTGGCTGTAGAAGAAGCACTGTAGTACTGTCATCGGACCTTTATGGTGAACCCTTTAACAGGTAGGTAGACAGGGAGGGAGGGAGGGAGGGAGATAGACAGACAGACAGATAGATACACGCCCACACTTACGTATCACTTGCAACTAAAATAATTTGAAATATTACACATTAAATCATTAAATGACTATAAGAAAAGAAAACATTTACACAAAAAAAGACAACTCCCTTAACTTATCAAGAATTTTTTAACAGTGTAGGAAATTTCTTAAATTCTGTTTGCTATTATTATTCCCAAGGAATGAGAAAAGAGTACAAATGGTTAGCTGAGTATTGAAACTTTTCCTACAAAATATTGTTGATTTTCTTCCCGGTATTTCATTTAAAATTCAGAAAGTAAATATGAGCTTAAATTGTACTATGAACTAAGTATAATTTTATAAGATTTCTTAGTAACAAGAGAAGATAATTTTGATTTCTCAGGCTTGACTCTCTACACAAGACAGAGGGGGAAAAGCAGTGGAAATTAAACCTTTACTCCTTTGACTTGACCTTACAAGGATTTAAATCAATAAGGCAATGGCTCCTGATGATGATGTAACAACATGGGGAGGAAAAACCAGTGAGGCGCTGTCTTGGCTCTCGTAGGTTAAGAGCTGATAAGGTAGCACTAAAAACAAGCAGTTCACCTATCAGTAGTGGCTACTGAAATGATCTTGTTTGTTCAGATGATGCTTTTAGACCCAAAGTCTGACTTCTCCAGTAAGCAAAGCTAAGTACCTGGTAAATTAGTAACAATACGTTCTATAATTTAGGACCATTTTCATTTGTATAGTAAAAGGATTGATGATTAAATGTGCTGAAAACACGTTTTGAAGGAAGTAAAAGCAGAAAGTTGAATATACTTCATTCTAGGAGCTTCCTGTTTTAATTTACAAAAGGCATCAGGATAATTTTCTTTACGATCAAAAATATTTGTGAAAATATAAGTATTCGGGGCTTTTATCCTTTTAAAATCACCAGAAAAAAATGCATAAATTGAGAATAACCAAAATTAATTGTATATAAATAAAAAGAAATCTTTCTCTGTGAAATTTCAAAATTATCTTTACCATAATATCATTTATGATTTAGAAAGCTCTGGTGATTTTAAAACATGTCTGCAATGTCTTTGACTCTCTTACCATCAAAAGGTGTGGTCTATTTCCCCACCTCTCAAAAAGGGCCAGCCTTTACAAGCCAGACTTGCTTCTAATAAAGAGAACATGGCAGGGCCAGCCCCGTGGCTTGGCGGTTAAGTGCGTGCACTCGGCCGCTGGTGGCCCGGGTTCAGATCCTGGGCGCGCACCGATGCACCGCTTCTCAGGCCATGCTGAGGCCGCGTCCCACATACAGCAACTAGAAGGATGTGCAGCTATGACATACAACTATCTACTGGGGCTTTGGGGGAAATAAATAAATAAAATAAAAACTATAAAAAAAAAAGAGAGAGAACATGGCAGAAGTGAGGCTGTGTGACTTCTGGGACAATTCAGCTTCCCGCTGACTCTATATCTCTTGAAACACTCATCCCTAGAACTTAGAGAACATATTGTGTGGAAGCTAAGCAGACACATGGAAAGACTCCAGATAAGTATTCCAGCTCCAGCCCTAGGTGAAGTCCCAGCTGGTCCCAGGATTCATCACCAATGGACAAGCTTTAAGAAGATTTTAGAAAGAGAAAAACCAATCCTAAAATTCATATAGAACCATAAAAGACCCCAAATAGCCAAAGCAATCTTGAGAAAAAAGAACACAATTGTAGGCATCACACTTCTTGATCTCAGAATATTTTACAAAGCTATAGTAATCAAAAGAGCATGGCATAAAAACAGACATATAGACCAATGGAACAGAAGAGAGACCCCAGAACTAAACCCATGCAATTTTAGTCAACTGATCTTCAACGAGGGTTCCAATAACACACAATGGGAAAAGGATAGTCTCTTCAATAAACGATGTTGGGAAAACTGGACATCCACATGCAGAAGAATTACACTGGAACATATCTCATACCATATACAAAAATCAACTCAAAATGGATTAAAAACTTAAAGGTAAGACCTGAAACCAAAATTACTAGGAGAAAACATAGGGAAAAAAATTCTTGACATTGCTTTAAGCAATAATTTTTTGGATGTGACCCCAAAAGCACAAGCAACAAAAGGAAAAACAGACAAGTAGGATTTACTGCACAGTAAAGGAGACTATCAACAGAATGAAAAGGCAACTTATGGAATGGGAGAAAATATTTGCAAACCATATGTCTGATAAGTGATTAATATCCACAATGTATAAGGAATTCCTACAACTCATTAGCAAAGTCATGTGCTATATAACGACATTTTGGTCAACGACGGACCACATATACAACAGTGGTCCCAAAAGTTTAGAATCACATAGCCTACGTCTGTAGTAGGCTATACCATCTAGATTTGTGTAAGTACACTCTATAATGTTCACACAACAACAAAATTGCCTAAAAACACATTTCTCAGAATGTATCCTCGTCATTAAGTGACGTACGACAGCAACTAGATTAAAAAATAGGCAAAGAACCTGAATAAACATTTATCAAAGGAATACATACAAATGGCTGACAGATATAGGAAAAAGTTCTCAACATCAAGAATAATCAGGGAAATTTAAACTAAACCCACAATGAGATATCATTTCACACTTGGTAGAATGGCTATTATCAAAAAAAAAGAAAGATAACAAGTGTTGGCGAAGATACATACAACAGAGAACCTTTGATACTGCTAGTAGAAATGTAAAATGGTGCAGCCACTATGGAAAAAAGTATGAAAGATCCTAAAAAATTTAAAAATAGAACTACTATATGATCCAGCAATCTCACTACAGGCTATATATCAAAAGGAAATGAAATCAATATCTTGAAGAGATATCTGCCTCCTCATGTTCACTGTAGCATTATTCACAATAGCCGAGAATATGAAAATAATCTCAGTATCCATCAATGGATAAAGAATGTGATATATAAATAGACAGCTAGAGATATATACACAAAATGGAATATTATTCAGCCTTTACAAAGAAGGAAATCCTGCCATCTGTGACAATTTGGATAAACCTGGACTCATTTATACATGGAATCTAAAACAGTCAAACTCACAGAAGCCAAGAGTAGAAAGGTGGTTGCCAGGGATCCAGGGGGTGGGGAAATGGGGAGATGTTGGTCAAGGGTAAAAAGTTTCAGTTATGCAAGATGAATAAGTCCTAGGGATCTAATGTACAGCATGGTTATTATAGTTAACACTGTAACGTATACTTGAAATTTGCTGAGAGTAGATCTTAAGTGTTCTCACCACATACACAAAAATGTTAACTATATGAGGTGACAGATATGTAATTAGCTTGATTGTGGTGATTATTTCACAGTGTATACATATATCAAAACATCAAATTGTACTCCTTAAATATACACAGTTTTATCTGTCAATGTATCTTAATAAAGCTGAAAAGAATGAAAATGACATAATTATACACCCTCGGGCAAAATATTTCTCCAATTTAAACTAAAATTTTAAAAGTGAAAAGAGAAAAATACACTGAAATATTTATTTAAATATCATGCAACTTGAGTTATGTGAATGGAGCAAACACTCATGTTCCTTCCCAACAGGCATTCTCTCTTATTCCTTGCCAAGAGTCTACAAATTTGATGAAGAATTCAAAGATATTGTTCTCAGGGAAGTTGAGTTCCTCCCTAGGCTGAGAAAAAGAACGAAAATTGGTCTAAACCATCAATGATATTTCCATTCCTCTTTTAAAAAGTTTTTTTTTTTTTAAGATTTAGGTTAACAACAAAATTGTGAGGAAGGACAGAGATTTCCCATATACTTCCTGCCCCAACACATGCATAGCCTCCCCCATTATCAACATTACACACCAGAATGGTATATGTTTTACCAAGGATGAATCAATATAATCACCCAAAGTCAATAAGGTTTACTGTGGGTGTTGTACTTTCTATGGATTTGGAAAAATGTATAACATATATCTATCATTATAATATCATACATAGTAATTTCCTAATATCTCTTGATATTGTGTTTTGCAGAGCAGAAGGTTTTAATTTTAATGAAGTCCAGCATATCAATTGTTTTTTTCATGGACTGTGTATTTGATGTTGTATCTAAAAAGGCATCACCACACCCAAGGTCATCTATGTTTTCTCCTATGTTATCTACTAAGAGTTTTATAATTTTTCATTTCACATTTAGATCTATGATCCATTTTGAATTAATTTTTGTGAAGGGTACAATTTCTGTGTTCAGATTCATTTTTTTGCATGTGGATGTCTAGTTGTTCCAGCACCATTTATTGAAATGAGAATCTTTGCTCCATTCTATTGCCTTTGCTTCTCTGTCAAACATTAGTGGACTGTATTTATAAAGGTCTATTACTGGGCTCTCTATTCTGTTCCATTGATCTATTTGTCTATTATTTTGCCAATACCACTATGTCTTAATTACAGTAGCTTCACAGCAAATCTTGAAGTCAGGTAGTGTCAATCTTCCAACTTTGTTCTTCTCATTTAATATCGTGTTAGCTATTCTGGGTCTTTTGTCTCTCCATATAAACTTTAGAATCGGTTTATCAATATCCATAAAATAACTTGCTAGGAGATTTTGATTTGAATTGCATTGAATCTATAGATCAAGTTAGGAAGAACTGACATCTTGACAATATTTATTCTTCCTATCCAAGAGCACGGAATAGCTCTCCATTTATTTACTTATTCTTTGATTTCTTTCATCAGAGTTCCGTAGTTTTTCTCATATAGATGTTATACGTATTTTGTTGGATTTAAATCTAAGTATGTCATTTTTGGGGGTGCTAATATTAATGATATTGTGTTATTAATTTAAATTCCACTTGTTCACTGATGGTAAATAGGAAAGCAATTGATTTTTTATATTAACCTTGTACCCTGCAACCTTGCTATATCAGTTATTATTTCCAGGAGGTTTTTTGGTCAATTCTTTGGATTATCTACATAGAGGACCATGTCATCTGCAAACAAAGATAGTTTTATTTCTTCCTCTACAATCTATATAACTTTTATTTCCTTTTCTTGTCTTATTGCATTAGCTAGAACTTCAAGTATGATGTTGAAAACTAGTGGTGGGAGGGGACATCCCTGCCTACTACCTGATCTTAGTAAGAAAGTTTCAAGTTTCTCACCATTAACTATGATGTTAGTTGTAGGTTTTTGTAGATATTCTTTATCAAGTTGAGGAAGTTCCCCTCTATCACTAGTTTATATTGAGAGTTTTTATCATGAATGGGTGTTGAATTTCATCAAATGCATTTTCTGCATCTACAGAAATGTTCTTGTATTTTTTCTTTGTTGGATTACATTAATTGATTTTCAAATGCTGAACCAGGCTCAGGCTTGCATACCTGAAATAAATCCCACTAGGTCATGGTGTATAACTCTTTTAAGACATTCAACTTGCTAAAATTTATTGAAGATTTTTGCATCTAGGTTCATGAGAGATACTGGCCTGTAGTTTTCTTTCCTTGTAATGTCTTTGTCTGATTTTGGTATTAGGGCAATGCTGTCCTCACAGAACAAGTAGGAAATATTCCCTCTGCTTTTATCCCCTGAAACAGATTGTAGAGAATTGGTATAATTTCTTCCTTAAATGTTTGGTAGAACTCACCAGTGACCCCATATGGGCCTGGAGCTTTCTGTTTTGGAGGGTTACTAATTATTGATTCAATTTCTTTAATAGATATAAGCCTATTCAGATCATCTATTTCTACTGTGAGCTTTGGCAAACTGTGTCTTTCATAGAATTGGTTCATTTCATCTAGGTTACCAAATTGTGGACACATGGTTGCTCATAGTATTCCTCTGTTACCCTTTTAACGTCCATGGGATCTGCAGTGATATTCTTTATTTCATTTCTGATATTAATAATTTGTGTCTTTCCTTTTTGCTTAGTTAGCCTGGCTGAATACTTATCAATTTTATTATCTTTTCAAAGAACTACTTTTATTTTCATTGATTTTCTCTATTTCCTACTTTCAATTTCATTGATTTCTGCTCTAATTCTTGTTATTTCTTTTCTTCTGCTTACTTTGGATTTAATCTGCTCTTCTTTTTCTACTTTCGTAAGGTGAAAACTTAAGATTATTGATTTTAGATCGTTCTTCTTTCCTAATATATGTATTAAATGCTACAAATTTCCCTCTAAGTATTGCTTTTGCTACATCCTACAAATTTTGATAAGTTGTGCTTTCATTTTCACTTAGTTTAAAATACTTTTAAATTTCTCTTGAGATTTCTTCTCTGACCTATGTGTGATATAGAAGTATATTGTTTAATCTCCATGTATTTTGGGATTTTCCAGTATTCTTTCTCTTATTGGTTTCTAATTTAATTCCATTGTGATCTGAAGGCAGACATTGTATGATTTCTATTCTTCCAAATTTGTTAAGGTGTGTTTTATGGCCAAGAATGTTGTCTATCTTGGTAAATTTCCATGTTAGCTTGAGAAGAATGTTTATTCTGCTGTTGTTGGATGAAGTAGCCTACAGATGTGAATTATATCTAGTTGATTAATCATGTTGTTCAGTTCAACTATTTTCCTTACTAGTTTTCTGCATGTTGGATTTGTTCATTTCTGAGAGATGGGTGTTGAAGTCTCCAACTACGATAGTGGATTCATCTATTTCTCCTTGGAATTCTATTAGGTTTTGCCTCACATAGTTTGACACTTTGTTGTGAGGTTTATACAAATTAATGATTGTTATGTATTCTTGGACAATCGACCCCTCTATGATTGTGTAATGCCCTTCTTTATCCCTGATAACTTTCCTCTCATTGAAGTCAGCTCTGTCTGAAATTAATGTATCTACCACTGCTTTCTTTTGATTAGTAGTTATGATGGTATATTTTTCTCCAGCCATGTACTCTTCATCTATATGTGTCTTTATATTTAAAGTGGGTTATTTTAGACAACATATATTTCAGTCCTGTTTTTTGATCCACTCTGACAATCTCTGTCTTTTAATTGGTTCATTTAGACAATGGATGTTCAAAGTGATTAATGATAGAGTTGCATTAATATCTACCATATTCATTACACTTTTCTATTTGTTGCCATTGTTCTTTGTTCCTATTTTTGTCTTCTACTCTTTGTCTGCCTGTTATGATTTTAATTGAGAATTTTATATGATTTCATTTTCTTTCCTTTCTTACCATATCATTTACTCTTTTTTCACTTTTTTTAGTGGTGTCCTTGAGTCTGCAACATACATTTACAGTTAATCCAAATCCACTTTCAAATAACACTATACTTCACAGGTAGTGTGAGTACCTTATAACAACAAAATAATCCAGACAGAGAAAGGCAAATACTGTATTATCACCCTTATAGGTGGAATCTAAAAAAAAGGAAAAGTCAAACTCATAGAAACAGAGACTAGAACAGTGGTTATAAGGGGCTGGGGAATGCAGGAAATGCTGAGATGCTAATCAAAGGGTACAGTCTTCAGTTATAAGATGAATAAGTTCTGGGGATCTAATGTACAGAATGATGACTAAAGTTAATAATACTTTATTGTATACTTGAAATTTGCTACGAGAGTAGACCTTAAGTATTCTCACCACACACACAGACACAAAAGTTAACTATGTGAGGTGATATATGTGTTAATTAACTTGACTGTGGTAAGGATTTAACCAAGTATACATGTATTAAACCATCACACTTTATACTTTAAATAAATGCAATTTTATATGTCAATTATGCCTCAATAAAGCTGGGGAAAAAAAGAAGATTCTAGTCTCTAGCCTTTGAGCTGCCCCAGGTGACACTGATTGGAGAAGAGACAAACTGTCCCTGTCAAGCCAGGCCCAAATCACAGATTCATGAGGAAAATAAATGTTGTTCTTGTTGTGAGTCACTAAGTTTCTAGGGAGAAAGAAGTTTTGCAGCAATAGATAACTTGAACAGAAGCCAACAATCTTAAAAATGTTAGGTAATCAAGAAAAAAAATAATGTAAGCTATGTCACAGCAAAAGAGGAGGAAAACTGTTGAGAAATTGTGATTCCTTTCACAGTGGTCCACAATTAATTTCATACTCTAAATATTTTTTACATATTCTAGGCACAAAATACTTTTTTTTCAAATTGAGGTAGGGGAATGAGTGTGCATAAAGAAACTCAGATGACATTCCTATGGAAAACATAGTGTCTCAAATAAATTAGCTAGCTGGCCTGGCTTCATTTTGGAACTTAAAAAAAAAAATCTCTGATTATGATGTAACTATATTATAAGTATTGCATTATATACACACACACACACATATATATTGTGTATATTTACACAATATACACAATATACACATTATTTACAATGTATATAGTGTGTACATATAGTATGTGTATACACAATAACAGTGATAATATTAAACATGTACATAAATACAAACATGTGGAGGTTGATTAGTTTGAGCCTTTCTTTTCCAGTTGGCAAAATCACTCATCAGACAGAAAACTTACAGAAAATATAAAGTTTTACAAAAAATTTAAAGAAAAATACAAAGCACAGTAAATGAGCAAAGATAAATCTGAAAATTTGATAAATAAAAATAAGCAATGATGATAAATTTATTTTTGCAATACTCTTGGAAAATATGTGAAAAAAGGCTTTCTTCTGTTTATATTATACCTTTTACTCATTTAACAAATCTACTTACTGAATGACTATTACAGCATGCCAAGTTTGCCGATTACAACGTCCATGGGATCACGGTGAACACAAGGGACAAAGATCCTCGCCTTTCTACAGGGAGTCAACTCATTTCCAGGATATAGCTTAGGAACAAGACAATATAGCACAATCAGGGGCATTAGGTATTGGGAAGCAGCTGCCAGTTTTCAAGTATTTTAAGGCATCTTTCAATGAACAGATTGCCTGAAAATCCGTATGCTTTTCTTTTACAGTAACAATCAATATACTGCACCATGTTACTGAAAACTCCATCCACCAAAATTGTTGTTTGCAGAGGAAATCTATCAATGAACACTTACACTTGAATCTTAATCGATTTATCAGATTTTGTTTAATGAATTTCCTCTCAAGAAGACCGTTCTATAGATGTTTATTGATTATAAGTAAATCCACCCAAAAAGTCTAGTGTGCTAATGTAAGACTATTGCTTCTAAACACTTTAACTCAAATGAGCCACTGATGAGATCACAGACCTCACTGATTATGTGGCTTCTCCAGCCTCAAGTCCCACTTCCTTCAATAAAACTTTTAAGCTCGAGTGATCACACCCTCTGAGTTCATAGCCTCACCTTTGAAACTTAAATAGCACCTAAATCTATGCTCTCTTGGGACTTTTATTTATTTATCTTTTATATTTCTATACATTATTTAACTTTTGCATTTTATTTAATGTTTTAAGTTCTTTTTATTTCCCAATTTGATTTTAAGTCTTTTGTGATAATTACTTTAACTTATACATTTTTATTTTATTGTTTGTCTCCCCAAATAGCACATAAGCTCCCCGAGGACAGTGACTTGGTCTATTTTGTTCTTTTCTGAATTCCAAGTGTGCAGCACTACAGATGCACAATAAATATCTACTAAATGAATGAATGAAGTACTCAATAAGATTTGTTGTCACTCAATAATAATAAAAATACTACCTGACAAAGTACAATGACTATTTTGGTATCCTTCAAATTGTTACATAAACTTAAATTTAAAAAGGAATGTCCAAAATATTCCTTTATCCATAGGAGTCTAATAGATGAACCTTGATTCTCAAGTGTTTATCTGTTTGTAGCAGATGGGAGGATAATTCTGTATGGTCACCACATTAGGCTCTTATCTGGCACCTAACCATAACCAAATTACTTCTTAGAAATAGATCCTTAAGCTCATATTTCACCACATGCAATGTCTGACAGCATTTGATAATATTCTCAAATAAATAAATATTTCTCAATATTGTCAATTATGATTTGGCAGTGAAAAATTTTTTCTTTGTTCTTAAATCAAGTTTTTACTGATGAGATGTAAAAAAGTGTTTTACCAGGAGAAGTTTTCAATTGCCTGTGTGTCTAGGTAAGCCTGGAAAGTCTCCACGGTGTAGCCCTTTCCCTGTTACTTGGGCAAATCTAGCTGGGTAAGTATCCATTGTGTTGGCAGAAGGTATAACTGGACCTCTGGTAGCCTGAAAAGACTGTCTCTCTCATAAATCCTTGGTATGTAAAGGTGATCCCCCAGCAAAGGGCGAGTAAATTTTTATACAGCAGAGGATTCTACTCAGAGGAAAGGAGGGAGAAACTAAATCCTTCCCAAAGGCCTTTAAAGTGAAGCATTTTTATAATCTACGTAATTGAGGTCTAAGATGTCCCTAAGTAACACGGTCCAGACTGAGGGCTAACAAGAGCTGACAAGAGCTCAAAGGTCCCCAAAAGAAAGATCAGTCAGAGCGAGGTGATGGAGGACCTTGGGGAAGCCGGGTTGCAGGACAGGTTGTGGATGCATGTAGAGCACTTCTAGACCTATCAGTGGCTTCATTTTTCAGAGAAATAGCTCAGCATATGAATATAAAAATAAAACTGAAGCTTCAGAAAATCAACTGTGAGCTGCCATCTCTTCCTATACAGGAATCTAAACTCGCAAGGGAGACACAGTAGACAGAACACACTGGACCATATGGGGCTCATTTTCAATACTGACATAATGTGGCAGTGACAGAAACAATGAGAGCTAGAATCTGAAGTGTACTGGTGGCCTGATGAGCCTTTCCAATCTGATTTGAAAAAGTAATGCCAAGAAATGTATAAGCCACATATATTGAATAAAGAAAAGAAAAAGGACATGAGCTTACATTGAAGCAATAGTCTATTAGAAGTTAACTTACTCATTTACTTATTCACTCAATATTTGTTTCCCACAAACGTGCAGAAACTGGTTTTAAGAACCCCTGTTGCAAGCTCGCATAGAGAGTCTAAAATACTTGACACATATTATTCTCTGCTTTGTGGCCTCAGCACAAAGCAGACATAAGCCCATTTTAACTTTGTCGGAGAGACATAAGCCCATTTTAACTTTCTGTCCATTACTCTGCACTGTGCCAGTCATGACGACCAAGACAAATGAGCCACAGGCATAGACTTTAAGCAGTTGACAATATAATGGCAAAGAGACTGGTAAATTAGCAACTGCAATGCAAAATACAAAAAATTGCAATGCAATATAGTAAACAGAGGGTGCCATGTGAGCACCTAGGAGGGGACAGCTATCATTCTCTGTTGGAGGAGGACAGGAACACTTCACAGAGGAATATTTATTTGAGTTTAATCTTGAGATATAAGTAGGTGTTCATCATATGAAACTCCAGGTAGGAAAAACAACATGGTCAAAGGCACCAAGACATGAACAAGCAGGCAGCGCTGCCACAGGGCGAGTCAAAGATGAGGGAGAACTTCAGCGAGCCAGGGGCGGGAGAGGAACGTGGAAATTAAGCAGGCGCCAAATTAAGACGGGCTTTGAGCACAAAGAGTTTCGAAAAGTCTGGACATTGTTACTAAGCCTCTGCGCCACTCTAAGTAGAGAATAACATTATTCATACTTGCTTCAGGACATTCATGCTGGAAAACGTGGTGAACAGGCAGAGCGGCAAGAATAAGACTTCATTATTGTTTCAGAAATCTGATGTATATGAATGGTGACTGTGTGTGTATAAGAAAGGCAGGGGAGGGAGGAGGGAGAGAAAGAAAGGAGAAAGGAGACGCAACTTCTAAACTAGATCCATAATTTCTCCAAATTTTCACAAAGATAGCCTTATTTTATAATTTTCTTAAATTGTGCTTTTTTAATTGTTCATTTAAAAATTTCCTTCCCAGGGAATTTTTAGTCTACTTTGTGGAGAATGCATATAAGAATTTTGTTTCCCAGATTCAAGAAAATGCCAGAGACGACCATTCTTAAACTCAGTTTCCTCGTGCTGAGTCCTTAGCTATGTCTTTTCAACATGAGCCTAACAAAAATGAGCTTTGTGTCTTGGATTCTTCTCTTTGCAATTTCAGTGTTTATGCTTATTGGTCTGGCAAGAAACCAGAGAAGCAGTTCGTGTAGAAAAACTTGGCAAAGGAGACCTCTGCTTCTACTGAGAACTCCTTCAAGTTTCATTTTGTTATTAAAATTATCTTGATATATATTTTAGAAAGTAGAATCCATAATAGTGAAATAGGCAGAATACCGGAAAGGCAGCACTTTGGAGAGTGAGTACGGTACAGGGGCTACAGAGTAAGCTCAAGAGTCACACGGCCTGAGTTTAAATCCCGCTCCACCTCCAAGCAGCTCTGTGACCTTGAGCCGGCTAATTACCTGCTTTTTGCCTCCTTTTCCTCATGTTTAAAATCCAGAGTTTCATTTCCATTTCATAGAGCTATTACGAGGAGCATCACAGCATATGAAATATGATCAGCCCCTGCCTGGCCAATATATGTGGTCAATTAATGGTGCCACTATTATTATATAAGTATCAGAATATCATTGCAATGACTATTTTCTTCCATAGGATAGATGACTATCTAACTTTTCTAGTTTTAAAGCGAATATATTGAGCATAATATGTAATGTTCTTTCAAACTCTTTAAAATCTTCCCATTTTCTCCTTATATCTTATATCACAAAAAAATTCTGGCAGTTAACATAGATAGAACAGCATAATGGATCAGTATTTTAAATCATCTTAATGTTTGTTATATCAATAAATGAATAATGGGAAATATTCAGATTCTGAATATGTAAATGTAACACATATACTTAAACTATTCTTTTTGATACATGATAATGACCACAGAATTATAATGGTTCATCTAAAATTATGCTGTCTCATATAACAATTGTGCCAGGTATTTCAGAGGAAAATATAAATCTCCAGTAATGTCCCCATAGCAATGGGAAGTAATTAGAGTATTTCACACTTAAAGATTAATATTTTGGATTTATATTGTACCTTTCATCTAAGGGCCTCAAAATGTCTCTATAAACACTAACTTGTTAACTTCTCAATTGCCACCCCTACACAAGGTAAGGTGGTATCCAACAACATTTTACAAATCAGGAAAATTAAATTGAGAAGAACTAAATATTACATTTATGATTTCAGAATCATGGTACACTGCAAGATTTTTTAAAGATTTTATACAATGTTTATGGACTCAAGGATTTCTACATGTGCACAAAATCCTTATATGGTTTTCATTACACTGTTTTTCACAGCGATTCCTTTAAAAAAGCACTTTTCAATTCTTTTTATGGCATCTAAAAACATAAAAGTAAGATGTTCTAGGACAATCTTCCCTCTTACGATATATTTAATACACATAAAGCCAAGAGAGGGAGAGAGCGAATTTTTGTGTGTATACTTGTGTGTGTTTTCATATATTGTAAGTTTCTCAACACCAGGCAAAATATCATACAATTTTGTGATTACCACAACTAATATAACACTCAATTAATAGTGTAGAGAAAAGTAAGATGTTGTGCCTCATCAGGAAGATCTTTATATTTACAGATCTATAGACCATTAAAATTAACCCAAAATAGTTCGGATCCCAGGCGCGCACCAACGCACCGCTTCTCCGGCCATGCTGAGGCCGCGTCCCACATACAGCAACTAGAAGGATGTGCAGCTATGACATACAACTATCTACTGGGGCTTTGGGGGGAAAAAAATAAATAAATAAAATCTTAAAAAAAAAAAATTAACCCAAAATTATACAGACAATATATCTGTTGATTGAACATGTATATTTCACACCAGCTTAGCATTTAAGATCGTTTGTGATATAGGTCCAATCCATTTTTATAATTTTATCTCCAAATATCCACTCCTCACTTAGCCTTTATTTTATTTATTACGAATATCTCATTTTTCCCCAGAAACATGCTCAATACTTTCCTTATTGTGCTTTGTTCCTTCTCCTCAGAACATGCTCTCCCTATAGGCTATGTACCAAAATCCTACTTAACACTTCAGTGAGACCTCTCCATGCAACCTCTGTAGATCTTCTCTGAACCAGATGCTGTTGGTGCCTCGCCTAGATCCCCTTCAGTCCAGGCACTATAGGCTCACACCTGTGCACTTTCACATACACACACACACACACACACACACACACACAAGCAGTTTACAGCTAAAGACTCATGGGAGTATAACAAGGCCCCTGGTTTCCAGGTGTAACAGCCTCTGTGGTAGATTCTGCATTCCAGAGGCCCCTTCCAGGCAGAGGACAGACTGTTGGAACCACTTCTCTGCTGAGCTTCCACCGATACCCTACCCTGCTTTGCCAATTCCCTTCAGTTTTCTTCTGGGATCATTCTTCAACAAATTACTTGCACAAGAATCTCCATCTCAAGCTCTGCCTCTGTGGAACTCAACCTACATATTCAATGAATTCCTGAATTCATTGTAACATTATTTATAATAGTAGACAATAAAAAAAAAGTTTAATCATGGGAGCCTGGTTAAATAGTTTTACATCTACACAGTAGAATGACACACAGGCATTAAAAACTTGAGGGCCAGCCCAGTGGCTCAGTTCACACGCTCTGCTTCAGCAGCCCCAGGGTTCACAGGTTCGGATCCCAAGCGCAGACCTATGCACCACTTATCAAGCCATGCTGTGGCAGGCGTCCCATATAAAGTAGAGGAAGATGGCACAGATGTTAGCCCAGGGCCAATCTTCCTAGCAAAAAGAGGAGGACTGGCAACAGATGTTAGCTCAGGGCTGATCTTCCTCACCAAAAAAAAAAAAAAAAAAGTTTATTTTAGAAAATACCAAACAGAATTTATGATATAATAAAGGTACTATGTATTGTGTATAGTCTTATGCACAAAGTCCATGCTAAACAATGGAGATATGGCTCTAATAAGATAAGATACAGTCCCTGACCTTGTGAAGTATACGGTAGCATAAGACACATATCATATAAAGTATTACACGATCATAATCTTTTTGTGTGTGTGTGAGGAAGATCAGCCCTGAGCTAACATCCACACTAATCCTCCTCTTTTTGCTGAGGAAGACCAGATCTGAGCTAACATCTATTGCCATTCCTCCTCCTTTTTTTTTTCCCCAAAGCCCCAGTAGATAGTTGTATGTCATAGCTGCACATCCTTCTAGTTGCTGTATATGGGACGCGGCCTCAGCATGGCCAGAGAAGCGGTGCGTCGCTGCGCGCCCAGGATCCGAACCCGGGCCGCCAGTAACGGAGCGCATACACTTAACCGCTAAGCCACAGGGCCAGCCCCATGATCATAATCTTTTAATTTCTACTGGGATAAATGCTGTGAAGGATAAGCACAGTTCATGGAAACAGGAGAGATTTGACTTGGTCTGTAGAGTCAAGAAGACTTCAGAGCAGAAACAGCATTTAATTAGAAAGGTGAGGCATGATGGGATGTGAAGTTGGGAGAGCCACCTAGATAAAGGAAGCAGTAAATCCAATGGTTCTGAGGAAGAAGGACCATGACACAGCAAAGGTTAATGAAAAGGCAGAGGCCTGAAAACCCAGAGCCGTCGTGGTAAAGATTCTATGTTTTGTCTTAAGACTCACAGAAGTCACACAGAACATAAAGGATTTTAAGCATGGTAGGGACAAGATACTATTTTCATGTTTTAAATATTACTCAATTACTCTGAGTAGACTACATTAGTGAGGGTAGAAGACACAGGTATTCATGTTACAAGGTTACTGCAATAGTCGAAGTAAGAGATCATGGGTCTTTGAGCTAAGGAGTAGTATAGAGATGAGTGGAAATGGATGGATTTGAGATATTTAGGAAGCAGAAACAATGGGACTTGTCTTTGATTGGTAATGTTGATGGAGATTAAAGGGACGAGCCAGCATTACTCCAAGGGTTCTGGCTTTCCCAACTGCCAGATGGTAGTGCCTCCCACTGGAACAGACATCATGATGAAGCAGTGGGTGGAGACGGGGTTAGGAAAGAATTTCAGTTCTAAACATATTAAGATTGGGGTGCCTTTGTGATATCTAAGAAGAATTATTAAGTATACATGAAACTAGAACTCCAAATTATTCATAAATAAATATATGCATGTGCACACCTGTGTGCATGTACAATACAGACATTAACAAAAATACAATACGTGTGTGTGTAACGAAAATGAAGGCCATACATTATATTACTAACAATGCTTGTCCTTGAATAATAGACTTATGAGACAACTTAATTTTTTTTGTGCTTGTCATTTTTCAGTGTGCACCCATGAATTTTGTTCACATAAAATAAGCTAATAAAATCTAATCTCTCCCCCATGGACTACCACAGCTCTTTGAAGACTACTCAATCATAGCCTTCTACATGCATTAGAGAAACTAATTCCTGGAACCAACGACTCAGAGTACATCTTTAAAATATTTTCTATATACGTGTATTAAATTTGGCACTTGGTTTTTTATGACCATTCAAGTCCAGACACCCCTCTGTGTAGCTCATCTTTCCTATTTTGTCGGAAATACTTCCCAATAATTACATACCTTCTAAAATATGAAAAACCTTTTATTGCACATCTCAGTCTTCTTTTAATCACATAAGGAAGAAAAAGTGATTCAAATCAACTCAGAAATGCATTGACTCACTCATAAAATGTATTACTTCTTTGTTTTAACCCTGAAAGTGAGAATTGAGATTAAATAACTCCCTAATATCACTCTTCCCCAAAATCAGACTAAAAGAAGAATAAATAATAATAACGATGATGTTTAATAACTATTGAGTGCTTATTAGGTGACAGGCAAAGCTTTGGCGCTTTGTAGGGATTATCTTCTTTAACAATAAGTTTATAGTAAAGTACACGTACTCTCTTTTTGGGATGAGAAAACAGGTTCAGACATAAATTTCTGTAGGTCACATATCTCGTAGCTGATGGGGCTGGGATTCCAATTAAGTCAGCCTAGCAGCAGCTTCACACCAAATGCTGTAATACACTACTCTCATTCTGCAAAGCGTGTGGTTTAGTGTTAATTTTGGAACTGAGATTTGAGACATAATTTTTCCTAGACCATGGTTCCTTCAAACAAGAAGATAAAAAGCCACAAGGAATGTGACCCTTTCCAGTGTAGTAATCGACTGTTCAAGAGGTCATGAAGCTAAGATTTATTGATTACTTATTGTATCAGTTAGGATGCTTAACATGGAATAAATAAGGAAGCCTAAATCAACCTTAAACAGGAAACTGCCGGCTCACATAATGAAAAGTCTAAAGGGAGGGCAGGCTCCAGGCACGATTTGATCCAGAGGTTCACAATACCATCAAGGCTTCGCTCTGTTTCTCTGCGATTCTCTTGGCTCTGCTCTGCTCTGCTTGCTGATTTTGTCTCCAGGCTGAGAGCCAAGACAGCTACAGCAAGTCTAGGTTTCTCCTCCACATACAGCACCATTACAGAAAGTGGCAAAATCTTTGTCCGAGTTTCCAAGTTCCAACCAAGAGTCCTGAGACTCTCCAATTAGGCCAGTGTAGGTCACACGTGTACCCCTCACCAACTACCATGGGCAAGACGATGCACTGATTGGCTCAGCCTGGGTCACACACTTTACTCCTAGTACTGCAATAGCCATATATATCCACAATGAATCAGGAGCTACTGGGAAGGGGGAGGGGAAACAGATGCTGGGAAATCAAGCAATAAGTGTTCCTGCCTCATATTGTGTGTTAGATTTGTACATACACCATCTTATCCAAATGAAGCCTAAAACTCCAATGAAATGGTAATTATAAACTCCACTGTATAAATTAAAATACAGAAGATTACATTGTTACATAAACAAGGATTTTTTTTTTTAATTCAGTTTGGCTTAATAGCTCTGCTTTCCTCACACTAGCAATTTAACGATTTTGTATAGAAATAGTGTAGCTATTGAGCCATTCAGTGGTAGTCGTCATGGGAGCAACAAGGTACCTAAGGTACCTTCTTACCCCTCTGGGGTTACACAAACACTAGGGGAGAGAGAGATGCTCAGCTAACTATGAGGCAGGACAGGCTGGGCTAAGGGCTCTGACCTGAATTATACCTCTGATATCTAAATTTCAGACTGCTTATTCAACTGGCACTTAGTGTGGTTGGTGCATGTCTTCTCTTGTCTTTCTATTTTTAAAAATCAATAAATAGTTTGTGTTAGAAATTAAACACATCTTAGCCATTTTTAAGATTTCTTCATAAAAGTAACAGGAGGTCAGCCTGACACACTATTTGGGAGTAATCATTGAAACTTCATGGACTGTGTCTTGCAATAATTCCTTACATGTCTCAAACTCCCATGTGCTGTAAGTTGAGGACAAGCCCTACAACTTAATTTTGTGAAGCATCTCTACAATGAGTAAGACAAGGCCTTGAATAGAGTAGTAATCGCTCAGTAAAGATTTGTGAAATCAACCTTGATGAGTAAAAGGAGTTCCCATGCAACCTGTTAAAAGTACACTTAATTGTCCTAGAAATGTAAATACCCCAATTGGGATAATCTTTATACGTATATGAGGAGATGAGCTTGAAAAAAATTCAAAATTTCTTCACACTGCCCTTTCTCTTTACTTAGGAGCTAGAATTTTTTTGCAAGACATGACTTCAACTGTAATTCACAGGCTAAGTGCAACATTTCTGATGTCTTCAAAGCAGTTTATCAGCAGCCTATACTTCTAAGCTCTAACAATAATCAGCCCCATTGAAATGTGTGCATCTTTGTAGCATTTCTGTTCCACTCTTTACCCACATTCATTTCAGTTCAATACTCAACAGCACTTCAGATATCCTGTTGTTGCCTTCCGTTCTACAAAGCTAAGTGTTAGCAAGTCTCCCTTCTGAATTCCTAGATTTCATTTTAAACTCGAGTTCATATTGTTTCTCTTCTGAAAAATCATTATATAGCATGTAGAGAGTTACTTTGTTTATAGACACTATAAGAAGTATCCTTTTGGGGGATCAGTCAGAAAAAATAATGAGTAAGACATTTCCAAATACCGTCTCCATAAATAAAAGTTTGTCTAAGAGTTCTTTCTTAGAGAGTAGGGTGGAGGCAAGATTCTTGAAATCTTATCAACTCTACTTTGAATATTGCCACAGTGGTATAGTGTTTCCAACTAACAAATACATGTTATCTGTAATCCATGCCTTGCAAACGCTCAATGTAAGGTGACATGCACTTCTATAGAGGTTCCTACTGAAACCAGCCATCCAAACCATGGGAGATCTCTGGTAACTGCTGCGAGGAAGCCTTCCAAATGGGGACACCACCTCTGAAGGGGGACTTGTGCCTACTTCCCTCAATCCCTGGCTCCAGGGTCCCTAAATCATTCCTCACACAGTCCAATCTGTTGCGGATCACATAAGAAAGCTCTTCCCTGCAAAATCTGGTCTCTTTTGACCCGAAAAACCCTAAAATTACAAGAACCCTGGTGCAAACTGGTGTGAGGTAGATGGCGGGGAAGATCCAACAGCAGCAGGTGCTGCTCTTCAATAAGGGGATCCCCTGTCATGTTGCAAAGGTGTGTCAGAGAGCGGTTTCTGACAGCAAAATGGAGCTTGGAGCACATCTTCCCATTAAAAAAATTAAACATTTTATATGGTATTGAGATTCTATGATACCATTACCATAGTGCAATATGCGGTTCCCAATGGCTTAATCCTCTGTTGTCTTCCTCCTCGAACTGTTCTTCTACCACACTTGCCCTTGCTTGTTGCCCTACAGCTTCACTAACATCCCTGCCGGTCCCCGAACATGCCAAACATGTTTCTCTCTCTCTTCTCCTCTCCCTTCCTTTCTCCCCTTCTAGAACACCGTATCCCTAGATAATCACTTCATGTTAGTCTCTGCTCTCTGTCATCTCCTCAGAGATAATGTCACTGACTTACCAATCTAAATTCATATCCTCCATCACTCTGTATCTCCTAACCCTGATGTCTCTTTCTTCATACCCTTCTATACTTTCACTATTTCTTTATTGTCTGTCTCCCACTTTAGAAGTAAGCTTCGGTAAGTCAAGGTTTTAGATTGTTTTCTTTGTTTTATTTATCACTATATACAACAGGGCATAAAAGAGTACCTGATTCATCTAGATATTCCACAGAAATGTAATGAATATTGAAAGAATTAATATATATTATCGTGCTTTGCAATTTTTTATTTAGGCCTTCTAACAACTCTGTCAAGTAGATAGCATGGGACTTATTTTAATGAGAAAAGAAAGCACATAAGATCAAACATTTATCCACCAATTCTATCTTTCAGACAACCAAGAGGACACCAAGTCAATGAGTATATAAAATAGAATAAGCAAGCCGGGAGAAGTATGAATATGGTTGAACTGTGTCAATGCAATTCAGCTTGCCTGTGGGAAACCCACGAACAGTGAAAGAAGTGTGCAGATGGCATCTCTTTTTTCTTCCCCTCTCTAATAGATGCCAAAGTTTACACAAGAGGGCTTAGAAGGAAGCCAGAAGGCACAACTCAGTACCATCAGCTTCCTAGAGAATCAAGGCCTACAGACAAAGCATTTGGGACTTTAAGTTCTAATCCACTTGTGACACTTAACCATTGAGGATTGTTCTTCTTGGAATATTAATCATTTAGGGTTAACAGTCTTGGATGGTTAAATCTAGACATGGGAAAGATGACTATTCTCCAGTACACACACACATACACAAAGCAAACCTCTACCCAGGATCAGAAGCATCCAGAGAGTGAATTCTTTAAGAATAAAGTGATATAGTGACTTACTCCAGCTTCAAGTCCAGTCTCCTTTTTTCTGCTTCAAATACAAATGATTAAAGAATAGTTAGCAAGGACATAAAGGTGAAACATGAAAACCACAAATTAATATTGAGAGAAGAACATTTTCCAGTAGGTATTAACTAATCTTTGGCTATGGTAGTTAGAAAAGCACATTTCTAAAAGATCCATTTTTTAATATGCACTTCTGCTTCTTAGGTTTTATTCTGAACAGCCAGAAAAAAAAATGTTGCTTTTAATTCTGTCTAATAACAAAGATTTTTCTCAGGTTACATTTTATCTTTCAAAACAAGAAATTCAAGATCAAACAAAGGAAAAGTACAAGTTTAATGCTATAGAAAATTTAGTATTCAATCCATTCTTTCTAGTGAAAGAGATACCAGTGTCCTTGGCATGATTATTTGAGAAGTTAATAGGGGTAGGGCCGGCCCCATGGCTTAGCGGTTAGGTGCGCGCGCTCTGCTGCTGGCGGCCGGGGTTTGGATCCCAGGCACGCACCGACGCACCGCTTCTCCGGCCATGCTGAGGCCGCGTCCCACATACAGCAACTAGAAGGATGTGCAACTATGACATACAACTATCTACTGGGGCTTTGGGGGAAAAAATAAATAAATAAAAATTATAAAAAAAAAAAAGAAGTTAATAGGGGTTAAGACAATATAGTAGGAGTATAACCACATATAACAAATAAATTATCATCATTTTCCTAGTGAACACAAGTGGATTATGCTGTTATTTCCTCTGAATGTTTACTTTCAACCATCCTGGCTGAACTTCAAAAGTTCCATTCAGCAAGTCTCTGGCTTACCGAGTGATAGTCACAAATCTGGCCGACGTTAGCTGATCTGACCTATCAGTCACTCACCTGCACCGTTTCCCCGCATCAGTGTTCCTGCAGAGAAGAACATTTAACATGGCACAGGATGCAGTCCTTGTCCTGTTCCAGCAGAAACCTGGACCACATGCAGCTGTTAGGCATTCTATAAAGGTCATTCTCCCTCTTGAATTTGTGTATTATTTGTTTTTGTTCTTATTCGACAGTTGACATTTCTCCCTCTCTCTATCTTTGTACAGCTCCTTTTTAAGTGGATGAGCATTTATCACTTTATATATATTAACATATTAAAGGAGCACAATTAAAATACATTGATAAAAGTAACCTTTTCTTTTTCCTTTTTTTCTTTCTTGAAGGCCCTTATCTTAACACAGTGCATCATCCTACCAAATATAAAAATGACTTGTAAATAATGCACTATGTCCTTCTTTTCCCACTTTGTACATTACCTTAATCATCATAATTTTCTTTTAATTCCTTTCTATTCCACACATGAGAGGGTTAGCAAAAGAATACATGTTCAGAAAGAATGTTTGAAATGTCTGCCGGATTAGAGGGAAACAGAATTTTAGGAAAGAACATATTAAAACATATAATCTAAAATTTTATTTCTTAAAATGTGAAACTAAAACAAAATAATGTGATTTCTGTGAAATAATTAAATTAAATCAATTTGTGTTTCATAAGGGAAGAATGCTGGTCAAATATTTTATGTAGGACTGAGCTAGCTTACCCTCAAGATCTGACCAAGGAATTATGTCTAACTAACCACTCTTGTGTCTCAGTGAGAAGAGAAGGTAAAATAGAATATACGTGACACACGTCTGTTTACTCCCTGGCATGTGATCTATTCTAAAATGGGGATCTGAGGGCGTTTTTCCCAGTGGGACCAGAGATCGAGAGGGCACAAAGAACTCTATTGAGAAGTACAGGCAGGAATGTTGCTAAGCACAGATATTTAATTTTCTAGGAATAACATGAAATGAAGACTTATGCCAACTTCAAGAACTTGTATAATGCCCTGATAACCAACTGAGACAAATGAACAGATACTAAAGATGCAGACACTGAGCCTATTACTGATTTTTTTATTAATCATTGACACTGTGTGACTCAGAAAAAGCCACAACAACAGTCATTTGTAAAGTACCAACAAAACCAGGATTGATTTCTTTTCTAATGACAACTCACTAGAAGAGACATTTCAGTCTTTTTTTTTCCCTTCAAACTGATGGAGAACCAAATGCAAGGCTACAATAATATTGGAATGTGGGGAGAAATGTACAGGGTACCCTGCATCACACTGATTAGAAAATCAGAGAAGGCTCTTAAGAGAGAATCTGACTTCTTGTTGGCCAATTGACTATCAGAGAAAAAAAAAAAGAGCATACGATGCAGGGAACAGACAAATCCAATGAAAACTATTCTCTAGCCACAATTAATAAGGAAACAAATGAGGACAGGTGTCAGACCCTATTATTTATGTTCTGTGGCTGAGTGAAGTTGGGCAAATTATATAGCACCACTAAACTTCCCTTAGTCTCATCTGCAAAATGGGAATGGTGAAAGCATATGAGGGATACTGTAACAATGTAATGAGATAATACCTATAAAGGGTTTGCAACAATGACTGGCATATTTTGAGTGCTTAATAAAGGTCACTCTAATCATTGGTTCTTATATATGATTATGAATAACAAGTTATATATTATTCTCATTACGGAGAACAGATTTAGTCATTTTCACTATACCCTTTTGTTATCTTCTATAGTAACCTTTGGGTATTGTCACAGAGAGATAAAGTACGACTAAGGGCACTATATCTATTTATTACATTTATGATAGTGGTGCCCAAGGTGGGTAAACCAGTTTCATGATCCCTTTATACACTATGGAAGCATTCAGCTGTATTTTATTTTTAAAAATGGTAATTCTAAATGTACAATATAATAAAAGTCTTTTTCATTCAAGTACCTTTAAATTAAATTGTGGACTTTACATCCAGGTTTCTATACAAATTGTGCTGATTCGGCTTTAAGTGCCCAAATAATTTACTGACCTTTTAATCAGTTATAAACCTGTGGAGCTAGCTCTATTGATTAAAATCATATTAACAGCTCAATTCTAGAAGACAAGTCTAGTTTAACTGAAAAAAGGAACAATTAGTAAATCAGTACCAATATGTAAAATTGCCAGGAGAATTAAATGCTTACCAAATCACTGGGGCTTCTCTCTCCCTTTATTTTCTTATCAAAACACAATTTTTCCCCACAGATTTTTTTTATGTAAACATGGGACATGTGAAACAAAGATTTCAGTACTGTAAATATTAGGAGGTTTAGAAAAGGAGTAGATGATAATTTTTAAATAAAATTAGAAAGTAATTAAGTGATTATTACAGTGTGGATATTAAAAACCAGAAAATAATACTAGTTAAAGAGATTATGACTTTAAAGATATAAAAAGTATAAAGTTAGATGAATTTGAAAGAAGACTTAAGAGTTATGTCTCAAAATGGATCCAGGCAGCAGAAAGATTACAAGCTTATAAGTAACTAGAAAAACATCTATTTTACGGAAGTTCTGAAGCAAAAAAGAAAAAGATGAAAAAAATCCATAAAATTGTTCGAGGTGTTTTCTGTCGTGTTAAACAAACAGCAAATCTCTTTGTTTGAGTTTGAAAATGAGAATATAAATAACCCATATTTTCATAGAAAGTTTTCCTCTTCACTTGACATAATTACAAAAATCGATTAACTCCAGCCTCAAGATATTTGGCAAATATGCACAACAAAACAGACAAAATACACAGCTATTTAAATAACACTATTATATTTATGAAGTTTTGAAGGAAGTCAGGGAAAAAAGGGGACAGTAAAGTAATATTTATTGAAAACTCATTCTGTGCCAGGCACCATTTTATTGTTTTTCTAATTTGTTTTATTTATTTAATTTATTTTTCATTTGTCCCTTCAAGATAGGTGGTTATATCTACATTTTACATTTGAAAACACTAAGGTTGAGAATGTTGAAATAAATGATCTAAGAGTGATAAAAACCAGGGGGAAATGGCATATTCTCCAGCAATTAAAATAAATGCATGATGACATGTTTTGATAGAGACAGAATTAGCTTTAGTAATTCTTAGAAAAAAGGAGTTCCAACCTGAGTTTGGAGGGAGAAGGAAGGGATAAGAAGGAGAGAGAATGAGGAAGGAAGAGTAGAGTGTGTAGTCTGAGGAACAAGGTTTGGATCTGGACTACACTCTGCTGGGCTCTAAATTCTAGAAGAAGTTCTAGAAGATGGGATATATACCTACGGCCCCTAGCAGCTGGTGGAAACAGTTCTCCAAAACTGGGTTAGCTCCCTCTAACATTATATTAGCAGGCTTCAAAGGAATTAATTACAGTACTATACAGCGATACAGCAGAGCAGAGGCAAAATGGACCCTATGTTAACGAAAACAATTATCCAATTCTACATAATTGAGCTATTTCTACTCCTGGCCAATAGCCCACATTACTTCTTCAACGATGTGAATATAATTACCTTTTTTTGGTAAAAATTATGCTTAATAGACTGTTTAAAAATTCCTATCTATGCAGCATTCAAGTCACTTAACCTCTCAATTCGCTCATTAGCAATAGGAGGACTCTAGACCATAGACAATCATTAATATTTCTCCCAACTCCAAGTCTATGATTAAATAATTTCTACAGGGAAGATGACTCAAGGAACAGGGTCTGTCCAAGTCTAAAAATCACCAGAGATGAAGAAAAGAGGAAGGTTGCAATCTTCTATGGAGCAAAGTGTGAGGAAGATGCTCTCAAATCCAGCTCCACATTTGGAAAACACAGAAAGTGATAACGAGGGTGCCAAAGTGGAGAAAGGAGGTAAGGTTTACATGAACTGGGGTAGCAAGAGAAGAACCGGAGGGTGAGGGTAAGAGGCCAATGCAGGGCATCACATGAGCATTCCTTGAGGGAAAACCAGACTTTGGAACAGAGAGAAAGGAAGGTTAAGAGACTGTAATTACTTTTACACCAAACTGAAGAAGGGCACACTTCTGAGAAGTTTGTAGAGGTTGAATCAAGTAGATAACACAGAAGGTATAGCATAATTAATTCAAAATCAAAAAACAATGTTTTATGCTTATCTTCTATAAGAAAAAAAAATTTACACATGCACCTTTGAAACGTGAACTGTTAAGGCTATCCTCCTCTCATTTGGAGTATTTGCTACTTTATAATATCTTCCTATAAAAAATAAAAATTGTCAAAACTTGTTTACTTGATGATTTCTCCTCTTAGGATGCTAAATTAAAGTAAATTTAAGTCTTTGTTGTAAACTGTCTTTATATTTCTTAGAACAATCCACTCCATGTGAGACGTTTATTTAGTTTCAGAGATACAGCACTGGAGGTTAGGTGGGAACTAATGCAATTGCCAATATCCAGTGAGTTCTGCTAGGAGCAGCAGTCAAACAGCGAATACGGGGAATGGATGTGAAAGAAGAAAGGGAGTGACCACAGATACTAATTTCTGTTTTTAAAAAAATCAGCTAAACATGCTTGTCTGAACAAAGACTAGCTATACTTAGCTATTTTTCCTCTTTTCAGCTCCCTTTGAAGAAAAGTCCTCTATGTAATTAAAAATAAAACAAAACCTAAGTCTATTTCTTTAATCAGCTTAAAAGACCTAGATAAGAGGAAGGAACAACCTGTTGCTAAGACAGCATCGCTGCCTACAGAAAGAGGATGTGCCTGCGGGAGCTCTGAGGCTGCGCCAAACCGCAAGCTCATCACAAGCCCCCAGGTAGGACTTTGAAACAAGAGTGCTGCCTGGTTCCTGTTCGCCTCTGGTCAGACCTAGTTTGTCCCTTTTACCACAGCAGAAATCTTAATACTGCCATTTTTAGGGGCCGGCCCTGTGGCTTGGTGGTTAAGTGCGCGCGCTGCGATGCTGGTGGCCCGGGTTCGGATCCCGGGTGCGCATCGAGGCACCACTTCTCCGTTCATCCTGAGGCCGAGTCCCGCATACAGCAACTAGAAGGATGTGCAGCTATGACATACAACTATCCACTGGGGCTTTGGGGGGAAAAAATAAAATAAATAAAATCTTTAATACTGCCATTTTCACTCTTGAGAGCCCTGGTTTGGATAATAAATTATAAGATTATCCTATTTCAAATCAAGGGGTGTGGCTATGAAGGCACAGCTAAATATCAGTATCAGTGACAACAATAACATTTTAGCCACCTATTTCATGCAAATTCAGAGTGGAATATCATCTTTGAAAAAACAGTTAACCTTAAATTCAGTTACTTCAATAAAGACTTTCAACTTTGGTTTATATGCTGTAAAAAAGCCATAGTTGTAAATCTGAATTAATGTTTCAGGAACTGAGGATACACGGGGAGCCTGTCTGATTGCAGGCACCACTTTCTAATGCACAACCCAGGGCCCTGAAGGGCAGTATATTTAAATTGCAAGTTCAATCTCCTGAAGAATAAATACTGACTATCTGCATAGTCCACAACCCAGTATTTCAAACTCTATTACGCTTTATCCTTGTAACAGACGACGTGGAAAGGAAATAGGGGCAGGCAAATTTGAGACTTTCGAAGTTTCATTACTTATCCAAAGACTTCACAGCTACCGAGTGGCAAAGTGACCAAGGTAAGATTTCAACATCTAACTCGGACATCAAATCCACTGCTTCTTTTTTTGGTACTATATGCCCCTCTCGTTGTTTAAGAAAGAAAAATTACCAATCATCACAGTTTGTGACTGACTCAACTCACTCAGGTTATCCTTCACTGATTCTAAATGTCTTATCCCACAATCGACTCAAAAACCAATTAGAGAGCGTGAGAGCAAGCTGAGAGAGACTGGAAGCCTTCCTCCCCACTGGAGCACTGGATTCTCCATCTGTGGCTCTCTGACAATGGATCAACTTACTAAGAACAAAAAAGAGTGAGATGGCAAAGTTAAGTTCTAATAATATCACACCCAAACTGTTTTTACTGGATTAAGCTTTGATACCATGTATTACGAAAACAGCCTGAAAAGCTAAGCTCTAAACAAAGACACAGAGAGGCAGAAAAAAGACTGGCTTATCTGGATTCACTCCTTTCCGCTCCTCAGTTTCTCCACAGTTTTTACACACACGCAGAGCTTTTACATTCCTCTGACTCCAG